>NW_020209251.1:0-600000 GCF_003025095.1 Trichoderma harzianum CBS 226.95 | reverse complement strand
TTCATTGGAACGCAGCGAATTAACGCCGCTCGTATTCGCACCAATGGGCGCAACGACTTTCATGGCGGCGAGGACGTCCGAGATAAGGCGGAACTCTGTCTTTAGTTGTACAAGATTGCTACCAAAGGACCATCTGGGAGAATTCCTGAACCAGGAGAGGCCTGCTGACAGAATCTTGCCCTTGAGGCGAAATTGGGCTGTAGCGTTAATGATGGTGCTCCATCGCAAAACATGTAGGCCAAAGAGGACAATCTGTAGACGCAATTCTCTCGCCAGTGGGTGAGACGCGCAGTCCTTGACGGCGTCCAGAGTCAGGTCAAGCATGCGAATAAAGATTCTCTGGATATCAGGGCAGCCAAGTCTGGTGGCATTGAAGTGGCTGCTGAAAAACTGCAGCAGGCGGGCGTGAGGTGACAAAATGTCATGTACCAATTGGCGTCGCTTTGCCAGCATTTCCAGCTCGCTTGGCGCGAACTCTTCCTTGAGGAAGAAAGGGTCAGGGTGGTTCAGAGCAGGATGGAACAAGCCGACCTTGCGAGAAATGCTCAACTCCCACTGCTGGGCAATAGAATTGAGAAGTTTGGGCTCCAGCTGTGGGTTTTCGTTCATTACACCAAGCCATAGCGAGACGCCCAGCTTGATCGACTGCTTTGTGAACAGGGCAAAGGGAATGTTCACTAAGTAGCGAGCAACAGCTGATTCATCTTTTCCACCGCGGCACAAGAGGGCGGCTGCTCGTCTGAGAATTTCGCGAACCTCATTCAAAGAAGTGGACTTTTTGCTCAAAATCCGTGCCTCGATATGAGCCAAAGCGGTGGCCGCATTAGCACTCTCTATCACCGTAGACTGAACAAACGACGACCGTCGGTTCAGATTCATAAATGTTATCAGTTCAGACCCGCGATCTGGAAGTGTTTCGCCATAGCGGTATTCTTGACGAGTAGTATACTGAGCGATTAAATCAGATGCTGTGTTGAGAGCAGTGTCTCCGACACGGTCGAGAGATTGTAGCCTGCTATCCGTTGAAGGAATGATGGAGCCAACCTCCAGGGCGAAAGATCGGCCCAGGGAAACATGACCGTATGCACCATCGTCTTCGAATTCCGACAAGTATGTCTGGAGAAGGCCCTTCACATCCAATGGCGCCAGATTGATAGCCGCAGTGACCCACGCCTTGGCCTTGCGGTTCAGGATATCCAGGGTCCAGCGACGGAAATCATAGTCGTCGGATAGCTCGAGTGTCACGTCACCAAGCTTGGAAGTAAATATCGATCGTGGTGTGTAGATATCAGTCTCGGCCTCAAGACAACTTGTCCACAAGAGGGAAAGGAGTTCTAGTAAAGCGAAGAGAGACGTTCTGTGGCACAAGGCCGAAGGGACATCCCTGATGATACGGTCTGCGCAAGCAAATGCAGCCTGCTGGACACGCTCGATGCGGTGGCAGCAGTTACAGAAGATGGAAACAAGCTGTGTAGCGGCGTATTGAGAGGAGAAGCTGGGGTCAATGCCGGCGAGCGTCTTTCTCAGATACTTGTCCACGACAGCCGCAGCAATGCCCTCCATAGTGCTGCTCACATCACCCTTTCGCATGGCAGGCTCCAAAAAGTAGGTCAATGCCTTGGTGCAATCGCCTGCGTCCGCTCGGAGACTCTCAACCAGGTAAGCGGCTTGAAGGAAGATGACCTTTCGGTAGCTAAGGCTCTTAATGTCAGCTGCCTTTGATGGTACGAGCTCGCTAAGAAGCTTCTTCTGCATTGCCTCTCGTTCGTTACTATGTCCTCGTCTCAGCACAGTATTAAGCTCAATGTCACTCTCAACCTGCTCGCTACGCTGGCTCGCTACTAAGGCGGGAGAGTGCACGGCAATCATGCGAAGCTCATCGATGTGCTTTTTGCCATGCTCGGTGGTTGTCATAAAGCCATGTACAACAATGTTGAACCATGCATCTCTAAGGAGAGCATTGGATTCGTCACTCGTCAGCGGTTCCGAGGCAAGATCATTGCTGGCCATGAACACGGCAAGGGGGTGAAGGAGTTCTCCAATCTCTTGAGCCGCTAGCTGCACGTCCGAGTCTTTGGTTTGGCCAGACGCGTGAGCATCGCCTAGGGAAATAATGCTATCAAGCAAATGTTCCCAATAGATGTCAAACAAGGGGGAATCCCGACGCAAACGAGCAGAGATATGGGCACGAGCTCTCCTCACCGAACCCAAGAGGAAATCCTTCTTCTCTACCACGCCGATGTGGCATATCCTCGAGTACAATTTGAGGAGCGAGCGGAACTCCAATTGGCCTCCACTAAGTGCCAATGTAGCTGCACCAGCTATAACCTGGGTATCAACGCTGACGTTGACCTTGTCCAACTTCTGCAGAAGCATGGACTGTGCAAGAGCCGTAATCTTTTCATCGTCACATGCTGCCGCAATGCCGCATATCGCCTGAACAACATTGCCGTAAATAATGGCCGTCTCTTCCTCGCCACTCATCTGAAGAGAAATGGCGCTTCCCGTAGAGTGCCTGTTAACATAAACAGGTGCCAGGTTTGCCTCGCCAGCGGTGCCATTTGCTTGCAAGCCAGTAATAGTTCCATCGGAGCCCGGGCTCAGCACATTGCCCAAGGTATAGAGAGTGCTGATGACTGCGTCTTTGGAGAGTAGTCTCAGAACATATGCTAAACTCTTTGATGCTACTCCAACGGTGTTGCCCTGAGGCACAGTCTGGACAAGGAACCGTGGAAGCACGCGGCTGACGGTCAAAGAAAACGAGGGCGCTATACGGCAGCTTAGAGCCAGACACTGTAGAACAGTAGATGCCAAAGTTTCGTCAGTCATCTGCATTGGGTCTTCCAATGCCTCCTGGAGCCATGTGGTGAGGATGTCCGCATCCGCAATCTCTTCATTAAGCAGAGCACAGTTCAGATATGTGATCATGGCAGCGGATTTGACTGCAAAGGCAAGCTGTTGCTGAGAGTGCGCTCCGAGTCGTACAAAGTCCGCACCAGCCTCAATGTAATGCATCTGCTCTATCGCAAGACCAGTATATGTCTCGATAGAGGGGGTATCGATCACTATATCACCAGAGTTCAGATTGCCGTCTTTCGACATGAGGATGTCCAAGATGTGTGTAGTGCGAAGGCGTGTTCCATCCGCAACCATCAAGGAGCTGCTCGCCAGTACCAGCCACATAAAACTGCGTTGCAGCAGCATTGCTCCAAGGGGTCTTCCCGAGGCGGCATAGTGACGCAGATGTCTCTTCCACTCCTTCACGTCTCGATCTTGGTTGAGGGAGTTACGGATGGTAGAGATGGCAGTCTCAACTGCAACCAAGAACGGTTCTGAGAGAAGCTGACGAATCTTTTGTACGAGGAATAATCGGCCGTCTACTCTCCAGAAATCTGCCTGGGCAGACATGGCATCAAGGAAACCAACGAGAGCCAGCGCAATGGTCGCGGTCCGGATCGCGTCGTCCAGATGGGGGTTCTCAGGATCGCCGACGTGTGGCGACACGACATTTTCAGCCACCTTATTACAATCGTTGGCGAAGTGCCAGATGCCATTGGAGATTTCGTCGTGAAGTTCGTGGTAGTTGTTTCCAAGCGACAACAGGGCAGCCGTAACGTGGAAGGCCAACGACTCCGTCGGGGATGGCTCGATCTTGCGAAAGAAGGGCGATGACACGAAAACTTGTGTATGAATGTCGAGTATGTAAGGGATCAATCGATAAGAGAGCTTCTGGGCGCTTTGGCTGGATTGGATGTTCGGCGCGGTCTTGCATAAGGCGAGGAGGACTTCAAACTCGCGAATTGACTAAGAAAAAAGGTTAAGTAGTTAGCTTTTTGGCAGTTTCACATGTAAGCCAATAGAGGTGAGTTTGCTGACCATGGGGATTTTTCCCAGAGAGCCATTCGGCTTTGAGTTATGCCCGGCCTGACCATGTTCGCCTCCTCTTGCTCCTGAATGGCACGCCTTGCACAGTCGGTCGAGGTCTGATTTCTCAAATGAAGTCGCGGGGCCCGTCGCCGAGAGCGAAGCTATCTTCTCCAGCGCTCGCGCGCGAGTGTCGCGCGTCATGGTCGCAATCGCAAAGGGTACAGTTTTCTTAAAGCACAATTAGTTGGTAGCAAAGCTCCTATAGAGCTAAGCAGATGGTTTTCTGCGACTCTTAAGTCGAGATTGTCAACCAACGCGAAATGATGATCCTTCTGCCGCCTTGTAAGGGGGTGGTCACTGATTGTAGGTAATCTGGCGGCTTAGTCATCCGAGCTACCCCCCAGTCTTGGCCTAGCAAGGCTCCCACTTGACGCGCATCTGTTGCGATATAGCATCACAAGCAACGTCAAGGCATCGTTTGAAGCTATCAACCACCTCCCTCGTCGACGAAGCTGCCGAAAAACATCACCAAACATCCGCAACGATGGCCGCCATGTTCAGCCAGAACCCGCTCATGAACGGGCCCAACTATTCCTTCTCAGATGCACCCAAGACGGCTCATGGAGAGCCTCGACAGCACCGCTTCAATCCGTAAGCTACCCCGGCTCCCTTGTTTGCTTGTTTGCAGTGCATTAACAATACCCTCAGCTACTCCGACAATGGTGGCTCTACGCTTGCCATCTCCGGTGCCGATTTTACCATCATGGCTGGCGATACCCGTCACACCAGCGGCTACAGCATCAACTCCCGAATGGCCCCCAAGGTCTTCAAGATTGGCGGCACTACTGCTACCCAAGAAGACGCTACCATCGTCCTGTCCGTCTGTGGATTCGCCGCCGATGGTGAGGCTCTGCGTGATCGCCTGGACACTGTCTGCAAGATTTACCGCTACCGACATGGCAAGCCAATGACGCTCAACGCCTGTGCCAAGCGCCTATCGACTATTCTCTACCAGAAGCGATTCTTCCCATACTACACACATGCCATGCTTGGTGGCCTCGATGAGGAGGGCAAGGGTGCGGTCTACTCCTACGACCCGGTTGGAAGCTACGAGAGAGAGCAATGCCGAGCTGGAGGTGCTGCGGGCAGCTTGATCATGCCGTTCCTGGACAACCAGGTCAACTTCAAGAACCAGTACATCCCCGGAAGTGGCGAGGGCCATGCTCTGAAGGAAAGGGAGCGTCACCCCTTGACACGGCCACAGGTTGAGACTCTCGTCAAGGACGCCTTTGACGGTGCTGTGGAGCGTCACATTGAGGTCGGCGATACTCTGCAGATGCTGATCATCACAAAAGAGGGAATTGAGGAGGTATTCCTGCCTCTGAAGAAGGACTAGATATGAATTGGGTTTGCTCTTTCTGGAATGCGTAACGATGTATAATAGCCGTTCAAAACGAACGCCAAAGAAGCGACAATTTGGACGCACCCCTGGACTCTTTCCCCGCGTGACCACGATTCCCTTATCAAGCTCCGCTCCAGGATGCTCGTGTGTATGTACTCGTAGCCACACAACCACGATGACACCACCCACACATCTAGATCTACCTTAGCCTTGTATTGCTGTGCCGTAGAATCAAAGGCGGTGTAAGAGGAAATAGTTTGCAGCAACGGGCTTGTCGACTTGCAACCCTTCCGGCTCCACATCCATCATTTTTTTCTTGCCTTCATTGTGAGCTCTTAGTGGCCGTGAGTGCTTGCCTCGCAGCTCCACTGAAAGCCCGATCAGCGAGAGGCGGAGACAGGGCGGCCATCTACAGCAGTTGTTCCGTATAGGAAATGCTGTGGTTGGGTGGCCGGCCTTGGCAAGAGAGCCAATCCCGGAGAAGATGTGCTGCAGCTGAGCTGATTTCGGCGGCCTCAACAAATATGTCACATTTTTTTCTTTCTTTTTTTTACGAGGGCAAGGTCGAAAGACCGGTTCGGACAGACGGAGATGTCTAAGACCGTTGACTTTCACGTGATGGCAAGAATAAGACCGAGATGTTGTCTCTATACCCCTCCATAGCTGGGTATTTTCGGCTTTCAACTTTTGGTGTAGTTCAATTACTTGAGGTTATTCACAGTAGAAGTGGCGTGGAATTCGGAATTCGGGGTTATCTATTTGACAGGGTAAGATTGGACCTTGTTCCTGTCCAGTATTTGTGATAGCCTGTATACTTGTTGTTATTGGCTTTGCCTTTTCTTAGGGTGGCAAAAGCACATGTTGTTTCGAATCCCTTGAAGCCGTTAGTATCCTGTATGACAGGTATGAAATAGGAATCATAATTCTACTGAGTCAGAAGAATCTCGGGTAAGGCTGATTGATAGGCAAAACTGCGAAAACTGCGAAATCCAAGCTAGTATACGGAATACTACAGTAAAAGCAGCATTCTCCTTGTTGGGACGTCAATGCTGTGGGGTTGTAATGCTATTGGTGTGGCTGCATAATCTTGCTTTGTACTGTAGACACTATTAATAGGGGAGAGCGAAGCACAGCCTCGAGTAACAGTTTACAGCATGGCGTTGAGAGGAAACACTTCCCCTCCAGGCCGTACAAGATTTTCTACAGGGGGTATACGAGTGTGTTTTGCCTTATCTATGCACTGTACTTGGCTTCAGAAGCTGTGTAGACGGCAGTGGAAGCAACCTTTGCTAAACCCTTACAGCAAAATACATGACCCATCTGATCGTTCGATCCATTTCTATTGCCCGACGCTACGCCGTATCAGATCACTACAAGTAATCAGATAAGCCAACCCGGATGAACCCACGGCTGTGACTGACAGCCCTGACGAGCTGAAAGCGTCTCGCTGTAGAAACAAGGCCATGGACAATCCGCATCAAAGACGCATCTCGCTGCCTGGCCTTTTGCATTGGACCTAACGGCAAAGAGCAAGGATCCAGCCCTACAACGAATACGTGGCAAGCAGCAAACGTCGACCTCAACCACGTGGTGAGAGCTCTCTGGGCAGCTCTGGCGGGCGGCTTGTTGATGGCTGGCCAAAATCTGCGCGTACAGCGGCCGATCCCATTCCCCATCTCCCTAAGGCCAGCAGAAGGGCCAGATCAAATGGCGGGGAATCCCCTCTTGATTCCGCAAGATGCCATTGAGCCCCCTCTGGCGCAATTTTTGGACGCCGAGCACAGGGAGGGCTCGGGAGGCCAAGGCCGCGGCGGTTATTCAACCTGATATGCACGTATATCCATGGATTTGCAGCTTGTGCACCCGTTATCCCAGCATCGCAGTCGTAAGGCGCAGCAGGTGGTGGTCCAATAGAAGTCATCCATCGATGGATGATTTGGCACTAGGCGCATGGAGTAGGGATGAACAGTCGGAAAGTAGGGATGAAGAGATTTTGCCGACATTATCATTTACTGGGCGCATATAGTGTGACCGTAGCGAGGAGTCGAGCTGGCCATGCAGCCATCGTGGCGTGAAAGACGGGTAATAGCGCCCCGAAGCTCTCCTCACAGCGCCTCCGAGCCTGGGCCTGGGTCTGGACCTGGGCCTGAATCCTTAGACGTCGTTCCTGAGATGCTCATATCCTCATCCGCACACGAACATCACCACGATCCACCGTTCACGCCTACACGCTGCGAATCGCATCTCTTCTCTTGGGCCGCGCGTTTTTGAATGTTGATCGGAGCCGGATGGACTAGAGCTGCGAACACTTTGCCACCAGGGCAACTGGGGTACATTGCCAGCTGAGCGTGGGCCGAGGTCGAATGTTGAGAGTATCAATGCCGAGCGCGAGCGACGAGCTGTCGATCTAAACGTTGGAATTTCTTGATCAAGGCGAGGTCTCTATGAAGGAGTTATGAAGGGCATCTGGAACTCAGCATTAGCTCAGCTCGCGACGAGGGCCATTGAGCATCTTGGCGTACTCGAACACGGCCCATTGAGGCCCGAGGCATGTTTCAAGACCCCCGGCGATGCGGAGGATTAGACACGATCCTCTCCATCGGCCATGGATCTTGCAATTGGTGGCGTGACATGACGGAGACGGAGCCGCTTCAGCTCCATCCGGGCCCTGATGTTGGTCTTTGACCTCGACGCAGACGCAATTGAAGCCGCAGGAGAGCTGGAGAGAAGACGAAGCAACGACTGGAAACAACAAACGAGCTGCCTACGTCATACGATGCGGGGAGTTGGTATTTTGACAGACATTTCTCCGTAGCATTTGACTTGAAGTACAGCAAAGCAAGCAGGTTTGCCCAGGAGCATGTCGTCATCTTGAATAGAGTGCGCGAAGCAGTCATTCCCAAGCCAGGCAAGATCGGCGCCCTTGCAGCAGACAGCTGGATAAGCGTCGCGATAGCGGTTGGCAGCCCTGCAAATTTCGTACTCAGATGCAGCAACGCAGTCATGCGCAGCCGCTAATGCACACAAAAACCGACTGGCCGTTGAGACATGCAGCCCTGGCCTGGGAAGAAGATGGGCTTCAATGATTTTGACTTTGTCTTTACTGCATACAGCACAGCACTACTGTAGTTCTATCTACTACCTAGTAGTACCTAGTTCTGGTTGTGCGCGCGCCCATGGGAATTACGGAGCACGCCTAATGGAATCCATCCGTGCAGCTTGCCCACAATGCCCGAATGCCGGCGTGGCTTCGAGTATTCCGGAGCAACCTGTCCGCCGAGGTTCGTCAAGGTACGAAGCGTGATGCCAGTTCCGGAGTAGCGTCCTGACCAATGACCAAGAAGGTACTGCTAAAGCACATACAGCAGCACGTTCCTGGATGTTGGACGTTGGGTGTGGATATGGCTTGTACCAGTACGGAGATGGATAGGTACGGGCTTGGGCTGCGCTACTCGGCCGGCCGTGGGCAGAATTAAACGAGGGGGTCAAGGTTTGGCGAGAACCTGCTTTTTGGCTCTGTCCACTTTTGTGCCTCTGACTTCATTGCCAGGGTCCAAGTCCAAGGGTCCAAGCCAGGGTGGCGGTGTTCGCGGGGAAGCGCCTCAAGGGAAGCAAGCCCTTCTTGTGGCCTCGGAGGGGTTGCCGATGGCCAATGTCGAGCATGCTACGGAGTATACATGGGCATGGCTTGCTTGGCTGTAAATACACGAGTACAAATCAGCTGGAGCAGACGGGACGAACTGGAATCCTCTCCTAGACGAGTCCAGCAGCGGCCCGCGGCGCAAGAGACGGAGGGGGGAGACGGAGTCAATGGTCGGTGTATGGGGAACTGCGTGAAATTCGATGTTTACTGCATCGAGAAGCCGGTATTTCCCCATCCCCCATCGTCAATTGAGGCTGGGACCAATGCCGTGGCGTGTGTGACCAGCAAGGCGGTCGATTAAGGAATTTTTAGGTCGCGGGATGGGCTTTGCACCCTTGCGTTAAGGAGGCTTGGCTACTAAAGGACGTGGTGGGTGGGCCGGGAGACGCAGAGATGGAAAGTGATCGACAGATTCCATGGACCTCGAACCAGCAACTTGCCACGGCTAGCTGTCTGCAGGCTTCGACTTCTGACAGCAGTCATTGAATGCCGATCATGCTGATTCGGACTCTGGGCGCCCTCTGAAGCTCTAGCGGATGCGGGAGCCGTTGGCTTTACGAGGCAGCGAGTTGGCACGGAGTTCAGAGGGCTGGGCTTGCTGGGGAAGTTGGAAGTGGGCTGCATCGCTAGCCCTGTCTTGCGCATGCATATCCATGGCTCGTGATCCATGATGGGATAAGAAAGAGGGACAAGGACGAAGAAAACGAGTTTGCCATTTTGAAGCTATTCCGCACGTCAGCCACAGCCCGTCCACGAGGGATAGGCCTTGCCGATCAGAGCCACAATCACGCTATTTGGGCAAACTTCTTCCATCTGTGGATGCCAACGGGGCTCTCGTTTCATACATGTATCCATAAGCGCACCGGAGTTCAGTGGCTTTGATGGCTAATTGCCATGGAACAAGTGGCGCGCCATTTGCTGGGGGGGAAACCGAGGCTTGCGAGGCCATGGCATTCAGATTCAACCAAGAATTTGATCTATCAAGTTGGTTTGCCTTTTTTAGACCGACCGGGAACCACTCGGTGAAGCCGTTTGGCTGCAAGTCAGCTGCCTGGGAACTGCTCCCCCGGCTTTTGAATCTGTCTGCCTATACAATGAATTGTTGGCAACCGAAAGCCCCGAAAATAGTTGAAACACGTAGCCATGGTTTCTGGGTGGTGTGAAGGTGCTTACGACGTCAAACTGGTGGCATTACACACGATGTGGATTGAAATGTTGGATTGAGGCTAGCGGCCAGTGTGATGAAGCAGAAATCACTTCCACTGACGGCGGAGTGATGCTTTTCGTCTCGCCCATCTACTATGGCTAGCCACGGATCGTGACATAGCTCCGTGGTGGCGAACAAGGAAAAGCCACATGTGGTTCCCGGTTCCCGGTTTGTTTTAACCTCGTGTGACTGAGGCGTCTGATTTCGCAATGGCTGTCCACACACCCGCCACATTTTCAGATGTTAGTTCCAGGGCTCGAGTTAGCAGCTGACTGACACCGAGCTCTGCGTCCAAGCTTGTGCCTGTATGGAGTATGTACAGACGTTCTGCTTCTGGATATCCAGTGGCGACCTTGCTTGTCTTGCTCCCCTGCTGGGTTTCTTGCGGGCTCCATTCTCCATGGCCTAGCTCCATCCTTGTCCACACGCCCCCAAGCGCCCTTTCTCCCATCGTGGCTGGGATGGGCGTCTCCTGACGGCTGCTAATGCCGTACAGGTTATGCCGTCTTCGAGGTCTTGCCCTGCTTTTGTGGACAGGGCAATTGTTCATTATGACTGGATAGCAAAGCTACATATCCAGTTATTAGCACATGCAGATGGTCGCTTGTCAGGCCCAACCAAACGCCACCTTGGTTGACTCTCCATATCCATAACAAGAATTCATGCAGATAAGCCACTTGGGTTGCTCCTCGTCCCTGCTGACGAAGCCGCGAAGATTTGCACCGGTAATGTTGGCAGCTCTGGTAGTCTTGGCTCTATGTTTAGTATGACCAGGGGCTACGCAAATCTCCGCTTCCACAATTCGATTTGGTCCAGACATCAAGCACCTAGGTAGGGTTGTCCAAGTTGGTACTTGGTACGTCTGAATTCTCTACAGCATCCCGTCCGTGCTTCGTGTTCTGCTTGTACATTCAATCTAGCCACACTGTGCCCCGGAGCCTGTGATACCGCGAAGTCGCTCCATTGCGGCCGTATCTTCAGCCACAAAGGCAGCCTTTCAGGCTTCGAGATTGGAAACAATCAAGAAAGTTTCTTTGGATCAGGCACAGTGTTTTGCAATTAGCATTTACGAATACCTCGAGAGACTTCCTCCAAGTACCTCACATAGCCCTGGCCCCGGCAGAAACAAATCGGCAACCGTAGCTTCTCGAGCCTGAATTCGCCCTGTCATCTTCCTCGATTCGTCGCCCCCCAGCCCAGGCATAACCGGATCGTCGCCGCCGGCCCTGTATATTTAGCTGTACAGAGATTGGCCTAGATCTTTTAAAACTTTGATCTTCATTGAGCTCGACAAATATCCACGCCCACTCCTTGGGGTGACTTGCAAGGCTGCAGCTCTAGACGCCCTCGCCTCCTTTGCCGCCGGACCCATCGTTCACCTACTGCTCAATCGCTGCCTTGACTGGTGAGTGGTGAATCCCATAACTCAGCCGCTGCTCACCGACAGGGTGTTGCAATTTTAGCACTGACTTGTCGTGCAATGTTCAGCAGGTGTGGACAGCAAAAGGGTGTGAAACGAACAATTAGCTCCGCTGTCCCTTTTATTTTTTTTTCAATTTAAAGCCACGACCTACCTGGGCACCTGAGCCGCCGCCAAAAGATTGTCTGTACGTACTTTTCGTACCTGGGACGTGAATTTGACCCGGTTCTCTGGCACGATCTGATGTGGTTGGTGGCCGTTGGTTTGCCTTGGGTCTCGAATCAATCGCCCGTCATCGATTGTCTAGGCCATCAAACCTGGTCTTTCTTCTAGAAAGAGCCGACATCTTGGTTCTATATTGCTCTTCACTTCAGTGGCGTTGAGCTGCTGTCAGTCGTCACCATATTTCTCTGTTGCGGAGGTGGATTCTCCCAGGAGGAGCTGCCGGCTTTGTGGCTGTCCCTGTTCAACTCGTGCATTGTCTCGCCAAAAGGCCCCCATAGGGTATTATCACCCCTGCTACAGGCACATTTCTCTTATTACAGTGCCATTGGGTGCATTATCCGAGTCACTGCTTTCCCCAGACCGGGCTGACCCTTCCTTGTCGCTCCGCCCCGGAGGCAAATCGTGTCTTCCTGCACCCCTGAGGCCAATTAGCATTGGTTCACGTCACCTGAACGGTCACAAGCTAGAGAGTATCAACGCCTAATACTTGCACTCTATCACTGGAGAAGGAGTCTTCGTTGCCACAGCCTTGAGATTCAGAATAGTGGCACAGGCGGTCTCCTCTTCAGTAGGCGCGATACCTCACAAACAACACATTTGTGGCGAACGTTGGGCTTAATCATTCCGGACTATGCAAAGACACAGCTCCTTGCATATGGAAAACTCGGACCTTATCAGCAGTTGCGATTTGACTAGATGATTTGAACTGGACAACGATTATTCAGCCCACCTCTCCGCCACACGACACTCTTCCCAAGACCCCTTGTAATCGGCTACACAAAAAGCAAAACATTTGACCCAGCGGACCAAGTACCTAGCAACATCAAAGAGCCTAGATTCCTGCTCAGATTCAAATTTTCGATGGGCGACGTCTCAGTCCCTCCCGACTCTGGGACGGGCAAGGTCGAGCCCGTCCTGCCGGAAGCGACTGCCAAGGGGCTTGTAATGCCTCAAAATCCAGACCACGAGAGGGTGACTTCTGGGCCCGACGGCCTCCCAGGTCTGCCCAACAACCCGGCAAACTTACAGTATACATCGGCACCCGCGTCGACATTCCCTAACCGCCATAGCCCATACAACATGACACCCTTGGCGAGTGCCCTGCCTCAGGACAACTATCACCATGGTCAATACCAGCGAGGGGTTCAACCAAGATACACTGCCGGGCTGTCACCGCCCATGGCTCAGCACATGCCACCGATCCCTCAGTATACCGGACCTTCGCAGATGCCCATGGTGCACCAGGGCTACTACGTACAACCAGCTCAACACATCTCACCGTACTATGGCGGTGGCCATCTACCTGTCAACCATGTTGGCTCGGCGATGCTACAGAGACAAAACGTGGCATATTACTCAACGCCATTAGCCATGGGGCAACCGATCACCCAATATTATTACCATCAGGCCGCCTCGTATCCTATTCAGTTCCCCAGTGTACAGCATGTTGTCGCTCCAGGCCGCCAGCAGCATCGAGCAGAAGTTGGCCAACAAGCATCAACAGGAACCTTAATCCATAACCAGCCTCTAGACAGCCCGCCTCCATCCTTTCCAACTGAGAAACTGACTCAGGGTATCTCTCACCACTTCCCTCTCCCTCTCCTTCTCTTTTGGGCCAATAAGCACAAAGCTAAGATTCCCAGTAAAACCTGACGAGCAGAAAAACTCTATTCGAGGCTCGACGCGTAAACCTCGACAAACCGGTATACCCCCCTCCCTGTTCTTACCTTGTGTTTTCTATTTCTTCTTTTGCCTTTCCTTTTCCTTGACGGTAGAAAGTTAACACTTGCCCTTGTTTCAGGAAATGCCGTCTGGATCGGAAATCTTCCACCCCAAACCGACTTAATGAGCCTCGTACGCCACGTTTCGAAGGAGACAGCAGGACTCGAATCTCTCTTTTTGATTGCCAAGAGCAACTGCGCCTTTGCTAACTTCAAAGATGAGGCCTCTTGCATCACTGCTCAACTCAAACTGCACGAATCCAGATTCCAGTCGGTTCGTCTTGTCAGCAGGCTACGAAGGAATGAAATCGATGGCAATGCTGGCCACTCTCCGCCAACAGGGCCGGCGTCAGGCCCAGCCAACTTTCCTCAACCGATCCATCCGGCTAGAAGTAAATCTGCCGTCAAAATCGAAGATGGAAACTCGACTCCAACTACCGATCACGCGGATAAGCCAACAGCTACCCCATCAGAGGGAGCACTCAAATACCATGATAGATTTTTTATTTTGAAAAGTTTGACAGTTGATGACCTTGAGCTTAGTGTACGAACGGGAATTTGGGCAACACAATCTCATAACGAAGAAACATTGAATGGTGCATTCAGGGTAAGAGATCTAAGTCATCACCTTGGAGAGTTGTCTTTCATTGGCTAACATGTTGAAGCAATGCAACAACGTATATTTAATATTTTCAGCCAACAAATCTGGCGAGTACTTTGGATATGCACGAATGGCTTCCGAGTTTAGCCCATCCCTTGATTCGACCGTTCAATTTGCACCCGTACCACGATCGACGAACGATGTAGAGTTGCCGAAAGAAGTCCTCACGGACGCGACCGAATACGTTCCCAAAGGCAGAATCCTTCATGATCCAAGCAGAGGAACAATCTTTTGGGAGATATATCAAGATGATTCTGAAAAGACCCTCGATAATGAAGCTGGCGGCTTGAACGGAACAGATGGTGTTGTCAACGAAGAGGAGGAAGAGAAAGCCTGGGGGAAGCCTTTCCGAGTCGAGTGGCTATCAACATCTCGTCTTCCCTTTCACAGGATTCGTGGGTTACGAAACCCCTGGAATTCCAACAGAGAGGTCAAGATTGCGCGAGACGGCACCGAGATAGAGCCTTCTATCGGCCAAAGGCTTATTGGTCTTTTCAATACTGGCCAAGGTGCTGGATCTTCGGGAACCGCGAGACCCCTCGGTGGCACGATGTCGCGATATCAACAAATGGGATCATATGCACCATAGCCTGGTCTCACCCATGGCATCATATTTCTCTGTTGTCTGGTATGCTGGCTTCTTGCTATTGCTCTCCTTCTTTAATGCCCTGGTTCTTTCCGGGAATGTTAGGGAAGTCTTTGCCTTGTATTTTAGATCCAAAGTTCCTGGATTGACGACTACACGATGATGGAGACGATGCTACGAATATCAGGTCAACGGAAAGGGACAGGCGGCTAGGAACATCTATAGGTGGTTTTTCTCAAGGCAACCTTATTTTTGTAATGCTATATGCATGGATAATTCTATCTTCAAATTGTCTTTACATTTACTAAACTATCACTTTGTCTGTGTTCTGCTCTTGTGATTGGCATGGCCACCGTAGACGGAGAAGGCTCAGGCAGTCAAGCTAAGTGCCTGTGGCAAAAAGACTGCCCTTGTCCATTACCACAACTGTAGTGGAGAATAATACAGCTCCCCATGAAGGATGATCTTTGATTTACAAAATGTCCTATTTGGTGAACATTTATTTGGACGCTGAACAAGTAGTGGATATGGGTCAGCTTTGGATGGACGTCATTCGTTTTAGTAAATGTGGCTGTTTGCCTTGTATAAAGTCGACTCTATGCATGGGTACGTATCAAAAGAGCATAATACGGCATACAAAAGATGGGACGTGCAAGTTTCGATTAGGGCCCGCTGATGACTTGACAACAGACACTAGATGATTCTCCGTATATTTCCAACTTCTTTACAGAATTATCCTGACTGATGACGCATGTTAATCAATTCATCAATGGCATTTGTGTTTCTGAATCCTCATGAATTCCTGGCAATTTGAGAGCCTAACCTGGAAGAAGTCAATTGGGCGGTGGCTTGATGTGGCTGGATTTCATCAGTGGCGCATGAGCCACAGTTCGCCCCCCTCCAAGGGTTCCTTGGAAAGCCACAATGACGCATGAGGAGAGGCTTCAGGCACGGGATGATGTGAATAGAACGTCCAGTGTGAACTCTATAGTCTTGTTTCTATTAATGGCTTATGATGCAGACAATGGATTGTTTTGGAGATGCAAATATATTTTACTTTTATGTGAAATTTTTTTTTTAAACCATGGGGAGAAATGTTGCTGAGTGTAATTCCTCACATGTGCTGCTTACTTAGTACTTGTGTGGAATCTTCTAGTGCCTGCTGGAAGAAGCTCGCAGTCGCCACGATTAGGTAGCCCAGACAGTGACATGTGCAGCTTGTAAGCAGCATTATGACGCACCGCGCATTCATTTCTCTGATATGGTAGATGCTAGTAGATTCGCTCGCATTCTTAGAACATCTCGTCCGTAATCTGCCTGCCTGATTTTGAAGACAATTGAAGTCATGCAATCAACTATAAAGTACACCATGAAGTCAAGCAGAAGTGAAATTCCCTTCCTCATCAGAACACCACTCAGATACACAGCAAACACCCAAGCAACAACAAAAGCAAAGCACTCCCGCAACACACATCCACACAACTCACGACAACATCAACCAACCTGACAACATCTTCACAACTACATAAAAAACAACACTCAACAATCACAATGGCTTTCTTCCCTCGCACTTTCTACCACCCCACCGAGGCCTCTTTCACGCCTCTCTTCCGTCTCCTCGACGACTTTGACAGCTACAGCCGACAGAATGGCAAGAGCTGCAATGTCCGCCGCCAGCCAGTTCCCCAGTGGCAGCCCAAGTTTGACGTGCGCGAGACCACCCAGGCCTACGAGCTCCACGGCGAACTTCCCGGCATAAGCAAGGAGAACGTCCAGATCGAATTCTCCGACGCCCAGACCTTGGTTGTCCGCGGCAAGACTGAGCGCACATACACTGCCGGCACATCACCCACTGCTTCCGTCGAAAACACTCCTTCTGCAGAAACTATCACTGAGAAGGCCGAGTCTGAACGCAGAAACTCGCACCAGGCGACTGTTGAGGACGAAGACGAGGCCAGCGAGCGCGAGTCGGGCTATGAAGTCGTGACCACCGAAGAAGAGAAGAAGCCTGAGACCAAGACTCCCCAACAGCCCGCCGACAAGGCCAAGTACTGGCTCACCGAGCGCAGTATTGGCGAGTTCTCGCGCAGCTTCCACTTCCCTGGTCTGGTTGAGCACGACGCTGTCAGTGCTAGCTTCCAGGACGGTATTCTGAGCATCACCGTCCCCAAGGCGAAGAAGCACGAGGCACACCGTATCTTCATCCAGTAAACCATTTCACAATTCGGAAAAGACACAACATCTCACAACAATGGAATAATACTATAATCTACCTTGGGATTAGCTTTGCTGTCTGCCTTTCTCGATTGCATCAATGGGAGTTGGGGGGATTTGGGATCAACGGTCAATTTTCAACGTCTGCACTTTTTCTGGAACTGGCTTGCTTTTGGTAACTAGCATATAGAGCAATAACTGCAATAATACACTCTTTTCGTATTAAGATGAATCATTACCAATGTGAAATGTAAATGTGTCATGGATGCCTGTTCTCTCTCTCCACAGCCTTCAATTAGAAATCAAGAGTGATATCACGTGATCTGGCGTCAAATTATCCCTTTGCTAGCCTGACTCGACGCGTCGACCCGCGCCTTGGTTGTCAACATACCTCGTCTCATTTGCCTCAGTTCTGCCTAATTGTGGCTGCTGGGCCTTTAAAAATCCTCTGCATAGCGTGAACTTCATCTATTGTTTCTTTGCGTGGACCAATCAATTCGTTTTTGACAGACAAGATGAGTGAAGAGTACGATGAGGAGAACCAGATGGGCGACGAGGGTGGCATGACTGGACCTGGTGCGCCCACGCCGCTATCTGCTTTGGAGGTATGACTGATGATGATGGTGCTGGATAACGAAGCTTGGACGGTGCTGATGATTTCATTTCATAGGGAGTTGCTGGATTGACAAAGCGTGATATCCAACTGATTGTTGATGGCGGATTTAACACGGTCGAATCGGTGGCTTATACCCCGCGCAGGGTGTTGGAGCAGATCAAGGGCATCTCAGAGCAGAAGGCGACCAAGATTTTGGCTGAGGGTATGTCGACTGCGTTCTGTGTCTTTGAGGCATGAAGTAAAAATCTGACTGTATTCAAAGCGTCGAAACTTGTGCCCATGGGGTTTACGACGGCCACTGAGATGCATCAGCGACGCAGTGAACTCATCTCTATCACAACCGGGTCTAAAAATCTGGATACGCTTTTGGCGGGAGGTATTGAGACTGGGTCTGTTACTGAGCTGTTTGGAGAGTTTAGAACAGGCAAAAGCCAGATTTGCCACACACTTGCTGTGACCTGTCAGCTGCCTTTCGATATGGGTGGTGGCGAAGGCAAATGCCTGTACATTGATACTGAGGGCACCTTTCGACCTGTACGATTGCTGGCCGTTGCCAACCGATTTGGCCTGTCAGGAGAAGAAGTATTGGACAATGTTGCATATGCGAGAGCATACAACTCAGATCACCAGCTTCAACTGCTGAATCAGGCAGCGGCCATGATGTGCGAGACGAGATTTTCGCTACTCATCGTCGACAGTGCTACTTCACTCTATCGAACAGATTTTACCGGACGAGGCGAACTTTCAAACCGTCAGACGCATCTGGCCAAATTCATGAGGACCTTGCAGCGACTGGCTGACGAATTCGGCATTGCCGTTGTCATCACCAACCAAGTTGTTGCTCAGGTAGATGGTGGACCCAGCGCCATGTTCAACCCTGATCCAAAGAAGCCTATTGGTGGTAATATCATTGCCCATGCCAGTACAACGCGAATCAGTTTGAAGAAGGGACGTGGCGAGACTCGAATTGCCAAGATTTACGACAGTCCTTGTCTGCCAGAGAGTGACACGCTCTTTGCCATTCAAGAGGACGGTATTGGCGATCCTGCGCCAAAGGATTTGGACAAGGAGAAAGACTAAATAATGGAGAAATGTTGCATTTGCATGAGAAATGAAAAAATCGGAGTCATTTGGGAGAGTTTTATGGACCTTTTTGGCGTTTTCTTTATGGATGGATGGCTGTTCTTTACTTATTACATGTTTGCTCGGGATCAGTTATAAAGGGGAGGGAGATGGGTGGATAGATGCATGATGCACGATGCATTAACGCACGAGTATAGATCATGATCAATTCAAGTACCATAATGTATACAAGCTCTGTATATATCCCACTGATTTTAGTTTTTATCTTGTTTTGCCGTCTCAATCCAATGCAATTCAATGCCATACATAATCTGGCGCAAATGTTCTGCATGTTTGTGTAGCCAAGCTGGTTTCCCAATCGGGCTAGCGCAGCGCGACGTCCAAGTCGAAACAGAAATTCTGCCCTGCAAATGCAAAGCAACGCGACCGTCTCTGAGCATCACCAAAACGAACGAACTTGCGCCAATCACTTCACCGCCATCCCCTCAATTCACAAAGTGCACGACGCATGCGCTTCAGGGAGGCGAGATGGATTCGGGTGAGATTCAGTATCTCTTCAAAGAGACCCGCTTGAACCTCGAACCTCCCTCCCCGTCCTCTGTCGTGACCATTCGAGTGCCCTCCGGTTCTGGCAGCAGAGGCCGCCCCAAGCTGTCGTACGATGCCGAGGACGAGACGACTTTTCGACTGAAGAACTTGGCGACCGCAGCGTCGATATATCGTCGGAAATGGCACGATTCGCCAAAGAACTTTTTGTGGAGGGTGCTGGAGGAGGGTACGCTGCTGAGCATCCGGGCCGTGGACGTTAGCAAGAAGGACAAGGCGGCTGATGCGTCTCTGATTATCAACTTTCATTTCACGGTGCCGATTCAGACAGGATGCGTTGTGTTTTCGGACCCGGAGGAGCATGATGCGTTGTGCGTGCATGTGCTGGACCAGGCCTGCTACCTATACACGTTTACTCTGCGACCGGATCTTTTTAAGAGGAGAGGCGCCGTGGATGCTGGATTGCCTGATATCTGCAAGGTGCAATCTCCTGCTGGCCTCAGCTTTAAATATCCTCATCGAATGGTGGCTGTGTCGGCGAATACGCTTCTTGTTACGGTCAATGATGGCGGCATGATTCGGTTTGACAAGCAAAAGGGAGATGACGGTAAGTTGGAGAGAAGAACGCCCATGAAAAGCGTTTCCTAACTCTGTTGTTTAGCATCTACTACGCTATGGAAAGAATCCTTCTTCAATGTTCAAGGATGGGCGCAGAATCTACGAAGTCTCTTGCCGTTCCAGGGCAAGAATACGATCAAGTACGGAAAAGCCAACATGGAATACAGCACTGCGACATCCATTGAGATTACCGACTTTGGGCTCGAGAACTGCCTATTTGCCGTCACCGTTTGTCTCGACCACCGAATCCGTGTCTGGAATGCCAATGACGGGCAGATTCTGCAGACAATCGACATGTTGAACGTTGAGAGGGCCCCCCAAGATATCGGCAAGTGGCAAATTGATCCGGCACAATTCAATCTTACCCGGGTTGTTGGCCAAACTCGGGGCCAAAGAATCTGTGCAACTTATTCACCTATTGGTCCTGGAGAGTTCAAGATCTGGAAGATGGTTGCCAAGGATGCCCATCACGTGGTCATTGAAGAACTCTTTTCTAAATGCACATTAATCCCAATCACTCCATCATCTTCAGATATTTGGACGCTCGCAGATTTCGCGTTGACTTCAACAGAGAAAGGCAATAGCCTATGGACGTTATGGAAAAACAACATGACGTACCGAGTGCAGCGTCTGGTGCTGGATCCAGAGAATATGGCGCAGTCATGGGAGGATAGCTGGGACGGTGTGTATTTCGAGCCACGAAGTCTCGATGTACAAACGTCTGGCCCCTGTGACCCTACCGATGTTACGGAGAAATGGCTACAGATGATTTTGCAACCGGGGAGATTCACCAAGGCGACGTTGGAAGCGGCGCTGGCCATATATGAGCGCGGATTAGGTGCTCCAAAGGAGAATAACAAGGGTCGTCCATTGGCCGAGTCCATCTGCTCAGTCTTGGGCTCAACTGCCTCTCTGGATCGCGCGTCATCGGGCGAGATGGATTATGAACAGTTCCGATCGTCAAGCGAGACACAGTGGAGGAGATTCTACCGGTTGCTGAACGAGCTTGATAAACAGCGAGGGGAAGCCATCGGCATGGTATTCGATGCCGATGCCGACATGGTTTGGTTGGTTTGTGCGGATCTCATCTCTTCCGTTCGAGAATGCAGTCACTTGGAGCGAGTCTACCACAACCTAGCTACGCCGGATCAAGGGTCTGTGCCACAAGCAGCTCTAATCGGCGCCGGACTGACGCTTGTGGAAGGGTTCCCGGATAGCCTGATGCAACTTTGCAATGCCGCACTACGACCTGAGCTGTTTGGAGAGTCTACTAAGACAGACCTCGAGCGGATACAATATTTCTCAGACAAAGCTGGTTTTTGGAGAGGCATAACAGATGAGGATGCTCAGCAGGTAGTTGACACTCTGGACACCAATTTTGCAGCTGTGACAAATGATCTCTACCGAAAAGTACTGGGTCTCCTCGTCACCCCGCTAGATGATAAGACCCGAAACCCTAACCACCCCCTGACGGAGTTTGGTAGGAAGCTTGTCATGACGGCGGCCCAAGAGAACATAGCTCTCCAATGGAAAGTATGCTTCAGTCAGCTCATCCTCCTGGTCCACATGGAGTTTGAGTTCGACAATGAAGAAGACGCCCTCCACCACAGAATAGATGTCGGAACCGTCTTCCGACAACTCATTGCGACATTGAGGAGGCTGGAGCTTCTCAAGTGGCTATCACAGACCGAACTAGCCATTCCGCTACCCGAGCACAGCTTATCCTCTCTGACAAAGAGGGGAGAAGACGTCCAAGTGGTGACTGCCTTGGAGGCCAATGTGGGCCATTTACTGGGCTTGCAGGGGCTGGCGGACGAACCACTTGCTATTAGCATCACTGATCTCGTTACTAATCTCTGTTCTCCTAATGGAGATATCGAGGTATCCCCATCACTCATCCAGTGCTCCCTCATCAAGCGCGACAGAGCAGATCTGGCACTGGATCTTGAGCCCTTTTGCGACCAAAATCCCTTTTCGATCTATATTCACGGCAGGGTTTTGCTTGCGCTGAAAGACTATGAGTCGGCATCTATCAACTTCAAGAAGGCAGCTGTCGGAATGGGTAAGTCAAGGACGTTATGTTTGCTCAACGAGCCTATGCTAACACTGGTCATAGGAAGCGAAACAGTTGAGCTCGAGCGCCATAGCAGTGGTCTGCTTGACGACACAGAGTGGAATCTGTTAAACAGCGGAATGGCTCAGTACTACTCACACATTGTCGCCCTGTTTGAAAAGCAGAGAGCGTACTCATATGTGGTTGAGTTTGCTCGGTTATCTGTCCAGTTCACCGGATCCAAGCCGGAGAATGCTAGCATTAAGACTGACATGCTGAGCCGCCTTTTCAACGCGGCGCTGGCCACATCCCAGTTTGAGCTGGCCCACACGACGCTGTTGTCGATGAAGGATGAAGCCTTGAGGCATTACAACCTGCGGAAACTCGTGGATAAGATGTGCGAGACGTATCACAACTCCGAGCTAGTGACATTGCCGTTCCCTGGAATGCAACAAGAGGTCGATGACATCCTCGCGCTAAGATGCAAGACCATCATGGACGTCATGCATGCGTTCCCATACCACCAGGTCCTTTACTCGTGGAGGATCAAGCACAACAACTACCGGGGCGCGGCGTCTGTCATTCTCGATAAGATCCAAAAGCTGAGGCTGGCTGGGGAGGGAGATCAGATTGCGGGAGAAGACGTGCTCGACACGCCCGTTACGAAGCAGTACTTGCTGCTTATCAACGCGCTCAGCTGTGTGGATGCCAAGCAGGCGTGGATCTTCGATGAAGGTGTTCCTGAGGGGGAGAAGGAGGCGAAGAGAAAGGTTGTTACGCTGGCGGATATCAGGAAGCAGTACCAGGATGAGCTGGATCGGATTGCCGCGATCCAGAATAATCAGTTTGGATTCGAGGCGGGCGATATAATGGATATTGCGTGATTTCGGCTGGAATCGATGGGGAAATNGGGGGGGGGGGGGATTGTTATGATGAGGGAAGAGGCATGGATGAATCAATGTTAGACGAAAAAAACGCAACCAGAAAAATGTTTTGCATGTAGATTAATACTTGTACCCTCTTAACTTTTAAGGAGATGAGAGGAGAAAGGGCCACATGGGTTTAGATACCTTGGGGGGAAATAAGCACAGGATCAAATGAGGGGATATATTTGTTGGTTTTTTTGCTTCGTTATCGAGTGTCAATTTCTTGGGTTTACTAATTCCCTTCTCTTCTTCCTCTCCTTTCATTCAACTTTCTTCTAGGACCGGGATAATCGTTATAAATATATGTACCTATATATCATCTACGACAACACATTTTCGTACAAAAAACCACACACGCAACACACAACACTTCGTAATCTCCCGTTAACGCCAGTTAGTTTAATAACCCCCTCCCCCTATGCTAGAAATGGAAAACAAAGTAGAATGGGAAAGTTTGCTGTCGCTACATGTAAAACTCAAAAAGAAGTTGGCCCATAGGTTCTTTATCTTGAGGGGGTCAGGTATGAGCATTTTTTTTATTAGCTTCATGCCTGGACAGCGGCGATTTTGTTTTCAGAGGGAGGAGGTACGCTCTGGATTCCTGCTATGGCGGGAGCGGCGTCGGGAGCTTGGCGGTAGAGGATGATTTCCGACTGCTTAAAGTATCGTCGGGCGTCTAGATTGCAGAGAAAGGGAATATTAGTACGATATATATGGGGATAGGGGGTGAGTGGCTTCTGTGTAGACTTGCCTTCGTCAATGAGAACGAGACTGAGATAATACCGCGTAGAGAACTTCTTATTCACATCACGGAAGGTGGGCGTCAGGTCAAAGCCGCCGAGGAAGAGTCGGATGGGAATGGTCTCGCCTCTTGAAGGGGAGCCGTCCATAATCTCAAAGCGCACCAGCGTCTCGCTCTCGTTGTACTGGTTGGGCGCGGCGCCCGTCGTCTCTCTCCTGATGATGGACAGCTCCATGTGCTTGATCTTGAGGCGTACGAGTAAAAAGTAGATGCGGCCGACGATTACGTCCTTAAGGTGGTACTTGCTCTTGCTATACTCGAACTCGATGTGGAGGCAGTCCTCGATGCCGACGTCCATCTTGATGCTGCTGTTCATCTCCGGGGGGATGCGGTAGCTGTAGACCCAAATGTCCTTTTCGCGGATCACGTCGGCCATGCGGCGCGAGACGGTGACGCGGACAAAGTAGCGCAGCTTGACGTTGATGCCGTTGTACGACTCGTACTGCTTCTCGACGTTTTTGAAGTTGAAGTCGAACGTCTGCGGGTGCTGCAGCTCCCCCGGCGCGGCGAGCTCCTGGTTGAGCGAGAGGAACTCGTAGTGGTTGCCGCGGTCAAAGAACATTTCTACCAGCCCGTCAGTAAGGAGTCGGCGCCGCTGAAGCCCCAAGCGGATGGCGGGCGCAGTCCAGAGGAGGCCGGCAAGGGAGGATGGTGATGATGATGAGGAGGAGGAGGAGGACCGGCCGGGATTCTGGTCATAGTAGTCAAGCTGCGTACCTATCGTGCCGATGAACTGGACCTTGATGCCCGTGTGCTCGAGGCGTTTGCCGTCCTTGGGCCGCACCGTGACGGCGCCCTTGACGGACTCGCCGTCCATGTACAGGGGCGCCTTTTCGCGGCGGTTCTTGTCGAGCTTGACGTCGACCATGGTGCGGTCATCTGGATCGTCGAGGACGATGTCGATGTCGACGGGGGTTGAGAAGAAGATGGACATGGTGGCGGCGGTCTCCCTTGCGTGTTGTGCTGTGCTATGTTGTTTGTATTGTGCGAGAGATAGAGAGAGTATGTTGTATTCTACTCTTCTCCTTCTTCGTTCTACCCGCTCTCTTCTTCTCTTGTTGTTCCTCTTGTCCCGCAAATGTCACTCCCCTAAGCGTAATCTGTTCTCGATATGCCCGTATAATGGCTCGCTGTTTCGGGTCCGAATTCGGCTCGACGGGAGACGCAGGTCCGAGGCCAATCAAGTCGGCGAATTCCAGGCAATTGAAATTGAGCTTCACAACTGGCGATGCCGCAAGAGCTAAAATGCGCCGCTGCGGTTCAACGTTGTCGCGTACAAGTTGCGAGGCTGGCGGCTGCGCTGACGTACGTTTATGGCTAGTGGGGGACGATGTTGGGAGGACAGAGCTTTGGTGGAGAGCTGGGCCAGGGAAAGTCATGGGCTGGAGAGGTACAGAGTACGCGGAGTGTGGTATGGTAGTGGCTGATGCGACATGTAGAGTGTACCATGAGTGTCGATGAGACGGGGATGCGGCCAGATGATGCTGGCAATGGGCACTGGGTGCAAGCAGAATGGTTAATGCATGTCTAAGTGTAAAAAGAGTTGTATTAAAGTTCTGTTTTTTTCTTTTTTTACTCAGTTTTCATTATTGGATCTGCTTGATTGGACCAGCCAACAGAAGAGAGAGACTGTTATCATTCACCATCAATTGGGCCATTCATCCACTACCCACTGCATGCTGTGGAATTTACACCCATTGGCTGTGTTGTCGTCGTATCAACATCCCACTTGGTCTTGCTAAGTCAGCAACCTACTGTGGGGTCTCTTTTCTTCTTTGTCCATTCCGTCAATCACGTGCCATGTCACACCTCTCTTCGTTTGCGAATTCTCCTGCCCCACCTTACGCCCACACGGCTCAAATTCGGCTGCACAACTCTTTGCGCTCACGTGGAGCGAGCCCTAGAACTTTTCCTGCCCACACGATTTCGCCAAACAATTCGTGATCGCGGAACGGACGACTCCAGATACCCTCAACGCCCCGACAACCCCCAAGTCACAGCAGCCATGAGGTACATTCACTCTCAGGAGATCCTGGAAATTCCAGAGGGCGGTACGTTTCACCATTTTCCTTTTTTTTTTTTTATTTCGGCCTTGCAGATTCGATCGATTGCGCTGGAGGAAAATGTGTCTTGGATGACGATGGAAAGGAAGAGGTGGAACTAAATCTCTGCTGTTGGAGATGAGGGATTGGACTGGAACAACGGGAGGGAAATACGATGGATCGAAAATCTGCTTGCCGGCTTGGATCACGCACTTTCTGAGGAAGACGAAGCTGACATTGAATTTTTTCCTGCAAATAGTCAAGGTCAACATCAAGACCCGTATCGTCACCGTTGAGGGTCCCCGAGGTACGAAACACCACCCACAAATCGCTCGTCAAGACGCAAAACTCTTCGACGACAGATTTCGAGGCAAATTGGCAAAACCGAATTGGGAATTCTGACATTGGAGGATTATAGGCAAGCTCACCAAGAACCTCGGTCACTTGGCTGTCAACTTCGGCCACCCCAAGAAGAACACCATCTCCATCGAGATCCACCACGGCAACCGTAAGAATGTCGCCACTCTCCGTACCGTCCGCTCCATCATCGAGAACTTGATCACCGGTGTCACCAAGGGTTTCAAGTACAAGATGCGATACGTCTACGCCCATTTTCCCATCAACGTCAACCTGGACAAGAACAAGGAGACCGGTCTGTTCGAGGTGGAGATCCGAAACTTCATCGGCGAGAAGATCGTCCGACGGGTTACCATGCACGAGGGTGTCGATGTTGAGATCTCCAAGGCCCAGAAGGATGAGCTCATCCTGACCGGCAACTCACTCGAGAACGTTTCCCAGAGCGCCGCAGATATCCAGCAGATCTGCCGGGTGCGCAACAAGGATATCCGAAAGGTACGACCTATATCTGTTTTCTCATGCAAATTTCTGCAACCAATTTGGACGATTGTCCGGGGCGGAACGGAACAACGCTCTCACAACCATGCTAAAAAATTCTTCAACTTGACTCTTGTCTCTATCCATAATGGGTTTGTGCTAACTTTTGTCTCAATCTAGTTCTTGGACGGTCTGTACGTTTCCGAGAAGGGCAACGTTGTTGAGGAGGCTTAAATGTACCGGACAAGGATCTCTGTTTCTTTTGCGTTTCTGGGACTCCGGAGTGGCGAAGGTTCATCATTGCATGTCACGTAGCAACGGGGCTACTCTTTTACAAAAAATACATTAAAAAGTAAAGTGAAAGCGATGACCACTTTTTTTTTCTTTCTTCGCTGTAGACTTACATGTATGATGCGTCCTACGCCGTACTACGAACTTGGGAATGAAAGACTGTCCTTGGCGACGAAAGAGAATGAATTGTGAATCTTGGCGTTTGAGTTTCCAAAACTGAGTCGTGGGGGAGAGGGAAAAAAAAGTCTCATCTACTTAATGTGAATATTTCAGTCACTTTCTAATGCCGGCTTGATACTGGCTGTGTTGGGAATATTTGTGTCACTTTATGATACCGACTGTGTTGAGGACTGATTCCTCCTAGACTCGTCCCATTCAATATCGCCATGCTATATAAATTGCCACGAAGCTCAACTTTCATGTACATCACTTGCTCTTCACCATATGTTTCATCTTCATCTTGATCTTCACATATACACGGCCATTCATTTCTTACAGCGTAGTCTCGTTTTCATTTCGTTCGTAGTATGTACCTTTTCATGCTTCATCATGTCTGACCCCCCTCATGTCTCTCATCCCTTCATTTCAAAACATATTGCACGTTAAAAAACCAAATTCATAAGATGATAAAGGAAAGACAGAAAAGAAAAAACCAGTTGGGGGAGGACGCATATTGCAGACCGCCCCCTTCCGCGCCGTCAACGCCAAATGTAACCATTGTAAATGTAGTAGGGTAGGGGAGAGGAAAAAAGTGGCTGGGAACAAGAATTAATGACGTAAAGGTAGAGGGTCAGTCCCACAAAGTATGGGTGCCCTTGTGAATATGTTCACAGTGAAGGAATCGTCGTGATACCGCCCATGAGAAGCGCAACGTTAAAGCAGCGCCGTTTCAGAGTGACCAGTTTATCGCTTGGGCGCTCCCCTGCTGTACTGCGGTGATCGTCCGCCACGGCTGGATCTGCTGCGGCGGCTGCGCGATCTTTGACGCGATCGTTGACCAGTGCCAGAGCTGTTAGCTGTAAGAAGGGAAGAGTAGTTAGTAAGACGGACATTTGACATTTCAGTTTCAGTTTCAGAAGAAAACAGTAAAACTTACTGTTGCTGCTAGTGTAGTCGGTATAGCTGTAGTAAGAGTCGCTGTACCGCGAAGGCGTCTTGCGAGAGTTTGGCCGCTTATCCTTCTTGAGGTTAAGCAGAGTGAAGAGCGTGGCGGCCACAGCTCCGATTCCAAGCCACGTCCAGCAGCCGGCGCTGCTCTTGCGCTTCTCACGGCGATCCGTCACCACCGTCGAAGTTCCCTGCCGGCTGCTGCCTCCGAACCAGGTGCCGTGGCGATCGCGACGAGAGTGAGCCGAGGCGGAGGCGGCGCGGCTGCCGCTCTTTGAGTAGCGCTCCTCAATGACCTCCTCGCGCACGCTGTCGTCGCCAGAGCGGCGGCGGCCGCAGAGAGCGGCCCAGAGACCGCGGGCGATGCAGCAGAAGCAGAGCAGGAGCAGGAGGGCCACGCCGGCCAGCGTGCCGATGACGATGCCGGCAATGGCTCCGGGGCTCAGGCCGCCGCCGTTGGTTCCCTTGCTGCCGTCGGCGCCAATGGCCTCGCCGTCGCCGGTCTCAGTGGCCGACGCTCCCGTCTCAGTGGCAGTTCCGGTGCCCGTCTGCACGACCTGGGTGGTGATGGTCGTGGTTCCAGTGACTCGGTAGGGAGCTGAGTATTGCGTGGTGGTGTGGCCGTTGGTGACGACGACGATGGGAGTCGGTTCAGCGTATCCAGGCTTGGACGAGCACTGGCCCTGGAAAGCGCACGACTGCCATCCGGCACAGCAGATTGGGCCACAGGGAGACTGCGAGTCGTCCTGAGGCACGCAATCGACACCGGCGGTGGGCGACGGCACGGGCGCCCAGTGGGTGTAGTAGGTGGTGGTGAAGGTGCGCGTCTCGGTCCAGGTGCTTGTGTATGCGCCGTATCCGCCTCCGCCCAGGCAAGTAGCGACATTCCCGCTCAGCGTCGTGCACAGCTCGGTGCTGTCGCAGCAGTACTGGCTGTCGGAGCCGCAGGGCGTGCCATCACAGCCGTCGCGCTGCAGCAGATAGGCGTAGGCGTTGTCGGGGCCTCTGGGGTATGGACCGGCGGCCACGATGCCTGCGGCGGCCAGCAGCGCGGACGCTGGTCGGGCGATTGAGCGCATGGCGAGGAAACGAATTCGCCTTTCTTGTTTCCCTCTCACGAAAGCTCAAACGGACAAGGGTTTGTGTTCGGAAGAGTCCGGTGAGTTTCTTCGTGAGGCTGGCTTGGCTGGCCCAAACGTCACAAGCAGTCCAAGTCTCACGATGTTCAAGCCACGAGAAGAGGCAAGGGAGGGAAAAAAAAGAAGTCAATGCCGTTTGAGTGACGACGCCGTTTTTTCAACCTTGCATAAGTTCCAAAGTCAAAAAAAGGAGACTTGGGAGAAAGAAGAATGGGAGCGTGCAGCTGGCGGTCTCGGCGCTGCACGATGACTTTTATCGGCCTGCAGAGCTCGACAATCCCCAACCTCCTCCCACTTAGACGCAGGAAAATCCCAGCCCCTCCCATTTTGTCCGACTCAGAAAAAAAAAAGATCCATGATGCGCTTCGTATGCGGTACTTGCTGCACACCCTCTCGGTCTTTTGTCTTTTTAGTTACTTCTACTTGCGCACGCCTCTAACCTGTATTACTTGGTTCAGCACGTCAGGTACTCGTATGGCTCTTTGAACCAACAATGTCACCCACACACACACCCTCCTTCTGCTCTCTGACAGACACCGTCTAAACGGCCCGCAAGCCGCGGTGAAGCAAAAGTGCCATTTTCTTTGGTCTCGCGCAGTACAGACACGAGTATGTACAAGCGGCTACGAGCAACTTTGGTTGTGTGTGTGAGGTACCTGACATGGGGGGGCCGTGGGTTTCCCAAAAGTCGGAGCGGAGGCCGACAGACACACTCCAAGTGAGAGTCGCCTAGCCTACTCGTAGAAAGTAAAAGAAGACACACCAAAGAGACGATGAGAAAGAAAAGAATTTAGAGCCCCTGACTAGAAGTGGCAAGATGCAAGATGCAGCAAGGGTCCGGGCCGGAATCTGACTTGTGATGATTCTCCATTGGCGTCTTACGAGTAACGGTTGGCGGTCACGAGAAGAATGAGAGAGAGTGAGGTGGATGGGAATGTTACAGGGTATCTGGAGATGCCGGATCGAGAATGAGGCGCTCCAGTAGCTGCAGCCAAGGAGCGTTTTCTTTCAATCTTTTCTTTTTGTCTCGCTTCTCGGATAGTGATCGTTGACAGGCTCGGGTTGGCCCTACGGAAGCACGGGGTGCCAGATGCCCAGAGCGGGGGAGATTTGAGATTGGATGAGCTGGCATCAGACTTCCACATTTGAGCCGCCACAAGATTCAAGAAAACATGGATGGACAGACATGGATGCGACAGACTCCTACAAGCACCGGAGACACGGAGGGGACATCAAGACACAATCAGGCCAGGATCAAGTAGGTATCGATAGTGGGCGCCTTGTTGGCAGCTTCTGATGGGCTGGCCAGGCGAAGCGACCTGGGGCCTGGGCCGGGCTGACCTTGTTTGCGCCGATTGCTCTGATTGACTGGAGTTGGATCGACTTGTCTTCCCACACTTCTTATTCCAGCTTGGCGTGCTGGACAATCCGGCAGAGACGCAGACTACATACGCTACTTATGGGGACGCAGCTGCATGTCGACCGCCTCGTGCGCTTGTGAGGATGCATTAGTCACAAACTGCATGTCTGGACTGGATGATTTGTATGGTGCTTGAGTGGCGATGAAAGAAGAAAAGAAAGACTGAAGAAAACAAAAGGAAGACGAAGGGTTATGCGCTACGGAGGATTACGAGGGAGTTGATTGGAAAGGTTTCTCGCTCCCATTAAGCGTGCAGGGCGCCTGTTTATAAAGGCACGACGAGCCATTTCGGAGCCTACAAAGTGCTCCGGAGCGTGAGTAGAAGAGAAAAAGCGGCGCATTGGCATTTTGTTTCATTCTGAGTGGGTTTTTACATGGAGAACATACCAATTGTTTCTCGTTGATGAACAAAGAACTCATCTAATACATGTAAATTAAGCAAGTATATGCTGTACCTGTGAAAGGAAACTCTTACAAGGTCATTCAATCTCTTTCGATTCCCCCTCATCGAATCCTTTGTGGTTGGAAAAAAGCCCCTCAGCTTCAGCCAAGGCAAAAAGTGGCTGGTGGGGTGGCTTATCCAGCTTGTGGCTTCTGCTGCTGTCGTTGCTGCTTTACATTGAAAAATACAGCACGGTCCCTGATCTATGGCCGAACGCCGGATAAACCCGTCTTAAAAAGGTGGGGGTGCATCATGGCTGGCGCAGAGCAAAGCTTCCACAGCTGAGCTGCGACAGGACAGTGACACTCTCTCCGGTTCACCTAATTCCAATTCTGCTCTTCAGCCTCGCACAGCCCGCTGCAAGCTGGTAGGCGGCCATCGTCTCTCCAATTGATTTCTTCTCTCTCTCAGCCTCTTCATTCATCTCCATCGACTGCTATTGACCTTCCATCTCTCACTCTCCTTGTCCATATAACCCTCCGCGCGTCACAGCCTCGCATCGCCTCGCCTCGCCGACGTCCATCCATCTCCCCTCCCTCGAAATTAGACTCGCTCTCCCGTCGCCATCATGTCTCTCGATGGGCCAACCTACCTGGCCTCTCTGCAAAACAACATCCGCCACCGCCCGATCCCCTGGGATGGAGCCGTTAGAGCAGGCAGCCTCACCGAGGACCAGCTCGCAAAGATCCGCGCCGTCGACAAAGCTAAAAGGCCCGAGCAGAGGAAGGAGATTGTGAGCGCAGACCTCGACGGATATCGGCTGCTGTTTGTTGGCGGCAACGGCAGCCCCAGCGTCTTGGAAAAGGCAGGAAAGAATACCAGCCTCGTCCAGTACATCTTGGTGCTGCTGGCTGATTTGCTTGATGGTAAGTCGGGACTTTTGACTTGCATACCAACATGAAAACATCAAATAGTATTTCAACACCCAACAAGCGGCACCAGTCCTGCAATACAAGTCTTGTGCGCTGCTGCAAGAAAGATATCATTCTCATCATTGAACTATACTGCTCTTTTCTCTACATCATCGATTTCAATCTATTGCTAACGATATTCTGGTTGCGAAATAGCTGTGCCATTCCTCGCCAAGGCTCTCCTCAAGTCCCCCGAGCCATACCAGCATTTCTTGCCGCTGTTCCGCGCTCACTCCAACGAGGATCCCATCCCGCTCCTTACCGCACACGCCTTGTCGAATCTGATGGCTCTGGCGCAAGATGATTCTAAGCCTACCGTCCTTGCCCTGCCCCTCATCTTCACCTACCTGTCCGGCTTGGCTCAGAGCTCTGATGCTGGCTTACAAGATTTCGCCGTGCAGGAGTACTCATCCTTGCTGTTCGGACATGTCTCTCGAGAACACTTTTGGAAGCAGCGCAGCGACACCGTTACGCCCTTGGTCAACATTCTTCGAGCAGCTGCTGGTGTTGGCAATGGTGGCGACTCATCTGCTAATCTCTGGAGCGGCACTGCGAGCACGCGCACCTTTGAGGGCTCTCTGAATGGAGGCGTTGGCTTACAGCTACTGTACCATGTTCTCATGGTCTTGTGGCAGATGAGCTTTGAGTCAGAACAAATCGGAGATGAGCTAAACGAGTGAGTGGTTCTGCGTGCTATATCTAGCCTTTGATGTTCCCAACTAACCATGTTGTAGCGAATACGACATCATCCTCTTGTACACTCACCTTCTTCGACTCTCACCAAAGGAGAAGACGACTCGATTGATTCTGGCCACTCTTTACAACCTGCTGGAGAAGAACCAGAGAACGCTCCTGCCTATTGCCGTGCTTGCCCGTCTACCCGCATTGCTAGAGAATCTCAGTGGTCGCCATCTTGCCGACCCTGACTTGCTGGAAGACCTGCAAAGCCTCAAGGAACTGCTGGAAGAATATACCAAGACGAAGACTACGTTTGACGAGTACCTGGCCGAAGTCCACTCAGGTCACCTCCGCTGGTCACCACCACACCGAAACACCATCTTCTGGGCAGAGAACGCACGAAAGATCCTTGAGTATCAAAACGGCGAAGTGCCTCGCAAACTGGCCGAGATTATGCAGAAGCCCTGGGATAATGACAAGCAGGTCTTGGCTGTTGCATGCAATGATATTGGTTGCTTGGTCAAGGAGGTTCCCGAGAAGCGATCACAACTTGAGAAGATTGGTTTGAAGAGACGGATTATGGAGCTCATGGCATCCGACGACGAAAATGTTCGATGGGAGAGTCTGCGTGCCCTGGGAGGCTGGCTCAAGTACAGCTTTGAGGACAATTAGAGCCATTGACTGGATTCCGCTCTTTTATTTCCTAATTATGGAATCGGTCTTGGGCAGCTGAAGCGACTTTGTCCAACTAGAACTGGGGGAGCTGTTGACTTTTTATTATTATTATTCTTTGTTTTCTTGTTTTCTGGATGCCTCCGTGGATGCAGCATCATTTTGGAGCATCGATTGTAATTGGCATAACTACTACATGTACCTACCAAGCCAAGCCTGGGATTAGCTAGACCCTGGCCCTGACTGTGTATGATGACAATAAAGACGCAGAATTTTGAAGCTGTCACCGCCCTTTTTGATGAAGCGTGTCATTGATCAACCAGCTGCAATGGACGAGATGGAGTCGATACCTCCCCAGTGTTTTTATTACCGGAAGATGTCGTCGTGTTCGGCTAAACATTATAGCGAATCTAACTTTTCTACTCGAACGATTCAAGTACAGATCCCCCAAAAGAACTTTTTAGCAGACTTCGGTATCGGAGAGTGGGTTTTTATCTAGCAGCTCACTGCAGCAATCCGCAGCTACCCGAACCCGCCCCACCGTCAGAATAATCTTGCCATTACCCAATTGATATCCAACTTTATCAACAACCGCCGCTTCGGCGATTTTCGTGTCTATCCTTTCCTCTCACGACCGTTGCCAATTCTTCTTTTCTTTTCTCTTAATCTCATCCTCACAATCTCCTCTCATTTCTTCTTCTTTTCTTTTTGTTTCCCTTTGCGTTTCGTCAATCAATTGAAGCCATCATGATGAAGAGCTTCACCAGAATTGCTCGGGCATCGCCCCGCGTTAAGGCTTCGGCCTCACTCTCTGCTGCAGGCCGCCTGTCGACTGCAGGAAGCATCCGATGCGCCTCCAATGCCTCCAGCGGAGAGCCGCTCAAGAAGACGCCGCTGTACGACTTCCACGTAGCCAATGGCGCCAAGATGGTGCCCTTTGCGGGCTACCACATGCCCGTCCAGTACTCGTCTCTGTCTCTGGCGGACTCTCACCACTTCACACGGAACCACGCATCGCTTTTCGATGTCAGCCACATGGTTCAGCACATCTTCAAGGGTCCTGCCGCGGCGGCGTTTTTGGAAAAAGTTACGCCTTCGTCGTGGAGCAATGTTGCTCCTATGAGTGGCAAGCTGACGACTTTCCTGTGGCCTGGCACGGGAGGCATTGTTGATGATACTATTGTTACGAGGATTGGCGAGGATGAGTTTTATGTGGTGACCAATGGAGCGTGTCTCGACAAGGACACCAAGTACATTGATGAGGAGTTGGGCAAGTTTGGTGGTGATGTCAAGTGGACGAGGCTGGATGGATCAGGACTGGTTGCCCTGCAGGGACCTCAGGCGGCTGAGATTCTGAGCGAAGTTCTCGCTACTGATATCAACCTCAAGGAGTTTTACTTTGGCAACACTGTTCAGGCTGAGCTCAAGCTTGCGGATGGCGGCAAGACTCACCCTGTCCTGATTAGCCGCGGTGGCTACACTGGAGAGGATGGCTTCGAAATCTCCTTCAACGGCAAGCTGTATCCTGCTCTGGAGAGCACCGTCAAAGCTGTTGAGTCTCTCATCAAGACTGCGGGTCCTGAGCGTCTTCAGATGGCCGGTCTTGGAGCCCGTGATTCTCTTCGTCTGGAGGCTGGTATGTGCCTGTACGGCCACGATCTAGACGACACTACTACTCCTGTCGAAGCTGGTCTTAGCTGGATCATCTCCCCCGAGCGCCGCAAGGCAGGCGGCTTCCACGGCGCCGAGATCATTCTCCCTCAGCTCACACCAAAGTCCAAGGGCGGCTCCGGCGTCGAGAGACGTCGTGTCGGCTTCGTCGTCCAGGGCGCTCCTGCTCGCGAGGGCGCGGAGATTCAGAAGGATGGCCAGACCATTGGCACAATCACCAGCGGCGTTCCCAGCCCGACACTCGGAAAGAACATTGCCATGGGATACATCAAGGACGGACAGCACAAGGCTGGCACCGAGGTGGATGTCGTTGTCCGTGGCCGCAAGAGGCAGGCTGTCGTGACAAAGATGCCATTTACCCCTGCCAAGTACTGGAAGGCTCCCGCTTAAGGAATTTTCCTTTCTCTCTCTTTTCTTTTGTTATAAAATAGTCTTTTTTTTTTGGGATAGCGGCGGTTTTGGTTACTTAACGTGGTATATGGGAGGATTAGATATATGGATACTTCAACGTGTTTCATGGCATTGGACTACGAAATCGGAAATTTTACTCTTTCTTTTCCAGCATAACTTGTATGCTCTTGACCTTGTCTAGCTCCTCTAGGTTTTTCACCTGAGTTCCCAAAATCCCATCTTTGTCAACAGAGTGATATAGAACTGCCAGAGCTGAGCCCTTCCATAATGGCACGTCCCTGGATCTTCCAATTATGGTTCCGACGAGGGCAATGGCTCCTAGGAAATGAACGGCTAGGGGTAGGATGAGCCACCTCCAGCGCACGCGAATGAAGACGACGGCTTGGCTGGTTTTGCCCTGTGCCGTCTGCATCGAGATGCCCTGGCGTACCATGTCCGTCAGGCTCATTGCGATCTTGTCAAAGATGAACGAAACTTCTTCCAGGCTGCCGTAGCCAAACGCTCGCGCGGCGCCTGGACGATCATCGCTATCAATGGGGAAGCTGTACTGATAGAATGTACCGGAGAACTCCCCCGACTTCATGAACATGACAATCATGTCTACGTAACGGGAGAGGAGAGAAACGTCTGGCAGTCCCGGACCAGTATCATTCCACCAGCGGGTGAAGATATCTTGAGAAGCCCATCCTACTTTCGATGTGTACCCGCTGTAGTTGCCGATGGGTATTTGTTCGGTGGTGCCAATGTTGAAAACGTTTGAAGTTGATGAAACATTGGTATAGTTGTATAGAGTGATGCCAAGCGTGCACTCAACTATCACCGACTCTCGATGGAGCATCTTTTGAAAGTCAACTAGGTTATCGCCTAAGAAGCTGGGCTGGGTAAAAGTCCAGACGGAAGCTGCGAGGAGATCGGTATCTCTGATGAGACTGGACTTGTCGTCCAGCTCGAGGTTTGTGAAAGGCTCAAACATTACTTCGCTCGAGTTCAGAGTCATGGGTGCATACTGTTCACCGAAATTGAACTGTACGCCCCCCTTTGGCGTCTTCATGCGGCAAGGCCCCGGCCAATACTCGCCATTATCACATTCTAAAGTGTCTATGGTCTCCTCTGTAGCGTTGGCACAAGTGCTGCTGAAGCCCAGAGTGAGATAAGGTCCGTCCCAGGTGCAATTTGAGGTGCAAGTGAATGCGGCTGGCCAACTTTTCTGATATAAGCCTCTGAGGATGGCGCTTGCGACGTTTTCATCGATCTTGTCTAAAGGGCAGTTTATATTAGAGCGCGCGCCAAAGAAGACAAGGACCAAGTCTATGTAAATACGAACTTTCATCCTCTTCGAGTTCCAACCCGTCAAAGCCATAAGCATAACCGAACGTTGCCGAATGCTTTTGGTAGATGTAAATTGTGCCTGGTTCGAGATCCACTACCTGTTGTACAAGCGTATCTGTGAGGATGGATAGAATGACCACCACTGCACTGATACTCGCAAACCCCCACGAGACCTGGAAGAGCATCCGTATAGCACCGAGCGGCCCGCGGCTTGCCGTGTCGATGACGGCGAGATCTTGGAGGTGGTGGACCTTGTTCCTGAAGCGGTTCCATTTCTCCTGGCTGAGGCAGACTGATACCGTGGCGAGGAGTGTTGCCTTTGCGGCTGTGATTGCGATGGCGATGGTGGCGTTGAGGCTGATGAAGAAGGACCAGTCTGTGGAGAGACGGTCTTGGAAGAGGGCGAGGATGCAGACTAGGGCGGCCATGCAGGCGAAGCTGATGCAGATGGTGATGCTCTCGATCCACCATGTTGAGGCAAGCCGAGTAAACCAGAAATCAGCAGGTCTTTTCTTATCGACAGTGGTGTAATTGGCATTGCCTTGTTCTGCCGTACTCTCGGCGTCGCTTTCAGGACTCGAGTTTTGAGGTCTTGGAGGCGCTTCCGTGCTGTCTCCAGTGTGGGATAATAAAGATTGTTGTTGTGTGGAATTTTCTTGCTCTTCTGTCTCGATGCCGCTTTCTTGGCTCAGGGATTGAGGCTTTGGAAATGCTTCTGTTTCATCGCTCATATTGGACATCAAAGGCTGCTGTGTAACACTATCATCATGGTCCATGGAGGCGGCCCACACTGGTAAGATGAAAGGGGGGAATATTTGAGATACGTTATGAGCTTACTTTATACCGTGTGTCTAAAGAATGATAAGAAGAAGATCTAGAATGGGAGCAACATGTGGGCTAGATATAGTAGTAGGCTGAAGGATCCCACCCTTGCATGTTACGTGTTGCAATGATACTCGGCTGCCAAGGTTACACACATGCACGGGCCTTGTGAGACAGAAATGGATGAGGCGACAAGGCTGATTTTCTTCAGGCCAATGAATTCGCAGTAGTGATCTTTGTCTGCGGCTGTGCGATGGATGGAGCTGAATTTGGAACCCGGTGGGAAACGCAGCCTTGCTATAGCCATGTCTCAGCCATGATGCTGTCTTGTTCCGAAGCGGGGTGAAGTGAAACAAAGATCAGGTACCAAGAAGACATTACAAGTATATCAAAGAATATATACTAGAGATGCTACTGATACTACTTAGATATACTAGAGATATCTGATGTATTTACAGTACCTTAGTGGTTACATATGCTTGGCCTCATCCAGTCAACAGTTGCAGCTTGCGCCGCCCTTTCAGTCAGCCGGTTGATATATAAAAGAGCCAGCTGCCAACACTCCCAATTCCGAGAAATTTGAGAAAACGGGTGCCTGGACAGCTGACACAGCTGGCAATCAATTTCACCTGCCCATTTTGACACCCAAACTTTCTTTCTTCCTCTTCTTTTCTTTTCCTTCTTTCTTCTCCTCAAGAGCAGCTTCACATTGTACCAACTGGACTTCTGAGAACCAAACACGTACAAGCGACCTTCTCTTTCTACACTCTATTTACAACTACAAACTGCTCTATATTCTAAAGGCCATGCCTTTCTCTTTGTCTGGCGGTTCCATTTTCCCGGGACACCTCCGCCCCAATCGCCCCCCTACCGGATCGGATACCCCCGTGGTTGGTGACGGGCCCGACCCAGTTGGGCAAACCTGGATGCGGCTTTGGCCCATCCGTTTGTTCCTCTGCGTTGTCTGGGTTCTTGCGGCGCTGTGGGCGGTGTTCGTCGGCTCTGTGAAGAAGACGAGGTTGTTGGGGGCTGCAATCTCGTCTCGGATCAGACTGATGGATGCCAACCCTGCAGCAGCAGGCGGGATTGACGAGCTGCGTCAGCGGCTCAGATATATCGTCGCCGTTGGTCTCATCACGTCTGCCTTTTGCGCCGTTGCCGTGGCAAGAGTGCTGCCGGAGGAACGCAGCGTGATATCTTATCGCGTTGTCATGAGCCTGACATGCTTCTCTTCGTTCTCGGCGTTGGTTGGCGTTCTTGCGATTATCTGTCCGAGACTTGGCATTGTGGTTACTCGTTAGGGGCGAGTTTTCCTCTTTGTCATGCTCGGGATCTTTGCAGGTGTCCTTGGTGTAGGTGCCACCATGGTCACGCTGATAATTGCAAGAGGGGGCGCGTATCGGGTTGCCGTTCTGGTATTCCTGATAATCGCAGCTCTAGTCATGTCTATCGTGACGCTGTCGGCTCTTGACGTCTCTCAAGACTCGACTGTCGGCAGTACAAGGCACGATGGCGATCTTGAACGTCAGGACAGCAGTCCATTGCACAGTACGTGATGGAGTCTCAACGCCGGACCTTGTCGAGCTACGGCAGAGGGAGGCTGCCGTGACAGTTTTTGTCGAACCAAACCCCAGCTTGACGATTTGGCGGTGGAGGAGCTGCTAAACCTCTGAAAAAAACAGACCCCAATACGAATGCTGCTTCTGCGTAGCATTGGGGACGAGTACCCGGCCCATCTTGGCACTCTCATCTCATCATCACTCGGGACGGGGAAACTAAACGCATTCAACTCAACTACATTTACCATTCAGATACCTACACAACACAAGGCTGATAGGCTTACACCCCGGGGTAATCAGTAAAAGTGTACCGGTACACTTTAACTGATTACCCCGGTGTGTGTACCTAACGTTCCATGGAATTTCCATCAACGAAAGCATTCGATCTTCTATATCGCTCTCGAACTGCTGCATGCTACATGCTGTGTATTGGAGTTCGACCTTCGATTACTCAAGACTCCAAGTCTCATCCAAATTTATGCCGGCAGTGTCAATCAAGAGTCAACACTCCGAGCTCAAAAGTCCAAGAAAACTGCAATAACCCATCACATATTGCACAAATCCGCCCAACACAATTGTCTTCCAGTCTACCGCCTCGTTGACTACGACTCTTTATGTCAAGCTTCATCCTCACTTCTAGAGATGACAATGCGCCGCCCCCCTCACACTGGCATACTTCATCCGACAAGCATTCAGATTTCGCCAATACTTGGAATGGAAGTGCCGAATACATGTACTCTCAAGCGACATGATTTTTCCGTGTGCCTGTCATCCGCCATTATTTTTGGTGCTCGAACCCCCTATAACTCAAGACTGTTGACGCCAAGACATCACAACTCTTTGCGACACTCACGAGTACCATATATGCACGCAGCTCGGGTGACAAAGACGCTATTGGCGACAAGCAAGATCTGAGTACTTCAGCTGAGATACTCCACGCATACGCATTCAGTTATTAAATGCCGATTATTCATGACTGAGTATTATTCCTGAATGGAATCCACCTCCGAATACAATCGTGGCTAAATACATGTTTACATGTCCTCAACACTTCGGAGAAATGCATCTCTTCGCAAACGGCAAGATCTCTATGTAAGTGGGAAGTGAGCTCAAAATTACAGGTACGTATCTGACATTGACATTAATGTATCTTAGTTACACAACCGATGCCCGTGTGGACGCTTACAGGCGTCGAATCATTGGCAACATATACCTGGCGCTATTCGCGGTGTACGGATCTGAAATGCCACACATGTCACTGTACCACCCTCAAAATTGCACAGTTGACCATTGGTTGGGTTTCGCTGCGCCAGGAGCGGCACGAGTGTCGGAGAGATTTTTTTCGATCCGCTCCCCCTACTTCAGAGGAAGCGTTGATGCAAGATGAATCCTACTAATATGAGGTGGCGCGCGCGCTTTTTTTAAGCTTAAGGGTGAGGCAACAGCGGCGCTGTCTCATCTGATCACCAGAGGCATTGTTATGATTCGTTGTTTGTGCATGAACCTCGAGGCAACCAGTCTATGAAGTTTTAGCTGGTCGGCAATATCGGCATATATTAAAAAAGACTTTATTGCTATTCGCTATGTTTCGGGTCAGCCTTTCGTTAACTCAGAGGAATGCACGCCAAGTTGGAGTCGAAGAAGCGCTGGAACGGCCAAAAGGACTCGACCATTGTACCGGCTCGACAATCCACATGTGCGACATTCGAGAAGTTTAGTACTTGTTCTAATATATGGAAAAGGGGAGATGCGGGACGGGAATCCTGACGGCTCCTGAGACTGCTGGGCCTGCTTGTACACTCGCCAGACTGTTTGACGAGATAATAATAAAGCGCAAATCTACCATGAACTTCGCGATTACTCATGTCGCACTCCTTGTCCCGTCACGGCTACAAAGGAACATGCAAGTGATATGTGCTGGCCGTTGTGACGCTCCTGCTGATCTGATGGGGCTGGGAAAGATTGCCAAACTCGCCCACCTGCATACATCATTGTGAATGGTCAAAAGGAAGTCTCCGATGGATGACCCTAGGAACGGCTGAATCGAGAGATGCTGGGATTGGCAGATGCCGCGGGCAAAGGGCTGTGTATAATGATGCCATTGTACCTGTATGCTTCCAGTCAATGGCGCTACAAGATGGTGGTCACTCCAAAGTGCGCGCGGCTTTCACAAACATCAATAGCTCACCGTCCTTTGATCGCCTCGCGTCGAAAGTCCGCAACGGAAACGGTATTCTGGGTGGATGTCGAAAAAGCAAGTCACAAGTGCGCCCGCCTCAGTTTCATGATGCTCGTGGAGCAGTGTGCGATACAGGGCGATTCCACCACTCGCTATTCCCACACCCACCAGTTTACCAACACCAAGAGTATAGACCAAGATGGGAAAAAAGAAGAGCGCAAAATGTCTACCGGAGCTGAATAATCCTTCTATAGGCACTATGTAAAAATTGCAAAACACCTTTTCCGCCATGAAATGAACAGAATGCCAATCGCCTTCCTAATCTATTATGCACTGCCGTGTTCTGTCACACCAGAGCCACGGGCTCGTTTTGTAGGTACATCAACCCAGCATCTTCGGTCGCAGGACTTTTCGAGTAAATTTGGCGCTCGAGCTGTAGAATCATGATGAATATTTCTTCGATAAATCTGCCGCGTATTTCTCTCTTGTATAAAGCCCATTTGACTCCTTCAATTGTTCTCGCCGCTTGGGTTTTTCGCTTGTCGAGAAACGCCGTCATCCGAGGTCGTACTGGTATATGGTCATCTGTAGTGAGGTCTTGAAGAGGTAGATTATTTGTTGCAAAGTAATCAGCTTGTATCTTTGCGGCGTCACGCTTGGCTTTACGCAAGGCGTGTTGAATGGCAGAGAGAGTCTCGGTGGTTGTTGGGTCTTGGTCTTCCGATCTGTTATCTGAGGGATCTATTGTATCTGCGATCGGATTGCCCAACTCACTGGTATCGTGAATAGTTCTTGAAATAGAGGCACAATGAGAGAGAAGTGTTTCGAGTTGTAGCTGATAGATCTCGAACCCGTCCTCAAAGCCACGGGCTTGCTTGATGTAACTGAAGCATTGGTGTATGAAACGAAAGATGGCAACTGTCCCTCCCACAGCAGCATCCATTATTATGGGTATGTATAATAAAAAATTCTGTGCATGAACAAGAAGCTCTGTCAATAAGTGAATTTAAAAAGAGGCTCGCCTACTTAAAGAAAGTGGTGATAGTGCGTTGGGTTGTGGCCTATAGATGAAGCGGTAGGAGCGCTGGAACGGTGTGGCTAAACGCGTTTTTGTATCCCCAAGGGGCCCTCCACCGGGTCGACCGGTTTCGTCAAAAGTCGACGCAGAAATTCGGAGGTGGAGGGGTGGACGCAAAACGCGTGACGCCCGCTCCATGAAACGGAACACACTCAGGGCATCGGCCGGCGCTACCTACCGTAATATGGAGTATCAGATCGGGGTGCCGCAAAGCGCATGTGGGACGATTGAGCCTTGGAGTCCGGATGCACGGCGCAAAGAAAGTGTCGTTATAAGGTATTTCGAAAGAGAAGTAGGCACATACGACCATAGGTAGTGGAAAATTCGGGGTCCCGTCTGCTCCCCCATAGACAAGCCACTAACCGGCAGATTAGTAGTCAGGTGGGTGACCACTGGCGAACACCGGCTGTTGTATGTTTTTTCTTTTTGAGTTCTCACTTCCTTGTGATAAAGGAAATATAAGATGATCGACTTCATATTCAAGCACATACGACCATAGGTAGTGGAGAGCTCGGGGTCCCGTCTGCTCCCCCATAGATAAGCCACTAACCGGCAGATTAGTAGTTAAGTGGGTGACCATTAGCGAACACCGGCTGTTGTATGTTTTTTGCCCTTTTGTGCTCCTTCTCCTGAAGGACTCATAAGACAATCGATTCTATATCCAAGCACATACGACCATATCCATTGGAAAATACGGGGTCCCGTCTGCTCCCCCAGAGTCAAGCCAATGAGAGGCAGATTAGTAGTTGAGTGGGTGACCATCAGCGAACACCGGCTGTTGTATGTTTTTTTTTTTGTGGTTTTTGCCATATTTGTCTCAACTGCCCTTCCTGTCAGTTGCCCCCAATGCCAAACAAGGGAGAACCGTCATTATCACCATTTTGCCAAGGACAAAGCGGCAGGCAAACTTTCACAGGGACAGGAAGAAGGAGAAGAAGTGCACGCAATAACATCAAAACAGAAAACAATAAATAAATCCAATTACGCTGTTGTCGCTATGCCAGGCCCCTATACTAATTGACTATTCGAATACTATCGTCGCATTCCACTTCATACCTCAAATGGCTGAAGAATGGGCTTGCGCAATGTATATGATCGGAGAATTACCGAGTAAAAGACCGTCGCTGTTAGTGTTGACTTTGCGCTCAAGGTGTTTGATGAGCGCGGATATGTCTGCGATAAATTTATCGTGTTTATCTTTCTTATAAAAAGCCCATTTTATTCCTTCAACGGTTTTCGCTGCTTGGACTTTTCGTTCGTTGAAATATCCTGTCATTCGAAGTCGCATCGTTTCGACGCCGTCAGCGGTTTCTGGTCGCGGTGTGCCGATTCTCAAGAAGATAGCCTCCATCTCTGCAGCCTCTTGCTGCGCTTTGCGGAGCCTATCTTGGATTGCAGAGAGAATCTCCGCTATTGTTGGTTCCTGGTTTACTGATGCCTTTGCTGGATCATCTGTTCCATGTATCGCTAGAATATCATCGGCGCCGTTCATGTTGTAGAGGATGCTTGAGACGGTGGCACAGCGGGAGAGGTGCACTTTGAGTTGGAGCTGGTAGAGGCCGAATTCTTCTTCAAACGCCCGAGCTTGCTGGATGCGACTGAAAAACTGATATGTAAGGTGGAAGATGCTAGCTGTGCCGCCTACAGCATCCATTATTAGATAAAAATTTCCAAGTTGTAAACTTTGTGAGGCATCATGAAGTAGGGCTTGAACTCAATGGGGAATTCTTCTGATACATAAGGTAGGCACCAAGGGTTTATTATACAAGCCTCGTGCCAACTGGGCAAAGAGCATTAAGAAGGATGCTGTCCAATGGACCATTGGTCTTGAATTGACATTTTCCCAGGTACCTAAGGTACGGAGGTACTGAGGTACGTACCGCGACCCCGGTTGGGAGCACGGAGGTGCCGCCAGGTGGGCAATTGGGATGAATTTGGCGCTAAGGGTGAGTGCTAGCATTAGTGGCATCCACTGCGACGTGATCGCCCAATGACTGCCGAGCCCAGTACATCCCGAGCGGATCCGCTCCAAACATTGCAGCGCCGTGTCAAATGAGGTCCCTGGCACTGGGTACTTGGTAACGGCTTCCTAACCCTTAGTACCTGAGCTTCAAGAGGGGTGTAAGGCAGGTAGTTGCCTTGCGCTAGCAGTATTGCCGCTAATCTCCATTAAGAAATCCCTAAACGCCCGTGGTGCTTTACTGGATTGGACGTCACAAGTTTTTCTGACACTTTGAAGGCGTAGAGGTGTTATGGCCATGGCAAGTACAGGTACGGCAGTGCAGCAACGCAGCAGAGTTTAGGGTGCGTTCCTCGCTGGTTTAACATCCAATATCTCTTGTTATGCCTCTCCTTGCGAACTTGCTGGTAGTCGACTCTGTGGCTGCGTATGCGTAGTACGTCTCTATTCATAGATCATCAGATGCTGTCAGGTACCCCTTATTCTGTACTAAGGTATGAGCCTACTCCTAGGTAGTATGCTTCCATTTGAATTGAAGCTCCAGGTCCTCTGGTGGAGCCAGGCAGTGCTAGAAGTAGTGGAATATGTCGTCGGAGAGATGATCTGTACTCTAAAACTAAAGAAAAGCGCCATGTGCCCATCAGGGAGGAATCAAAGTGCACCCTGTCTGCAAAAAAGAAAAGCACTAGACAGCAAATTACAGCGCAGACTACCTGGTCATTTTGTCTTTCTTTCCCTTTTCCCCTTTTTTCTTTTTTTCCTATATCCTAAGACGCTGAATTTGGAGCTGTATGATTCCGGGGGTTTTTAATAAAAAAACAACAATGAACCCCACCTTAAGGGAAAAAAAACTCTACTGCTAAGTCACCTGATTTTAACCAAACAAATGAAGCTCACAACTTGTGTCTCGATATCAATAGTACATGTAATCAGTATTACGGAGACTTGATATTCGCCATGTATACGTTATCAACTTCAACCCTTCGTCAGCTGCACAGCCAGGAGGTGCCATTTTCGCATCAGCCTCCAACCACAAGTATGAGGTCAGTCCCTAAACCTTTTGTCCATATCCGTCCTCCAGAACTTTCTTTGCCTCGGTAAGGAGATAAATGTCTCTCTCTTGTATATAGCGGCCTAGCTCGGATGTTGGTTTCACCGAGACCATGGCTTCTAAAGCCTCGTTGATTGGCATCCATTGATGGCTAAGCCCGTCGACGCGTTCTTCTTCGGTTAAAGAGGGGCTGCCTGTAGCATCGAGGACGTCGGCAAGATAGCAATAGGAAATCTGGTGAAGGTCGTTGCGAAACTCTTCCGTAGTGGCTATGCAGTTGGTGTTGCGCAAAGAGACAATAGCTCCAGTTTCTTCCTGAACTTCGCGTTGAGCGGCACTGAGATGCTCCTCGTCTCTTTCAATCCCCCCACCCGGTAGCTTATAATAGTTTCCCTTGTCGACATAGATTATTGCAATCTCCTTCGAGGGCTTAAGAGCCACAATGCGAACGGCATATCGGCCAATGTAGGTCGTTTCGGGCTGTTTGGCGCCAATAGTCTTGAGACTCGTCATTTTGGTATCAACGCAGTGAGTAGTGGAAACTCAGGAAAGGTGTTTACGGTTATAAATTGTGCTGTGAAGTTCTTTGCTTGAGAGAGTGGTGGAAGAGTAAAGGGAAGAGAAGGATGAGGAGGGGAAAATGGTTGGCCCGACCGTGTTTGTTTGTTAGTTTGTTAGGTTGTTTGTACAGCCCGAGCTTGCTTCTGGTATACGTAATGCGATCGCGGTAACGTGCTTTTTCTGACTCAGTACATGTAATTACATGTACCTGTGCATTTGAGCCTTTACAGTTGGCAAACGAACAACCCACAGTCACACCAACTTTGGAAGAGTACTAAGCTAGTCCCCTCCTCCTCTTCCTCCTCCTCTTTTTTTAGCCTCCGCAGTCGAAATTATGTCGTATTCTTGGATAAGGCTATTCGCCAGGGAAGATGGGTTATGCACGAAGACCTAGAGCCTATGAGTTGCGAGATTTTGGAGGCCCGTCCAGCGTTGATCCGACCTCAGGAAGTCGATATTCGCACCGGTTTCCCCAGGTGTCTAGAATCACTTAATCTGTATGGCGATGCGTCGTTGTGGCGGTTCTGGTCGCCCGATCGCGAAGAGAACGTGGCAACACGGGGACACATCTTCATCATGGGATAAACGTGCATTGATTTCAAGATTGCGCCTGATGAAAGCACTCAGAATCTTACATTCCGTCCAATTTATCGCGACATTCCGGAGTTGGAGTACGAGATTCAGAGTGATGGAGGAAACTGGATCACTGTCAGCATATCGCCGAGGACTTTTGCCATTTTTTAGTGACGGGGGTTCGTAAACCAATTTTTTCTGTGGTTCAATGAAGCAGACATTGAAGTCGGAGGAATTATTTATGAAAGCAGGAATGGTAAAAGGAGGGATATGTAGCAATTTCATTGGGAGAAAACATTATCTATTTAGACTAAAGTTAAAAACCCCCAAACCCATAGGTCTCATGAGTAATTTTTTTTAATTTTTTTTTTTAAAAAAAAAGTAAACATAGAATGACTTCAAAGACTGATGATGGACAGGTTAAGTACTCCAAATGTGGAGAAACGCGTCGTGCGCCTGTCAGGGCGGAATTACAGTACAGACAGCTTATCTATACCCTTATATACGGTATTGAGATGCAGTCTTCTTGTTTCATGGCGACCTGTCTGTAAAGATCCAAGCACGGCAAAACGATATTGTAGGCTTCTTTGTCTTGATGATCAGAGCTAGAATTTTGGTGAACGGGCTCCGTACATCGGCTGTGGGGAGCTCTAAATTTCTTGGACCGGTGCGTTGCCGTGCCTAGCGGCCGCCGGCGCCGGCGCGACCTAAAAAATTTCCCAAAGAAGAAAACATATGAAGCTGAAGCTGAAGAAGAGCAAGGAGAAAGCACTGGATAAGCAATTCAAATGGTTTTCTGTGAATACTAATAAAAATAACTTTCGCTGTCAACGCTATGCCAAATTCCCATGCTGATTCGATTACTAAACGTCATCACGTTCCGCGTTGAATATGATTGAAGGATGTGTTTGTGTAATGTACATGATCCTGGTATCACTCACGACTTGGCGCTCTAGATCGTTCATCAGCAGAGCGATATCTGTAACTAACTTGTTGCAAATGTCTCTCTTGTAAAAAACCCACTTCATTGCTTCAATTGTCTTTACTGCTTGCACCTTTCGTTTATCAAGAAACCCCGTAACCCGAACATGCATTGTTTTGAGATTGAGTGTGGTGTTAGAGTTGGCGTCTTGTAGCTGGAGGGCAGTTGTGGCGAGCTCGGCTTGAATCTTTGCAGCTTCGCGCTGCGCTTTGCGGAGGGCGTCTCGAGCGTCAGAGAGCACTTCTACTATTGATCGTTCCTTTCCTTCTGATGTATTCTCTGGATCATCGATTGCATTCATGGGCAAAGAATTCTCGGCACGGTCCATATCTTCGATAAGTCTTGAACAGTGATAAAGTTGCGCTTGAAGGCGGAGCTGGTATCTTGCGAATTCTTCTTCAAATGCCCGGGCGTGCTGGATGTGAACAAAGCATTGATGCATTAGATAAAGAATTCTCAGTATGTTTTCCACAGCAGCCATTATTATTTATAAAATAGTTTTGCAGTAAATGAAGGAAGCCTTTATGAGATTATTGTTCCCACTTTGAGAGAGGATTAAGTAGTCTGTTCTGATACCAGGCCGGGGGGTGTCTGCATACGGCACCAGCGGGGCCAAGGGCGGGCGTGAGTGTATATCCAGCGCAGCCAGCGGACGACCGGGTCTCTCGAGACTTGCAGGCTCTGGCACCAAGAAGCGTGCACGCGGGCTGTGGCGTGGCGTCGTTTACTAAAGTTCTTCATATGCTAGGATCATACAGAACTTCTCCACTCAGTGAGGCCAGGACCCTAGTCTCAATCATTAGCATCTGGTCGGCCTACGAGTACTATTTAGAAGACACACACAGGGTCGTTGAGACCAATAAGCAAGGAGTAAAGTAGAGAAGTCCCCACTCGGCGAGGCCAGGACCCCGGCCCCGATCATGAGCATCCTGGTTGATTTCACCATGGTGACAGGGGAGAGTTATTGAATTGACCAATAAGCAGCCTGGATAATGGAGACGTTATGTCTAGGTAGGTTAAGTAAGGCAGTGACTGGCTTGCAGCAAGGCATTGCATAGCAGCAACGATTATGGCCAAGCGTTGATGGTAAGATACAGGCATTTCTTCTACCAGCCCGCCTGGGGCTTGTGCTATACAGTCTCATTTTAACAGTCAATAAGAGGAGAAGCTTTAGATAAACTAGGTGAGAGTAAAAGAACCCAGTGCTGAGTTTTATCAAGTCCGTCGGTTTGCTTGTCCAACAAAAGAAAACTTCTGCTTTTTTAAGCATCAAGTACTACCAGCCCAAGTGTCATCTAGCCTCCGATGATATTTCAAATTGTTCCGACATCAATCAACACGATAACATCACACAAAAACGGTTTAAGATTTAAAGACACGGGCACAGATAGTACAATAATTGCACGGATAAAAAAAAAAGAAACCTCGACTTATCTCAAACCTCCCCCTTTGCAGCCTGCTTATCGTTATCTAACATATAGTCTAGAAGAGCGTTGTACTCTTCATCTGTCAGGAGTCTGGAGTATGAGGATGATCGGAAGAGTCAAAGAGGCAAAGACGCTGGGCTTCCACTGCTATCCCTTAGCTAGGAAGCTGGTAATGGCTGTATTTACCTCCGAACTTCTTCACACAAAGGGGATTATTTTGTCTTCTATATCCTCTTCTGAAGCCACAGTATTTTAAGTTCAAACTCGAAAGATTCTTTTAGCTTTCTCGCAGCGAGAGCACTTATAGGCCTCTGACGTCATCTACCTTGTTCAACGCTTTCTAAAATACAGCTTTGAAGTTAGCTTGGGTACCCAAGCTAACTTTTGAGTATTTCTTTTGGCCGCCCGTGGGCAATTGCAATCCTACATGGAACTAATCATTCGATATTCCCAACCTGGCCACAGTCTCTCTCTCTCTCATCAATTCTTAATTATCAATCATCAGCCCATCAACATGGCCTTCAAATATATCATGCCCTTCACATTCATATCGAGAATCAGTTTTAGTTCACGCACCATCATCTACCTACGACCTCATCCCTGGGTCGGCAGCCTCGCCATCCCTCCAGAGATAATATTGAAGATCATAACCTATCTCGATCGACCCTCGCTTCTCTCATTTGCTCTAACTTGCCGGACATTTCTTCTCCATTACCTCCCTCAACCTCTTCAGCTATCGTCCACTGAAAAGCAAGAATTCCTGGCCCTTCTAGAAAAGGACGCGCCTCATTACTATTTCTGCCATTTTTGCCTCAAACTCCATCGATGGCGCATGTCCTGGTTTTGGCATTTCAATTCAGAGATTCCAGACTTTTATCTCATGCACAGAGATACCTGCAGAGAAAAATATCGAATCGAGCACCATGGGATGCCAATTTTGTTGTATCCTCTCGCGCGAGTGATAATGAATCGGCATTTCCATGGGGCGGCACATGGCCCTCTACCAAAAGTATTATCAACATCAATCAACGATTACGCGTTTTGGGACGGGTATTGGGATGGAAGACATCATACAGTTTGGAAAGCCCGTATTGTTGGCGACGAATTAATGATATCATCGGCTATTACGATATATCCCAACGAGAATCAAGAAAACCCTAAGAATACTGTCGATTGCGCCCCGCATCCGCTATGCCCGCATCTTACAACTAGCGCTCGTTCTTGGCCTCACAAACAACTTCCTGAGCTAGCTGCTCGAAGTTCTGCAGATTGTTTCGTTCCATGTCATGAATCTATCAAGTCTTGTCCTGAATGTCTCACGGACTACTGCATCACCATCACTCGGCAGAAGAAGCGTTGGGCGATCAAGGTCATTGCCTACAATCAGCTTGGAGCAGTCAGATCACCATTTGACTGGGAGTGGAGTGGCATGGTACCATCGAGGTATAGGTTGGGAGAGCGGCAATCCAGGTATCGTTTGGGGCATAGGCCAGGGATGGTGAGGCACTTGTGGAACAAAGCAGATGAGATCCTCCTGGAACCCACAGGAGAATGGGCATATCTCCCCAGGTAGCATAAAGATCTGATTGATAGAGGCAGGTAGATGGATCAATCAAAAAAATACTCACTAGACACAGGCTCGTCTTGGCTTCGCCTTTGGAAAGGCTACTAGACCCCAGCACCACGATGAGGTGCGAGCCGACGCTGGGGAGAGCGCAATGCCTCTCGGCACTGGCCCCCACCACCCTGGACGGCGGGTGGTGTCATCAAACCATCGCGGGCATGGTCTGGAGGTGTCGCCGGATCCCTTCTCGCGCCGGCAATTTGGCGAGAGCCCTGTTAACCCAAATGGGATCGCAGGGGAGAGTTGCCAGCTCTCTGGATCTTCGAGATGTCCGTCCTCAGCAGTCGGAGTTCAGAAGAGACCTCAGGCAGAGCGTTGACCAAAGTCGCCACATCTGCTTTCAGCCCCTTAACATCCTCTCGCATCGCGCCGACTTCGCCTCTGACTGCCGTCATTTCGCCGACTAGGTCCGTGGATGCCCCCCTCATCGCACGAACTTCGTCAGTGAAAGCCGTCAGCGCAGGAGCTAGGTCTGCGTATGCAGCCGTCAACGCAGAGGCTAGACCCGTCAATGTCTCCCTCATTGCACGGGTTTCGTCTCTGGTCGAGGCGAGAATGTCCCGAAGCGTCTCAGCAGGTGCCTCCCCAGCAGGCTCTGCCGTCATCGACGCCCCGGCGTCTCTCCTCAATGCCTCAAGATTGTCTCGGATATTCCCAAAGTTGGCGCCGTGAAGGAGACTTATGACCTCCTTGGGAATTTTGCCACCAGGAAACGAAGTAGGCCTGAGGGCCCGAAGAAGGGTGAGCAAAAAGATTGCTCCAGTGAAAACAGCTCCGATGGCCGCCCAGTCCACGGAAGTCGATGAAAAAATTGTCGAGAACATGATCTGTATCGATCAGAAAAACGCAAGCAGTCAGTCGATACGAAAGAATCTGTTGCGTGTGGCGAAAGGGAAAGAAAAAGAGGAAGAAAGGAAAAAAAAAAAAGAATGGAAAGGAAAGGAAAGGCAGGGCATGGGAAAAGAAGAAATGGAGAAAGAGTGCAGGGAGTTCTTTCCATTTGCAACTGACCGCAAACTGGCCACCAACTGACTGCCAGCCTTGAGTGGTAAATCGTTCCTGCCGTTCTTCTTTGGCCAAACCATCGCCGATTCTGCTGGTGACCCGAAGCGTTCTTGCTGCTTGACTTGCTCTTGCCAAATTGTCGCCAGCTGGACAGCCCACGGTACGTACATGTGCTTGCAGCACCTACTGGGTAGGTACACTTTGGCACGCTGAGTGCTAACATATTTCCATGATTTGAGACAGATTTTCAATGCGAGCTTATACTTGTTGGGCCAAAAGGTAATAAACATGGAGGTAGATATATCTTGTCTACCTAGTAGGCACCCCTAGGGACACTCGGATCCGCCTTTACCTGCCTGGTAAATGGACGCAGTCCGCTTGAACGGCCCGGTCGTCAGTAGGTAGTCATCGGGTATGTTTTGCGACATAGAAATCGGATAATATCACTTAAAAGCTGCCAAAGATTTAGAGGTATCATCTCCCAACAAGAGAATAGTTTTGTGATAAATGAAAACAAGCCTCGTCATACCTCAAACCTCGGCTCTCGCATTCTGCTTGTCGCTGATTAGCATGAGGTCTAGAAGAGCATTGTACTCTTCATCCACCCTTTTGAACGCATTCTGATATATAGCTTCAATCTTCCCCGTTTCTGTTTCATGGAAACGCCGCGCCTCATCCTTTCTGGCAGTTACCAGCAACCTGCATGCACGAATGCATGTATTAAACCCATAACCTCTAGAGAACAATCGGAAACTCTGATCCTTTGCATCCATAATATTATGCACAGTCTCCCAGTATGCTTTTTGGATATCTTTAACATCGTTTTTGGCACCTTTGATCGTTCGAGCTCGTGCACGTTTTTGACAAGTTAATGCCTTCTCTTTCGCTTTCACAATTTCTCCTTTTTTCCTCATGTATTCCTCGACCATTCGAACTCTTTCCTTGTGTGTTTTCAGTGCCATGATTTTCTGCATGATCTGTGGAGGAACGAATATTTCCTCATTAGGGCTGTCGACATCCTTGGCGTCTTCGGCCGTGCCATTGTGTTCTTCATACGGAGGTGGATACGTTTTCGGCAACACCAGCGTGTCTCGCTGTGAATGCATGTTGTCTGATGCCCAGAGTTAGTCATCGGGTGAAGGCAGAAACTATAGTCCAAAATCGGAGGCTTACTGTCTCTCCTGAAGGAAATCAATGTTCCTAGGTAAGCCAAGCCGTTCAAGTACAAGCGATTCGATGAAGAATAGAAAGAATAGAAGAGTAGAGTATAAAGAAAGAGATTCCAAACAATTATATGAGAGATATTCACACATATCGGACCTTTTTGTTGTGAGTTTGTGTTGGTGGCTGGTGCAAAATGCATTACTATGGGGCTTACTCGATCACCGGCAGAAATTTGCGCAGCGTTCTTTATAATTGCTCATATACCTATAAAATGTATGCGTATATACCCCTCTTATGGCTTAAGCAGGCCGTAGGAAAAACTCAAGACGCCGGCCACTGCTCGACAATTCCCCAGCCGCGAACGCTTTGTCCCTTCCAAGTTCCATTATAGACCGTGAAAGAATCGCAAAATGCAAACGATGGTCCAAAGCTGGCCTCTCCAAATTTCCGATTGATGACATCCGGGGCTACAGCAGTGATCACACTATTGTACTCATCTAAAAACGAGACTTCAAAAGATCCATACCAGGTGCGGTTCGTAGCCGGCGAAACCCACGCATCTTTCGGCTTGATATCAGGGTTCACGCTAACCACTTCCTGTTCTCCATTTGGATACAAGGCCGTGGCGAAGGCCTTGATGGCGTCGCTTTGTTCTGTGGGGATCACCCACGTTGAGATGCGAACCCCGTTTTCGAGTTGGATTGGGAACCAGTGCTAGCCTTGCGTTGGATTCTCCTCGCCCCACTGACGATTGTACCATGTCGTTGAGCGCTTGGGATCGATGGTGTGCCTTGTTCCATTGGTGGAAAACGTTCCTGTGGTATAGGCAGCTGAACTGGACCATTGATGGTTGAAAACTGAGCCCCAGTAGAGGCTTCCACTCCCACCATTGAACAAAAGAGAACCTCGAGGCTGAAATGTCGTGTTGAGACTAAAATTGCTCTCTGTATAGTTTGCGATGACGTTGATGGCCGAGATATTATCATCTGTTAAGCTGTGCAACTCGTACTGATCGCCAAACTGGATTCTGAGTTTGTCTTGTCCAAAGGTGGTAAGCTTTCCGGCGATGAATGACGAGCTTGAGCCACCAGACGCCAATGAGTAAATCAGCCAGCCGTTGGCCGAGTCTCCATCCGTTGAATTGTCAGGGCCTCCGTTGACGACATTCGAAAATGTAATCAAGACGAAATGAAGATTTTCGGTTGTTGTGATCCAGTGCCCAACCCAATGCGAGTTAAAGCCGGCTGGTGATTGGACGCGGATGGCTTGGTTCAAAGAAACGTTCAATGTGGGTCCCGATGTCTGAAGAATGTTAGATGATTTTGTAATCAAGGGATGGATGCAGCAAATGGTAGTGGAAGATAATTGCTTACCACATATGGGTTTTGTATTGACGGTTCGTTTGATGTTGGTGCGAGCCACAATTCGCCTCTTGACTCATAAGTCTGAGCCCTAGTGACCAGATGATAAGAGCTTAGAGCCCAAAGGCACAATAGGGGTTTAAGAAGCATTTCTGAGATTAAAATGTAATCTTTCGCCAACTCAGTAAGTCTTCGCGGCTGATAGCATCATTGAAACCAATCTCTCGAGAGTTGAATGTCTTTATATCTGTTTGCTAACCTGGAAGAGGAATGCCATAAAGGGAATGACATTACTCTGGGGATATCCTAATCTGGCAATACACGGAAGCAGAGGAACTATGAACGTTGAAAGTGGATCCCGAAGTTCGGGGATAACTGGGGTCTTGACGGAGTAAAATCCCAGGCCGTGTCCGTTGACTATATCTCCTGAGTTATGGATTGAGACCGGATTTAAGACAGCATCTCCGTTGCTAGATTGTATGCTTCTGTGCCTTGGTCCTTCTATTCGTATGGCCTTCATAACAGCTTTCAAAGTCTCTCAGTTGAATTGAATTCGCTTATCTCGCTTAAACATATGTTGACTGATGCTCCTTTCCCAAAGGGATGTCTGTTTCATATTGCATGGGCATCCATATCCACCGTGCTTCCTTTTTGAATCATGATTGCGTAATTCATTCACACCGCCTCGCTTTGCAACCGGATAGATAATCCTTGATATATATCTGTATTCTCAAAGCGGTGTCCACAGGTGCTAAGTCCGTTGTGTCGATGTTGTATGCTTCATACGGACTGTTTTCGAATCGAAACATTTTGCATCTCGATAGAGCGTCTCTTAACATAACGGCGTCAGTCAGCTTTGTCGTGGTTCCCTGGACGCGTTCGGAACTGGTGGCCCTTTTAATGTTGACCTCTATCTCGCAGGATAGATAGATGGTAATAAATGGTCGCTTAGCTTTTAGAGCGGCTTGTAGATACTCTTGCGCTGTAGCTTGGCCTAATTCGTCGTCTGATTGGCAATCTTGCCGGCATCGCTTTAGCTGTGCGAACGCTATGTATGATCATTCTGGCTTACCTGTGAAGACGATTGTTTTTGATATAAAAGTTGGTTCAAGTACGTATTTGCCAAATGCACGTTCGCGTTCGCGTCTTCGCTCTGTTTGGTACTGGGGATGGTCTCGAGAGAACCGTGCTGCCACCGGGTCTATCAGTTGATGGTTGTCGATCAGAATGCTTGACTGATCGAGGCGAATGAGTTCTCTGGCAACGGTTAATTTCCCCATTCCCGGGAATGCATTGATCCAGACGACAGGCGCTGCCATAGTGATAGATACAACACGAAGCTGTGTGGCGTTGCCGACTAGCTGTGGAAGTCTGTTGTTTGGGAGAAAAGATGGAGTATTTTTATAACACATGGAAAACGAACAGGTTATATAAAGTTTTTGAAGTTGGTTTGTCTCAGCTAAGAAAAAGAAAACTTTATTTGGAGCATTGTGTCTATGTAGTCACTCTTAATCTCCTTTATCGGCTTATTCCGTCAGCAAGCGGGTAGAGATGACTCATTGTCACTGTGATTCAACAGGAAGATGTAAGATGACTCTGCAGACGTTCAAGATGGAGAGAATAGTGAGATCAGATATACTGTGCATTGAAAAATGAACTGTAATGTACGAGATTCCCTAGGAGAGAATTTGGGCGAGCAAAAGAGCAGCATGCACATGAGTGATGATCGAGGTGGTTAAATCTCACAGACCCATACTTCGTTCACTGAACGAATATCCGCCAACTAAGAAGTTATAAGGCATTTAAAAAAAAAATAGCAAGGCAAAAGGAAACAGGAGAAGGAGAGTAAAGTCAATACAGCGGTAGAGATCATGCATATACACGCTGATCGTGTTGCTGGGTCTGAGTGAAGTGGTCCGGGATAGCGTCTAGCCTCCCGGCGTCTGGAGCTGCTTCGTGTCCTCAGTATTCCACAAGTTCAGGGTTGTCCCAGAGGTATTTAGTCCGTCCATGCTATAAAAATCCTCATTATAAACTTCATTTCCCAAGCCGACAGTGTCTCGGACCGGGTTGTCCGCGAAAGCCACGATTGTCTCCTGTCGAAGCTCAACCATCTCACTCAGGCACGATGCCACGAATTGTCGCCCCTCAACCACGTTTGATCTTCATTATCGATTTCAAATTGCGTAGACTCAACCTCGTCTAGAGTCGGAATTGACTTAATAACGAGGTCCTTGATGTGTGCTGCGATGTGTTCGTACAGCTGGCGCCGGATCTCGTCGGGGCTACTGTTCAAGATTACCGGCTCTAGGGCGCTGGGAACGCACTCGCAGAAGGGGCAACGGTACTCGTCGCGGAAGAGGAACTTTTGCTTATTGCGGGAGAGCGTTTCGAGCTGCCGATCGGTTGGAGGTTCACGGCCCTCGTGGTTCGCCGGGTCTTTCATGTGCCGCACGAAGCTCTCGTGGTCATCGAATTGGATTGTGGGCTTGTGGCCGATGTTACAATACCAGGTATTCATGTGTATCTTATGGTTCCATTGGTTTGAGTGGAACATTTCCATGTGGTTCATCCAGTCGTTCATGTTGACAAAGAACAGCATGGGAGACGTGCAGTCCTCAGAGAGACAGACGTAGGGTTCCGTGTCCTCGTCCGTGTGATGTTTGGACTCATCTGGGTTGCGCCTAGTGCTGAGCTTCTCCTCATGCCATACCCTCCGGAGAAGCTTGATACAGCGTATGGCCAGAGACGCCCCGAGTTGATAACACAGAGAGCGCGGAGCGTCTCTGAAGTATTGCCGGACGCGGCGACAGGCCTGCTCTTTGAGATAGCTGTCATAGTTTTGATGGAAACTAGACGAGAGGCTGTGCTTCTGACTGCATTCTTCTGACTTACGGATGGCAGACGCCATGAAGTGGAGTTCATCCAGAGCATACTGGATCGCATGCCTGGCTTCGCCTTCCAACTCATCCGTGTCACTGTTGTTGCCGCTACTGCCTCTTGGAACATCCGGATTGGCACTGTCGCCCTTGTGAACTGGAAATTCGTTGTTAGCGTAACATAGAAGCAATAGGAGTGGTAGAAACAGTAGTAATAGTAGATTAATATATATGTAGCTGCATTGCGGACGTAGACTTACGATACTTGAGATTCCTGGCGAGCATCTGGAGTAGATCAGTGACCATCTCCTTGATGTTTCGGCGGGCGGACAGGCGCGTATCGAGAGATCTGCTGACGTCGGCCGCCAGAGCGCCAGAGTCGTCGATCCAGAGGTTGAAGCGACTTTCCATCTCGTCAGTGCTTAGCTTTGAGCTACCAGTTCGGTCTCCAAAAGCCATCTGTTCATCTTCTTGTTCGCCTTTTTCAGTTTTGACATCCTTCTCGCCATGATCTAGCTTGACTCGCTCAGCTAGTGACTCAAAGAGTCTTTTGCACTCAATAATAATGTCGTGAATGTCGTTCGCGCCATCTAGTTTTGGCCCATCTAAGGAGATCATGGTCGGAACTTGCTGCAACCACCAAGCTCTTCAAACACCAATTAGTATGAAATGCTATCGAAGTCGGAATCGGCTTAGTTGCCGTGAATTTGTATTTACATGTTCTTTATCAATTCAAGTAGCAACAAAGGCTTTCCAGAAGAGGTTAGGACGCTAGGCACCCAGCTTTTCCTTTGTCTTGCCTGCTGTCGAATCGAATGATGGGAAATGAACCCCAAGGATCATCAGACAAAGGCTTTTGCTGCGATGAAAGTCTGATAATAGTTGAGGACAGTCTTCATTGGATCGGACTTGCTATACAATAACATTCAAGGGGCTTGAAATCTGGTGCAAGCCACTCTTGGTCCGGCGCGGCGGTTTTAGATGGGATAACTACATGTATGTCAAGCGCTTAGATCCATAGAGAACAGGAAACCGCCCCGAGTACAAGGGTCACAAATGAGTAGAGATGTTGTATTAAGTCTTGATCCTTTGTTAACAAATGACTAAGCAAACTATCTGAATCACTGCATTGAATTGAACTCTTATATCCAGTCGCTCTTTTTGGATCGGTCACAACGCTTCTATTAAATGGCATTATTGCGAATTTGAATCATGTTGACCGCGGCATCAACAATAGATTCTTCAAACGAGCGGTAGTTTAATCCGAGAATTCTCTTTGACTTTGAGTTATCGACCTCGTATACCTCTGGCGATGGGTAATTTTGCCCCGGCTTCCCAACAGGGATCAACTTTTTATCGTCCTTGGCAATACGGGGAGACGCATGTAGAACATCGGCCGTTTTCTGGTAACTGTAACGCTCACTGACGATAAAGAAGCGCTCATTTCCAGCTTCAGGAATCTCCAGAGCACGGACGTGGGCATTAGCAAGATCTCGTACGTCAACAAATGCCCAGCAAGCTGTGTCAGGAACATCGTCGAGCTCGCCTGACAGGAATCGGTAAATATCCCAAGCGCTGGTATTCATTGTCGACAAGGACAAGGCGTGGGCTGTAGGACCAAAGACCATGGGAGGGCATAGGACAGTTAGGTCAAAATGAGGCTTTTGCTCGTCAACGAATTTCCAAGCAGCTTTCTCCGCCAGAGCCTTGGAAGTGCAGTAAGCTACCGGCGCATCGGCAGTCTTGGCGTAGTCATAGGTGATTTCGTTCCAATCAGCCTCGTTATATGCGTGACCTGGCCAAAGGCCCTTGGAGAAATCGACCATTGCAGCAGAAGAGGAGGTGACGACAACTCGCCTGGCTTGAGGCGCATGTGCAGCAACTGACTTCAGCAGGTTCTTAGTTCCTTCAATAGCCGGAATCAGCAAGTCGGCCTCATTATCTTTAATACTGAACGTAAATGGACTGGCGATATGCAGAGCCTGAGTCAACATCATTAGTATTCACTTTGTAACACGCTTCATGGAGGTCCTTACTCCGTCAATGCCCCTGACTGCCTCATCAAAGGCGTTTTGAACGCTCATGTCGGGAACAACCACCGCAGAAAACCTATCTGAGTAGGCAGAGTAAGTTTTTCGAACTGTCTCAGCTGAAGCCTTGGATCGGACGGTTCCCCGGACTTGGTAACCCCCATCCAGAAGAGCAATAATAGTATGTGCAGCAATGAAGCCATTCGCACCGGTAACTAAAATCAGCTTTCCTATCGATCCCATAATTGTGTATTTATTGAAATTGATGATGTAATTTAGAGGCAATAGAAGAGACTTTAAGTGATCAGCAATCCCCTAGTTGCGGATGAGGATGTGACGTGGACGGTCCTGAAGGCGACCCCTTTATGTTTTTCAGTCCAGCAATATCATCCCCAGCTGTCAAATGGCAAACTATGGTTGTTTCTGAGTCGAATCTGAAGTAAGTGGCAATGAAATCAGTAAAAATGGCGTCATTGCGCATCTATTGAATCTCGACGTTCGGTACTTTTCCGATGGTAGACTGTAAACTACGCATAGGTGGTGCGGCTGCAGCCGCACACCCGCATGGCTGTCCTTGATCCATAACTGATCTCCATCATTCTTTCAAAGGATATCCACTCGCAAACGTTGCTTCTCCACTAACATGTGATATTCACCTGGCATGGACTGGTGCTCGAAGCCATGAATCTTTAGTTTTGAGGGGGAGCCCACCCGCAATGCTCCATTTCGTTTACAAATTGGATTCCAACGTTTCCAAATTTCTATGCATTTGTTCATTTCCACTTTCTTTAAAGTACCATAGAGCCGTAACTGCTCCTTGGTACAGGCAACCACATATGAGAAGGCTCAGACTATCTATGTTAAACTGTCCCATAAACTGTAGCATCTGCCATAGCAAAGTATCGCAGTTGGCATCCTAAGAAATAGATTAATTGCTCAAATTTACACCTATACTTCTTCTAAACATTCTACTCGTTGGTTCGTTTCGCATGGCTCTTTGTTTAAGCCGACGGTGTATTCACAAACCCGGCCAGCCCGGTGGCAGGTTCCGCAGCGTGGGACTTGCTTGTCACGTCTTCATTCCGGCTTGCGGTGATTAAGTAAGCCTGAAGAAGCTGCACAGAACTATCCATGAGTGTATAAAGACGGAATGATGATATATGACAATCATACAAAACAATAGAAAAGAGACTAGGCGGCTTTTGGAGCTGTCCATATATTTGCGACCAGCCGTTAAACAGTTCACAAATTGACATTATACCTCAGCTAACATAAAGTCAGGCAATACCTAACTTATATAGATTCCGTATATCTCTTTGTTTTATTGCGCCTGCGGCCCAAACGCACCTGCAAATGTGTCTTGCCAGCCGAATTCGGATATAAACTGGCACAACGATACCGGGTGTAGTATCAAGTCCTGAAGTTTTAACATATAAACGACGGAGCCGTGATTTCTGAAGAAGAATCTTTTCAAGCGCTTTCGTATGACGGCAATTTTATGCCCAGTATTCTCATGCTTATGCCCTACACGATCCCAAGCGCTCACTACTTCCGGCTCAAGAGGGTGAGACCATGAACTGGATATAGTGATTGTGGGCATTCCGTCCAGTCTACGGCAGTACTGGAAAACGAACACACTCATGGCCCTTTGGCTGAACATTTCCATGGTCTGTAACTTGGGCATCTCCAAAGCAGCACCTGCTGCAGCCCGGAGGAAATTGTTGATAGACTTTGTATCCGCGGCCACATCGAACAGCGACGAGGTGAGTGCTATTGACTCTAAATTCGGCCATGTAGGCTTATAGATTGATGGAGGGATTCTTTGCTTTCCGTTGATGCGCTTGAATTCTTTAGCAAGCCTTCGTTCGAAATCTGGTGACCTGCGGGGTTTGCCCATAGCACGACGTCCGGAAGATGATAGACGAGATAGAAGAGCTCTTTGTACTCCGCTCCGTGACATGTCGGCGGACTTTGGCGCATAACCTGGCCAAAAGTCCTGAAAAAAGTCCTTTGCATCTGCTAGAAAGGCGATTGACAGATGCTCGAACGAGTGGCTCTCATCCGTCAATGTCCATCCCAAAGATGGCATAATCTTGTAGGGATGATACCCATTTGTGCCAACATCCTGGTGATCGCCATAGATAGAAAGGCGCTTTAGAGAACCAAGTTGGCGTAAAAACACATCGAATCCGCATTGGGCATCTACACACGGTGAGTATGTGTAAATACATTCTGTTACGTCTAACACTTACTCTTGTCGGGACATGGGTAATCGTGAATACAAGGCTCCAGTACCATGCTCTCCAGACCATGCAAGCTCTCCAAAATGTTGAGCAATGTATCAGGGTGGAAACTTCGAGGATACCGTCGGCGGTGAAGCAATGCTTTGACAACTGAAACGCCTGGCAGCCTTCTATTCGCCTTTGGAATATCGAGCTTTCCATAATCGAGTTTAAGAAGACTTCCAAAGAGGCGGCAAGTTCCCGGTGTGACTCTGATATACGGGGTATCGAAAGTCCGATGAGAGGTATTATTCTCTGAGGTATGATCTTCTGGGAGATTGTCTGAGGGCCCAGCTTTTACGGAATCATCTACTATGCAGGTTTCATCGTATTTGTGGGGGTAATCGTCTTTGCCAAGAGGGTATTTGAAAAAATGCTCTGAGTCGCTCGGCGAATAAGCGCTGAGCTCCAAGACCAATCCGCCATTAGAGACACCATACTGTCCGTTTTTCTTCCAGGTGCTGAAGACTTCGAGTAGTCGATATATAGCTGCTGTAAAAGTTTGGTTATTATCTAAAATCTCAAATGGCCTCTCCGGCCATTCGCAAGCGGGGCAGACGTATGGAGCAAGTTCAACTCGTAGCCAAACGTGCTTGACCATGCCCCTCCGGTGGTGGCGGACGACTCGACCAAATTCTGGGATACATGACTGGTGGAGAATCAAGCGTCGAAAATTGAATCTCTCAAAGTATAGCTGCCACTCCTTCGAAACGGCTGCATAGTTGCTTGTAGTACCGCTATCGCTGTGAGATTGGAGCAGCTTTAGAATCATCGTCTGGATTTCGACCGGTAGGCTATACCATGTTGCCATGATGGTTGACTTGGAAAGCAATCGTCTTCAGCTTGAAATGACATGATTTGAAGGATGATTTGAGCGAACCATGCGATAATAAGCTTGCATAGAATTTATATTGATGACATGGAGTGACTAGCCAGCTTTATCTTATGGAGATAAGTTGCCCAATATCCCAACATTCAGCGCCTTCATTTTAATTTTCGGCATAAAATACTGGCAAGTTATGCCTTAGACATGAAGGAAAACTCTATATATGACGAGCCAAGTTTCCTTTGTTTAAAAGGTTCCTGTGGCTTTTGACCTGAGCAGCCTCTCAAGCTATTCCTAGTCTGGGCTTGTGGGTAAAAGCGAAGTCACACCAGATGGCGAATCAGAAATTCGCCAATTATTTGTGTAAATGCCCTTCTTGTCTAAGTTGAAGTGAATATCTTCAGGGATTGTGATTGTTGCCTATGATCGAGCTCGACTGTGCCCTGGTTTGCTATGATGTGATCCCAAGCGCAGTGTCATCCAACAATATGAAAATGGGAAACTACTCCCAATCCATTGAGTAATACATCAATGCAAAGTGTATTAATAAGTTAAGAGAGTATCCATCTCCTTACAGATCGAATGTCTTACTCTGCGTCACATTTTTTCGGCTTTACCGGTCGTAAACTACTAAACGATCACCCGGAAGATGGACCTTCCGATTCAAGTACGCCAAGACTTTTGCGAACCAACATAATATGCCAAGCAAAGACACTTGGCACGGCTGAATGATCCACTGCGGCAGACAAGGATAAAGCAGATTGCTGTTGAAACAATTCTCCGAGCCTGTTTCGGCAGTTGACTTTTCTTGGCATCTCAAAAGAGCCATTAGGTAATACGGGTATGAGTTCTAATTAGGCAGACAAATATCTCGCTTTTATATGCTGATGGGCTTGTAATGGATACGAGTACTTTTCTGTGGCTGTCGTCTTACCGATATCCGAATGTCTACGGTTTAAAGAAGGTCACATGTCATTCCCTCTCATCAGAGCATCTGGGATTCAGTTGGTCATTTAAAAATCTGATATATACTTTCAAAAAGGGCTGTGAATTCCCCACGCGGCTTGATCTAGGGCATGGGATCGGTGTGCGCTGGCCTAGTCAGAGTGAGTGGCTCAAACTTCGGAGAAATGCCATTTAAAAAGTGGCAAAGCAGCCTTGAGTAAAGCTGGATGAACTTTGTTTCAGCTGGGCTTCTAGATGAAGAAGAGCTGCGGTAGTGTCACCTGTAGAAATAAACAGGTGAGGAAATATAGCATAAGAACGCAATTAGTTGTGTGCCAAGTATGGAACTATTGAAAGAGCTATTCCTGCCGTGTATCCGTACTCGCCTTATAGGGCAGCCTTGGCAAAAAGCAATGGTTTTGAAGTTGAACCAATTGAATTGGAGATTTAATTTGTGTCTAAACGATGATTGGTGACGGCAATGCCTTGTTGCTAGTGTTCATTAGGAAAAGGCGCATCTTGACGTGAAGGTTATAGAGTGGGACTAGCGATCCTCAACCGCAAACTTCTTTGATCCTTTCTCGATGCCCCCGGAGAACTAGAGCAAAGAGATGTCTTTCTGAAACAATTGCATACTTTGGGGATATTTAACCGGTAGAAGGAACTTGATGTCTGCTGAATCCATTGCGCCAAGCTGAGTGCGCCGCCATTTGGGCTCTATATTCCCATTGAGATCAAACGCATGGCGACTGCATCGAGAAAATTGTCTGGCGCGTTGACAGCCACAGAATCGGGCCATCGGCAGATTTCTAAGTTAGGCTGCAGGAGATCGTTAGACTTTGGTTTAGTCTTAAGTCAAGACCATTCTTGAACACGAATCAGCCCATGCGGGGGTGGATTATACCCTTTTCGTGACACAAGACCCTTCACATAATGAAGCTTAAACAACTTATGGCGCGGATCAGTGAGCATGCCGGGCATATACTTAGAAGTTGTACCCAAGAGGCGGTTTATACGACGCATCAGCCGTTGGCATCAGCAATTGACTTGCGCCTCCAGACAGACACAGCCACTTACTGGGTATTCTGCCATGTACACAATTGTCCGAAACTATCGACATCCGATCAAATACTATCCGCCCATAGAGCACATGCCAGCAAAATCAGTCGTTGTAGACTGACGCCTTTTATTAGGTGGCTTAGGCTGGGTGAGCAAAAGCGCTACCGAAGACTGAATGTACTCGGGCACAAATCGGCGTAACAGAAATATTGGATCTTAAACGCCAGCAAAGCGGCGTGATTAATCTCATGACGAGATGTGAGATCAGAAAGCTGGACCCACGGACATCTTCTCTCCAGACAGATGAGTGGATGGGTGCCAGGCATCAGTCTTGGCGGGAGGGTCGGACACTCCTAAGTCCAAGCATTCCAAGCGACACATCGGCTTGGAGATAGTTGCACTTAGTTCAACCAGACTGATGATTAAAATTGGAGACGATTTCAGCTATAAAACAAAATGAATGAAAGGAGAAAGAAATTGTTACAATTCCCTCTGGTCAAAGTATTTCATTGTCACAAATGAAGTAAATCGCCATTGTTGCGCTTGATCTGTTCGTTCAACACAAGGAACCATCTGCATCATGGCTCAATTCACCGGCTTCCTCCTGATTCTCCTATCTGCCTTCGCGTCTCTTATAGAGGCACAAGCGCAAGGAAAACCGTCGCCGTCGCCTAAACCCCCACCTGCTTGTTCCATCAAGGACATCCGTCAGATGGACGTGTCAAAGTGTGCCTGCGAGCCTCAACACAAAGACACGTGCCATAAACTTGGATGTAAAGCCTGCTTTGGCAACGCCGATATCCAATTACGATTCACCAAGAGCCCTCATTGCGCTGTCGGATGTACCGATGACGACAAGGAATGTACGGGATGCGGCTTATGGTTTTCCACGCTTTGTACCTGTCTCAGGTATGATGACTGTAACAAGACGGCATCGTATTCGAACCCACCTCCGAACCAGGCGATATTCGTTTTGACGAACAGTGACGAGAAACTCGTGACTACCACGGACCTGCTTCCGGGAATCTTGGAGATGGCCAACAACCCTTCGCGATACGAGGTAGGCTGGAAATTTGCTCAAGGAAATTACGATCGTGGAACCCATGCACTGGCGTTGAACTCTGTTCGGTCAAGAACGCACGAGCAGATTCATATTCATGTTTGCGAGAAGCCAGACGCAAAATCGAAAGATCCCAGAATCCTGGATATTCTAGACAAAATCCCCAAGAAGGACCATAATTACAGCAAGCACCTGAAGCAAGTTGCGGGTTACGATGATCTCTACTGTAGGACGATCGAGGCAGGCAACCCTGATGTGTTCTACGACTTTCTAGAGGGTATAAAAGAAGTTTTGGACAATAAGGCGTTGAATGTGAATGGCAAGATCTGCCACGATTTTGCGGGAGCGGGTATCATCCGAGATAGCTATCACAATATGTGGGCTTGTGTTACCGGCAACCGTGAGGGCCCGTTGTTCAGGTTCTGCAAGCCGCAGTAACAACAGTAAGTAAGTGGATGAGGTTGAGATTGATACTTGGGGGTTATATTGGGCTGTGAATAGTACATATGGTTCATTCTTTACAATTGTCATCATACTTACATATGTACATATACCACTCTTTCTTGAACTTGAATATTGTAATAAAAGTTCTTCAGCATCTCACAACTCAGGGTCTCGTGCGACCATCTCCACATTCCCGGGGTGGTTAGATGGATGCTAATTCTTACAAGGGCCTCACCCCCTCCTCCACTTATTACGAGTACGATGTGAATCAGTGAAACATGTCAAGAGATCTGCGTCGTTTAAGTGTGGAGGAGGAGGGGTATGCCTATCACCTTTTTTTCGATTTCATGTGAAGCATCGTGTTACACGTCGAATATCAAGCATCATCCCCTCGTCGACTCATATAGATGATTTGTTTCATTGATTCTGACATTGGTTGGTGTTGACTCCACATTGCAACATGCGCTTGTTCTCATTACTCAATCGGAAATTTAACAAGAGACAAGACAAAATAATGCAATAGTCATTTGATGGTAAGCTCGTGCAACTTCCGAGACCGCTGTTCATGAGACCTCAAGGAACAGGAACTATTACAGCCGCCCCACGTCAGCCTGAAGCAATCCGACGAGTCCAAAAACAATTGAACCCCAGAATCCACAGATCTTGGCGTTCTCTCCACCTGTCGCTGCTTTATTTTGCGCCTCAGCTGGAGTACGAGAATTGGATCTTTTTCCCCATCTGACGGCGCCTTGCCCCGCTTTGGCTAGTGTGAGCTCACGGAGTGCATCTCCGGCGCTACGATTGTTTTTATCTCCCCGACTCTTTTGTTCACTAGCAACGGCGTTATTGTTGTTGATTAGGATGCTTTCGGTCGAAATCAACACCCGCGTCGACGGTATTTGAGGCTGTTGTTGATCCGTCTGTGCGCCTCTTTAATTCCCGATTCCCTGCGTGGATTAGGAAGTCGTCTAGAAGCACCGCCTAACCTTGGCTAAGCCATTTGCTCATCCCGTTGCATCCCATCCACTACCAGACAAATACGCGTAGCTGAGCTCGTTCGTGTCATCGTGAGAAGTTACTCCTTACAATGGCTACAAACTCGGGCAGCAAGAGCCATCGCTTGCCAGCTGATGAGCTGGAATTGATACGCAAGTACATCCATGGATGCCACATCTTGCACTACTACAATGTGGTGGACGCGTATGGCCATCTGTCGGTGCGATTGAGTGAGTCGGTGTTTATGATGTCGCGTTATATGGCACCCGCGCTTGTATCTTCAACAGACGACATGGTGCTGTATAATGTCGAGACTGGCGAAGCCCTGCAGAAAGATGCGCCTAGAGGTCTGTTTACCAGGACACCAGGACACCAACCAGACAGCGATGATCTCTACTGACTATGAGATGGTCACAGGCTTCTCAGAGCGTTTTATCCACTCTGAAATCTACAAGGCATACCCCAAGGTCCAGTCAGTCGTGCACTCTCATTCACTTGAAGTCGTCCCATTCTCCATCTCGTCAACGCCTCTGCGGGCTTGCTTCCACATGGCCGGCTTCCTAGGCACGTCCGTTCCCGTCTGGGACGCCGCAACGGTGTATCGTGAGGATCCGTCAGCAAGTCAGGACATGCTTGTCCGCAGCACAGGGGCCGGAGCATCCCTGGCCAAGGCGTTGGGCCCTGCTGATAGCGAAGGATTGCCAAAATATCCAGTTGCGCTAATGCGTGGACACGGTTTTGTGGCGACGGCCAACAACATCGAGATGGCCATCAGCAAGAGCATCTACACGCAGCAGAACGCGCAGATCCAGAGGGCGGCCGCGGGGCTTTCGGGAGGCATGGGGGATGTGCAGTTCTTCACCGAGCGCGAGGCTCACGATGCGGGCATGACGGCGATTGCGGGAGCAGCGAAGCCGTGGCCGCTGTGGGTGGCGGAGGTGAAGGGGCACTCGCTGTATAAGAACTCGGTGTGATTATGAATGTGTACATATATCATGGATGTTTTGTTGAGTATGAGCAGCATGTGATTTTGGTTGTTGGTTGGATGCATGTACAGAATAAATTTGATTTCCAAGGTTCCAGTTGCAACATCAAAAAATGCTGTTGGGTGTAAAAATGCAACCTGAATACGAATTATTACAACGTTGTCAGGCCCCCCTGCATGGCATTTGCATGGCATTGCATGGCTGTTGTTAATGCATGTGTCTCCGTCCCCTGTTTCGTCTTCCTCGGTAGATGCGGCTCGATGGCTTTGGCTTGGCGTAATCCTCGCTCGCTAAGCCGATCTCTGCTGCCTGTACAGTAGCGCTGTACAGTAGCCTGTAAAGTAAAGTAACCCCCCCTAGCCGACCAGAAGGCTGAACGCTAATTGCCACTGAAGATGCATCGAGCTAGCACCCCCGACTACTGTACATCTGCACTGTAGCGTCCAGTCCTCCCGCTAGCAAATGGAACCTACCTAACTGTACTGAGCCCAGAAGGTGAAGGTGGACGGCCTAGAGCGACCAAATCCCCGCACGGTTTTAGGGCGGCGTGGGGATGTTCCACCGCCAAGCACCGCTCACCTCGCATTTATAACCCTCGACTCCGTACTCCGATCGCGAGGCCCGGATCACTTGTCCGCTCATCTTCGTTTCCATTCTCAGCTGGGGACGGTGGAGAGTTGCTTTTGTCTGCTGACTGGACTGGACCGAGCACTGGCACTGGCTACTGGCTAAATGGCCGCCTCGCCCACCGCGCCCTTTCCCACGCCGTCTGTCCCCGTCGACGCGGGGAGAGGCCATCATCTGCCTCTGCCCTACGAGTACGCGCAGCCTCAGGCTCAGCCACAGTCGCAACCTCAACCTCACCACCCGCAACCGCTGCCGCTGCCTCATCAACCTCAATCTCAGCCACATCCACAGCAGTCTTCCCGCCATCCCGACATCATCAATCATTCATCCTCAAGTTCTTCTCACGACCAGAAGCCGCAGATACAGCAACAAGAACAACAACAACAGCAGCAGCAGCAGCAACAACAGCCTCCGACGAAACGGCGCCGCATAGGCTATGCCTGCAATCTCTGCCGCACCAAAAAGAACCGCTGCGATGGCGAGCGACCCTCTTGCGGGCCGTGCAAGGAGCGGCGCCAAGAGTGTGTCTACAGCCCCCAACGAACCAAGATTTCCGTGACGCAAGAGTATGTTATCTGTCTTTCTGTCTACAATTCTCATTCATCTTTCAGTTTCTCTCATTTCCCCTTGCTTAAAACCCCATCTATCTTTATACCGCCAGCGAATAAGCCAGCCATTGGCCCCTGTTGCCTTCCCCCCTTTTACTCACTCGCCTCACAGGTACATTGAAAATCTACGAGCACGGAATCGTATGCTCGAGGAGCATATAGCCAACCAGCAACCTCAGGGCTCTCACTCACCGTAAGTCTAACAACCTGACACTTCCCTCGTCTCGTATTCCCAACTAAATGCCCCTATCCCTGCAGCCATGAGAGCACTTACTCAAAGGAATCGCCTTTCGCTCCTCCGCGACTATCCTCTGACCGTAATCCAAGCGACGGTCCGCGGCAGCACCAATACCCAAATCCTTCTTCACCTATATCTACAGCAGACGGGAGACCAGAACACCACCATGACCGGAGCATGTTACTCAACGAACACTCGACGGCACCTGGAAGTCGACAACGCCCGTCTGACAGCAATCCTCCCAGTGATCGACCAAGGAGTAGCCATTCCGCCTTACCGGGAGAGTACTTTGGGGAGTCATCAGCATTCGATTTCATCACAAAAGTAACGTCACCGAATACCACCGAAGCTACAGCTGGCAGCTCAGTAGCAACTACCGGAACTCCTACAACAGGTGCCACCACTGGTGGCACTACAAATTCCAAAGCCTCAACGACGGGACGACTAGGAAACGCCGTTACCGCGAGAAGAAGTATTGCAGAGGCATCCGGAATGGGTGGCTTGAATTCAGAATCCCTGGCAGAGTCGTCGCCGTCAACAGTCGTATTCGAAGAGCTTCTGGGCATTGGGGGAGGAATAGGGGACGGCAACGGAAGTAGTGACTTGTTTGAACTACCCCAGCGATCATTAGCCGACCGCTTGGTGACATCATATTTCAAACATCGACATCCACTGAATCCATGTCTACATGAAGGAACGTTTCGTCACCGTTATTCGAAACTGTGGCTCAGCAAGGACGTGGGCGGTGAAGAGGCGGCTCCTAACAACTTGGCCTGGCTGGGGTTAGTCAACATGGTATTTGCATTTGGAAGCGAGCATGTGCAGATCCGTCCTCCATATCACGGAAGTCCAGCCGGCGCGGCACCAACAAAGCCGGACCGTTCTCGCTTTTTCAAACGAGCCAAGATGTTGGCATTCTCCAGCATCTTACAAGCCAGGATTGAGCTCGTCCAGGCATTGCTGCTGATGAGTCATTATTTACACGGCTCGCTGGAACTCAACCATTGTTGGACTGTTATTGGGCTGGCAATCCGCACAGCACAAGAGCTGGGGCTCTATCTCGATTCTACCAACTTCACCAAGGATATTATCGAGCAGGAGATACGCAAGCGTGTGTGGTGGGGTTGCTTCGTTATCGACCGCCTCGTCAGCATCAAGGTCGGTCGGCCGCCCACGATTCACGATATACCCGCCATTCGCGTCGGCTTGCCTCTTGCGGTTGATGATGAATATCTCAATGAAGAGTCCAAGTATACTCAGCCTAGCAATGTCCCTTCCAAGATTGAATACTTCAACCATATCGTGACCCAATGCCGCCTGCTTGCAAAGGTACTCGACACCTTGTACGACAATACCCCAAGCAGCAGCGGTAGCGCTGGCGGTAGTAGTACCTCGTCTTCAGCAGGCCGGGACACGAGAGTTCGCATCAAAGCTGACTTACCGGATCTCCTAGCCATGTCGATCCAGCTAGATGGCGAGCTGGTCGTGTGGCAGAGCATGCTGCCTCCACATTTACGCGCAGGTTCGGACGTGACAGATTGGCATTTTGAGCGACAGCGGAGCGTTTTACTCATGCGGTAGGTCATCACCATACAATTATGACATGTTGACTGCCGCCCGGGCTGGATATTCGGCTAACTGACGTCCTTACTTGATAGATTTCTTCATATCCGTCTCCTTATTCACCGTCAAACACTGCTGTACCATATTTTGCGTCGCATATCCGATCCTTTTCAGCTTGATCTGGCACATTTGTGCATCAGACGTTGTGTCATGGCGGCCCACGATGCAATCCACCAGGTGCATCTCTTACAACAAAACAACTTTCTATCTTCCTCATGGCATAACTCACACTGTATGTCACATCTCTTGATAATCCTCCCATCTGCACTATTCATCAATATGCTTACAATTGTTGTTTCGATGATAAGACGTCTTCACGGCTTTGAGTGTCTTGCTAGTCTATCAGCACCTGGACCCTCAATCGCGGTCAAAGATTGACCTCCCCCCTTCATCAGATATCGACGTCGTCATCGGCCAGGGTACGGATCACTTACAGCGTGTTGGTGGCGAGATACATCCCCTAGCCTCTCGCTACGTCCGCTCATTCCAACAACTGCAAACACGGTTGCAAGCAATCGGAACGCTCTCCGCCAACGCGCCACCATTAGCTGTGCGTGGTAAGCAAGCTGTGTCGGTGAAGGAGGATGGTGCATCAGGTTACGGCCAGGCCTGTACAGCAAGCTCCACAACTGATTCTGACCAGAGCAGCAGCAATGCTGGTTCAGCTACCAGCGGAAGTGTAGGTAAAGGATCCATGGCCGTACCAGACCACGGCCAGGAGCACAGTGGGGTCAGTTACTATAACGGGGAGGGATATCAAGAGCAAGACAATAACGACCGAGGAGTGGAATACGGTGACGATGGATTCATGTGGGCTGGCTTTGATGACGAGTTTGCCGTCATACAGAGCGCTTTGTTAGATAGCAGTGGGTGGGGGCCTGGGTTTTTGGATCCCTGGGCGCAAGGATGAATACCTGACTATTTTTGATGCTGTTCAATCATTTACGGAAGTTTTGTATAATACCACTAGGCATTGTCGATTATTATGATACTCCATCAGTTTTCTCACCAATGTTTCAAGGTTGTTAAGATAACTCTTTCCACAAAAAATAAAGTTGCCCAATCCCTACTGTTGGTGTTGATCGGTTGTGAATGATTGGTTCCCAATTACCCAGGTATATGCAGGAGGAATACGACGTGACCGGGCAATCTGATCAAGGGATTTAAGCTTATTGTGCATTTTAACTATTTTTAGCAGCTCGCCAAACCACCATAGTGCTTAATCCAAAGCCTACATATATCCCGTGTTCACGCCATTTCTATTATGGTATTCATGTTTTTATATTTCGCTCTATGTACCAATGACAGCATTGTATAAGTTCGTAGCAGAAATACACCCAAGTGATATCATATACAAGATACAAAGGAAAATTATAGCCAGAAACGAAAACCAAATGCCAAAAGTTCAACTACATGTAAAAATCCCCCCCTTGTTCCCCTTTAAAGCCCAAGACGAGTCCGAGTTGCAATGAAGTCGGCCTCCAGATCGTGGCCCCAAACCCACGTCATGCGGTCCTTGAATTTATCGTGGATAACCTGTAGACGCTGGTCAAAGTGCAGGCCGTCGAAGTCGGGGCCTTGCATCTCATAGACGTCGCCGGCTTGGCGGGATGTCAGCTGGGCCTTTTGGGCGCGAGGCAGTCTCGTCTCTTGGTATAGCTTCATGTATGTTTCTAGGCCGAGAGAAGGGTTCTCGAAGAAGGCTTTGACGGCTTGGCCCATGACGAATGAGTCCTCGATTGCGTGGCCGGCACCGGAACCTGTTGATATTGAAAGGTTAATCTCTTATACGTACTCATGTTCATCGAGATTGGAGAGATTCATACCTTGGTGAGGAAGCATGGCGTGAGCGGCGTCACCACTAAGGGCAACCTTTCCGCCAAGGTACACCCAGTGGTCGAGCAGCTCGCGGTCGTTGAGCTTCCACTTGCCAGGGTTCGGCTCCATTGCGTGAACCACCTTCTGGACCGTCTCCTCCCAGCCAGCAAACTCCTTCTCAACTTCTGATCGCGGGGCGGTGCTTGACCAACTCTCCTTCAAATCACCAAGCTCGGCCTCGGGCTTGCTCACGAAGGCAACGACGTTGAGCGTCTTGTTCTGAGAGATGGGGAAGACGAGGAAGTGCCTGTCCGGTCCCAGCCATGAGATTGCGAACGAATCGTAAGGCCAGTCCTTTTCAACGGCTGACATGGGCAACAGACCACGGTAGCAGACGCGGCCTGAGTAACGCGGCACCATGTCCGTGGCCTTGGAAAGCTGGCGGCGAACGTTGGAGTGGATGCCATCGCAGGCAATGATGAGATCAGCCGTGGCGCTGGTACCGTCGGCGAAGTGAACGGTTGCCTTGCCGCCCTTTGCATCATCGACAATCTCAACAGCCCTCTTGTTCGTCTCCAGCTTGGCGCACGTCGTGTCCCGGATATGCTCGTACAGAACCTGCAGAAACTCGGCGCGGTGGACGCTCAACTGGCGAACGCCACCGTTGGCCTCGTCCTCGTCCATGGCGCTGACGGAAACAATCTCGTCACCGTTGTCCCAGCGTCTCAAACTGCGGTGGATGCCGTTGCGGTCGCCCGAGATGGCGTTTGCGGCATCGAAGACGCCGTAGCGTTTGAGAATGCGGCCTGCGTTGACGCCGATGCCGATACCAGCTCCGATCTCCTTGTAAGCCGGCGCCTGTTCGTAGACGGTGATGTTCTTGAGAGAAGGGACTTGCGTGACCAGAGAGAGAGCCATGGCAAGACCGCCGATACCACCACCAAGAATGGCGACGGTGAAGGTGTCTGGCGAGACCGTCGGTTTGCTCACTATGGCCATGATTGCTGTTTGGTTTCGATCTTTGCTTCTTTACCCGAGTGTGGAGAAGAGGGAGGGAAAGATTGTATACTAATGTATGCCAAGAAAGATGCAAAGTAGAAAAGCACGAGATCTGCCTAGTCTATATAGTTGCCGCTGGAGAGAGTTTCGAAACAAAGACGCAAGAGAAAGAAAGCAGAAAGAAATGGGACAAGAAGAAGAAGAAAGATGGGAATGGGGGGAAGAGTTCCGAGAAGAACGGTCAGATCAATAGTAGCTCCATCTTTCCGGGTTCGTCAGACGGTTCGTCTCAGCTGCTCGGAAATGGCGGCAAAAAGATAATTGGCGATTATTTTGGTTGAAATCTTAGTTTCTTGCGGTTCTATGTTTCACGCCGCTTCGTTTTTTGCTTGCTCTCCAGATTATTTGCCGGGCTATCTCTCAAGGTCGTGGGGGATGGTTTGGGGGCGGAGGGCGGAATCCGGAGTCCGGAGGCGTGGGGTGCATAGCTCGTGATGTCTATTCGATACGAAGAACTGAAGCTGGGAGAATTATATCCGGAGCTGATATCCGGCGAGGGGCAAGGAGATGCTAAGGAATTCATTGGCTCGGAAAATATTCCCGCGCACGTGTGTGGGTGCAGAGGTTCGGGGAGATAAAATCGTCTCCAGTTTGGACGCTATAATGACACTGACCCTTGTTTGCCGTTCGGTAGCTCAGTTGTTGGAGTCACTTGAGCGTTTCTGACCACCAAAAGGCTGAATTGGAGCTCTGGGGTTCATCTTAGCAGAATTAAAGCTATCCATGGATCAAACGCTAACGAAACTCGCATTGTACAGAGCTCTCATAGTGTGGAGAAGATGGCATGATACGTGGTATGATCTGTGATGTGATTTCATGTTTCATGATATGATTTCTGACGCGACTCAAGACTTGAATGAAGGATATAATAGAGCATGCATCATTATATTAAACCTGCCAGCTAGACGTATACGTGACAGTGTAAGCGAAGTAGCTATCTACGCCGTACATGCTCAACCACTCTACGTGACCGACCATCTACAAGTCCTGGTGCATCTCAGGCACGCCCTGAGCCTTGCGGATCTCCTCGCCGCGGTAGATCAACAGCAGCAATGGCAGCCACGCGACAAAGTTGATGACGGCAAACACGCCCCACGCGACGTCGAAACCAGCGCTCTCACCGAACGGCAGTGCGTAGAAACCAATGGTAAAGGCAAAGATCTGACGGAACAGGTTGATGATGGTGGACACCTCGGCGGCTTGGGGCTTGTAACAATCCGAAATGTACGAGTACGTCAGAGTCGTTCCGGCCTGAACACCGATGGACGCGACAGCCATGCCGATGGCCAGGGCAATCCAGGGCGCCTTGTTGGATACAGACACACCGTGGATGATGAGACCGGCGGGCAAGAACAAACCGAGAGGGGCGAGGTGCAGACGAGCCTCCGGCTTTCTGTAGCCATCATGACGACGAGCATATCGGTTAATCAACCAATCGGAAATCCAGCCCGTGCAAGCCTCACCGATGAGACAGCCAATAGTCAGCGGCACACCGAGCAGCAGACCGTTCTGCGCAACGTCAAAGTGATACAGCTTCTCCGAGATACTCGACGCCGTCAAGACGAAGACGATGGAGCCGTAGGTGTTGGTGGTCATGTAGTAGATGCAAGGCAGCACGACGGCCACGTACCGGAGCATCTTGAAGTTGGACAGAAAGTCGGACGGCTTAAGCTTGCGGTTGATGACCTTGCCGCGGAAGGCCAGGCGGCCCCAGTAGGTGCGGTTCTCGAGCGTGCTGAACTCGGTGCGGGAGAAGAGCGTCTCGGGGAAGGCCACGAGGTAGACGGCGAGGACGCCGCCCATCATGATGGCGTTGATCTTGAAGATCCAGCGCCAGCCCTGGTCTTGGGCGATGAAACCACCGGCAATGGGACCAAAGTGCGGCTATTGGAGTCGTGTTAGCGAGGCCTGTTTTGGTATCAAAAATGATGGGAGGAGGCATAAACTCACACCGTTGGTCAAGGCCAGGGCGTAGAAACCAATGTATCTTCCACGCTCTCCCTGGAAGAACATGTCGCAGATCTAATGCATCGTATCATATCAGTATCCTATCCATACTGCCAAATAATCACGAGCAAAGAGTAAAACTCACCGTGGCACCACCAATAGCCAGAGCAACGCTAGCACCGATACCGACAACGCATCGGCACAGAATCTGAGTACCGTATGATGGCGCGTATGCCGAGCCAATGTTGCCACCAATAGCAATCAGCGTGAAGAGCTATTTCAGAAACTCATGTTAGCAGGCGATATAACGCTAGCATGGGGTAAAAAAGGGCATCTTTCGCGTACCAAGTAAGCAGGGCGTCTACCCCAGAGGTTGACAAAGGGGGTGATGAGCAGGGGCGTAACACCACCGAGAAGCGTGTACGATGTCGTGAGATAACTGGCTTGCTGCTTCGTGACTCCATAGCTCACGGAAATGGGGCCGAATGCAGCGGGGACCATGCCGGCACCGACTATATTCGCGAATAACGTGTTACAACATGACCAAAATCGACATTGGGATGAACGAAGCTTACACTGCACGACAAAGGCAAGAAGACAGAGAAGACCAAGGACAAAGCACTTGTACCAGTACGACCAGTTCTATAAAAAACACATTGAAAACATTAATTAGCGACCATCTCTCACTCACTCAATCGTCGATGCTCTCATAAGGAATGGTGGCAACAACATACCAAAGGGTCATCCTTGTGGTCGCTCGGCTGCGGGACCAGAGGCAGACCGTTGGCATCAAGCTTCAGATCCGAGATTGGCTCCTTGCTCTCATTCTCATACCCGGACGGGCTCTCCTCCACATGGGCCGCAGCAGGTGCCACGCGGTTGGCTTTCAACGCCATTGCTGGATGCAAGCGATTGAAGAAATTATTCTTGAGCAAGCAAAAGGTGAAAGAGGGTTGAGAGGAGTGAGAGAAAAAAAGGAAAAAGGAAAAGTGTTGGCTGGAGGCGACGTCGGGTATAAAAGGGAAAACGCAGGGGGGAGGGATTAGAACATGGGTTGATATAACACGACGTAGTATTGAAGCACGATAAGAACGGTGTAGGCCGCTTTTACGCCCATCGCGTTATTGTGTGCTAGTTATGCGGATGAGCCACGGCTGGGCGTAGGGGGGAGGAGTTTATTATAAGCCCGGTTGTTAATGCCCCGCGTCCGCCGACCGCGGGGAATTGGGGATTCCGGGGTAATAAGCACTGGATAGAAGTCGTTTTGTAATTATTTCTCGATTTTTTCTTTCTTTTTTCTGACATTGCTTTGGCCTAAGATCTAGGACAGAGGCTAGGAGAAAGACGGACTAATAAAAAAACTGCCATGGGGATGTCTCATCCGGGGGTGTTTTGGCGGTAGGGTAGGGGGGGGTTGGTGACCACGTGTCGATCCAATAGTCTGGTAAAGTCGAAGAGAAAATTTTAAAGTTGTGACAGGATTACGCTGGAATCTATTGAGTGAGTTTTCTCGGACGGGGTAGGGCTGTGTGGGATGAATTGAGTCTGCGATAGTTCTGAACTAAATCCGGAGAGACGCTCCGAAGGAACTGTTGGAGGTACTTGTTGGAATGTATTCCGACTTGGCGTTTCTCAGGCTCCGACTTGGCGCTCCGACTTGGCGTTCTCCATATCTCAACACAGATTTGTTTTATTATTCGGAGGGCTAAATTCAGATTGCGGGGTACAGCGATTAAGCCGAATGCAGAATGAATACAAAGGGACTTGTGCGGAGGAGAGATCCGGAGAGTTGGGATGGAATCCGGGGAAGAGACTCAATGTTGGGGATGGAACATGCTAAACTCTTTTGACAGATGTCACCAGTTGATGGGGACGATTATATAACTGTATAATCCGTGGGGATTTATTATTTCAATAACTCTTCTTAGTTACATAATACTACATCCAAGTCTAAATACCCACTAGATCTATACAAGTCATAATCATACTAGAGATGGAATCTCATCCCATCTAACCAATGCGAAAGTTGATTCGTCGAACCGGAGCAAATAGCTCCTCAATAGGCACTGTCCGCTCAATCATGTTCTGCTCGTAAAGGAACTGCACTAGTGCCTCCAATGTCTTCCTATTCTCCTCCAAGCCATATGGCCAGCAGTCTCCTCCAAACGTCTCCTTGATCTCAACCAGATCTCGGCCTAGCCACGGCAACATGTATCTTAGAGCACCAAGTGATTCCATTCGCTTTCGAGCAATCTCTTTGCTGTCTTCTAAAGCATTGAACAATGCTGATGCGACGAATTTGTTTGCCTCGTAGAACTCGCGACGGAAGGCGACCAAATGCATGATGGGGAAGATGCCAGTTCGCTTGTAGTAGTCGCTCTCAACGTCTTTGAAGTTGGGGAAGAGCCTCTGAACATGAGGCGCGCGACCCAAGCATTCAGGAATATCAGCGCCAATGGTAGCTGCAATCTCTCCGCATTCCAGCAGATCTGAAAGCGACTTGGTCGGGTCTGTATTGTTGGTAATATTGACAGGCTTCAACAGCGGCAGCACCGACGGCTGGCCATGAGACCCAGGCGTCTCCATCTTGCCCTGCACCCACTCAATCGTCGACAAGTCAATGCCGTACTCGTGCTTCAAGATGCCTCTAATGTACACCGCCGCCGTCATGTTGTACAGCTGCACGCCGATGCGCTTGCCATTGAGGTCCTCGGGCTTCTTGATGATGTTTGTGTTGACGCAGATGAAGGAGTGCCGGAAGACGCGCGACGCAAAGACGGGGATGGCGACGAAGCTACGGTCGCCGGCGACGTAGCGCGTGACGTACTCTGACGCCGACAGCTCCGAGACGTCGAATTCCTTGTTGGCGACCATGCGGTCGAAGATGTCGCGCGGGTGCTGGACCTCGACGAAGTTGACGTTGAGGCCGGGGGTGGGCACTTCGCCGCTGGCTAGGGGGACCATGCGGTCGTAGAGGGCGCAGGCGAAGTTGACGCCGAGAGGAGCCATGGCTGTGATAACTGGTTGTATTGTATGAGATGGGGTTTAAACAGTGTCTAAGTTGGTGTTGTTGGATATCGAATGCCAAGACTGGAGGTTCAAGTTGGAGGTGTGCTTCACTTTCACTCTAGCTTTATCGATTGATGTATAAGCAGGCATAGGTAAGTGAGCTCTCCTTGGCGCGGAATCCAGAGCTATATGAGAGCTCTGAAGCTATGAAACTACATTATACCATCCCCGGCATGTGATTCCGGCTGTGATATATCACAGATTCGCTGGATGTTAGCCCGAGAGAAGTCCGGATGATGGCTCCGGAGCTAATGGTGGGTTGGCGGGGTGTTGATATGGCGCTATACAGGAAGTTGTTAAAGCAGCAACCTTTTCTTGAGAAGAAATAGGTTGATAGCAAAGTTGTATGAAAATATAGGGTAGCTCATGTTTGTCAGTATCCATAGGTAATTGGTCTTCCTTCTCATGAGACTTGGATGTGAGCGATGAAGAGGAGAATATTTCATTTGATTGGCAGGTCGTCCAAAGCTCTAACTATTTGGTATTAAATGTCATTGGATGTCGTTTGGCGGCGGCTAAATTATTCAGATGCGCAATGTTGAAAAAATGAGATCATTCAAAGTAAAGAAATAGTGTTTGGCGACTCAAAAACTTCCGAATCGCTGCATAAAGTATTGCCGGTATGGTGTGTTCTAGGAAGCGGCATGTGGTTTCACACCAGTTTTCAACTCCAGGGGGGCTCTTATATGGAGCAATTCAGCCACCCGCTGAATTGTCACCTACACGCATTCAATTCCAAAACCGTCATTCAACCCCTCTGATAAGCAACATCAGCCAAAAAAACAAGAAGAAAAAATTCCAATCGATTGGCCAAAATCCCCTGTAACCAATTTATATTGAACCGCACGGGAACGATCAAACCCGCTTCCCATCTGACGCTCGTCCGATGTCATCAATGTGTCACTCCCCCAAACGGCATGTTGCATGTCGGTCGCATAAACACCAAAAAAAAGCACTTTATCCTCTCCCATCCATTCAACTTTTTTTTTCCCGCATAACATTCCCCTTCAGATAAGGATAAGCCTCATGCAGATGCAGAAAAAATTCCAGGTCGTACCATCTTCTCAAGACGTGACGTCACAACCCTCGTCCCCATAATGTCTCATCTTTTTCATTCTAAGATCCTCGATTCAATAATGCGCGACCCCGTCTTTTTTCTTCCTCCTTTTGCGTAATAAGGCGTCGATCACAATTGAATGCAGAAGGATTCGCAATACCATTTCCTGAAGCTGTTTAGTTCTTATCCGCATTCATTCAGTTAATTAATTTTTTTTCTCCGTTTCTAATACGTGAAACACGGACGGTGATGCGACCGAATCTCCATGTGCAACACGGCATATCTGTGTAACCTCGGATGCGAGCTCGTCATATGCATATTTTCATCTCAAACAACCCTTTCTCCGCACCCAAACGCGGCAAATCTGAAGCCCATGTCCTGAACTAGCCACAGCGAAATTGCACATCCCCCCTCAGCCGTGATCGTGATCGTGATCGTAGCCCCAGACAAGCACCCCTGCCCGGTGAAGTCACCATTTTCTGTCTCTCGCCCAGTCAAATCGGTGCCTGTGACTAGCGACGGCTAATTGCTTCCTCCCACATGCCAAGACAACACCTCATACGTGACGCCACACATATGCCAGCTCCCTAAAGCGATCAGCCACATGCTTGGGCTTGACCGTTGACCTCAGCCCAGAGCAAATCTGTGGGGGGGGAAGGATGAGGATGATGGAGGAAGCAGAAACAGGACCCAGATTCAATCGAGGCCGGGCCCTCCCTTGAGCGGGAATCTTTTAGTCTCGGGGTAAATTAAACCTGAAAAAAGATAAAAAAGATAAAAGGGCTTTATCTTTGCCTCCCTTGCATGTAAATGCGTTTTGCATGTTTCAGAAATCTCGCTTCTTTTTAAACGGTGCATCTTGCTCAATTCTTGTTTCTTGTACAACTCTTGTTGTTCAGTCAACAAGCCGTCCATTTACATGGCTATATATACTGCATACACGTATACAACCCTCCCATAAGCAAATCTCTCCCATCAACTCATCAATTACTCGTACTCTTGTTCATTTTCGTTTGAGTATCATCTTTCACTCAACACTATGAATACCGCTAGCGCCACCACCACTTCATCCAACATGCTCTCCGTCCCATCTTCCACCTCCACCTCCTCAGGCATCGACATCAACAACCCAACCCGTCCCGCCTTCAACTCCCAACGAACCCAAGACCGCCTCCGCGAAGGCGAGGGCCTCTACGCGATGCTCTTCCGCAGCGACAGCAACAAACTGCAGCGCGGCCGAAAATCCGTCTTCAAAGAGACTGGCCTCGACGACGACAGCGCCAGCGAAGTCACCGACGTCTCGTCGCTCAGGTCGCCTGTTGCATCGCCCTCGCTCTTGTCGCCATCGACGTCGGTGTCGTCTCAAGGGCCGTCTCCTTTGCCGCCGTTTCCGTCTCTCAAGCCGGGGCCGCTGGAATCATGGTATGTTTGGGCTACTCTTTTTGCACATTTCAGCCCGCGATGATTGTATTAATGGTCATAAAGACACTCTTTTTCAGTTTGTGATTTCTTCGAGTGACGAAGTCTTACGATTGCTGGTCGGATATATATTTCGACCCATTATCTCATGACGGGAATGTCATGCCTATCGCTAAATACCCAAACCAATACTAATTTAATACATCATTTGCTGGAGTAAAACGGGCAATCCTCGAAACGAACACTTTTTGAAGGCTCTACTTCTACGAGGCCTCAGTGGAAAGGGGTAAAGGGGGACAAATGGGTTTATGGTGAGATCACATCACTGTATGTCTAAGACATGCAAACTACGCTGCACATGTGTACATGTATATACAACTCTTTCATTAATACTTGGGAAATATGAACACAGTTCGTTCCATGAGATACTACCAACTCAGATAGGGGTATATGTATATATCCATACGATCTACCGTAAAAATACACCGGTATAATACCAGGGGAATAACAATGCCGTGATATGTAAGAAGAAAATTCGCTTCAATGCCTCCTCCCAGACCATAACACGGTCAGTTCCGCCAAAAATAAAATAAAAATGCGGTACCACCTCGTCACTGACGTGATGGTTACTCGCATATGAATCCCAAACGCCAAGGCCGTGCAATCCAGCAGTCCCAACACCCACCAATCATTGACAAGAGAGAGAGAAAGGGTATAAAGAAGAGATGAGTAGAGTAAAGAATGGCGACCAATGATGCGTCAATCACATCTTTTCCAGCTCCTCATTGGGTACCGTGCGAACAAAGGCATGGCCCAAAAAGTGCAGCCAAGTCTTGTTCTTTTCCTTCTTGCTCTTCTTGTTGTTTTTCTTGTCTCCCTTTCCTTTCTTGAGTGATGATTCGGGCTCATTGTCTGCGTATTCGTCTGCTCCTGAATCCACATCTTCATCTTCTTCGTATGCGTCCAGCGTTTTGCCTTCTCTCTGGCCCATTCTATAGGCCAGTTTTAGGTAGCTTTTGACTGTCAAGTCGGGCAATTTGTAATGTTTGTCTTCAAATGTGTTATACTCCACTTCATACTGAAACTCTCGTGGATTTGGCTTTCCATGCTTGGGTTCCTTGTGATCGTGTTGGCCTTTGCGCCACTTGGCGATGTCGACGCCAACATCAGGGAGGTCATCGTTGATGTGAGTGAGATTGGCAAAGTATTGCGTGTACCCAGTCAGGGTGAGGAGCTGAGGGTAGTAGGCAGGGCCAGGAGTCGAACCCTCGGGTGGGTCCAGAGGAACGACCAGGTCGTGGTCCTTAGGTGGCCTGCGCGACTTGTCCTTCTTCTTCTTGTCCTTCTTGTGCTTCTTCTTCAGAATCTCGATCAAGACTTCTTCTGGATTCTCGTAGTCGATGGCATCCTCCGGGAGTTCCAACGCCGTAGGTGGGTTTGCCTGGTCGTATGCATCTCGCCACACAGGTACGTCTTCGATTCCGGTAATGTTGTACTCAAAAATGCGAAGTGTGGGGAAGTAGTTTGGCACAACGCTGGGCGTGATGAGGGAGAGTTGGTATCGCTCAGCGTACTTGCCGCCGATCTTACCCAGCTTCTTGTTCTTCTTGTTCTTCTTCCCCTTCTTCTCTTTCTTGCCCAACTCCGTCTCTTCATCGTCTTCCTCATTGGCTTCATTATCAAAGTCACGAGTAACAACCTTGGGCAATTCCGTCCATGTGTCCCGTAATTCCTGAAGGTAATCTTCTTTGGAAGAGATGGATATTGACTCGTCTGGAGAGCCACGCGTACGGACTTGGTCGATACCAAGCTCCGGAGTCAGTTCCTTTTCATCTTGGAGAAGGAAATGGTCAATGTTCATATGTCCATAGAGAGAGCCAACTACAACGTCGCGGTACTGCTTGAGCCATAGCGTGTACTTTTGCCAGCAAGTTTCGTCCCAATTTTGCTTGCTCTCCGTCCGAGCAGGTGGCACGTGGCCCATGAGAATAGCCTTGACACCTCGCTCCCTCAGGATCTGCAGCTGCACGCGCAGCCAGTCCATGTGCTTGTAGCCAGGCTCAGAGGGGTGGGCGCAGCCATCCACACCGGCATTGCGATCAAAAAAGTACATTGTGTTCAAGCTGAAGACGGCAAGCTGATTGGGAATGACCTCGATGTAGAACCAGCCGCCAAACGCAAAGGAATGACGCTGCTCTTCGGGGATGAAGCGGCGCCAAATGTCACTGTAGGTTGCGAACCACTTGTTGGGCCCTGGCAACATGATGTTGTGGGGGAGGAAGTCATTGTTGCCGAAAGTAGGCACGATGGGGATCTCGAGCCCGTGTTCGGGAGATGAGAATGTCTCGACAAACTTGTCGGCAATGATGCGGTTCGTCCTCAGGATCTCGGGCTCGTGTCGAGGATTCTGCTCGTCGCTATCGTGCCTGGCCGAGTCGCCCGTCCAGATAACGAAATCGATATCATCCTTGATATTCTCCTCGATCCAGGTAAAGGTGGCGTTTACAAGCGAAAACGGAGTGTCGCAATCCGTCTTTTCGGCTCCATACGATCCAGCCAATCCTTTTCCTCGGTGGCATGCGATGCCTTCTTCGGTGGATGTGTGCACGCGATAGAGTTCGTCAGGGTGGAAATCTGCACCAATTATCACGGTCAGTCCATGATCTGCCAATCATGCCAGATCGATGCAATGTAGCATCAGCTAATCAAAGAGACAAGAGTCGATTGGTGGCGGGTGCCACCATGACAGAAGAAAAAAAGGTGCAGCGTCGCATGCAAATTGGAGATTGGAGATTGCAAAGATAGCGAGAGATAAGGTGGAAGCACCAGTAGAAGCAAAGAAGCATCTGGTGTGCCAATCGCAGGCGGACAAATTTTTTAACTTCACGCAGCGCAATGCAACGCACCTGAGATATGCAGGAACCGGCCGCTGAGTTTCCGCTGCTGCAGTGGTAGCGCATCGGATTCGGGCTCGATCGGGCGCAGAACTTGTTGGTCGAGGCGAGTTGCGGAGGGCAGGGCGAGGGTTTTGGAGGTCAGAGATGCAAAAGCGAGAAGCATCAGCTGGTATGGCCGTCGATTGACGCCGCCGCCGCGTTGGCGAGGCATCGTGGGATGTTGTGCGTGGTGATGATGTTGTCTCGTTATTTTTTCTCTTTAGGTTCGGAGATGCCGTCTGTGTGTACAGGTATGTAGGTGGGCTGAATACAGGCAAGAATCCGCCGATGAGGAACAGCAGTAAAAATAAAAAACAAAAAAGACAAATGACCAAAGACACAAAAAAAAGTCGTAAGAATCGTCAAAACTCAAAGACGCATCGCTCCAACGAGGCTTTGCTAGACTCGACACCGAATGAAGTTTTTTTAAGGGTCCAGGGGTTGAAATTCTTTTGACAGCGGAAGTAAAACTTGCGGTGGTGTGGCGTGGCGGGCGCTGAGGCTATGAGGTCATCGGTGCCAATCAGCTGGCGATGATCCAAACTGTTGGCTGCGTCTGCCTGCTGAGACGAGACAGTCTGTGTCCAACTGAGGAATGGATGGGCAGCAGTTGGAGTCAAAGAGGAAGTAACGTGACGAGATGAGACCTTGGTAGATGCTCGTGCTCAAAATAAGAAGAAAGTAGAGTTAGAAAAAGCTTGGATGTCTCTCAGCTAAAAGGAAATAATATGGAGAGCCGAGACAGAAGAAACGAGGCTAGAACGAGTCATTCTCGACAATGGGATGATACGCCCAGCTCCGGGTCCTGCCTGTATTAATATAGCAACCTGGAACAAAGAAGCAAGGCCGTCAGCCAGCCATGATCCCATCTCCATCGCCGGCTCCCGACTTAAATCGCTCTTCCCCGTATTCTCAGCCCCGACGAGAACCTCGATGGCCCAGCCCAGGGTCCTGCTGATCCTCCCACCACCAAATTATGTCCGAGATGCTCTGCATCCGGCTCCACAGCCACCCTAACGGTGCAGCGCTCAACGGCCAACCAAGCGACCGAATCTCCAAACCTCATCGCCATCGGCTCTGCCAGGGAGGGCAAGGAGGGGCTGCTGAGCCGTTTGTCTGACTCTCGCGCGTCTCTCCCCCACCACGATGCTAGACATGCTAGCAATATCTGGTTGTCTGGCTCCCTTTTACACTCTCGCCGTCTCCGCCTAGCTCCCGCCCAGAGTTCCGAGCTGCCGGACCCTTCTTTTTTCGTTGTCGTCGCTAGAGCCAATCTCGAGTCCGGCTCGGCTCCACGTGCGGCGACGAGACGCCATCGACGAAAGGCCTGGTGTCACAGCCCGTAGCGAACAAGCTGCCAGAGCGTGAGCACGCGACTGTGTCTTCGCATGTGAGGGGGGAAAACTGGCCGCCTTTTTCTTGGTCCTCTCCTTTTTCTCTATTGCTCTATCCCTATATGCTCCATTTATTGCCATCCCGCTCTCTCCACCTGTGGTGACCATGTCGTTCGATCTCTTTCTCTTTTGGAACCAGGCCAGTCTTACCGTTGAAGATCGTGGCTGCGCACCTGCGCTCACCTGAGCAGTTTTTTTTGGAGTAGGCGGATGACGCCCGCAGTTGATTTGTGGTCGCGTGCGCCAAACGACCTGCGTTTGCTCAAAATCCCTAGGGACTATTCAAGGTTGCAGTAGGCTTGAATGCAAATATAGGTCCATCGACACATGCATGTACGAGTATGCAGGCGCATCTAAGGGTCTAGATTGTCGTTTCACAGGTGATGTCATTTTCCAGGAATATATCTGCGGCTAGAGCGCTGTCAAAAGCGACGACTTGTTCATCTGTCCAATCTGGATATATACGGCCTCCAACTACACACCTACATACAATAGTACTACTACCTTGATGCGAACTGCCAACTGCTGCTGCATCAGCCCCTCTCCTGATATCCATCTAGCCAATACACTGCCAACGACGAAAGGGAAAGGAATGACGCTCATGTGTCTCACCACCAATGGCCACCGTCTTGGGCCGATATAGCGAACCGCATGCCCTGCAGGCTCTGAATGCACATCTCATGCTACCCCAACCACATACACTCGGCCAATAACAAACTAACTTGCATCTCACTCAACCTCTCCAATTCAAGTGCTTTGCCACTCTGTCATCCTTCAGCTGCTCCCTTCACTGCAACCCAGCCGTCAAAGAAGCTAAAAAGTCTCTTTCCTGGCTGGTGCACAGTGTTATCATATTGCCCACCCACCGTTATATCACCATAATTGTACACCGAGACAATATGACGATGCCGAAATCGTTGGCTTTCAGGCTGTGCAGCCTCCAATGCCCAATCTTTGTCCTACGGAGTGTCCGATCAGTTGTGTCCCGTAAGCCCCGCCACAGAGCAATTTGATGCTGTACGAGTACAAGCAAACTTGGCATTTGGCACATCACGACTTACGCTAGTCCTTAAATGGAACACCAAGCCCTCCACTTCTCTTCAATTTTTTTTTCTCTTCCATTTTCTTCTTTTCTCCTTCTCACATCACGCAACACCCTCAACATGAGCACCTGATACAGGTGTGAGGCCTTCTCATCATATCCGTAGATACGTCGCAGTTGGAGGATTTACGTTGCTAGACGAACATTTGCCGCACGTTTGAGGGGGGTCATAGATTTTTTTCTCTGTGATGGCTCCCCATGGTTTTTCGTGGCTACATGATTTATTTTGCTAGTGCTGGCTTTGAGGCTGTCGCTAAGGAGATGCACTGTGTGATTATACCCTTTGCCTACTATCCGACGCCGTAAAACGATGTATTGGATGATGCACCGTGTGAACGCTCGCTGCAAGAGTTGATGTGGCCATTCAATTGGTTTGAGATTGAGTTCCGCGAGCGGATGAGCCGCTGCAGTTTTTCTGTGTTTTACCCCAGAGGTTTGTTTGGATTCATCATCTCCTTGAACAATCTTCAACAAAACACTTTGGACGATTGAGTCAGATGGTGAATATTAGCCAGCTGTCTCTGGACGTATCGCAGAACTTAGGAATATGTTTGCGGTGAAGTTGATGCTGCTGCTTATCATACAATGTGATGCTTTTTGGGCACAACAACAAATTGAGCTACCGACCACTGATAAAAGACGATAGTTTCGAGGCATTTGGTATCGCTGTGCCCATATCAATAGTAGCTTCAAGACATTGTTGCAAAGTCCCTTGGTCCCCATCTTCACCTCGTTTCAGAACTTCCAGTAGATTTTCAGGCTGAACTCTATCCCAGAGACTTCCCTTCCCAGAAGCTTGACCATTGGCCTCTTCTATACGGAACCATTGTTCGGCAGTCCTGATTCTATTCGGGTGGATTTCGTCCAGAATAGCATACTCTCTTTTCATGAGATCATCTTTGCAAAAGTTCCAGAAGCCAGTGAAATTATCCTTGGTGGACATTGTACTAGCATCATCGGGATCAGCATTGTAGGCGGTCGGTAAATCAGCAATGTCCCGATATAACGCCCAGTAGTCGTCTATTGACATTTCGATATACTGTGCAGGGCGGCCAGTAACACGTTCAAAAGCGGCGGCCATTTCGTGAAAGCTAATATGTGCGATCGCAGTCCGAAGATCCATCCCACTGGCCCGTCTAGGGTTGTCAAACATCCAACGGACATAATAGCCACAGTCTTGAAGGGCAACGAAAGGCACGGCAACGTCGCCAACTGGAATGCGCCAGGTGACGATACCGTCTTCGATGGTTGGCGACATCATGGTTGCACCACTGACACTCATATCAATGTATGGCCCTCCCGTAAATAGAGCTGCATCCATTCTGTCCATGTTTGTCGTGTTTTGCCACAGAATCCACTCTCCAATTCTTCCTTTTCCGTCTAAATGTCCGCACCGATACCTCGAATTATAAGCTCCTGCTTTGAGCGCATAGTCATAGTTCCCATATACAAAGAACTTGAGGCCTTCCTTAATGGCAATTTCATAAATGCGAATTGCCCAAAACATTTCTGCCTTCTCGCCAGTGTTGAACCCATCAATATTGACAAATGCCCCATAACAACCGCGGTGACCGTTATAAAGGGTTGTCTCGTTGGCTAGAGTTCCTCCGAATAATTCCACATTTTCGAGTCCGTACAATTCTTGGGCACGTCGAGATGATGCGTTACGGGTCAGAACCTTGACCTGATATTTCTTATCACTGACAAGACTTCTGACAACGGGCATCCCTTGGGCACCCGTGCCACCAATCACAAATATTTAAGGGATGTCTTGGGAATCCATCGTCAACGTTGAGTGTTGCCACAAGGAAGAAGTGTATGAAGTAAATTGCGGCAACAATAAGCACTCGACTGAGTAGACCCCTGCTACGTGAATATATACGGCCAATCGAGAAAATAGTCTCCGACCTATGTGTCTGCTATGAAGAGTTATCTTTCTATGTATCCACAATCACTGCAATGCTTTGAAATCAGACGCTGCGACAGCATAATCTCTATGCTACTAAGTGAAGCCCACCAGCACACAAAACTTTCCTGATTACTGGAAAGTTTTTGTCATCTCATTTGATTGGCCTCTTGGAGATGGGGTTATCGCTCTCTTGTTGTGGTTATGGGTGAGAGTGATTACTCTTCTTTCAGTATATGCCCTGTAGATCTGCTTGGCATTCGCTGAATCTGGTATCAACACTCAAAGGCTTGGGCGCATTATGCTCAGTGGAAAGATTTTTCCAATTAATATATACTAACTGATTGCATTTGTCACGTTTGTGGCCTAGACTTTTGTTACCCAAGTGCTATGTTGAGTAATCTCCAGTCCGCTGGACAGCTTTGTAAGTGTTTCTAATGTCGAGGCTACATATGGAAATGGCAACGGTTGACTTTAGTTCCAGTACATCTAGTACACAATCCTCGTATCAAAGGTGTGAATATGCATTGAGGATAATGAATCTATGAGTCTCGAGTATAAAGCAAAACGACTCGGTACAATAGTTGCAATGAATCATTAAAACACTATCAAATTAGAGACTCCTCCATAATGTCTTTCGCGAAGAGCGGGGTCTCTCTTGTCCAGCTGATGAGCGCCAAAAAATTTGGACTGTGAGTTTCCATCTGGAAGATGAGGCTCATTGCGCTAATTAATCTTGTAGACTCTTAATCACCGAGGAAATATGATTGCTTCTGCACAATCGTTACTGGAGCATGACGTCTATAACTCTTTCAAATATGCAATCAAACAAGAGGCACGCACACACCTTCAACCTCTTATTCCCCCAGCTCTTGCATAACCACTTTGCATTATAATTCTGAATTATTCATGTATTTGCAGAGCAAGGGAGAGGATCACATCAAGGGTCGGCTCAGCCGCACCGGCCTATGGACGCATTTCACAACCCAGGCTAGACTTGGAAATAGAAACACAGTATCCCATCTAAAGGCAATCAAATGTATGATTTGCCCCTCGCATCTTTCAATAGGTCACGGGAATCTCATCACAGCTGGTGATTTACCCCAACCTTATTCTTTTTCAGGAGGCAAATGGTCAGGGTGTAAGCCGCTCTCCCGCCGCTAGATATCCAATATTGACTTTATTTATTTCTGAAAATTTACACGAAGGAAAGGGGGTTTTCTTTTCTTTTCTTAGTTTATCGTGTCAGATGAGCATACTACATATGGCTCTTACTACTATCTGCTGCAACTTTCGTTGATCGCAATATATCTTATGTATCAAGGGAGCTGAATTGGATATTGCAAATCACGTTCTAAGGATGAATATAGCTTTATGGTTAAAATAAGACGCACCCCTTTCATAATTCGGATGCGCTTCCGTAGCTCAGTTGGTTAGAGCTTCGTACTAATACTGGACGTCACAATCTAGCCTTGGTAATGCGAAGGTCGCAGGTTCAAGCCCTGCCGGGAGCAAATGCCCCAGATGCGTTATCCGAATTTTTTTTTTTTTTTACATTTTTCTACCATAAATCGTATGAAATCACTCGTCCCCTTTTGACCATTTGTCAAAACAGATCCTAGGGTCTGAGATCTTCATACAAGGAACATAAAATAATAGGTGAACTACTATCACGGATTACGCTAGCCCGTCTGGCCTCCTGTGTCTCATTTTTCTTTAATTATCCAATTTTCGATGTATCTCGATTTATCGACTGAGACCTATGCCAACTGGTAGAAATATTTGCAACCCCTCTGCCTATAGTTGCCTGACGGCAGACTCTCTGTTTACTACATAGGTATGTACGCTTGCGACAGGAAATCCCTGGTAGTATTTAGTTCGAATGGTGCAGTTGACAGGTCGGTGTCTATCGAAACAGCTAGTGAGTCCGGTGATACCGGCAGCCAAGTTCTAAGAATCAGGCCACTAGACAGACTGTGAGGCTTCTGAATATCATTTGCTAGTAACGGGATGAGGAAGTCCGGCAGAGTGGCAAGGGAGATATCCAGCATTTCTCGTCCCCATTTGCTCATTGTAACAAAAGGCATAAATGGCACAGAGTAGAGGTTTACCGAGCCTTCGTAATTACTGGCGATAATTAGAAGTACATATACTTTAATCCCTGGGAAGAATCCTTCGCCTAGCATTGGGAATCTTCCGAATCATACCTCAGCCCGTTCAAGTCCTGGTATTGTTCTAGTTGCATGAACTCTTCTGAAAATAAACATCACATTTCTATTCATTTAAGAGGAGAAAATAAATCAATACAAATGAGATATCAGTCTGAGTACATGTACTCTAGGCGCTGTCACTTAATGCAGCTGCCCTTAAATGTGAAACGATGCCCGACTGTACAGATTCCGGTTTATATCCATGTTCATGATATGCTGTTTTGTGACATCGTCCGCAGTGTGGACAGGGAAAGAAGTTTCTTCAAACCATCCACAGATCGTATGCGCTTGTAACATGTCTCTTTGTACAAAAGGCATCTCGAGCTCCACTGACTCTCCTCGCAGCCACTTTTTCAGCGCACCCATGGAAAAGTTATCGGAGATCCAAGAATCTAAATCTTCAATCTTTCGATAAGTAAGCATCTCAGCTTGAATAGCTGCCCAGATGAGACCAAGTTGGGGATTTCCACAGGGAAAAGAAGAATACTGGTGATAGGTGAGCACCAGCTGACACGACGCCGTAGATCCATGTACCGTCGAAACATCATCGCCATCAATAACCATAGAGTCGAATGGATCACCAGAGTCTGACTGTGCACTGGTTATGGTGCTTGGGCGATGTATTTTGCCAGATTTGGCTAGCTGCAAGATTCCACGCATGCAATGCCAGCCAATCTGGCATTCAGGGCTCCAGCCATCTACAGTTGCGGCTGGGACTGTTTGCATAAAACCATCAGCGTCTAATTTTGCATGATGACACCTAGTTGCAGATGTAAGCCCCAATATCTCATCGAATGATACCTCCGCCTGTAGTGAAACATTTGCTCCTAGCCTTAATAGACAGACTAGCATTGCCATAGCTCCAAATAGTGTCTCTCCTTGGACGCCTGAATTTGCTAAATGGTATGCCAATACCACTATCAAGTGAAGGGTTCCAAGTGAGAGTTTGGTACCACAAGAGACGCAGTGTCGAATAAACAGTCCGCTAAAGCGGTTGATATGGGGTATATAATCTCCAGGAGAGAAAATCCTCATCATGTTGTGACAAACAGCCTGAACAGAGCTATGACAGAAGGGATGTTTCCAGTTAAATGGAACGCGGTATTTGCCACGTTGAAAGAGCCGGCGAATTGCTGGAAAATCTACATCCCATCGACCACATGCATCTCTTTCTTCTCCAGGATACGCATCTGTGTCAATAAAGTTGGAGCTGACTTCTCTTGGTCTAACACGCGTATGTGAACGTATAATAGAAATTGTCAAGCTATCAAGGACTGTATGTCCCATGATGTCCTCGTAATTTTTAGCGACCGGATATACGTCTTCAATACACTCGAGAAGTGTAGTGAGCAAAGAACAGCACGTGTTACCACCATCCAAGTAGCTAGCTGCGAGGTGGTAAGGGTAGACCTCTTTGAGAGACTCAATGGAGCTTGGATCTTCCATTCCTTCTACAAGAAGTCATTCCACCGATTCTATGTTCCCAGCCATTATCGCGAATCTCAAAGATTCTAATTGCAGTGAACTCGGAACTGTTCGCAGTGACTCGGCGATTAACGAATTAGAGACTGGCAAATGCTCAGGTGATAAAGAAGTGAATGTGCTTTCCGTAATTGATTGTTGGATTGACTGGGGAAAGGAATGATTGTTACGTTCTGCTAACGACCACGGCTCCTCGAGAGGGTGACTGGATTTGGTCGTCATCTTATCTTCTTCTTTGCTAGCGTATTGTTGTTGGTGGGTGACATGAATAACCCATCGACAGTGCTGCGAAGGCGTAGGTAAAAATGCTGCTTCATCATGAGGCGGTAGAGGCGAGGGTGCAAAACAGATTGCTGGAGTTGTAGCTGCTGAGGAGGGAATCACCGACGGGCTAAGAGTCAATTCTATTATCATATCAATTGTCCACAGCAGGGGCCCTCGTCCCCAGTATTTGGCTGTGACAAAAGTGTGAATCCAGAACTCGTGCATATAATCTGTCAAGACACTACCGTGACTTAGTACCCTTTGAGCAAATACTACTTCAGCATAGGTACTTACATGCGATCCTCTTCGCTGCATTTTATAAAAAGCTCCTTCAACTGCCCTTGCAATAGTAGATTTGACAGGTCTTGCCTAAATCTTTGACGAATAAGCTGCATTGATGGCGATGCCATAGCTAGTGGAGACTTGCCAGTGGTATCCGGACTGTTGACTGTTATGTAGTTTGGAGTAAAGGATGTAGAAGGAGAGTGAATGGGGCGTGTGAAAAAGGGACACGACGGCCAAAAGCTGCCGAGGCCTTGTGCCTACTCACATACTCTCATCTCTTTACCTGTATCTTTATAAGTCTGCGGTGCGCTGGGCATCATTTCGTTTTCCATCCAGCATTTCCAGCCAACAAACGCACAGCAACCCCACAATATCGGCTAAGCTAGCGTCCGCTAAACAACATGGAATTCCAGGTTGGAACCTGAAGCTCCACTGCGGGCTGGGACAGCGTTAAGTCGAGCACTAATGGATACATATACTAGTTCCCGTGTTGCTTAGTAGTGGACCCGGGACGCCAGAAAGGTTAATGCAAAGCCTCGCTGGCCAACCACAAGCGTGGCAGAGAGACCTTTACTGTACTGAGTACGCCTTCCACGGCTCGGAATATTTTGACGTTTCTAAGCTATCCCATTGAGTGCCAGGTGGTCCAACCCAAGTACCTGTATCCACCTTATTTCTATACGGACTGGATACACTAAAGGACTTGATTTGCCAGCAAAAAGGTCGCTTGATCGCCGTGTTGATCATTAACGTTATGTAGCTCAAAGTACTGATCTAAATTTCGAGACTTGCCCTTGAGGCCAATTTTGGCGGCAGCTGATGTACTCTCAATTTGTGGCGATTCAATTGGCCACAATCCTAGGAAGATACTTCAGATGGACCACCTGGCACTCAATGAATGGGATGGAGCTGCACAGGCACATGTGGGTTTCTCTCATGGCCAGAGCCTTGCCGCTAATGACGAAACAGCAGCACGGCAAGTTTCGACATTGGGCTTCCCCTTCGAAGCTCTACCACACTACTATGGATTTGGCCAAATGCAACGGTCAGCCCCAGGAGAGGGCAGGGTTGAATGGATTTCTGGCTGCATTTAATAATGGCAAATGCTTTTCCCCTCCTCCATGAACAATGTACTGCTCTTCGCTACCTCTTCTCTGGGGCCTATATAAGCCCCTCTCCTTCCTCTTCTTTTATTCAATCTATCATCTTCAAAGCAGTTCAGACTCAGGTGTCATTTTATACCTTATCATTCTCAGCTGAAATACAGTTCCCTAAGTTGACTTTATTTATCCGCAACTTTCGTAATGCCATACCTCGATATGGAAAATCATGACTCCAATGGAGTGACCTCTCTGTGAGTTATACCAACGCTTCTTTATTATGAAATATCGTCAAAAATCCTCGTTTATTCCTCAATTTATGGGCAAATTCAAATATGAGGCATATGTATCGTCATAATGAATTAGTGTGAGCCTGGTATTTGTATTGTCGCCGATCTTGGACTTTTCTCTCAAGTTTTCTTGCCCGCTCTCTATAACAAACATGAGGTTACCCAAAGATCATAGAGCGTAGCTAAATGTAATTTGTATTTGATTTAGGGATACTACGGATACATGGAGCACCGCGGCGAGGAGCGATTCCCCTCCACCAATCGCCCGAATGAGCCATCGTGAGGCCACTTCAACTAGTGCCGCAAGCACCACTGAGGCACCACAGACTAATAACACGAGAAAAGATCAGAATGATGTTCTTCATGGCATCGGTTCACAGTTTCCTGCCACTGGTATGTCTTGCCGGCTCCGTGATCTCTTTTGATGTGGACAATAGCTTACTTTCATGGTTCTACATTAGATGATGCTATCCAGAATATGGACCTCCATCTTAATCTCTAAGGCTACTGTCTCTCCCTCCTATATTAACGAACACAACATGCCGGCCGACACAATTGCAGCGATGCATACGACACTTGAGACTTCACAATGAGAAGAATATTACTGCCATATTAAATCAGCGATACAAGATTACATAGATATCTGGCATAATATGCGGCGTTTTGTTGATTCTGTATTTCGTCGAGTTGAATAGATCAAAAGCCCAAGGAAAAATAACCGGCGGCATGGTAGTAATCGGGGTTGGATACATATCGCTTGGGAAATATGACCTCATTTTCTTATTCTGAGACTCTCATTCCGCTCCCCAACTAAAGTTCTTAGTATTGTGCACTTAACTTTTGCCGTTTCTTCATGCTTAGTTCGTACTCCACGGTATTGACTAAAGAGACTTAGAACAGGACTAAAGATAGTGGACGGGAGCGATGCTGAGACCCCACCTCTAAGGACTTGGCCTTCACATGAAATAGTGGAAACTTTTGCCGGCTCCATGCCGATCTTCTCAAACCTGGCGCTATCATTCATGACCTTGGAAGTGTTAGGTAGTCGCTCAATAATATTCTGTGCATTTGTGTGTTATACATGTAGACATAACCCTTTAGTACTATGATGATCAGTGGTATTATAAACGAGCGTTTTTTATTAAACGAACCATGTTTGAAGAACCCTAAAGATAATAAATTAGTATAGTCAATTTACAAACGAAGAGTGCGGGTTCTTTGTTCGAGTATGGAATCATATCATCCCTAGCTGACTTTTAATCATGGCCAGGAGTAGTGGATGCATATAGAGGGAATCTCGATATCGAAGTGGAAGTCAAAGCGGGAGGCCATGTCTGCCACGTGCCGGAATATAAATCTCCTTAAATGGGCTTTGCTATGAAGTAATCCCAGGACCAGCCGCCCTGTAAGCCTAGAGTGGGCGCATAAAGGAAAAATGTAGTTTGCTAGGGATTTGTTAGAGGATGGTGAATTTAGGTTGATTGCTTAAGCTGAAATTATGACAGATTAACTAACTTCCATACTATCAAAATCGAAATTGGTCTGTTGTATGAATTGCAGGTATGAATTGCAGATCCCTGTCCCAATATTAATGATGCCTTCAAGCAGGTGAGTAGATGTTCTTGCAAATAAATGAGAGACACAAGTCCTTTATTATCACGGGACATTTTACTTTGGTCATGACCATGAACTAATTTTGGGCTTAAACAGCTCTAATCCGGCTCGCGTTTGGAATGAACAGTGCCATCATTCATCCACCAAAAGCGATCTTAGAACGACAGCTGAGATGGGAAAGGCCCATTATGAGCAACCAGGCCTCCAAAGAGTCGAATAAGTCCTGCAGGCCTTATAATATGTCATATAGCGGCAGCCCGTTTACGTCCGAGTGGGTGCATAGCCGGCTCAACAGACGCGAAGCGCTACGGCAACTTTCCCGCTCGACGCATCGAAGCGCCTCCCTTTTTTTTTTGTTAGCCTCTCGGCATTCTATTTCGAGTTAAGACGCTCCAAAACCTGCTAATTTCTCTCTATCGTTGGCCGAAACATTTTCCAGTCTGGACGCTGGAAGATCCGTTTTTGACGACGTCGTCAAAAGGCGGGTCATTAGCGTGACGACGTCGTCAAAAAATGGATCTTCAGAGAGGCCTTTTAATTTCATGACCTTGCACCATTGGTTTCATTGGTTATTCCTCCCACCGTAATGAAGGCTAATGGATTAAGGCAGCCTGAAGCTGGGTGTATGGTTCGCCTGGTTCGCTTTGTACCTGTGTCTACTGCCATGTATCCGGACAGCTAAATGCATATAAAGTAATGATGTTTCCTCTTATTTTTGTTTGTTTAATTATCATCCGGCGCCGAAACCCAATACTTTTTGATAATATATCATTCAGCTTGCCATTCTCAAAGAAGTTGTCATATATCACAAATTCCCCCATTTACCATCTTTATCATGAAGAACTGGCCTATTGCCACCCTCAATCCTAAGTAAGTTCTATCCTTTAAAAAATCATCCACTACTCCGATTGCAACAATACTCTCCAGATTTCCCCATTATAGGCCTTCCATCAATGACAATAATTTTGCAAAAAGCTTTCCTTCTCATTCTTCTTAGAAACACCATTGATTCTTCAATTTATTCTTGGTAACCTTCTCTGGCACGATATAAACGCTTTGTTTTTCTCAACCATTTATTGCTCTGACTTGTATGCCTAACTGCTCTTTCCAGTAATCTCAGGAAGATATCGAGTACATGGAGCGCCAAGGGAAGAAGTGGTTCTCCTCCGCCTATGCTTGAAGCGGGAGACTCTGGCAGCGCCAAGATGCCCGAGGAGAACATCGTCGTAACGACTCAGAATGATCTCCTCCACGGCGTTGGTTCGCAATTTGCCACCATTGGTATGCCATAGCCATCACATCGAATCTCACCAAGAAGAAACTGGCTAATGTTTTATATCTATAATAGATGACTCGATCAAAAACAAGGGCATCCACCCAAAACTCTGAGTAAGATAGTGCATCGCCACGCACATAATATTCGATAGGATGCACTTTCTTAGATATAGCAGTCTAGATTTTGTGATGTGACTTAAACTGCTGCCGGAAGGATATAGCCACTACTGTTTATTTAGCAAGCTAGAATGCGATAGCTTTTCATTTCAAGTCAACGCTATCTGCTACAACTACGCTATTTCTCGTTATTAAGTAGTAGTTTCAGTGATTCATGATGACTACGTAGTCGGAATATATCAAGCCTGCGTATACGTATTGTCTGATTATAATTGATCAAAGATGATCTTGCATAAAGATACTATTCGTAGCTGAGCTTCGACATCATGCTCAGCCGACCGGGTTTCGTTGACTACGTAGGGAAAGGACAAGCACAATAAACTTGCTACTCGGATACCACGTGTACCATACTGGTATTCATTTCTGATTCATTGACTAAGTGTGCCAAATTAACCATGATATTTAAAATTCGCGCACACCTTTCGCCCACACCGTAGTACAAGCTACTTCCCGCTCTCCAAGCACCAGCTTGGTCCATTGCTTTCTTATACATACAAATTTGCCAAAACTCGCTTATCAGTAACCAAAATTAAACACGCAGCTCCAGCTATCCCACTCAATCAAAAGGCATAAATTTTCCGTACGCCTTCTTCAGCTGGCGTGCCAATGTTGGTATCAGATGCCCTTCTATTTTATGATTTGGGGGTCGGGAAACACTCAAGAACGTCCTCAAAGGCATGTTACGCGGTGGAACGAGTACATGAACGGAGCAATACCCATGTTTAACATCAAACCCCATGGCAACCATGGCACTTATAAACGCGGTCCAAGTGATCGAGGCCCCGGCCTTTGGCTCTTCAAAGAGAGTGGAGAAGACCTTTTTCGCCGCTGGGTTGGCATACAACTTCTGCAGCTGTTCTTCGTTCGGCTTATTGACAGTTTGTTCATTCTCAGACGTTGATGTTTGGACAGGACTTCTATTTTCGTCGTATTTCTTTAAATCAAAACCTTCGGCGATGCAATAAGCGGTCGTAATAGGATACCTGTATTCATTCTGTTCAATGTCTTTAGTCTCCTGAGACTGGGCTCGGTGATATGCCGAGCATTCTTGCACAATGAAGTGGCAGAAAAAGTCCATTTTGCAGCCAGTATGGAGTACAACCAAGTGGTCGAGTTGAACCAATGCCTCGTTTGCCATTCCGGGCTCGAGTAGCTTATTGATTGGCACTGAGAATGCCTGTAAATCAATTTCTTTCCGGATTCTGTTCAAGCCATAATCCAACTCCCAGGATCCATTTATAAATGTTTGTCCTGTTTTGCGAGAGAGAGGTGGTAGCGCTACGGCCCTTGACAATTCTTGAATAACTAACACGATCGTAATTAGCTCGTCTAATGCATCCATCTCTCTCTGTTGTAGGGATTTCCAGCAGGATGGTTTGGAGTTGTATAGATCATCCAACTTGTCGACCCACTGAAATGCCTGTAAAGCATGCGTCTGGGGCTGGCATAAGCGCAGCATGTATTGCAGAAGAGAATCACTCCCATTAAGCTCATCTGGCTTGACCCTCATAACCACCCTTGGGTTTCCGGCCTCATCATAAGCGTTGGGCACACGCCTGAAACATCTCGCCCCGATTCCTGTTTGGACGTGCCTGATGAGATGAGCCTGAGCGCGGTTGTACTCGAAGTGGAATACATTGGAAATTTCTTGAAGAATGATGCGCTTGTAATCCGACTTGGTATTCGGATTGTCCCACATCTCCATGAGATTGTACATGTAACTCATGATGGCAAATTTCTGGATCCAGCCACGGACAACTTCGAAAATGGCACAGCCGATGTGTTTGTCGGTTTCGGGTGGCAGGCTGTAGCCTCTATCGTCTGTAACTAGTTCTGGCCGGCTGAGCAGCCAGGAGTTGACGTTGTAAACAAACACAGATGGCTCATCGCGGAGAATAGCCAAGTAACCCTCGAGGTCATCTCTCTGTTTTTGAACACCAATAAGTAGCTTAGCGAACGGGACGGTCTTTCCCGGCGCCTTTCCGGTTGCCAGCATCTCTTTGATCATCTCTGCCATCTTGTCTACAACAGTCGAGTCGTCTTGTTTGACCAATTCCCACTGCTCTTCGGTCCACCATGCTCGAGGAGTTTTCATAAGCATTCTCAGGACCAGAAATCGAAAATCCATCAACGAGGTATACTGTCGGTGCCAAATTAGTGATCCCACTGCGTACGAAACACAATCGCCGCCTTTAATCAATGTCTCTGTCCCTTTGTCTTCTTTGTCAAGCTCAAGGAGATCCCCATACCACTTCTCTGTAAAGATATAATAGTAGTTTGGACGATTTGGGCGTGGTCTAAGTTGCTTCTTGTTCACCTTCTCAGTAACGAAAGGGCCGTCGCCGAGTGCACCGTCAAGACCGACCCGATACTGCTCAAATAAAGACGTCGTAGCACGGTGTTTGAAGTGATTCAAGAGAAATTTCGCACTTGTCGAAACATCATTCAGGTTCAACTCAGGAACTATCACTGCCTTCAACTCCAATTCCCCAGACTTGTCCCTGGTGTAGCTATGCGGAGAACCCTCGTTAAAATAATCCAGGAAAAGTCTCGCCCGCTCATTTCTGTCAAGCTTGTGCCAAATGGCTCTGATTTGCCAATTATAGTCATTGTATAGCCGGGCAAATTCGCTATGCGCGTCTTCAAGGAATTCGCAGTTCATTACGGTTTGATGTGGTACAGACATTGTGTCAATTAAGTACTTGGGCCTTCTCGGATTGGTTTCGGATCCTATGGCGGGAGTTTGTCGCTACTAGAAATATAGGGCTGATGAGTATGATTCAATGTGTGTTCGGATTTGGGAGAAGATACGAAGTTTCGTTCGTCGCCAAGTATTGCATGCTGGAATCACACTTGGGTTGGCTCCTGCCCATCAAACTTCCAATTTTATCCTGAAATGCCTCGAAATTGTTGTTGAAATGCATCACCCGGGCAACATCCAAAGTATGCACCAAGCATCCGTTACGTATGACTGAGCCAGTAAGGCAAGAACTGTTGACGGGCTGCTGAGTTAATTCCGGATAGAGGCAAAAAAAAATGGTATTGGAACCGCTAATCTCCCCGCGATCCAGGTGTACATAATGAAAGGCATCATGCATACTCGCAACGACAAGGTACTAAAACTAGCAGTGCAGAAAATGGCCGAGTTCGATATACGATTGGGCTGCAATGTCACAACATCACACATTTTGGAAGAGATGCCACATGACAGACTGGAGTTATTTGATGAGAAGATCACGCTCATCATATAAGCACAAAACATTGACAAAACTTTTACTTTCATTCATCCCTATTATCAATCTACATATTATTTTCCCATGCCCTCAGCGGAATGCTTCTGCAGATCTTTGGGATCAAAGGTTGGACACCCCTCAAACTCATTAGTCATGTGAGACCCTTTGCTTTGAAGCGAACCTCGTTCACCGGTGAACTCTTCCAATGTTTTAGGAGGCAAGACCTTGGTCCCGTGATGCACAGCGGCAGCATTATGAGTTTCGTGAATTGGAGCAGTGGTGTGTACAACCTCTGGAGCAATGGTTTCTTTTTGGATTACTGGTTGAACATGCTCGTGCACGTGGTGATGGACTCGTTCACCCGCAAAGACAGGCGCTTCAGCTGCGGTTTCGTGCGTGGTATTGTGGACAACAGACGTGTCCTTATATTTGGCGGCATCACGGTTGAGATATGATTCGACATTTCTGTTGCTACCGTGCTCGAAGGACTTGTGTTCGGTTGGTAGCACCTTGTGTGAATGCTTTTCTGGGCTAGATATATATGTTAGATTAGGAGTCTATAGAGATAGGCCGGCTAGGCCAAGGTAAACGAACAGAACTTCTTGAGTATTAATCGGCTGAACCGTAGTATGGTGGTGGTCTTGATGAGTCTCTTTCTCCACGGCGGTCCTTATGTTTTCTTGCTGCTGTGGCCGAACATGTTCGCTGGTGACCGACTGTCGAGTTTCCTCATCCATAGTGGTGTCATGTCTGTTGTCTTGGGAAATGAAGTTTCCAACTGCCTTCTTGACTTTGTTCATCTTGATTGCAATATATGATTTCAAAGATGTGATTGAATTTGCCGGAGAGGTTAGAATTGGGCACACATATATATATCTGCAAATGTATGTTTGTAGGCAGTTAATATCAGCTATCAGCTCGCATTTATACTTGCTTCCAGCAGTTATACGTCATTACTTCGTCTATAGATTTCAGCACACTCCTTCGACTACAGAATTTACTTTGCTCCTCGCGCCACATCTTTCATCTGCAGAAGATTTACCGGGGAGAATAAGGCGCCTTGAAGAGCGTCCGTTTTGTCATTTTGCTCATTATTTACAGCATGGCTTGTACAGATGGGTATAAGAGGTTAATAATGGCGTTTTAACTTCCAGAAGCTTTCAATTGCCAGCTTCTATGACACGAAGACTATGCAGTAGTGCATTCCAATAGCCAACGGATAGATGATTGGATCAGAATTTTGCTGAAGAGGTTGGAGTCGAATGATTCAAGACTGGGCCTAAAGTGTGAAGTTTGATTAGGCTTAAAATACCGGAGTAGATCGCCCAGCTATCTAGTACGCCACGTCATACATGACCCTTTGCAAGCCAATTTTCCCACAGTTACCAAGACTTCAAGTTTTCCAGCATTTAGCTGCTCAGCTAGTGCTCCGGAACTTAAGCCCCTTAACCAATCACAAAGTCTACTTGCTAATTCCGTAGCGCGATCGTCATTTCACAATCGAGGTTTACAGCCGATTTGCACTACTGTCGGAACGTTTTCACCGCATCTCCACTCTTACATACTACTCACATCATCCATGTGTCTCAAAACTTTGTCTATTGCAAAAGACAATTCTTTGACTTCTGGTGCTAGTGCTATTGTATAGCATCAATATCTATTTACATATGGAAACTTGTTAAAGTGCTATCTCATCCATTCTCCACCATATACACCTACGCTAATTGCATCACACTTTTGGTGGTCTTGATGAGTCTCTTTCTCCACGGTGGTCCGATATTCAGGCAGTGTATTTCTTGTCACACAACTGGGAGAGAGTATTAAGTAAATACAATCTGATTGTTATAATAACAATTAACCATCTCTTATTCCAAACGAGTGTATAGAAGTGTATATATAATGCGATGTTCACATATGTTCATTCCCTGAACATCTTCCTAAACGAGTACCCATTCGCTGGTGTTTCTTCTGAAGAGGAAACATATTCTTAATTAGCTCGGGCAGCCAATAGTTCTTCCGTGATGCTTACCTGTAGGCTTGTTTTGCGACTAAAGTCTGGGTCGTAGCCTGACAGCAGTTTAGTGGTGAGGGGTGCACTTTTTGCTGTTCGCCAGCGAATACTGGGTTGCGTCTTTTGGAATGCCAGCTTGGCAGCCTTCAAAGTCCGACGCGGTTTGGAATGAGAGGTAGCCATTGCTCTGGAGTTGCCAGTGAGATCCTTTAAGCGAGTCGCAGTTGGCGCCTCCGTAGGACGACCAATGCGAGGGAACCTGAACTTGGTTCACAATTTGCGCACACGAGCCAGCTTCACCCTCCACAACGCTGTTGTGATTAACACTAAGGCAAAGGCTGCTATCATCGTTTTGCCAGGAAAAATAGTGGCTTTGAATGCAGTTGACACCGCCGCCCGTGGCTCCGCCAAGTCCTATACAACGGGAGACACATGAAATTGATGTCGCTTGGGCACTGGCGGCGAGTGCCGTAATGATGGACACAGCGTTAGAGAAGAAATGCATGTTTTCTTGTCAAATCAGTTGATAGGATGCTTGATACTTTGGTAGAAAGAATGGAAAGGATAGATGTTTTAGAATATTGTGGAAGGTGAACGAGGAGATGGACAGCTCTTATAAGCATTTCATATGCGGCTTTGCATGTGTGAGAGAACTATATGGGTCATTTTGAGTTGGGTTCGGAAAATGTTTCACCGGCGGTGAATATACCAACTCGTCAATAGTATATACATATATCTTAGCGTTACCGTGTAGCATGACTTTATGGAGTATATTCCTAGGCTATTTGGAATCTGTGAGCATCTTCCTACTGTTTCAAGTCACAGCTTTCCACCCGATTGGTGGTCTTTTACTGGTCTGAATTGTTGCTATACGATCTAAACATGCTAGTAAACTCGCTTTTGGGTCGTGCGTGTCTAAAGCCTAACCAGTTTGTATATAATAGCTAGAAATGTTCATCATGAGTGTGACATTTGCCGGAAAGAAGAGTACTATAGGTATTATGAATTGCTGTAATACAGTTAGCTTGTAGCTTATTTCTACTATTTGGAAACATGGAATCTGAAGTTAAATGTGGTTGTAGATCTTTGAAGTCAGTGGAATACTTCATGACATGGAATGCAGTAGTACACGCCGTAATACCTTAGTAATTGTAACTATGCTTATGTTTTTAGTGCGCCAGGCTGTCGTCGGAATACTTCCGGTTGTTGTGGGGTAGAGATTGACGATTGTTACTATGCCTCGGGATGGAAATAGCACGTGAAACGCTGACACAACACCGTCATGGGAGAATCTATGGCTGATTAGCATTATTCAAAGCACTCTTTTCTACTTTGAAACATGTCAACTCTTGTCCCCCGCTATTTACTTTTGAAATTGGTTGATTTTCTGCATATGAAATCCCTCAATGGCCCCTCAACAGGGTGAATTACCCAAGGGTGCCATGGAGTGTTGTCATTTTGAATCTAGATACACTATGAAATTAAGTTTTTAGGTTACCATCACGGGCTTTGGTATAAGGAGTCTGATGTTCTCGAAGTTTTTTTCAAGTCTATGAAGAACTAATGTATCCTTTAGAGAGCATTTTCCTATCTAGGAATACCTGGTGGGTTGACTAGTAAGACTCATCAAATAGTTTGCCCCTGGAAGTCTTGAACCTATTTCACAGATAAAGGTAATCACGCCAGCCATGGCAGGCGTAACTACTAGGTAGTATATGAGTCCTAAGTATAGTATGTTGCTTTAATTTCTTACCCTGTGGTCTGCAAACAAACTGAGATTGGAGAAAAGAGAGCACATAAGAATACTTAACCGCTCAAGAGCCCTTATTCCGGTTTTGCATTGCACGGACATGTGTGTGTATTTATTTGGAGTATGGGATCTTTCTTTTCTTTCTTTCTTTCTTTCTTTCTTTCTTTCTTTTTCTTTCTTTCTTTTTCTTTCTTTCTTTTTCTTTCTTTCTTTTTCTTTCTTTCTTTTTCTTTCTTTCTTTTTCTTTCTTTCTTTTTTTTTTTTTTGGCAAACGGCCTGCCTACGTCTGTCTGGGGATACCCATGGCTCATAAGACCTATGGGATAATTCAGCACGGAAGCCTTTACCAGGCGAAAACGCTTGATTTATTCTACGAATGAATGTAAGCACTAGCTGGGGCGGGCGCACAAGCCAGATCTATTTGAACCACACACATCAAGTAATATTGTGCTCCGTAACCAAATAGCGCGATCAGTCGATTCTTCCAAGCAAAAGTTCGCTGATATGATTCGAGCTACTGCACATGTTGTTGTATAACATCAATATCTATGTACGAGTAGATATCGAAATTTGTTAAAAGTCCTTTCTCATCTCTTCTCCACCACAAACACACGCACGCACGCTAGCATCACACTTTTCGGCCGTTCTGGAATCTTTTCAGCTGCCCACTTTCGGTAATCAGCTCCCCAGGTATACCCATCTCGACAATTTTGCCTTGATCGAGGACGACGAGTGCATCGAAATTTCGAACTGTGTTCAGTCGATGAACTATGGAAATTATGGTGTGCTCATTAAATTCGGTCTCGAGAGCTTTGATCATGAGCTCTTCTGTATGATGGTCCACCGCGCTCATGGCCTCATCCAGAATGACAATTCTGCTTCTGTCTTTACGAAGTATGGCCCGTGCCAAACAGAGAAGTTGCTTCTGGCCGTAAGACAGAGCCAGGTCGGCCATTTCAGTATCGAGAGAGCCACTCTGGCAAACGGCGTCCCATACTTCCAACCTCTCAAGTAAAGCAACAATGTCAGCATCTGAGATTATTTGTCCCTGTTGATCTGAGTCATAGAGAAGATTTGAGCGTAATGATCCTGGAAACAGGACAGGATGCTGAGGAACCACGATTAAACCAGACCGTAGAGCTTGCTTAGACAGTTGTGAGATGTCCAGCCCATCAATTGTGATGGTCCCAGAATAGTCCAATAGCCCAAATAACGTTGACAGCAGGGATGATTTTCCACTTCCGCTTCTTCCGCAAATGGCAACCTTCTGGCCCGGCTGGATCTGGAGCGAGATGTTGTGAAGGACAGGATCTCCGCCTCCCTCTTTTCTAGTATAGAAAGCCTCGATATATTGCCAATCGATTTGACCTCTTGAAGGCCATGACGTCGAAGGCTTCAAAAGCGTGTCCTGTGATGGCTCAATCTCTTGAGGAGTTACTTGCATGAATTCTTTAAGGCGGGCGATAGCTCCAAGTGATGTTTCAAGAGATGTCCAAGAGGAGATAAAGTTGGCAAGTGATCCACTAAAGCCCAGCGCGCTGTACATGGCAATGGCCATGTTTCCCGGAGTGGACGTCTTGGTGGTAACTCCAAAGAGGACAAGAAGCACCGCTGCGACGGTTACCAAGAGATCAAGGACCAAGTTTAACCAGCGCTGAATAGAGAGAAGCAGATAGTGCGGGCGCTGAGAACGATCTAACAATCCAAGAGATGACTTAGTCATAGCGGATTGCCAATGAAACGCGCGTATTGTTGATAGTCCTTCAATGGTCTCCAGAAGCTGCGTGTTCAGTGGCGATTTAGCCTGGAGGTCCAGGACACGCAGTTGGCGTGAGGTTCGGAGATAGAATTTTTGCAGTGCGTAGAGTACTAGGATTGCGACTGGTAATGTTGCCGCAAGGTATTTCGCACCGACAATAATGATGATTGCATCTCCAATGCATGACAGAAGGCCTAAGGAATGAAGTTAGAATGGGATCGCGTATCTAAAGGCTCATGCTGGATATACCAAACGTCGTTGTATAAACTGCTGTAGGCAATTCTCGGTCTACAAGAGACATGTCTTGGCTAAATCTGTGATTCATGTTTAGCACAGTCTGTTTGCCGCATCACGTTTGCGAAACCAACCTATTAATCAAGTCGCCAGTGTCGACAGAATTGAAGAAAGCCATCGGTGCCCTGGTTATGTTAAATTTCCGCTTTGCTGTGTGGTCGGCATGTTGACTTACTTCATTGTGGCTTCCAACAACTGCCAGTGAAGCCATTCTGCAGATCGTGGGATTAAAACGACAAACATGAACCTATACGTAGTAATTGGTGAGAACAGTCTTGATGAGCGGAAGAAGGGTGAATACAGACCAGCAATCAACGCCAATGGCTACAACTCCAAGACAGAGGAACATGGCGTATACACCGTAGTACATGCCTGTGTTCGTATCAGACTGGCCCTCATTCGCCTCCGTCCACCACTTAAGCCAGATTTCTACATTAACCGTCAGTTAAGACCCTCGACATTGAATGATGTTAAAGTTTACTCACGGGCGAATTGAGCAAGAAACTGTTCCGTAGTGGAAAAGAAAAGCGCTCCTAGAGCTAGTTTCCAACCTATTGATCTGAAATAGTAAGCATAAAGAGACGAATCCCCCATTCGTTGAGTTAGGTTTTCGGTTTCTTCGGCCTCAGTTTCTTGTCTTCGTACACTGGGTAGCTTTTGCTCAATTTCATCGGATAAATCCTCGGATATTGAGTCATCTTCCTTGCCTTGTTGACTCTTAAGTATGGCTACTGAATCACAAAGCTCGCTGAAAGTGCCTTGGTGTTCAATTCGCCCATTCTCGAGAATGATGATGTGATCTGCATCTTGAATAAATTCCACTAATAGATGGCGGAAAAGCGTCAGCTAGTACTCGAAGCGATAATCTCACGTACTATTTCAATATCGTAACTTACGTGTATGTGTCGCAAGTATCACGGTGGCCTTTTGACGACGGAGTACTCCAAATGGACCAAATACTTGAGTCCAAATGTGACGCCTGCTTTCTGGGTCCAGACCTGAAAAGATATCGTCCGCTATGAGCACTTGCTTTCTCGAGTAAATCGCTCGCGCGAGCGCCTAGATATACTTGTTAGAAGCGCACCACAAAAGGAAGCGGAATGTACTTACAACACGCTGCTTCTGACCACCACTGAGCGTAAGTCCCTTACTTCCAACGATGGACTCGTCGCCATCTCGCAGTTGCTGAAGGTCCCTCTCTAACGCACACGCCCGGATCACGGTTTCATACCACTCCGAGTCGATTTCTTGGTCCTCCGGTCCAGTGATATTTTTCTTGATAGTGGTATTGACTAACCAAGTTGCTTGAGAGCAGAATGCAATCCCAGATGAGGGAAGCTTCAAACTGCCACTTGCATGAAGTTCACCCATGAGCCCGAGTAGAAGCATTGACTTTCCTGATCCAATCTTTCCAGTCACTACTGTTAAAGTCGACGGTCGGATGCTGATGTTTAGACCTTGTAGTACGGGGGTTTCTCCACTCTTCACATTAAATGAGACATCATCGGCCACTATTGTGGCCGACCCTCGCTTAGGGAGATGAGTCAATTCAATACTAGAGGTCATATCACCCTCAGTTTGGATTGATGCATCACTTTGCATACTAATTGGTGTAGACGGCGCATTTTGGCTTTCATCAACAAATGCCTCGATTCTCTCAAAGCTGCCGATGCAGCTCACAAAAGACGGAACAGATGAGAGAAGTTTCGCCAGAGGATTCGTGATCAGAGCGATGATTGATAGTGAGGTGAAAGCGGTCGAGATTGAGAGCTGATTCTGCGCGCCATTGCGACTCACAGCAATGGCAATGCCAAACGTGAGAATCGGAGCCAAAGCAGATGGGGTATTCCCTAGGATTCCATCAATAGCGGCACATAACAAATAGGAAATTTACTCACCCAAGATGTTCATATATGTGATGAATCTACGAAACTTTTTCGAGCGCTGAAGTTCTGCCACTCTAAGCAGTTGAATGCTATCTGTCCATGAGCTAGCTCTGCCTAGCATCTTGACTTCCTTTATTGAGCCAATTACACTTGATGTTGTCGTAATCCGTTGCTGGATGGCTTCATTCCAGGCTTTCATGGCCGGCCCCATGAAGTTGGAGAGCCTCGTCATAGCAACGGTGCACACTATTAATCGCCGTTAAGATGTTTCGAGTCTTTATAGGGGACGAAGATCTGCTCACCAATAACAGCGACAGCGGGTCCAATGCATCCTAGTCCAAGCTCTCTCGCCAACAGCCATATGGCCAGCGCAATTTCTATGGGGTTTGCCCATATTTCATGAAAGCTCTCGAACGCTCTCGTGATTGAGGTAACATCGGGGCCAGATAGTGTAATGGCTGCGGTGTCGGAAGACATGGCGCTCACTTCAAGAGTGCGGATATAGACCAAGGACGTCAAAGCACCCCGGATCATTGTGAGAGAGCGGAATAGTTTGTGCTGATAGAACCCATTGGAGATCTAAACATCAAAATATGAGTAATGGCGTACGAGAGATGGGATAGTGATACGTGCAGCAGAACCAAGGTAGACCAATCCGGTCGCTCCAACAAGCGCATAGCCGACATCTTTTCTAGCACCATCGCCATCATTCTTTTCCTGAATGTATGTAATGACGCGATTTATGAGAAAAGGCTGAGCAAACTTGAAGCCGATCAAAAATAGACGAGGCAGGATTGTGACGGCCAATGGCTTTCGGAGAGAATCGCATGTAGCCAACAACAGACTATATCGATGGGGCACGGGTGAGTTGGACCATTTCTGACGCGCATCTTGTAATTTAAGGAAAAGTCTCTCCGATTTCATGCTGTCGTCAATCTCGTAAAGCGTATCAGTAGACAAAGGTGTACGGAACCCGCGAAGCAAAAGATCATTAAGCCACCAAAAGAGGCTTCTATTTATGATGCTGCTTGTCGTTTCTGGTGTTAGGTTATTCCAGGGATGCAGAAGAATGTGGCGCTTCTCTCCAAGTTCAAGAAGAAAGACGACAAGTTTGCACGCCAGTGTAGCTGTAGAGACGGGAGCCAGGACATTTGTTTTGAGAAGCCAGAGAGTTCGGCATTGGACTGCATCAAAAGCAATAGAGAACACGAGGTAGACGAGAATGATACTTGAAGGCCGAATTGACCGGCGATGCTCCAAGTAGCTCAGCACACTCAGTGCTATTCCATCGGCAAGGCTGAGCGTCGCCGCTGCTAGAGAGGCGTGAGTCAGAGCCTCATGATGGACGGACCAGACTACTAGTAGCGATAGCTGCAGAGAAATGAGAGCAGCGTAGGCGACCTAAATGCTCTCGTATCAATGGTTAATATTGCTTTATTCAGTGGGACAGACAGGAGTGGAAGAGCACTCACCAATTTAGGTATACCGATTCGATTGCGCAGAACCTTGGGCTTGCTACGAAACAGATAGAGAGTTCGCGGTAGCGAAAAGATTAGAAGCAGTGCACACGGTGCAATGTTCAAGATCGATTGTTCAAAGAGGAGCGTAAAATCGAACCGAGGTGTCTCACAGCTGCTAGCGGTTGGGCCGAAAGAAATATCACAACCGAGAGCTGCGTCCGTCGTCCAATTGCTGTCAAGATCCATCATGACGGCATGTGCCGCTCTTCAGGCAGCGACATTGAACATCAGAGAAAGAGAGAAAAGGATGGAGATTGACTATTTATCAGCTCTGGAGATGAAGGTGCAAGTTGCGAATATTGCGGGTAGATGAGCCGTTCGCTAACCGCCATTTCAAAAGTTCCCACCTACCGGATGCAGACGCCGCGAGGCTCGGTGTGACTGAACGTTGGTCAGATAGAAGGATTGGCTTGGATCACTAAATCCACCGATTAGGGATAGAAAGGCACATTGCGGGTATTTGGAGACGGTCTAAGCCAATTGGATAGTGGAGGTTGAAGCTATCTCAGCAACATGCAAATGCTAAATTCGGGGGGTGTAGTGGCACCACCACTAAATAGACGTAGACATATCGCCATTTAGGCATGATAAGCATAATGGAGACCTTATTATGAGAGTGATTCGCCATACGACTTGACATGTGTGAATCGGGTTTAACATGGAGTATGTCTGCCAATCAGAAGGCAAAGCAAGACCTAAAGATTATTTGGTTGTGGCATATGCTACTATCCTGAGATGTGTCACTCAAAAGGGATATTCGCTATCTAATTCCTACTCGATAATCTCGAACTTAGTAATTTTAAGCCACGATCGCATATAGCGTTGCTGATGGAACTGCTGAATTGATGGATTCTGTGAGTGGGTTGCTTTGGTGGGGGTTTGCGGGGTATGAAGAGATGGGAGACAGTCAAGCAGCCGTGCCTTAAACACGTGAATCATGATGTACAATTGTTGATAGAAGCTAATTGAGGAAATTATTAGGAAAAGAATGGCGAGGTGCTATTCTCTATTTTATTCAAGTTGAATAATGCTTCAAATAAGAATAAGCCATAGGAAGAGATCTGCCATGCTTGATGGAGCGAAAGGCGAGTAGCAAATGAAACACAACTGTGAAGTTCATGTGTTTGAGTGTATGTCAACTTCAATTCAAGAGGAGATTTGATGGCTCTCACCTATAATAAGAAATTATCCAATGCTAGCAACAGACATTGAGCTTTGATAGAGAATCTTGGCAGCGCGTGCTACTGAACTATTGTATGTACTCTTCTGCTCCCAATTTATAGCGTCGGGTATAGCTTCAGTTTTGGGACAAAACAGCCACAACTGTGAGTCACCTATCCAAGTCTCAAATAATTCGTAAGCCAGCGCCTTCTAGTCAAGGAATTATAAATACCAGTGGCCCCTCGATGCGTGGCCGTTATGAAGTACACAAGTCCCTTTGCCATTATTACTCAAAAATGACAACCGTGAAACTACCACCAGAAGAACTTGTTGACAGCGACATTCAACTTCGCCGCTGGCGCAGTGACGATGTCGATACATTGCACGCCCTAGTCAACCGATCACTACCCGAACTCTCGCCGTGGATGCCATGGGCGGCAAATGGTTATTCCAAAGAAGATGCAGTGGAGGCTCTACGCTTGGGCAGCGAAGGTTGGGACGCCGGCGAAGAGTTTGACTACGCAATCGTTGTCAGTGACCAGGTTCGCGGTTCGTGTAGAATCGTCAAAAGAGGTGGTCCTGGTGTTTTTGAGCTGGGATACTGGTTAGGGAGTGGAGAGACAGGGCGTGGATTGGCCACCAGGGCTTCAGCTCTCCTCGTCGGCATCGCTTTCGACCTAGGAGCGGATTGTGTAGAGGCTCGGAACGACGAAAGCAATATCAGGAGCGGCTTGGTTCCGCTTCGACTTGGTTTCAATTGCTTAGGGCCTCGAGAAATACCTGCGTGGGAACAGCAGCTTTGGGACCAGCAATCGGAATCAGCAAGCAGATCCGACATAGTGTGGCGGATGAGTCGAGATAATTATCCAAAAAATTAGACAGAATTAATTTGATGCAATCCCACTTGCGGATTCTGGCAGCTGAAGAATATCTGAGACTGACTTTTAATACACTTCAAATAGACGCTTCTGCATGTACGTAAGCTATTCCCACTGGAATCACAAAGGCGCTTGACTACAAAATAATTCCTCCCCGACACTCTTTCCATAGCCTCAAAGCATCCTTTGTCTCAGATCACGGAACCCTTATGAGTATATCTTCTCAATAAAACGCATCCTCCCCAATTGACGTTCTAAACAGCCATGGCAGCGCGCTGATATAAAAAGACACAGGCTCCGATACAATGGGACGATACGACGCTGGTAGGCTGACACACTGATACGATGTCGCCCAATATCCACCGCCCCTCATCATCACGACCCGATATAAATAGCCAATGGGAGTACGGCAGCTCGGTAGGAAGCCTGCTCTCGTGAAAGGGGTTCAACAAGATGTTAATACTTACCTGTCTATTACTCTGTCAGAAACTCCTGCCTTGTCTCCTCCTATCCAATCAACTATGTGTCGTATCCTCATAACAACAACGACTTATGCCGGATGTCCAGACACCTGCAATACACACAGTGGCCCTGTCATCACCGAAAACTGCCAGAAATTCACCGAAACTGGGGTTGAGTGCGCCGAGGCTGATTGCACGGTGGAATATGCTGGTCAATCAAAAAGTAAAGGCCAGTGCGACAAACACAAAGACAAAGCTACAGTGACGACAGCACTCGTTGAAGGGGCATAAAAGGTGGAAGTTCCAGGTTGTTGCGATGGTGGCGGTGAGGGAACAAGGTCCTGTAAACTCTTTCAGCATGCTCTACAGGACAAGGGTTGTAATTGTTAGGATAAATACTAACATGTCTATGATGTTGGTAACGTCAATTCATTATACTCAACCCGAATAACAGCACCTGAAAACTTGACTAAATCGACTCAGCTAAAACCTCTGGCGATCACACACATCCGCCCCTTCTAGTGCCCCCACATTGTTCTTTGCGTGTAGAGATCGCGCAAGGCGATCTACAACGAGGCGCGGGCTTTTGAAGGGGTCTCTTGGCATTCAAGAATTCTATTTCATAGGCCAACTTTAATATTAAGGTGGTTACCTATTTTCCGTTCCTGTAAAAGGTCGTTTTTAGAAGCACTAGCGCCCTCGGGAGCCTTCCCAAGCGCTTTTCTAGTGTATGGATGATCACTTTGGCCTATCGTTTAAACCCCCTCCTGGATTGGGGTTGCTCAATTGCTATGTTAGCCTCTCAAGGACTACCAATGACTCAATCAAAGAGCTGACTCTAATTCTTCACGTTATACCATGGACTCGTACTCGGTAATAGTCAGGGTTGTTTTAATTTCCCACGTTTCTAGTCTCACTCTTTCTATTTTACTTCTCTATCGCTACTCGTCTAGCTTTTTCCTAGATAATCCAATGAGTTGCTGCCGATCCTTCGTCGTCTCAATGGCATTGAGAGAGATCTTTACCCGTATCTCTAAAGATTCAACATTCCTCTTCAGGCATTCCATCCTTATTAGCCAATGGTGACTGCCACGAGTAGAATGTGCTACGGAATGGATTCTGGGATACGCGCCAAGAGAGTCTGCAATCTGTTGAATAGCTGTTAGCTCCCTATTTCAGGTCTCTTTGGGTTATATAGACAAACCTTTTATGTATCATCTGATAACTGGGGATTGGTGAGTCATTCATAATCATCATACTCCAATACTAAACCAAGGGACCATCTCCAGGAAACGTGAAACCTCATACTCCCCAACGCCCACCAGAACTCTCATTTCCTGTCGTGGCTGCATCGAGCATTCCCACGGGGCAACACCTCCTCATGACAACGACCAGCTTGGGGCACGACCAGGTTCGTCTTCTCCAGACATCTCATGCCCGAACACAGTCTCACCGCTCCCTCTCAGGCCTCCACAACCGACATGATCTCTGGCCGGTACATCGTCCAGGTGCATCCCGGCGTCGACTTCGTCGCGCACCTGCAGAAAGTCCAGCGCCTCCTCAAGTCGCCTGGCGTGCTGGGCAGCATCTGTCCAGATTCTCCCCTCGCAGCCATGGGCATATACATCGTGAACATGCCCGCAAACGTCGCCATGATCCTCCAGGCCGATGGAGACGTCAAGCACATGCAACAGGACAGATATCTTCCGTTAGAAAGTTCATAAATTCCGTCTATCATACTCCATTGCTAAAGCAAGGGGCGCCTCAGCATGATAGTACACCCATTAGAAGCCGTTGGGTTGTCGTTGCGCCTTATAGGTTATAAAAGATAGAAGATGAAAGACAAGGGTAATTGTTAGTTCCCTTTTCTAGTTGTGCTTGGATTCTATGTCATCGAAGATCTTTGGTCCCCATGAAGATAGTCGAATCACCAGAGCTGTTTCCTAGGTAATTCCGAATATCCGAAGACATGTAACTGGGCCGGAGTCGGAGATCAAAGACCTTATCATACTCTTTCCCACGATCAAAAGACGGAGTGTTTTGTGAGCTAATAGCTACAGCGAGGTGGCCGCCACTGTAGGTATTCTCCCTTTGAGCTGCTCGCGAAGATTGCAGAGGCGGCTGAGCAACTCCTTGCTGTGTCTTCGAGGGAGTTGATCTAGGCCATCAATAATGATGTATACGTCGCGGTGAGCTGCAGCTAATCTTTCGACTAACACATCGAGGATACTGCTATCCTCTCTATCCTGATTGTTAAGAACGTGCACTTGTACACGATCCGATGGGTAAGCTTGCTGCCAGAATGCTTGTTGTAGGTTGCGATAAGAACTTCCGGTGACTGTCCTGTCGATGTAGTAATATAAGAGATGACATGGTTTAGAAGGTCTCTTTATCTTTTTTTCTCGAATATACTCAATCATATAGGACCTGGAAATGTTAGGGTTAGTCGCTGTCTACAGAACATCATCAAATGCAGAATAAAATGGAGTGAGAAAAAGTTCACTTGCATTAATGTTGTTGTCCCGTATTCAGCTATTCTCTGATTAGTGCTCAATAAACAGTTTTCACTAGTTTGTGTCCAGCGACTTACGGCAACCACTTATCCAAAGAACAGACTGTTGACATTGCATGTTAAACCAGGCTTCCAATTCTTTTATTTCCAGTAGCAAGCCACATGGTTTAAATTTGTTCCAAGCCTTTACTGCCCTCCGATGTTCGTTCTCAGCCAGTTCTGCAGGAGTGAGCTGAAGCCTATATTAGAGATCCTGGAGGCTAATATTGGCTTTTTGATATTTGTCACTACCACACTTGGTGCATTGGTGTCCGCTCTTGGTGGTTGGAAATATGATATCTTTGACATCTGCATTATGTTGGTAAGTAATTCCGTGGCAGCTTCGAATACGATCGCGATTGACGCTTACTCGGAAATTCGTAAGTGACATTGAAGTTAATACTGCCATTGTTTACGGCCACTACTGTACCATCGACATACTGCTGGTTGATCGAAATACTGATAGCCGGAGACATCGTAACGCCGGGAATGTGTGAACACCTCCGCCAGAGTCCTAAAAGCTCAAGTATAGAGGCAACGAACAACAATATTTTGAAACAAACGCGCTGTAATCAGACTATAGAGCTGAGGTTGTTTGGTAGGACGAGGGTACATGTATTTACGCCAAATTTTTGTTCAGTGTGAACTAAATGAGGCTCAACGGCAGAAGACACTAGATCGGGGTGACACTGTCAAGTAATTTGCGGGTATCATGTACTACACATACCGGAAGCCGTAGATAGCGAAAGGCGGCTAATCCGATATGCAGGCCAACGGAGAAAAAGAAGTGTCGCGTGGCAGCCTTGCCAACATTGACTTGACGCTGGCAAGGCCTGGTTGGTTTGTAGTGCAGTGTGACCACCCATAGCATCATTAAGTATGTATCATGTAGGTATGTATACTGTAGTTTGCTTTCGTTGAGTACATTCCCGTCAGGCATCAACCATCGGGTCCTGGCATCCGACACTCAATAGGTACTTGCTGCTACAAGACATGTACTGTTTGCTTCAAGAGACAGGTGAGGTTGAGGAGCCCAACTAAACTATCTCCACCCCATCAACTGCTCACACATGTAAGCTGTGTGTAACCGAATGACCGAGGGGGTGGGAGATGCAGGTGCCGTGTAATTGAGCTCGAAGGATTATAATTCATGATCACATTCGTAAGGTATGGTGTTGATTTCGTGCTCAGTCACCATTTATCACGCTCTTCTGGGTTCTCTAGGAGCTAAATAGTGAATGAAACGACTAGTATAAATGAATTCGGTTGAATTTATCTATTCACACTCTACGGAGCATACCTGGCTCTCCTACGAGCAACCGCCTCAAACCTAATCATGCATTGACACCAAATTGGAGGGAATGAAGCCACGTATAAAGACACATGACAACATTTGGTTGACAAAAAGCAGTCATCTTCTAGCTACATATTAACAGACTAATATAAAAAATACTAGATCAATACCCAACTTGACATTGAGGGCCTTGTCATACGCTTCAGTTCCTACCCCAGTGATGAGTGCCATTGACATTGAAGTTGCCATTGTTAAACCCCAGCACGTTGCCGATGTTGTGTGTCTGCGTAACGTTATTGGCGCCGCCTCGAGCGTTTCTCAGTGCCTCACCCGACGCATTCTCAATAATCGGGTCGCAATCCTGGGCAATGTCTTTCAGTTCTTCTAGATTGGGCTTATTGATCCCTTCGCACTCATCGCTGCTGAGTTCCCAGAGCTTTTGCCTGTCACCCTCTGGCAGCAGACCTTCCAGATTATCAGTAAGAGAAGAAATGTCTGCGATAAATCTGTCGAAGTGGTCTCGCTTGTAAAAGGCCCATTTTAGGCCTTCTACCACTTTTACTGTCTGGGATGTCCGTTTACTAAGAAGGCCCTTGAAGCGAGTATGCAATCCCCTAAGATCAGCTGGAAGGCATACTTCAGCGTCGAGGAGCTGGTCTGATGAGGTGCCACTCTTTATCTTCCTAGCATCTCTCTGAGCCTTGGCAACGGTGTCTCGGATTTCGAGGAGAATTCCAGTTGTAGGATCCCCTTTTGGGTTTTCTAAGCCTTCTCCTCTATTGACAGGCGTTGCAAGATCTTTGCTTGCGATATTGCTATTGTTGTTGAGCTTGACGATTTCACCCCATCGAGAGAGGCGCAGCTGAATAAGATCAAGCTTTGGCTGATATCTTTCGAATTCGCTTTCAAATTCTCGTGCCAGTTGGATTTGACTGAAGGAGTTGAGCACAAATCGTAATAGTCCAATTGTATTACCAACAGGATCCATGTTTCCTAGGAAGATAGGCTGTGGCTTTGTGTTTTGGGGACAATAAGATACAGAGACAGAAGAGATGATGAAGGAATGCGAAATGGTAGATGAAGAAGCCGGAGACGGCGAGCATAATATAATGGAATTACTAACTACAACATAACCAAGGCGTCGCATGAAAGCAAGAAATTGGTATCATGTTGCAGCGTCTAGCGACGACTTCAACTAGATGCCTCGCAATATACGGCGTCCGTTCTAGAGCCATCCTCGGCAAATAGTTACTCCCACTCTTACACCAAAATCGTCCAGTTACCAGTTATAAGTACTTATATACAGCTATATATTCAGGCTATCTGCATACCCAACGCAATTCCAAAAGGCTCAGTTACCTAAGTACATACAATCACATACATACCGAGCACCCCGCCTCCAGGTAATAAAGGGTACATATAGCAAAACCGCAGAGCAACGGTCGCCAGAACGTCAGGCCGCAACAATTTATCTTCTAATTCTCATACAACATAATCCATAAATACTATCAGTAAGTCTTCTCTTCAGGATAAACATAAACGTCATTCAAAAAGATTAAGTTTCCAATTTTTATAATAATAAAAACTACTCATATTTCACTTCTAATCAAACAATAAACCAAAAATAGCTGCTTCACATATCTACAAACCCAACTAAGGTTAAAATAAAAAATCTACTGCAAACCCGGTGCAACGGATATACAGTGCTAAACTTAGGTTATCACGCACTAAGTCTTAAAATACTCGCAGTAGGCGTTTAACATACAAATAGTGTCGTCATTAAGTAACGCTAAGGTATAAAAAGCTGCACGTATATACGTAAGGGTTACATAAAATAGTCTAGAAAACGAAATAAAGGAATAAAATAAAAACTAAGCAAGTAAGTCATAAGCATAAAAGGCAGCTCTTAAGGTCACTACACAAGGACATTAAACGCAGGAAGATAACTTACAAATACGCATATATATTTAAAGAATACCGCTTCAAAATATCATATAGGATCATTCATTAAACTCATCAATCTACATCATAATCATACTTCGTATCTAAATAGAACACGCATTACATAGCTATAGCTTGCAAATTAGAAAATGTCCAGTCCTTCCACGATTAATACGAGAACGCCTGAAGAAAATTCATCCTCAAGACTATTTCAATCTCCCGAGAGTTTCATTTTTGTCATAACACGGCAATTACTTTGCCTACTTATCGCTGCATCCTTGCGAGTGCGGCTGCACTTCCGACTGGGGAGAAGAGGCACGCGCCATTTGACCCAGTAAACTTTAGTTAAATGGGGTTCAAAGCAATAGCGACGAGTATCGAGAGAAAGTCGAAGAATCATCATCATCATCATCATCATCATCAATATCACTCCCGAATTCGAAGTCGTAAAAAGGGTAGTCCCTGGATGAATCCATCTCCCACGAGTTCCTCCTGTGGGTCGGGCGACCTGCTTGGCTAGCCTTGGGTAGCCGTGGCAGGCCTCGAAAAAACATGTTTGCAGACTGTTCCGGGATGAAATTGTGGCCACGCCTAGTTTTCATCCTCAACAGGGTCCGTATCTCCAAGTTGTCGAACCCAACGCCTCCAAGATGACCCATGCTCATAAACGACATCCACTCGGTGCCAAAGATGAATTCGAGCCCTGTCTGGCCAAACTTCGCCACCTCCCTAGTGGCATGATATCGTCGGTAACCCCATTGCCTGCGAGTTTGTGTAAAAAGACGCATAGTCTTGATCACGGTCAAGGTGACGGAACCGGCATCCTCCACCATATCGGACTTAAAATCGACATTCGCCCGAGTCATTTCGTCTAAAATATGCTGGACTCTAGTTTCATCTGCTTTAAATCTCCCAGCCCTTAATGAGGGGTCGGCCAAAAAGACATTCAGCCCTTTGCAGTCAGGACACGAGCAATGGACTCCTTCCCGCACGAGGCTAGGGCGCTTCGGATACTGTCCCACCCACGTTTTGACATATGCCTTCAGAATTGCAGATAGAAATCCTGACACGAGAGATTCTTTAGCAGTATCTACAATTTGTCGAATGATCTGCAGATACGGTATGAATTCTTTCGCAAGCGGAATCCATAGCGTATCGAATTCAGTATGGGGTATATGTGGCGCAGTATTAACAACTTTTGAGATGAGCGATTCCAAAACCTCTTCATATTGTTCGATCGGTCTGAGTAGTTGTTCGAAGAAGCAGTAAAAGCTTCTATAATGGATTCTTTTTTCTTCAATACCAGGGTGGGAACATGTTGAAGATTGGCTGATACCATACAGCTCTTTATATCGCTTCTCATCAAGTGTTTCCCTAGATTTCTCTAAGGGACCCTTATCAACATATAGACAGTTCCGATAAGCATCTGCATATGGATACTCGTGATCGTCGTAGTCATCGTGCAAATAGCTTTCGTGCTGAACTTTCTGCCAGCGCTTCTCACGCGTGTCCTGGTCACTTAAATGGGGCTCAGAATTGCCGGGGTAGAGCCAGTCTTCGAGATCGCTGTCTTCATCGTCGAAGTAGTCGACGTAACTCATAACATTCTCCTCATCTCTCTTGAAGTAATAATCGTCGGCTATGCCGCGCCATTGTGCGAAGTCTGTCGAGGCAATTAGAGACATGGCAACGTTCAGGCTAAACTGCAGAGCTTCTTCCCGAGGCAGATACTCAGATCTGCCATAATAGTCTAATTTGTGTATAAATCCAAGGATGGCTGCGGGCTGGCGCTCTAGACCGATCTTGTCTTTGCTACGCGATTATCAGTGTCGATTCCCACATGAATGGGGACGCGAGAAATCGGGACAATGCGATGACTTACATTAGCGATAGAATTGCAAATGGATCAACAAAGTATAGAGAAAATCCGACTAATGCCTGACCATCTTGTGCTGTCAACTCTATAGTTTTACATGCCTCAATGCATGCTTTTAACACCTGGCGAACGAATGGAAGAAAGTAGTCCAGGGTTAGAGCGAGCCTGGGTCTCGGTCTTCCATTTCGCGATCTTCTTTGTACAATGCCAATAATCTCTTTGACTGCCCTGAGTTGCTGGGCGGGCCGAGGATATGCGAGAATCATCATATATATTCTGCGAGCCAAATATTAGTGTTCCAAGTCTCGAAGGACGATGCTAACTTTACACGACTTACACCGCTTCAATGTCTTTGCATGATTCCTCGCCGTTCAAATATTCGATGTTATGCCGCCGTCCGAGTCGAGAAAAGGTATTTTTGGGCATATCACGAGCATAGCGACGGGCGAAGCGGGAGAACCAGGGATAGGACCTGGTGACACATAGAGCTTCTAGAACATCAAGAAGATGCTTAGGAACCATTTCTAGCTTGGCCCAATGCCCATCCGTATTTTCAGCCGTAGGAGCCATCATAAAATTGCAAATCTGCTTGAAAACAACAACCGCACTTGGAGCACGGTTGTCCTTCAAACAAGCTCGAGCATAGTTAACCCACAGTGACTCAACAGCATCCAACGAGCGGATGCCGTAGAAGAAAGACAATACCGTATCACGGGGAATAATAACAACAGCCTAGATACAATTAGCTTAGCGATAAGATACGAAGAAGGGGGGGTGACTTGCGGTATATCCAAGATCAGTAGGCGGTGCGAGGTCTTTTTCGTCAACCAAAATGTGCGGTTTTGTGATTTGGTGGCCGCCCAGGCCGAATATATACGCCTCGCGCTTCATGGGTTGGTTAGTCTCGGTTACAGGGCCATATCCCCCTTTTTAAGAGACAGACGCGAAAAAGATCTCAAAGGGAATCTCGAGAGAAAGATCTTGAAGATGGTCCACTCGATAGCGATCTTCGAGTATAATGCGACGCTTGGAAACATTATCCCATTGTTTATAGTCGCTTTTAAGAGGAGAATATATTACTTCCTGGCCGCGTGATCCACGATCTTTTGTGAGCCATCGTCTCAGTGTGTGGCGTAGAGGCCGCAGCTCAATATCTGGTGCGTCGGGATGAGGGTCAACAGCGCAGACCAGAGCCCACATGTAAATTGGTTTGATCAAGCGCGATTCGATGTTTGAATCCTCCATCGAAAAGGATTGTGCCGTTTGATTTGATGCGAAAACAAGCTCTTCGGTGTCTCCGTTCTTGGCCACTATCTTAGCACCCTCATGTCTAGGTGCCAGAACAATAGTCATACTACCCAAACATTCGTTTACTGTAAAACTGCATCGCTAGTGTTAATCGCTAGTGTTAATCGAAATCAGGATTTCGATGCTCCGGATAGTCGTTACTCACAGCTCCTCGCTGTCGAACTTGTGCCCATACTTAAGCAATTTCATAGACCAAGGCTCTGCCGTGAGCGGCATAGTGATGTTGCAACGGCGAGCAGCTTGATCTAAGAAGCCTTGAATGACATCCGGCCAGATGGAGCCATCTAAGGTGAATTGATCTGAAAAAAGCTCCAGTAAAACAGTACCGTCATCCTCATCTTCCATGATGGCGTCCTCGTGGTATGCCATAATTTGCCGGGCTTGAGCCTCTTCAAGTGGCATCTTAATGTCGCCAAATCCTTCAATAGACACACCGCCAGGGAAATCAAGCAGAGTGTTTAGATAAATAAAAGGTTTAGGTATCCAGATGTGGTTCATGGCATCCCTAAAGTCGGTGGTGAGATCTGTGGTGAATTCATCAGTGCTCAGATCACTCATGACGCTCTCTGTGTCATCGAGATCCATATCATCACCGAGCTTTGAATCCAAGGCCGAAGCCTGTCGGTCTAAAGATTCGCCATCCATTGATTTGAATGCAGTATGGGAGGTCGTGATTTGGTGATTTTGGAGAGATTAGGAGACGATGCTGTCAAACGCGATGGGTGGAGCCAGCTTTGTGGAAGCTTCTGATTGGATACCAATAAGCACCAATAAAAAGCAGACTAACACGTCTAGCTGCAGCTCACGACATTGGAAGCTCCGCTCTTGATACATATGTACGAGTACCATCACTGTTGTTTGTACTTGAAAAGTCTCACCAGTTGCTATCTAACACAAGAAAAAAGCATTCACTGCATTTCTCTAATCCATATGCATAGGATGCCGAAAAGGCCATCTACGAGCACAAACTCCGCACTTGGAGATCTTTCATCAAAATGAGCGCGGCCTGGTGAAACTTGGTTCAAGTCACGACACTGAGCCGAGAAATGTTTAGTTACTTGAATTACTAAAGTTCGAATTCATTTCACCAATTCAAACCATCGAATTGAATTAGCCTTCAACAAACACGACGGGTAAAGTGATTCACTGGCGCGCTAAAGTGGGATGAGACCTTGACAGATCCATTATCATCATTTACTCATGACGGATGCCAACATGTTCCAATCTGATACTGCATCTGGACCGAATCCAATGTCAACGCGCAACAATTTACACAAGGCGCGTAGGCTGCAGCCATCAGAACTAGTTTATCAACCTAAGGCGTTTCCTATGGTCGGTCGGCTTAACCGTCAACTCTTCCTCAAATAAACAAATAAACCGCGGCTGGCATTTTGTGCTACCACTCCGTGAAAAATTGTCATCAATTGCCTGCGTTCCAGATAGGGTCTGTATGTTGCCGCAGATGTGACTCTCGTAGGAATTGGTTCAATAGTTGCAACAGTAATAGTGTGATGATTGTAAAAGCAACGAGTCAATAAAATAGAAGCCTCTGAGCGGAACGTGTCCGCATAATATGCTAATCATTGGGAGATACACAAGCTAGCTGAGTATATACCCACGATATATACCCACAATATCCGAGCTCTCACCAGCATCGGGCCATTTCCTCTTCCAAGAGCTCCAGCATCGACATAGTCTTATTCACGAGCCCCGGGCCTATAAGATGAGGCACAGTAAACATGGTAGTCCAATGAACACTTCTCCTCTTCGTCTATTCGGCTGCGCAATGCCATTTGTCTCATCACATCCTGCGCACTGCTACGAGCTCATGGTCCACTTTGGCGCCCATGAATGAGAATATTTGCTGCATATACTCCAGGCAAAAACAATGTTTTCAACCTCCATCTACTCGATGAGGTGGATGCATCGCTCCGAAGCCACAGCAGTCGTGCTGATTTCTTGTGCTGGATCAGTAAAGAAAGAGGGGGTGTTTCAGTTCTTGCTATTGTCACACAGGCAGCTTACATGTACTCCAGGCCTCACAGGAAGAAGGTGACATATGTAGCCATTCCCCCATAGACCTCATATAGTTCTAAGATCCGGCCAAAAGCTGAGCTAAACTCGCTTTCACTACTAGAATATCACTCAATGTGGCTGCATTTTAGTTGACAAACACCTTCTTGGGTGGAGGTGGAAGAAGCGATGAACCCGCGACAGTGCATCCCAGAACACGTCTTTAACAGGTAGGAAGTAAGGCTGATAAGAGTGAGATCTACTACCCCAAGCTTGCAGCAATGTCATAGTCTTTGCTATCTCATAATGGTTATTTTCTCTGTTCTTTTATTTCTTTCTTTCTCTTTTACCGGTTCCTGGCTTCTTACACGCAGGTTGTCATCGCCGATCTCCAGTGCTACCACACTGCAGTGGCACGCGCTTACACGGACAACTATCCGCAACTCCCTGGTATTACCTGTACACTTTCATGCAGGCCCTCATCCAATCCCATCTATCGAATCAAATTTATTCAGTATTTATTTCAATTCTTCTTGCCTCTCCCTTTTGCAGTATCATTTCTCTCCAAACATACAAACTCTCGCCACGCGTCAGACGCCGCCCCAAAACCGGCAACTGATCAGCAATGACGCTCTAAGCGTGTCATCTACAGTGGGGAACTTTTGGGCGCCTTGCTCCTCCAAAGCCACTATTTCCAGGTTTTTCAAGGTACCAACCCGCGCCGCCGTGAGTTTACCTGTACTTGCACACATTGATCCTCTCAGAAGCAATCAAGGACATGCCATCCTTGTCGGCGAAATCCTGAGAAGGAGGTCAGCTAATTTACATAATGCGAGAGCACATGCGAATAGTACATGTGGCATGTTCTTTTTGCTAGTAGATGGAGGCTGAGACCATCTGGACAATGAGAGCATCAAACGTCATTGTTCGGCGCCATACTCGTGACGTCACAAGATGGCATTCTTAATGCATGAGTTGATCACCATTGAAGTAATGGAGAATGGGATATTATTTGGTGATGGCTTCTTTCTCTCTCTCCTTTTTGTCTACTCCATCTCTCTGTGACTGACTGCTACTAATCAGCTGCTCTGTAACAATCCATCTCCATCAACCAACGTAAGTATCATAGAAACCCTCCTCACAACACCACTGACACCACCATCCAGCCAACAACAACCCAAACTCTCACCACCACAAAAAAAAAAAAATCCGTCACAATGCCGGCAATGAACGATTGGCTCCGCGACGACCTCTTCGGCAAAGAGCACGACCTCTGCACCGCAATCACCTCCGCCAACCCCGCCCCCGCCGTGCTCAAGCTGTGCGCCCCCGACGCCGCCCTCATGTTCCCCAAGATGGACATCATCACCCCCGAGGACGAGGACGACTTCAAGGACGCCATGAAGGCCCCCTTTCACCGCTTCGACGATTACGAGATCGAGGACATGCGCGCCCACTTCATCGGCCTCATGGGCGGCGTCGTCACGTACAAGATTAAAGCCACCAGGGGCAAGGAGAAGTACAATGCCACGGCCTCGTCGACTTGGAACCAGGGCGCCGACGGAGAGTGGCTGCTTGTTTCGCATTCTGAGACGTTGATGTAATGGGGAGGGATTGGGATGTTACATGTACCAGCCGGTTGTTTGATGGCGCAATGGCCGTGCTTTTTTTTTTTATAATCATTTGGAACGAAATAATCTGGTTACGACTCTTCATCTGTTTCTTTTTTTTTTTTGTTGCATGAGTTGCTCTCAGCGAGTCAAAATACGAGAGTAATTCATTCACTTTACATATGCAAATACATCATATTTCTTCTAACACACAACATAAGTCTCTCTCTCTATCTGTGAATACTTCTAATAAAGAGCCGCCATCCGCATATTTGTGTACTCCATGCAGTTCACCGGCTCGTACTTCTTCGGCCTCTCAGGCCCCCAACAGCCAGGCACACAATCAATCGTCTTCTCCATATCCGCACACATGAAATACACAATCGAATACCTTTCCTTCGTCGTCTTATCCTTCGGTACCTCTCCCTCACCTTCCACCAACGGCGGAGCCTTGACCCGATGCATCGTCGACTTCAGCTCATCATTGCTCCAACGCATCAAAAAATCCCCAATGTTCACCACCGCCGTGCCGGGTATGTACGGTGCAGGGTTGAACTTCCCCTTCTCACTGACGTCCTCTACCTCGAGCCCCCCGACGTCATCCTGGAACAGCATCGTTATTGTTCCGAAATCCGTATGCGCAGCTATCCTCTCCGCTTTTCCCTGTCGTAAAAGATTCTCCTCGATGGTCGGATAATGCAGCAGCCGAATCTGGTTATCTTTCTTCACATGGTACCCCACGAAATACTCCTTCTCAAGCCCCATTCCTAACGCAATGAGTCTCAATAACTCCATTTCAGCAGCATAGCAAATCTCATAAAACCCCTCAAAGAACTCTCGAAACCCTGGAAGAACGTCCCGCGGCAGCCACACGTTTGTCATTCGTGTCGCATCGTCGTAACGTCCAATGTCAAACGACTCCTTCACATCGGGTACGTTCCGTGCGGCAGCAATCGACGCCTCGTCAAAGATCATCTGCGATACCTTTTCGCGACCCACGCTTGAATAGCCGCGGTGATGCCATGCTTCTGGTGGATGAGGAGCTAGATCTTTATCGCTTTGTGGGAGACTGAAGAATTTGCGACTCTTGATGATGAATGTCAGTCAGACTCAATCTCATCTTGAACAGTCCTTGTGCGGTATATAGGCACAGTCTATTATGACAATGAAGGGATTGATACGACATACCCAATGAAACGCTTCATTGACAACATCCTCAGGCACACCATGATTCTTCACATATGCAAAGCCAACATTTTTGAAGGCCTCGTATAATTCTTTGGCCACAATTTGGACATCCTCATCCGAACCAGATCGAGCTGGTGCAAGATCGATTACGGGGATGCTCAAGTGCTGATCAACGTTATTTGACATGTTTCAATTCTCAAATACTCTCTCACAGTCGCAAACAATAAAACTGTAAGAACAAGCCTATCATCAAATTGAATGGATTACAGCATAACCTTGGAGATGACAATTTGCGCAATCATCTCATGCCGAGTTTGTGAGCTTGAGGTTGTGACGTATCACAATGAGGGGATACCACGTGCCGATCCGACAACTAAAAATCCTCCGGCATACTGAAGAATGCATGTACCTTATTCTCACTACAGTCAAAGATTCAAAATGATCTATGCCAATACCAACTGCAGTCAACTCCATTAAATTATATGGTATTCAAATATTTGTATTATTGGTATCTAGGAGAAGTGAAACAAGGAAATCCAGGTAGGCATCCAGCAATCATGACCAATCCATGCCAAGTCATCGTTCCAGCGACAACAATCTTGTGTCTACATGCCTCAAAACATTTCCTTCTACAAACTTCGTTGATGAAAGTCAGATCATAAATCATACTCCCAGCGGTTCTTTCGCCTCCGCTGGTAGAGTCAACGTGTCCGGATACTTGTTCAGCGCCTGTCGCACTCCTAATTCTCGACCAATATAGAAGAGAAGGCCCTCCGCAGCGAGTCGCTGTTCCGATCGGCAAATGTCCATTACATACACGGAAATAAGTGGCCATATGACTCGCAGGGCATCAAACACCGTTTTAGGAGACTTGTCTTTGCTACTAGAGAGGGGTCCGAGTACACGTGGGACGCTCTCTAAAATCCCTTGCGCCGCATTCTGGGCCGTTTTGACGCTGTATTCTCGATCCTCGTTGAGCTGCTCGAGAGGAATCGGGCACGGGGGGTAATGTGTGAGAAAATTGATGAGGAGCCGCATAACATGGTACCCTTTGACGATGGCGGAATGATACAGGCTCATTGCATAAATCTCCAAAATGTGAGTCCCGACATAGTTCTTTTCAATCCAGTCTTCGAATTCTTGTTCGGCAGCCTTCATCTGAGCAAAGAGATCGGGATAATCTCTGGATGCCCCTGGAAAGTCACGACGTCGGAGGAGATTGAAGATACGAGCCTGAACGCTACAAATCTTGATAATAAAGTAGGAGATAGCCAGCCCTAAGCCCTCGCCCGGATGTAGCGGTAGTAACCGTTCTATTGTTTCGAGCCATTCCTTGGATTCCGGAGGACACTCCGTATTGGTAATGAGAGCTTGAATTTGCTATATGTTGGGTCAGCAAATATGACAAGCCTTACTATGAGATGAATGATACCTACCACCATGCTATAGGCTGGCCAGAACGATTTGCGACCATCAGGTTTGAGTAGAGGGGCGCAGCCCCTTGCCTTGAGGATGCTGTATAACCCACGGGCGTGTAAATGCCATGGGCTGAGGACTTCAGTGCGAGAAAGGGAGCCAATGAGCAACTATTGGCTGGTGAGGTTCTGATATGGAGAATTGTTTGTTTTGGATGCATGACATCAGAGTCTTACTTACCTCGTAATTTGTAAGTATCCATACCGTGGCGAGAATATCGTCTCGTTGAGCACCTTCAGGCGTCTTGAGTGCCTCGCTGACTAAATTCAGGGTCTTGCCTAGGTAACCACCCAACTCGCGCTGCGTCTCAGAATCGGAACTTCTGCTCAAAGCCGTCGAGTACTGCATATTAGTCACGTAGGTGCGAGAAAAGAGATGGGCAGCCCAGATGAGGGGCCCGTCATCTGTGTAGTCACGATACATGTCCTTGATGAAATCAAGGTTTGAGTAGACATCAAGGATGATGGGAATGGAGTGGGACGTCCAGTGTTCATACACCGGCCAGGTTAGCGGAGGCAGCGCATTGTAGTTGGCGCCGTTGACCAAGACGAGGTCCGTTGAGGAGGTGAAGACAAAGTCTCCGTTCGGAGAGAGACTCGGCGCCGAGAGCACTCCTCCATCGGATGACGAAGACGAAGAGGAAGACGACGATGACTGGCTGCTAGGGGACTGTGGCAAGGGGGCGCGCTTCTTGCGCTTCTTGACAACCGTAGGATCGGCGTTGCGGAAGACCAGCTCCTGTTGGTCCCGATATCCCGGGCACTGGGCGCCGTATTTGATGCATCTCTGACAGGCGGGACGGGCAAGGTCGCACTACATGAGACGAAGGTGTAAGTAGGTAAAGCAAGGAGCAGATGTAATACGGCACGGAAGCTGATGGGACGATCCCCGATCCGAGCCAACGCAAGCAAGCAAGCTGATGCGGCTGCCAAGCGCCAGTCATGAGCCAACGAGCAGTGACACACATCGACAGCCTTGCAGAAATGGCCACAAGACTGCCGCAGACCCACCCGATGGCAATTTATATATCCCGGCCGCTCTCCCCTTTCCTTCACATCGACTTGATGCAATCATCCATACACGTATATAAAACACTGACCTTGACTCGCCGCTGGCGGCACAAGTGACAATCCCGGCTAGGTCTGCCTGTGTTGGGCATGGCGGCACGGCGTTTCACTCGCTCTGTTCAGTCACAGCAAAATGACAAGAGAGAAGCCAGCGCGGTTTTAGGCATGTCGCCTGGGAGGCCTCGTCTGGAATTCTGGAATGTCTGCGATGCGATGAGACAAAGAGGAAATGCCATTCGAGGTGGGGGGGCGTTGCGTCCTTGGCGGCCCGCTCTAGCATTGGGCCAATCAACGGCGTCGGCGGACATGAGAAACGCCGGCTCCGCTTAGGGGGACCACGTGAGGGGCTGTTTTGAGAGCTCAGCCTCTGGAGTTGACGTTTGGAGCGACGTTGGAGAGGGTACGCTATCCTGCAAACTGGGGCTAAGTTGTACGTGTAATTGTGGCGCGTTGAAATTGTTTCGTTACATGGCTCTTTGGAAGTTGCTGAAACACCAACACCATCATTATCTAAGATATTACTATTCGCTGTATATCCTAATCAATGCTCATCATGTTTTAACAACTGCTTCCACTCAAAAGACATCCAGCCGTTATAATAGAATCCCCCACCCTCGGTAAACTCGCTCCCTCGGCAGAATCAATGCAGTGATTTTGTAATCATCTCGGAGAACTTACCAAATCCCCAAATTCACAAACCCAAAGCCTCAACACTTCCCCATTCAGCCACACCCGGAAAGCCGTCACTCCCAGCCACGGCAGTCGAAATAAAAACAGCCCCCATTCCCCAGAAACGCTCCGCCATCAGAAAAAAGCTCCGATTCTTTATACTCCGTAGGGAACGACTCATTGACCTACCAGATCCGCCACCAATTTCCTGATTCGGCCATCCCCTCGCATCTGAATGGCTGCATCTTACCCCACCTTTGTTTAACAGAACCTCGGATAGACAAACTCGTTTTCCCCTCTCGTCCACTCTGTGTCTCCCCCTCTTACATCACTTACACCCCCTTTCACAACCTGACAAGCTCATAGTCTAGATTGCTTCATTTCCCCCATCTTGAAACATATCAGTCGCCATGCCGCACTACGCAGACCGAAAAGACCTCTTCCCCATGCAAGGCGGCTGTCCCTGCGGCCACATCCGCTACCAAATCAACCTCCCCCCCCTCATCGTCCAGACCTGCCACTGCACCCTCTGCCAGCGCCAAATCGGCAGCGCCTTCGCCATCAACGCCATCATCGAGTCCTCCGCCATCACCCTCCTCCCATCCGCCCCCCTCACCACCCCGCCCAGCAAGGCCGACGCGCAAGCATCATCATCTTCTCCAGCCTCAGGCACTGTATGCGGCGTCCTCCCCGCCTTTGCCGACTTCACCAACGCAGCAACCACAGCAACTGTTCCTCCTCAATCCACAAGCTCTAGTGCTACCGCTGCTTCTTCCGCTGCTACACCAAACTCTCCCATCCTGGTGACTATCCCAACCCAATCAAAAGTCGGCCAAACCGTCGCCCAATGCCCCCTCTGCCGCGGCAGCCTGTGGAACTACTACGCAGACGGCGGCCTCTTCATGACATACCTCATCACTAGCACCCTCGACCGCCCCTGGGAGCTCGAGCCCGACGTCCACATCTTCACCCGCAGCAAAAGGGACTTTATCACCATCAACGACGGCAAGCCCCAGTTCGAGGGCCAGTACCCGGACAGGTCCGTCTTCTTCAGGCCCGAGTGCAAGGCCAGGGTCGACGCCCTCTTGGAAAAGCAGGTCGCGTGGAGGAAGCAGCTCAAGGCCGCTTACAAGGCTCAGTTTGCCAAGATTTAGACATCTCGAATCAAGACTCAATTTGCCAAGATTTAGACATCACGAATCGCTAGGTATACGAAAAAGATTATTGCATGCACACGCAGGGGACCTTGCAGTTCGTTTTACTCATGAACTTGTTTATTTAAATATAAATCTTGACGCCCACCACAACCTCAGTTTCAAATCAGGGGTATTTAAATCCGTATTCCTCCACATTTCCGTGCCTCCCTTCTTTTTGGGTTCCTACATCATAGGTCCCGCAAGCGAAATGAACATAAAATAAGTCCCAAAAAGTAACCAAAGAAATTGCAACATGAATAAAACAGGCCGCAGCAACGCAGTAAAGTGTCAAGGTAGCCATGGCACCAGAGCCACATCTCCCAATGGGGGGTATACCAGTAACGTCTTTGCTTTATCCAGATCGAATTTCTCCTTTTTTTGAATGATAATTATGATTGTTCCTGCTGTGGAGCAGATACGTGTAAAAACGTGCCAAAGGTAATTTCTGCTATCTTTCTTTTCCATATACCGTCTTGAAATTCGACCAAATAAGTGCATAGATATTCCCGTGTTCAAAATCATGCTAATTACCGGAAAAGAAGAAAATACGCTGAATCAAAATGTCGGAGCCTCGCCAACGCCAGTTGAGTTTAGGTCATATAGAAGGTAAATAGCACGCCATATATGCCGCTCGTAAAAATCCAGATATGAAGAAGAGATGGGTGGGGAGAGAGTGTGTTTGAGAAAAAGATGAGATTAAAGGAAACTTGATAGTTGCCTTTATTTGAAGGTAATCATAGTTGAGTTTTGCATCGTTTGTTGCTGTTTTTTCTTCGGTTTGTAGCTGTCGAAGGACTAGCCACCCATCTTGCGGAATCCCTCAACGCCGAGCAACGGCACTTCAACTTCACTCAGCGAGCCAATGCCCTCGTCGCGGCGGCGCTCAACAAAGTTGTTGCATTCCGCTATCACGAGACTCCACTCGGACAACGCACGTCCCGAGTAGACCAAGTTCTTGACAAACACGCCAGTGGGTTTTACAGCCTCGGGTTTGGCGTCTCCTTGCCTTTCTTCGTTCGGCGTCAGGTGGACGATGGGAGAAGGAAGGAACCTGGATTCACTGGGTGTGGAGGCGCCGCTATTGGTCTCAGAGCCGCTGGTAGACGAAAACTCTTCTGGTATTACCCCGCCACTGAGAGACAACTTGCGACGAGGTTCTGTGACTGGTGAGCTAAGTGGGCTTGCATTCCTTGCTGCTTGCACCAAGCCACCCTGTGAACTGCCAGAAAATTTCCTCGTGGGTATCATGAGTGGGGGGAGGGTCGGGCCACCCCCACGTTTTGCCTGGAAGCCAAGTCTTGCCTGGGCTGGTGTAGGGAGTCTCGGGCGTGCGAGAATGTGGTCTATGGGAGACGGCTGCTGGTTAGGCTGCGGCCAGCCCAGAACAAACTTGAACGTAAACTTGGGCTCTTCAAAGACCGGGTTCGAGCCATCAGAGTCCACGCTCTTGTCGGATTTGGCCGTCCTGGGTGGACTGGCGGAAGCGTTCTGTCGCGCCCGAGAGTTTGCAACCTCGCGTCGCGCATTCTGAAGTCCGTCATCTGTAGATGGTGAATCTGTGGTGGTTTTGGTGGTAGGAGAGGCCGTCGAGGTGAATGTTAGTAACTTGAGAATAGACCACTTTTTCTTAGGGTCATTCTTGGCCAGAAGGCTTGCGTCGGCGCTACTGTCGCTGGTTGGCGACACTATGCTTGACGCCTTGGTGAAGGTATCAAATGTCACAAATAGGCCTGGCTGAGGTACACTGATTTCCTGGCGTATGATGATGAATCGCTTTCCTAGCGTGGGCGACATTGGTTCCGTTGCGGGACCTGGTTGGCCAGCTTCCTCGGCAGCCTGCTGAAGATATAGATAATGCGACCAAACGCTCTTAAGCCTCTTTGAAACCAGCGCGAATATTTCCCTACAAATACTGGTTAGTCCTTGGTTCTGTTTCAGAGTATTACTAGTAGAAAATCTTGACTTACATGTCTGTGTCATTCTGGCTACCCTTGTCGCGACAGATCCTCCAGCAGAGAAGACGCATGTAATACGCTCGCACCATCGGGCACCAGTTGTTGAAGAAGGCGTTAAAGGTTTCTTCTGTCAACAGCCAGTCGCGGCATATCATCATCTTCTGCTCGGGATCTTTGGTAATGGCATCCCATATGGTGAAAATGAAGGAAATCATTCGAATTTCTGAAAGAGTGTTGAGCGATGTCAAGGCCAGTTTGCAAACCTCAACCCAAAAAGGCCAGTCGATATAACATGTTGGGTTTTCAGCCGTCTCAGCCCGGTGGTAGATGAGGATGACCTCCTCCAATAAGTCGCACAACGTCGAGCATGCGGTGCTGTTGTATCTGGAAGTTCTGCTCGCAGCAGCTTTCAACAGCGCAGAGAAAGCTTCGGCGAATGTATGTCTCGCCCCCGGATACAAAGAGGCGCTATCTGACAGGATGTCTTTTAGCAATACGACCAGTCTATTTTCCGACATGCTCTTCATCATATTGTTTGGTGGCATAGGCATTTGCAAGGCTGCTGCTTCAGCTCCCCGAGCCGAGTTGGCCAAGAGAGAGCCTTGAGGCTCAAAGGTAGCCTGGCGGTGGATGGTGCCATCTAGAATCGACAAGAGTTGTGCATGAACAAGAACGAATGCAGGCGAATGTGCTTTCTCAGTCAAAGAGAGACCCTCGGGCATAAATTGGTCGGACAATATGTGAAAGTGTCTGCAAAAGATGAAGAGAAGGTCGGTATCGCGACCTTTCCACCGCATCACCCAGGGCCCTGTCCATGGCACTCTCGCTACAAGTAGAGGCATCTTTGGGATGCGTTTCAGAGTGGCCCACATTCCTCGAGGCGAAGACCAAGCCAAGGAACTCAGCCTCGGTGGGAATGAGGCTGTAATTTCCTCGTCAACTGGCGAACTGCTGCTGTTGCGGCCCAGGCCCATGCTTTCAGCGACACGGCGAATCAGGTCAGGCGTCAGCCCCCAAAGCCTCACCAAGATATCAGAAACACCGGGTGCGAAGAAAAAGGCGTATGCGCACGTCTTGCCAGCAAACTCGATCAAGCTTGGGGGCACGTGGCGGAGAGACATCTTTTCGACCACAAAAGCCATCTGCCGCACCAAGTTGGACACAAACATGGTCCTAATGTTGTGCTCAGCCGACTCTGCCAGCATGGCGGACTGGTTTGAGCTCTGCGATGAGTTGGATGAGTTGGTGGATGACCTCGCCCGGGTCCGGTCCTGAGGGGACCGCTCCGACAAGGGCATAAAGTAAGACGTTGTCTGGCGCCATTCAAGCCGCATCATAATGGTGGTCGCCGTCTCGAAAAGCAGCTGCCGATCAAGGCCCGGGACCGGCTGTTGGTGCTGCACCTCGAGCATATCGAGGACGCCGCCCCACCACTTGTTGAGGATGGAAGCCCTGCAGTCGACATCTTCGGGCCGCAGACCGCTAAGTGACTGCTGGCTGGTGGTGCTCTTGAGAAAGGGCAGAAACAGGGACTGGATCAGAGCGCACTGTTGGGCAACGGCCTTTGAGGCGAACCCGCGAAACTCGAGGTCCAAATTCTTGAACTGCGACCACAGCGGATCGGGCATGCGCGCTGGCATTTCGCTCGACGACTCATCGGTGGTGAGCGTCGTGGAGTTGGTCTCTGCAGAAGAGGCGGACTGCGAGACATGCGTGTCGATGCTGCTGGAGCCCGGCTGAGCCAAGCTGGTGGCAGACGAGGCGCAGCTAAAATCGGAGCCAATGCTGTCACTTGTTTTAGACAACGTGGACGCGGGTTTTTGCTTGATCCTGGAGAAGTAGCTGGTGGCACGAGCGAATCCCTTTGTCGCGGGCTTAGCACCTGAGTCGACTAAGCGGGTTTGGGTCGTCTGATTGGTCGTAATTTCCTGGATGCTGGCCGTCACAGCCCGTTTCAGCTGGTAGCGGTTCGATTTCGCTTCTTGCTTCACGCTCGCCGCGGCTGGAACTGGAGCGTCTGATTGGACTTTGGGCAGCGAGCGCGACGACGGAATCCACGACCTCTTGGTGAAGCTGGCAAAACTCGCAGATGTGGATTGGGCGCGGTCCCGGGCCGTTCGGCGAGCTGCCTCGTCGCTGTCCATGGGCACTTCGTTTGCTGTAGCGGGCCGCCGTGGTTCGTCGAATGGAGGAGCAGCAGCGTCCTCGTCGTCCTCGTACTGGGTATCTCGGATGGTCGTCAAGCTGCGCAACCATGAGCGAGGCCCATCGTTGGAGGAAGCCGCAGATTTTGTGCGTAGATGTTGCAAGGTTGTTGGTGGAGAAGGGGGGTTGGGGTCGACATATTCGGAGGAGGTAGTAGAAGGGGCCAGCTTGGTCTCTAGAGCGAGTGGAAGAGAGATGTCGAGCTTAAGGTCCAAGTCGGAGTTGAAGGAGGGTATTTCAAACGTCGCGATCTCGGCCAGGCCCTTCATATCCAAGGCTGTATGGTCGGTCGAGACGGGATGGCCAAGCGAGGGTGACTTGGCTTGTGATGGCAGTGACGGAAGATCGGGAGAAGAATGGGATCGTCGAGAGAAGGAGAGGGAGGAGATTTCCACGGCCGGGGCCATGATTGCCGTTCCACTCATTGCATGACCAGCACCTTGGCGGTTTCTGGTTTCTGATGCTGGTTCAGATGTTGGCCGCAAGATCCGACGAGTTCCGCAAGACGCTGTCGCCGTCCAAAGCGCTTGTATCGACCCGTAAAAGCTGTCTGAATTAATTCAACATTCCTTTTGAGCGAGTGACTAGATGGCAGCAGCGGTTTCGAGCGCTGAATGGGAGAGAGAGTGCCAGACTCAAGGCCGCATGAGAAGCGAGGGGGGGGCCTGCAGGGTTGTGATGCAACGAGATTGAAAGCCGGTGCTAAAAAGAAGGAGGCGAAAAAAAAAAACTGCAAATCACGATAACGATAGACAGGCAAGGCTTCCGGGAACGGTCTGCAACCGCATCGAGAGAATTGCCACGGCAGCCTGGCCGATTGGGAAAAAAAAGTCGTCGAGTCGATATACAAGGCGCACAAAGGGAGCTGCACAAATGGCCTGCCGATTGCGCCCAGGAGAGCGGAATGACGGAGATGGGCAGATTGGATGCGGCTGCCGGTGGCGTCGGCTAGTGAGCAATCCCTACAGCGCCAATGGGGGAGTTTTTTTTGTTTTTGGCGAGATGCCCGGACGTAGAATTGGATTAATTAATTAAATACAGTAGGTGTGCGAACTCCATTCAGGGGATCGGGCCTTGCACTAGAGCCCTTTGAGTCTCTCTGCCAGCGCCAGCACCAGCGCTAAGCTTCACGACTTTTGAATCATTGAACAAGATCATCACGCCTCAAATGACAAAGCTTTAGGCAGAGAGGCCCTGGGCGCTTACAGAGACATGAAGCGTCATGTACAGTTACAGCAGTACTTGAACAGGTTGCGCCACAGCGAATCGATGCGTTCAAGGCTCAATCCGTTCGCGCCAATTCCGGGCTGCATTGACGACGAATCCGGGCATAGGGGACCGAGAAGCGAGGACTGATATCTCTACATGTACTTCCCTGTCGCCCGCTCTCGATCAACATAGCCATCGATAAAATGGTAAAAAGGATAAAGGAAATAGGAAAAGAAAAAAGGAGAATTCTACATCCATTCTCAAGACGTTCCAAACGGTGGCTTCGTCTATTAGCGTAACTAGCTGCCGTACGCCAAGTCCATCCAAGCCATCAAATTTTAAGTCGCATCGCGAGTCTCCGGCCGTTGCCCACCTTGGTAAGTATCAAGTGCCAAGGCAGCGGGTGAGCCGTGGCGCGATGGGCTGAGCTGTACAGATGTTGAGAAACGTAAACAAAGATGGAGACGGTTTGATCTTGATTTCAGTTTCATAGACAAAGGCCATCCCAATACACTACACTATTGCATCGTCATAACTGTATCCCCAAGGCGCAGAAGCCGGAAGATGCATGGCATCCGGCGCCATGTCTTGGTTCATTGACCGCGCTCGTCCATGTCCTGAGACATCGACGGTGAACAACAACAATAACAACATCCAATATCCTCGTAGCATACTTCCCCGCAAAAAAAGTGGCGCGACGGCTACGAATCACCAGTTCCGTCTGCGATGCAAAGGCATCATACGGTTGTCCGACTCCGACGACTCACATCAAACGCCCTACTGTTGCATGTTGCATCCTCCTGTAGGTGTGCAGGTGTGCCGTCATCCCCAGCATCAGCAGTGCAGATCTCAACAATCAGTGTCTCTCCGCAACTTCATTCGCCACAGCCCCTATGAAACAACGCAGATCAATTTCGTCACCTTGATTAGCCAAATGCATGTTGAAATCACCCCTTACGAAGTATAATGCTACTGCGGAGTGCGAGAAGACGCCGCGCCGCAGCTGCCGAGCATAAGATGAAGATGAGACGAAAAGAACAAAGATCAATTACCTTCTCTCCGCGGAATAGGCTACTGCACGGAGTACTCCGTACCTGGATACAGGTACGTGACTCGCACAGGCACGAGCTTTCGGAAGAAAAGAAAAAAAAGACGGGAAACGGTTCCACAGCTATCGTGCCATAATTAGGGATGATTGAGTGTAATTAAATGCCCCATTAAAGGTACATGCAGTGAGATGTGTGAATGCGCCGCCCTGCAGTCGTCATAATGCTCGATGAACTGTTTAGAGCCCACGTGCATGTAGGTACCCATGGTATTAATTGAAGTTGACCACTTGTATTGTACAGAATACTCGTATGAGTGAGTGCTCCATCAGACCTCGGCAGTTGTAAGAGTCAAGAGTCAACATCCAATTGCGCTCATTTGCATAAACATGGAAGCTTTCTCGCACTCACATCACAGCATTACTCTGCCTGCAGCTGTCTGGGCGGTGGGTGCGCCGTGCAACGCTTACTGTTATCAATCAAAATCAAGCCGCATGCAAGCCCCGTTTCAGATCTCTATTGTCTCACAGCTCAGCTCTCTTCCGCGCAGCTACGTCAATACTGATTCGCCATTGCTTCAGAGCACACGAAAAGGAAGAAAGAGAGATAAGCAGGGCAGATACGAATCAATCGTACTAGACGGCCAAAGAGCCAAGCTACTCGCACTTCGGACTTCAAACTAGGGGTAAAGCAGAAGCCGGGCCAACCAAGCTGAACTGTAGACTAAGAGAGGCTTGAGCTGGAACAAGTGCGTCCGAGAGTCGAGTCCGCGGAGTGGCCCAAACCCTTTGGCGATGGGGCTTGGTCGCAATAGCTGAGAGTAGTAGCTCTTGGCAAACACAGGCGCCCTCTTAGGTGACTATGGTTCAAAGGCTACTTCCACAAGGTAGTATTAGATGGTAAGGCCTCGGATGAACACGTAGTGATGGAGCACGGAATAGTGTCAACGCCGCGCCGCTCTGATATGGGTTTCAGCTTGGTGAAGTGGCTGAAGACTTCATACATCCGGTCACAACTGGCTGCAGCATCATGGCCTTCCAGGAATTTCGGCCTTGTTTTCAGACAAGCATCAGGTAGCACCCGAGAAAACCATGCATCGCAACACCATCAAGGTGTACAGATATGCACCGAGTGACTTCACAAGGCTCACAAATTGTGCCTGTGGGTTGAGAATACGATACCCTCGACAGGAGAGCGACGATCTCTATCCTTGGCAGTGGTTCTGTGACCCTCGCACAAAGCAAGCAGCCGAAAGGAACTCAGAGCACAATGGCACCACTACAGCACACACAAAAAAGAGAAAGGAAAAAGGGTAAAAAAGTGTCTCCCTAACGTCATGCACCATGCCTTTGGGGTTATCAAGACATCGGTGTTTGGTAATAGCAGGGAGAGAATTGATCTTGGCACGTTGAAAACATCCTTCAGCGATTCGAGCACCTGAAAAAGCTCGCTGCTGTACACACATATGCCGTTCATGTTGTCTTATGGTATCACAGTTCACTTTGACCTACCGTTGTTCCGCAAGGGCCATTTCAGTGCAGATTTGCATTGGGATTCTTCATCCCTGAGCAAGGCCTACACGGCCCAGGTGGTAGACATCCATAGCAAGGGTGCATCCATGACAGTAATGTGAGCCCCCTAATGAGGGGATTGTCAATGGTTACGGGCGTAGCCCGCTTTTGCTTTCGGCTTCTTCGAAATACACAGATGCATGTCGAGCTGAAAACAAAATGAGGTTTGGACCTGCAGAAAAAAATTCTTCTCGGGAGTTTATGGAGGGGCATCGTGATTACATAATGCGCCGGGACCCGGCAATACTCCATAGCAAACTTGACAGGAAATATTTCCTATGTTGGTAAGACGAGGTGGAATATTGGTAGTATACAAGGAAGCCTGTAGATGTGTGGATAATGAGGATTCTCCTTGCTCATCTGTCATTTGATCCATTCTCTTTTCACAGACGCAGCAATTCTCATCTAGCAGTGGACGCCATGAAATTCCATCTTATACCGTAAAGAAGCCTATGATCTGGAGGCTTTCCAGAAGCGCTGATCGGCACTACATATTTCCGAGGACGTGAGCAGATCAGCTTCTGCAGTCTCGATCTACAAACCATGGCGCCCCACCGCAATCTCGCTGAAGCTCAATTTCATCGTCGTCCCTTCGACTTCTTATCATGTGCTTGCATCGCCCGTCTCCGAGATTTCAATGCGAATCGATCAGTTCAAATCGCCCTCACAGGTCCCCGAGTCTCGGCAGTTGTCTCTTTTCCAATCAGCCAATCAGCTCACTTCCATTTGGCGCGTTTCCTTTGACTACGCTACCCCTGATCACCAGATGCCGCGGGCATTTCCTCAGGATGTGGGCGTGACTTGCGTGCGTGAGAAGCTGAGGTCACTCTGGCAACCCTGAAGGGGGGGCAATCCAGGCGCAGTTTTTGCTTGGCATGACCGTGTCATCTCTGACGCTCCCTAAAATACTTTGAAGTCGACCCATACTGTACTGCCTGGGGAGTGCAGTGCAGCCCTAATGGATCATCTGGACGAAATGGAAGAAACCCTGAAGCGAAACGTGCTGTAGAAACAACATATTATTGAAGCCCGCCAGCTAAACATGGAGTCACCAGGCCACAATACGATGGCCGCTGCACGGCTTCATGTACGGCATCCCTCCGCCAGCGAGGAATCTTCAAAAGGAACAAGCCGCCTGTCGTCATTGGCGACGCCGGTCCACACTAGCTGCCCCCTTGGTCCCTTTTCCCGCCTGTTTGCGCCTGTGCAAACTGCTGCGATCCCTGTCCTGCCTGCCCCCAGCCCAGTAAAGTCGCCAGATCCCCGTGCTAGCACTCGCTGTAGCGTCAAAGTAGCTCCCCCAAGCTCCCGCAGCTCCACAGGCCAAATAATTTCAAGGTTACTGAACTGTCGCCGTTCGTTCGTAGCCAAAGTTTTTGTTGCTGAAGCTTCGATTCCCCAGAGCACAAGGTGGCGCTTTGAATCTGCATCTGTCAAGGACAAAGTCGGGAATCGCGGTCTGAAGCTGTTTCTGCGCATCCAATCCATTTGGGTGCGCGACCAGAGACTGACAGCCAGTAAATCCTTCAAGACGGGCGTCGTCGGTAAGCTGCAGGAATCGCAGAGGCCGCCAACTGGGGGACTCGGGAGTCGAATTCAAACAAGCAATTTACCGCTGCCGACGGGGTAGAACTGCATTGTTATTGCATTTCTCATACGAAGATCATACATCCATCGCACATACCAGCACAATAACACGGCATCGCAAGCATGGCATCGCAACACGACAGCGATCTGGGCGATATCGACCCTCAAAACCCATACGCGTCAAGTAGCAAATGGCGCCACCAAGAGTCGACCAAATACGCCCGCCACGAGGCGCAACTCCAGGCGCGCGACGCTACGACAACTGACACGACCAATGATTTGGCCAATTATCTCAATTCCACCCGGATTGAGCCTCAGGGCGACGGGCACTCGTCGGGAAACTACCAGCCCATCCATCTGGCTACTAACAATGGCGAAGAACCGGTCGTCAACCACGAACAACACGATGCGTCAGATGGCAGAGAGATTGTGTGCGGTCCTCTTCTCAACTATCGCCGAATGGAACAGGGCTACTGGTTTGGCAGCGTTCTCATTGTAACCAAGGGCGGTGGCAAGGAGGTGCTTTACCACCCCTCGCTGTCTTTGCGACGAGTTGGCGGCGGACAAGGAGAGGCCCGGATCGATGGTGAGCGTCTGTATTCCGACAAACGCAACACCTTTTGGGCATTCAGCATCTGCGTGCCGCTCGAGCCCGAGGAGGCGAGTTACGAATATCAAGTGCCACAGTTGCGATTCTCCACCAGCCACAAGCCTCAAATCAACCGCTTCTTCATCCCCGCCATAAACGAGTCGATGCGCATCATGTTCTACTCTTGCAATGGCTTCAGCGTCGGCACCGACGAGGAGGCCTGGAGCGGTCCGGCCCTGTGGAACGACGTTATGCGGAAGCATGAAGCTGCGCCTCTCCACGTCATGGTGGGAGGTGGTGACCAGATCTACAACGATGGCATCAGAGTCCACGGTCCCTTGCGCACTTGGACAGACATTGGCAACCCCAAGAAGCGTCAAGAGTACCCCTTCCCAGAGAAGCTTCGTGCCGAGTGCGACGATTACTATCTCCAAAATTACCTCCGCTGGTATAACACGGCGCCGTTTTCAACGGCCAACGGCCAGATCCCACAGATTAATATCTGGGATGACCATGATGTTTGTACTACCCTCGATAGCCCGGTATAGAGCCACAAACTAATGCGCCATACAGATTATCGATGGTTTCGGGTCCTATGTAGATAAGTTCATGCAATGCGACGTTTTCCGCGGCATTGGTGGCACTGCCCACAAGTACTACATGCTCTTCCAGCATCATCTTCCTCCTCCACCATCCACATACACATCCGGTAAGCTTCACTGCATGGTTTCAGATATATGGGAGATGCAAGATTAATATGGTGCTAATCAATCACTGTATCAACAGACTTTGCCGATAACGACGTCGATGGCACTCAAGGCATTGATCCAAATCAGCTGATTGACACGTACGTCGCACCCGGGAAGACCGAGCCTCAGTACATTGTCAGAACCAAGCCTGGACCCTATGTTGCGGAACATTCGTTTAACATCTACACCCGATTGGGTGCCCGTATTGCTCTTCTTGGCATCGATGCCCGAACTGAGGTGAGTAATTATACCTCTCAGATGGACTCTATAATGTCTACGGTGGCTAACACGACTTTCAGCGTACTCGACACCAAGTCAATTATCCTGAAACATACGACCTGATTTTCCAAAGAGCGCGTGATGAGTTGAGCGCCGCTGCCAGATCCGGTCAGCCTATCAAGCATTTGATTCTGCTTCTCGGTATCCCGATTGCTTATCCTGTACGTCTGCTTTATCACTATGCTTTGTCACGGAGAACACGGTTGCTAATCAAATTACATCACAGCGCTTGACCTGGCTAGAGAACATTCTTCGAAGCCCCCTTATCGGCCCCGTCAAGCTCCTCAACCGACGATTTGGTGTCGGCGGTGGCTTTTTCAACCACTTTGACGGAAGCGTAGATTTACTTGATGATCTTGATGATCACTACACGGCCAAGACACACAAGGTTGAGCGAGCCCAGCTGGTTGTAGAGCTTCAAAAGCTCTCGGCCGAGTTCTCGGTGCGAACCACTATCCTAGGAGGCGATGTTCATCTAGCTGCCCTGGGTCGCTTCTACTCCAATCCCAAGCTCAAGGTTCCCGCCGAGGAAGACAGCAGGTACATAGTCAACGTTGTTTCGTCGGCCATTGTCAACAAGCCCCCGCCTCAAGCCGTGGCCAATCTCCTTGCACGACGAAACAAGATCCATCACATGAACTCCAAGACTGATGAAACTCTGCTGGATCTGTTTGACAAGGACCCGGGCAACTCTACAAAGACTGCCAGTCACAACAATTGCACGATGCCCAGCCGCAACTTTGCTATTCTGACAGAGAATTCTCCCACTAATCAGACTAACGGGGTTGTGCCCGAGGTGAATGGCGAGGCGCACACGTTTGAGGGACTCGACGGCCATTCCGAATTACACAAGGGAGAAGTCGGTTCTGGTTCGAAGCACAAGGCAGCTTCTGATGATGCACACGGCAAAGGCCACGATGGCAGCCTGGATATTCGCATCAGCGTCGAGATTGATCAGCATGATCCTGAGGGCCGAACAGAGGGCTATGGCTTGACCGTACCAGTGCTGACTTATCGCCCCAGGACCCAAGCGTCCTCGAGAGCTGTGTCCACTGCCACAAGCGTTCCAAGCCAGCAGTGAGGTCTATAATGGAGAAGCCATTTTCTCGTGCACGGCGCATGGTACGCATTTTGGTGTTGGTGATATACGATACCCCGGGGCTTATTGGTGAAGGAATGGCGTCATGAGTTGGAACGTTATGATGAGCAGTCAAGAGTTGGGCATGACGCAATGATGGAAGATACCACCAAGTCTGGTCTCGAGGGAATGTTTTGTTTTCGTGTCTTCTTTTTTCCCATGCTGGGGGCTGTATAGATACCTAATACTGTTCTGTTCGTTGTGAGTGCATGTTAGTCATTCACTAAGGTAAGGGGTGAAGAACTCGAGTATGGTGTAAGTTAATGTAGTGTTCAATTGAGATTGTTTAACCCACGGCTAAGCGCAGCTTGCGTGACAAATGGCTGTTTCTTTCATGTGATGTTACCAAATCCCAGCCATTCCCAGCAGCGTATGAGTCGTGGAAACTCCCTACTTACCATCAAATGCAAGACGATTTAACCCCCACAAGCAGTCTAGCTCCGCAAAAAATGGTTAAGCATGCTTCTTTTTCTTTTTTCCTTCTTTTTTCTTCAGCAACGGCTCTCGACGGGATCCATTGGCCGACTTCGGTGCCCCAATTGTCCAATCCCCAGAAGGCTCGATACTTGGGCGAAGCCGTCACAAGTTGGCCGCCCCCACTGCCCCTCATCTCCAATCGCCTTTAACCCGCGATAAGCCGAGCCTCCAATGCGCGATAGCCCAAAGATAAGTTGGGGTAGAACCTCTTTGCGGGGAGAAACTCGACTGATACCAGACTTTTTTCTTGTCTTTTTCTTTTTCTTTGTCTCGTTTGGAGTTTTATCATTGCCCTTTGTCGAGGTTTTGCTAAAAAGAAAAGAAAGTCGTTCAAGATGCAGTCTGCTGTGCTGAGACGAGCGGGGGCAAAGGGCCTGCGCAGTTGCGGGTGCAGAGTCCCGAGAGCTTCGTTGGCGACGCTGGCGACGTTTCGACCTCCTACAATCAAGAATGAGCCCAACGTAAGTAAACGGTTGGTTTAGAAGACTTGAAGAGAAAGCTTTGATGCTAATGTAATTGGTTTGATAGCAACACTATGCCAAGGGCAGCCAGCAGCGAGAGGGTTTGACGGCTGCCGTCGAGAAGCTACAGAGCAAGCTGCCTCTCGAGGTCCCAGTTGTTGTAGGAGGCCAGCAGGTATGTTGAATCTCTTTGAAAGCATAATCTTGACTTTCAACAAGCTAAACTAACTGAATGAATCCCCTCAGATCAAAACCTCGTCCCTCTCCAGACAGCTCAACCCCTCCGACCACTCAAAGACGGTCGCCTCATACCATACCGCCACGCCCGCCGACGTCTCCAAGGCCATTGACGCTGCGCTGGCCGCAAAGCCGGCATGGGAGTCGCTCCCCTTTGCAGACCGCGCCGCCGTCTTCCTCAAGGCCGCCGACCTGGTGTCCGGCAAGTACCGCTACGACATCATGGCCGCCACGATGCTCGGCCAGGGCAAAAACGCCTGGCAGGCCGAGATCGACGCCGCCGCCGAGCTGGCAGACTTCTTCCGCTTCAACGTGCAGTACGCCCAGGAGCTGTACAGCCAGCAGCCCGAGCACCACTCGCCCGGCGTGTGGAACCGCCTCGAGTACCGCCCGCTCGAGGGCTTCGTCTATGCCGTCAGCCCCTTCAACTTCACGGCCATTGCCGGCAACCTGCCCGGTGCTCCGGCCCTCATGGGCAACGTGGTTGTCTGGAAGCCCAGTGACTTTGCCATTGCGTCCAACTGGCTGGTCTACAACATCCTTCTCGAGGCCGGCCTGCCCAAGGACGTGATCCAGTTCGTGCCCGGCAACCCCGTCGAGATTACCAAGACGGTCCTGGAGCACAAGGAGTTTGCGGCTCTGCACTACACCGGCAGCACTGCCGTGTTCCGAAAGCTCTACGGCGCCATTGGCGAGGGCGTTGCCGAGGGTAGATACAGATCGTACCCCAGGATCGTGGGCGAGACTGGCGGCAAGAACTTCCACCTGATTCACCCGTCTGCTGATATCGAGAACGCGGCTATCCAGACTGTCCGCGGTGCCTTTGAGTACCAGGGCCAAAAGTGCAGCGCTACGTCTCGCATCTACGTTGCCAAGTCTGTCTGGCCCGAATTCAAGGAGCGATTGGTCTCCGAGACCAAGAAGCTCACTCAGGGCGTCCCCTGGGACCACTCCCACTTCATGGGCCCCGTGATTCACGAGGCCTCCTTCAAGAAGCTCTCGAGCGCCATTGACGAGGCCAAGAGCGACAAGGACCTCGAGCTCGTCTTTGGCGGCACCTACGACTCGTCCAAGGGCTACTTTGTCCAGCCCACCATCTACCAGGCCATCAGCCCTTCCCACAAGTTCCTCTCCACCGAGTTTTTCGGCCCCATCCTCACCGCGCACGTCTACGACGATGCCGCGCCCGATGCCTTTGCCAAGGTCTGCGAGCTGGTCGACGGCACCTCCGAGTATGGCCTCACCGGATCCGTCTTTGCCAACGACCGCGAGGCCGTGCGCTTCGCCGAAGAGAAGCTGCGCAACGCGGCGGGCAACTTTTACATCAACTGCAAGAGCACCGGCGCCGTTGTCGGACAGCAGCCGTTTGGCGGTGCCAGGGCCAGCGGCACAGACGACAAGGCCGGCAGCCCCAACCTGCTGACGAGATTCGTCAACATTCGGTCAATTAAGGAGGAGTTTGCGGCCACGACACAGGTGTCATATCCTAGCAACGAGGTTTAAATCAATCCGCCGACACTTGCATGATGGATTGGAGCACTGTGTAAGAGGGGTGTAAGGTTGATGATGTATGGCGTTGACATTTTTCCATTTTTTTACTTTATAATTTCTTTGCATCTAGGGTAGGATGCTGGCGTTGAGCGACGAGAATCGTCGACATGCATAATCTCCTGTACTGGGAGAACCCCATCAAAACCACATTGATGATGTTAAATTGAAACCAATTGAAATCAATTGAGAATAATAGACTATGTGATATGACGAAATGCGTGCGTGCTGTATTACCTACTCGGGTCATGATATGTAGCCTAATCTTTTGGCAGCAATGCTTCATACGCGCAACCCTGCTACTCTGTTACGACATGACGATTAAACACGACGAATAGGAGAAAGAGCTTAAAGCCAAGGCAGCCTTAACAAGGCCTTGAATACTAGTCGATGCAATACAAAAGTTTATACACTCATCCCCTTGGCTGAAACCTTGGGGCATCGAATCAGCTAACTTGCCCATCCACTTCGTATACACGAGGCCAGCTCCGAGCACTACTGAGAGGCCGGGGGGTTCACACAAAGGTCAGTATGTATTACAAACAACCTGGAAGTCATTAGCCATCGGCTCTCTCGAATAGGCTTAAATGCACGCCCACAAGGCAAGATCCCAACGGGCTGAGCGGAATTTGAGTGTTTTTGATGGGGGGGCGCAGCTGCATGAGAGTCGAGCCGTGAGTGGACGCTCCATCCCACGGGGATCTTGAGCTTGCCGGATTGCCGTGTGGAGAGGTGCTATGCTACGGTTCGATATGCCGGTACCTGGAGAGCAAGTATAACGTGTGTTGGTTAATCGGGTAGTTTATTTCTTTTCCTTCTTTTTCCCTTTTTGCCTGATAAGGAGAGCCGAGCATGGTACTAGGTATTAACATGTATGGGGTACTGTACCAAGACCTGGGCTTTGTTGGGAACGAGGGCGAGACACTGCGTCTTAGATTTCAAGCTGGGCATTTTCCAAGCACCAGCTCCCAGCGAGTCCAATCCAATTGCAGCTGGGTTGCTCAAAATCCTAATCTCTCCCTTCTAGAAATGCCCATTTTCCCTCCTCCTCACTCACTAGCGCAGCGTGGCGCAACCCACTGCGATCCAAGCGAAGTACAGAGGTAAGTGGGATTCCTTGGAACATTGCCACAGGACACGCGAGCTTGTCCAACGTGGTTATCGAAAAGACGAAAACCCCCGGAGCCAGCCTTGGAAGGGGGTCCGTGCAGAAGATGTCATCCGCAAAAAAAGAGGTTCGTATCGGAAAAGGGACCCAAGATGGCGCGTGCTTATGTGTGGGATTCCTGGGGCACGACGTTTGGGGGTTTGTTTGAGGAGCGGGAAGAGGGAATGTCGGAACTTGAATCTCAAGTCAATCCCTCGGCTTGGCAGTGAATGAGGGCACATGATCACTATGGATAAGAATAAACATGGGGATAAGCAATCCAATGCAAAGAAGAGAATAAAAGTAATACTGATAGAAAATGAAAACCATCCGAAAACGGGCTTCCGGAGCGCAAACCATCTCGCCTCGAGTCCGCCGCACTTCTCACCACTTTCCGCCCCCTTGTCCTTGCTGCCCTTCTTCTCTCTCCCCGACTTGGCAGCCCAGCGAGAGCACGAGAGCACGAGACTCGCCGGCGAGGTCTGAGAGGATGAGACGGACCGTGTCAACGGCAAGTGGAGGAAAAAGCAAGAGAAAAAAGCTTGGAGAGGCGGCGCCCAAGAAGAGCTTGCAGGGACGTTCAAGGGTCGAGGCTCGCCACATGGGCTGGTCCGGGCTGCTGATTCGTCCACTCGCCGGCGACACCATGGGGAGCACGCGACACTTTTCTCGATGATGCTTGGTCAATTGGCAGAGGCACGTTTTCGGCCTTCTTTTCTGCTCGAGTTACTTTTTGGTTCGCCCAGCTGGGGGAGGAGGAGAGAGAGGGAGGGGGTTGTCTCTTCATGTGTTAATCCTCCTTGTGCCGTCTTATCAGGACAAGGAGGTACTTGTGCCGTACCATACATAGTGAAATAGCTGAGGCCTGCTCATGGGCACCGTTCCTTTCTCTCAGACGCCTCTCATCTCGACCTCTCCCCTTTTCTCCGTCTTCTTTTTCTTTTCCTTTTTACTTTAATTCCTCATATAACCGCTCCGCCATCCGTCTTTCCAGGGTGCATAAGTGGTCTCGTGCCGCCCATTGCCTCTGTGCTTCTGCCGTGATACCTCCCGCCGCTCACCGGTTCTGCAAACGGGAGCCCTATCGCCATACTATCTCTCTCCCTTGCCCAACACACGACATTTGGGATTGATTTCTTATCTTCTTCTTTTCCTTTTATTTGCATTATCACCCCTGGTCAGACAAGAGATACACAGGCTCTGAGTACACAGCATCTTCGATCGGAAAGCGGACCACGTCCCTACAAATAAAAAAAAGAAAAGAGACACACACCAAGCCAACCCGCTGCAACACCAACAGCCGTGGCTCAAAAGCCATCTCCGAGCTTATCTCGGCCTACCACGAGTGGAAACCTCCCGCCACCAGAGACCCTTGCATCAGAACACCAAAACTCTCGGTTAAGCAGCAAGCTCCGTGGCCCGCATAATTTCAATCCGGTGCGCCTATTCTCTTTGGAATCGCGGCCGCAAGAAACAAGTTTCCGGGAGGAGGGTAGTGCCGCTGTCGTCACCAGTACCCATCGTCTCCTGCAACTTGCAACAAGGCAAATAGGTTCGACTGCGCCTCAACGGCCCTGCCGCGTAACTCCCTGGACGGAAAAAGAAAAAAGCAGTTTTTCTGTGACTAAAGCGGTCCCTGTTTTGTGTGTGTGTTGCGTCGTGTTGCGAATAGTTCGAACCTGCGGCTCCGCGGATCGCGGAGCGTGGCCGAGACCTTTAGACGCAGATCCAGTGCCGAGGGGGAAAACACACACACCCCCGTTTGCTTACAGAGGAGACTCGTCATCTAATCGGAGGAGAGACGCAAGGGAAAAAAAAAAATAGCTGCTCTAAGTCCAAAGCGGACCATGCCTCGTCCTGCGCTGCCGCCGACGCCCGGGTCCTCGTCTGATATCAGGGGCAAGGATGGCATGCAGCAGCTTTCGTCTCTGCAACTCGCCTTTGAGCTGCCTCCGCCGGCCATCCACGATGCAGCAGCAGATGCATCTCGCATCTCGCCCGTCGACTCCAAGCAGCAGCAGCAGCAGCTCTCGCCCCTCTCCACGCCGTCGCTAGGCCTGGACAACGTTGCCACGTCGCCAAAGACAGTAGTCTATCCCATGCAGGCGGCCGAGACGGTCAAGTCCCGAAGACGCTCGTCCGCCGCCACCACCAAGGAGCCCAAGGAAAACACCTTTGCCCTGCCGCCGCCGCCCACGCGCTCCAGGAAGATCATCCAGATGAAGCCGCGAACCCAGGACACGGCCGCGGCCTCGGCTTCCACCAAGGAATCGTCTGCCCGGGCCGCCGGGAAGGCTGCCGCCGCCAAGACCGCCGCTCCGGGGCCCGACGCCGGGGCCGGGGCCGGAGGTGCTTCGGCCAAGGGCGAGTCAACAACAAAGAAGAAGCAGCCCAGCGCAACGAGCGCTGCTGGCAGGAAAATCGCTCGCAAGACTGCCCACAGCTTGATTGAGCGGAGGAGACGGAGCAAGATGAACGAGGAGTTTGCGCTGCTCAAGAGCATGATCCCCGCGTGCACGGGCGAGATGCACAAGCTGGCCATTCTACAGGTTTGTTCTTCCCCTCCCCCCTGAATCTAAAAAAACGCAAATCCAAACCAAACCCTCACTAACACACAAACTCTCTAGGCTTCCATTGAATATGTCCGCTATCTGGAAGACTGCGTCGCCAAGCTCAAGGCCCAGCAAGAGCAATCCCAGAGCAGCAGACCCGAGGCCTCACACAGCCCCTTACCACCCATCCGCGAATTCCACCCAACCTTCCACGAGGACCCGGCAGACGTCGAAATGACCGACTCCGAGGCGGCCACTTCCCCCGTCTTCGCGCCCCAGCGGCCGTCCGTCTCGCCGGCGCTGCACGCCCAGGACTCGCGCCACCGCCAGCACTCGTACTCGTCCGTGTCGACGGACCAGCGGCACTACAGCTACAGCGCCTCCACGACGACGTCGCCTGCCTTTGGGCCGCAGATGTTTGCTAACAACGGCGGCGGTACCGGCTACACGCACAGCAGCACTTCGGCGTCTGGATCGACGCTGACGAGTCCTGCGTTGTTGCCGCAGACGGATCTTGATCATGAGGCTACGGCGGCGTTGCTGATGCTTAATAGCGATAGGAGGGGGACGGCGGCGAATAATAACCGCGCCCTGTCTGTTCGTGATTTGCTGAGCTCATGATTTTGATGTTCCGTCTTCATCCTCGTAATACCCCGAGCTTCAATGATGCGACGATTTTTTTTTCTTACCAGTTGTTTCCCTTCATTTTTTTTTTAACATCAATGCTCCGTCTGTGGGGGCCCTGAGCAAAAAATACACGATACCTGTCTTTTTTTCTGCTCCAATTTCCCCCCCTTTTCCCGCATCTTGGTACAATGAAAATCCAAAATTCAGAAGCAAACCCGTGGGGCAAGAGAAGAACATTGAAAAATGGAGTCTGTAATGGGATTTGAGGAGTTCTGAGGGTTATGGGTTCTGGCGCGGATCCCAGAGATATATACACTTACCAAAACATCTTTTTTCATTTCTCTATTTCTCTCTTCTTTTTCTTTTTACTTGTTTTAGTTTCAACTTTGGCTGGGCAACAACTATCAAACAATTGTGCGAAACGGGAACAGGACCGCACTGGAATCGGCACCGGGAGAGGAAATACCATGGCAAAAAGACGGCCCCTGAGATGCGTGGGTACTGATTTTTAATACCACGAAGAGGGGAGCCGCGATTTCTGGAATATAATTGTTCTTGTTATTTTTATTTCAACGTAAGTAGTAGAATTAAATCAATGATAATTCTTCACATCCAACGCCGATAATGTGTGTTTAATGCATATTCATTATTTGGAGTCTTCCCCCCCCCTTTTTGTAATCTTTCACTCCACTTCCTTCTTGCTTTGTTTTTCTTCTATTAGGCTTTTAATCTCTCGCTTCCAGCAATATCATCGTTGGCGTCCTTGACAAGGAAACTATTTATATTTTGTCAGTAAAGGACATATTTCGCACTTAATCTCATGCCATCTCTTGGAAACTCACTTGTACCAAAGAATAGTCGGCCCAATCGTCATCAGGTGCCATAAGCTGTGGGCGTCGATGCAGCCCAGCCAAGGCGGAAAGTCAAACAGCTCCATGCTCATGGCAAACATGACCCAGGCCACAGCCAGACCAGGCCACATGGCCCAGACGCGGCGGGACTTGCGGTAGCGGTCGAAACTGAACCAACTCCACAGGGCGTTCTGGATGACGCCGAGCACCACGTTGGCGGCCATGTTGTACGTGTAGTCCCAGCTTACACCCTTTAGATATCCGACGTGGCAAGTGTACAGCACCAAACAGAGCAGCGTCCATGCTCGTAGGACGGAGCGTCTTCGTGGGGTCGGGCGGTCGAGGCGGAAGATGCGCACAAAGGTATAGTACATTCCATACAGCACGCTGGCGCCAGCGGCGAAGTAGTCGAGCTGCTCGGTGACGGCAAAGTCGCGAGTGTGGAAGATGGAGCTAAACACCCACGAAGCAAGTCCAAAGTAGGAGAAGAACTCGTAGTAGGGCCGTAGCGAGTAGTCGGCCGGGATGAGGGCGCGCACTTTCTTGAGGCCCTGCCAGTGCGCCCAGAAGTTGCCGATCGAGAAGAGCACGGAGAAGGGCTCCTGCATGCCCATGAAGCGGTAAAAGGGCCATTTGCCGTGGAACTGGACAACGGGGAGGTCGGTGGCGACGCGCGCGCCGGTGATGATGTGTTGGCAGGTGTAGTCGCATTCGGAGGCGCAGTTCCAGAAGAGGAGGCGGCGGGACAAGGCTGGCAGATTCTCGTTAGCGGCTGATTTGCTCGATCATGTTTGTTCTTGTTCGTCTTTGGAGGGGCGAGAGAGAGAGTTACGGATGGGCGTGGCAGCCTTGCCGGGCGCGCAGTTTTCGGCTTGGCAGATCTGGAACAAGGACATCTGTCAGTAACGATTGCGCAGGACATTGAACAGTGAGGGCGAACATACGTCAAGACATTGCTTGAACTCGGGCAATTGATCACCAGTAGAAGCAAGACTAGCACCGGCAAAGAATGCTACGACAAGCAAGATCAGGGAGATGGCGCGAAAGCCTGGCTTCCCGCCATATGAAGCGATCATGTTGCCAGCATGGACGGAGGGGAGTTAACAATCCAGGTTAGACGAAGAAAAGAGAAGAAGAATTGGGAGACAAATGTCAGGGTTGTTAAGCACTGCGACGAAAGAGGGGACGTGGATCAAAAGGCCACGGTAGAATCAATTATTAGTAAGTGGTGGTTGATTCTGGGTTTGGGTGTGGATATGGATATTGATATGGATATGCTGGCTCTTGGAGGTTTGGGGAATAAGATTGAGCATTATGGAGTCGAGGTGTGGGCGGGTCGTTGGCGGGTAATTCGGGGTCAATCGGACAGGCGATTGGGCATCAGGGTACCGGTACGAGCATGAAGTAAAAGTACTCCATCCTGCACCACAAAGACTTGCGAGCATGGTGTAAGTCTTGCTGCTAATACTGCTGATGAGCACTTCCTCTCTATCTGCCAAGCAGACATCGGGGCTTTACATAATGTGAGATTTGTTTAATTGCAAACTTGCCGTGGATGGCGCTTGTTTTTTTGCCAAGGGATAGCTCTGTTGGTGTCCATCTCTTGGTGAACTACGAGTACCAGCTCCCGCTAAGCTTTAACGTTGGTGAATGCGGTATTTCAATGAGACGGGAATGTACCGGTACATGCAGACTCCACGTCACATGCAGTCCACTCAAGTACAGTACTCTGCGCTGTTCTCTCTCCAGACCAAACGAATCCGTCTCTCTGCATCATCACCACCGCCTGTCCAGCGAATTGATGCACCGCTGGCCTTTTGCCGTGCAATTGCTGCTTACTCGCCTGCGTATGTCCTGCCATTGAACCAGCGCCATTTCAGTCTGTCGCAGCCTTTTTATTTTATTTTGTATTTTCTGCCCTGCATAACATCACTCAGACCGCTAGCGCCGGTTCCAGCGCCGTGCCTGGATCCGTCGTTGCCCACGGCAACCGGGAGGGCGTTGATTGGCCGCTTTGTTTCGCAAACACCACCAGGCAAAAATAATCCTGGGTCTAGCTCTCTCCGCTCTTCATCCTTGATCATGCACCCCTTCGCAACGGAGCTCCCAGTTTGTTAATCGCCTGCTGCCCTCCGGATCACGGGGAGGCTGCACACGTAACATATTTTATCGATTCGGCAACAACCAGCCGCCAATTGCTGGCCATCCACGACCTATTTCGCTTGACCGCTAACCCGCAAAACAACAACATGGCGACGGCTGCTTCGCCAACTCCCATGGGAGGAGCCGGTCCTACCCGCCGAATGTCGCAGCGACAGCAAGCCTTGCGCCAACCGCCCTCACGATCGGCCTTTACCAGGACCGAGAGCCAGCAGGCGTCCTCGTTCCAAGCCCGAAACAACCCGAAGCAATTCAACGACGACAGCTCCGAAGATGAGATTCCCGTGCCTATGAAGCTCAGCGCCCTCACCAAGGCGCTTCTCAACGATGGCGAGCCCGAGTCCTCTCAGCCTGCAGAACGACCGCCCTCACCACCACGAACACGAAGACGGATAAGCCAATTGAACGCATCGACATCGTCCGTTTCTGAGAGGGGGAGGCATTTGAGATCTACTAGCGAGAAACCCGAGGACAAGAATTCAAGAGCCTCGAGTCCCGCCAGGGATCGTGGTGCAAGCCCCGTAACAAGGAAGAGGGTAGTGAGGCTCAGCAACACTCCACAGAGCCTGAGCCAGATTCAGCCTTCCAAGAGGCGCTCAAGCTCCTTCTCTCGATCAACGCAGCGCCATCAGCAGACTAGCAGACCGTCCAGTAGGGAAAAGTCGGCCGATGAGAAGCCAGAGCCACAGGCTGACATCAACACCCCCGCCCATGGCAACCGTATCGTGAGAATATCTACAAACTCCTCTGGCAATCGCAGTAGAATGGGATCAACAGGCCTGTCCTCGGGGCGCTCATTTGATCGATCTGTTGTGGACAAGTCTGCCGGCGAAATGGACTATGAGCAGGAAGAGATCCCTCAAACTGTTGCGCGAGACACAGCACTGGCCGCTAGCTATGGCAGTGTATCACGATATAACTCAGCGGTAAGAGGCCGACTGGATGATAATGCCAACCCTCAGAGCTCAATGCGCGTCAAGCGCGTCGGGAAGATCCCTGGAACATTTCTTAGTGGACCAGCACGGCGTGGTAGGCGGAGGCAAAGTGATGAGGATGCCGGGGAAGAAGGAGAAATGGATCAGTACAATCCCCAACAGGAACAAGACAACAACGTTGTGGAGGACATGCCAGATGTTGCTTACTATCCTGATGGAATCCGAGACTTTAATTCTGGAAGTCCTGTTAGTGCGAGTGCTTCGGCTAGGGCCCTCCATAGGAGACACCTCTCTAGCATGGACTCCCGGTCTGGGTCTGGGTCTGGGTCTGGGTCTGGGTCTGGACGTCCCTCACCACGGGGGATTGAGGTCGAAGCGGAGCCCCTGCGATATCCGCCATTGCAGAGGGACAATGAGGAGGCAGAAGAGGAGGAAGAAATACCGTATAAGAAATCAGTGCTTCGCGCCGAACTGCCTTCAGCTCATGATCAGGAAAACGACGCTCACCGGAGCTATAAGCGCTCGAAATCTTCCTTTGATGATGGGATGGACAAGGCTCCGCCACGACCCATGAGCGTCGACCCTATTCCAGCCAGACCTACTTCACCAGAGCGAAAGCCGCTGGCGCCCGTTGCCAACAACACACCTCAACGGCCTGCTCCCCCGCCTCCTCCCAAGATGTCTGTCATGGAGGCGGCTACATCAACGACTGGCGCTGCAGCCACAGCCACCTCAACGAAGCAGCGGAGGAACGTGTTGAGGGTCAATGGAAAGACTTATACCAGGCTTGATTGCCTTGGCCGTGGTGGCAGTGCCAAGGTGTATCGCGTAACCGCTGAGAATGGACAAATGTTTGCTCTAAAGCGCGTGGCTTTGGAAAATGCCGACGAACTCACCATCAGAGGGTACAAAGGCGAGATAGACCTCCTTGGAAAACTCGAAGGGGTGGATCGGGTTATTAATCTGTATGCCTACGAGATGAATACAGAGAAGCAGGTGCTCAGTTTGGTAAGTAACGGCAACCTTGCTTTACAACGAAGTTGGCGAGTTGAATGAGACTTGCTAATCCGTCAATTGATGTAGGTCATGGAAATGGGTGAAAGAGATTTGAATGCCCTCCTTGCTAGTCGCCAGAGCCCCGAGACTTCCAGGTTCGACCCCGTATTTGTTCGCTTCTACTGGAAGGAGATGCTCGAATGCCTGGCCGCCGTCCACCAGCATGACATCGTTCACTCCGACCTGAAGCCCGCCAACTTTGTTCTCGTCAAGGGCAGACTCAAACTTATTGATTTCGGCATTGCCAATGCCATCCAGACCGACGAAACTGTGAATGTCCATCGCGAAACCCAAGTCGGCACACCCAACTACATGTCACCCGAGTCCCTGCTAGACTCCAACAACCCACGCGGCGGTCGTCTTCCTGGCCGCCCTAAGCTGATGAAGCTCGGAAAATCCAGCGACGTCTGGTCACTGGGCTGTATCCTCTACCAAATGGTTTACGGCATGCCGCCCTTTGGCCACATTGCGAACCAGATGGCGAGATGCCAAGCCATCATAAACTGGGATCATCACATTGAGTTCCCTTCTCGCGGCATAGGCGGTGCTCCCGTTCCACCTTCACTTATCAGGACCCTGAGGCGATGCCTCAACCGAGACCACCACATGCGGCCGACGTGCGAGGAACTCCTTTATGATAGTGATCCGTTCCTGTACCCGGCAGAAATCAACAGCGACAAGGCCCTTCCCATCGACGAGGAACTCCTCGGCAGAATCATCCAGAGCGTTGTCTCAAGGTGCCGAGAGCGCATGCCGACAGAATCAGAGGGCGCAACCGTCTGGCCGCAGGCATACTGGAACAGCATACGAAAATCAATGGCAAACAGACAACAATAATACTAATGTCAAATAGACGGAATTTGTCTATACGAAATCATGAGCAGGATAAACCAGGACCATCAAAGTCGTCAAGGAGCAGGCGTTTTTTATCTTCGTTTTTACAATTTTTATATCTTTCTTCACTGAATGAAAGACTAGGGCAAAGGGAGAAGAGAACCAAAAGAAAAGACGGTTCTCATTATGTTTCACGAAGGCCTCACCAACTGGGTGTTGAGGAGTTTTTATCTTTCCCTTCTTTTTTGTCTTCCTCTTGTGTATATACACGCCGTCTTGCGTTAAAGCGGGTTATTTTTTTATGAATTGGGTACTAAGGAAGGATGACAGGATAGAATAGCTGTTTTTGGAGACATGGCCTTGCGGTATGGCGTGAAATGGATGTCACATATCATGACGTTTTTTGCATGATTTCCTCTTGATCAGATATTTGTTCTAATTGGTGCTTTTGTGCTGCTGCCTTTATTGTTTTTATATCCTTTTCTTTCTTCTTGGTATTGTACAGCCAGCCATATACGTATATGCTGGGCGCTAGATGATACATTTTGCCTTGGAGCGTCGTAACATTGCTCATCAAAACTTTCGCTTTGGCTTTTTCTCCCTCGCCTCATTTCATTTCCATTTCCAAAATTGTTACCAAACTAGACTTCATGAGGAAGCCTCAACCTCATCCAGATTCTTAATGTTCAGCTCAGAGATGCGCAAGATGGTATATCGATGCTTGCTCTTAGCCTGACGCTTTCTCCTCTGTCTCCGCTTCGTCTTAATCTTGATCCGCAGCGGCTCTGACTCGGTCCCCAGAACAGTCGCACGGCACTCAAACACCCTCTCGTCGACGTGGGGAGCGCCCTTCAAAGTGTAATCTCTGCTGCCGATGATGCTGGCACGATTCAGGCGCAGCACGTCTCCAGGGAGAACACCGGGCATCTTGAACGGCAGACGAATCTGGTCGCCCTCCTGGACTAGATACGGGAAGCCGTGGATGTGGATGGTGATGTAGTGGCCGGGCTGGGCGGCGAGGAGGGGCAGAAGCGTCTTGACGGAGTCGGTGATTGGCGTGGGAGGCTCGACAGGGTGACTCTTTTTGAAGGCCAGGGGTCGGACTTGATCCTCGGTGGGATTGGGGGCATTGTTGACGTGAAACTGCGCAACGGGCTCGACAATTGGCGCCGTGGAGTTGAAGCTTCGATGCTGGATGTGACGAAACGGAGCGAATAGAGGGGCGATGCGGGAGCTGGGAGCCCTAAGCTCCAGCACGGAGCGAAGGAGTGCTCTACTCATGTTGAGGAGATGCGAAGTAGCAACCGCAATGCCCGGATTTTTGCAGCGGTTGGCACTATTTTCTCAGCTTGTAGGCGGATTGCATACAAAAAACCGAGAGCCCGGTATGGTGTTTTCAATGGCTCGATGCAGCTTTGCGATTTGCGGGCCGGATTAGTGTGGCGCCGGGGTCCGAAGGAAATCTGGTTGACGAGCCAATGTATTTTTTTTTTCGACGCTGGGAATTTTTGCACCGTACTAGGTTCAGTCTCCACTGGGTTTTATACAGACAAGCAAAGTCCAGGAACAACACCGCCAGCATGGTATGTTTTTTCTTTTTGCAGAGGAAGATGCTCTGATTTGAAGATGACAATGGTTGTTCTAACTCCTTGCAGCCTCAGAACGAGTATATGGAACGGTGGCGCAAGCTGCACGGCCGCCGTCTCGACCATGAAGAACGAACCCGCAAGCGCATCGCCCGTGAAGGCCACAAGGCCTCGCAAGACGCCCAGAACCTGCGCGGCCTGCGAGCCAAGCTGTACCAGAAGAAGCGTCACAACGAGAAGATCCAGATGAAGAAGGCCATCAAAGCGCACGAGGAGCGCAACGTCAAGACGGCCGACAAGAAGGAGCCCTCGCAGCCCCTGCCCTCGTACCTGCTCGACCGATCCAACCCGTCCACGGCTAAAGCCCTCAGCAGCGCCATCAAGAACAAGCGCGCGGAGAAGGCGGCCAAGTTCAGCGTGCCGCTGCCCAAGGTGCGGGGCATCAGCGAGGAGGAGATGTTCAAGGTCGTCAAGACGGGCAAGAAGGTCCACAAGCGAGCCTGGAAGCGTGTCATTACGAAGCCGACGTTTGTGGGACCCGATTTCACTCGACGAAACCCCAAGTACGAGCGCTTCATCCGGCCCATGGGTCTGCGTTACAAAAAGGCAAACGTCACGCACCCGGAGCTGGGCGTCACCGTGCAGCTGCCCATCATCAGCGTCAAGAAGAACCCGCAGAACCCCCTGTACACGCAGCTGGGCGTTTTGACCAAGGGTACGATTCTCGAGGTCAACGTCAGCGAGCTGGGTCTGGTTACTGCGGGAGGAAAGGTCGTTTGGGGCCGATATGCGCAGGTCACCAACGAGCCCGAGAACGAGGGATGTGTAAACAGCGTGCTGTTGGTTTAAAGTTGTGGATGAATAAGGGAGGAATCTGGATTGGGATTTTTTGACACTGGACCGTGGCTGTCAAGGTGCATGTATTGGCGTTTTTGGCGTTTGGTACATACGAGTGCTTGATGTGAGAAAGAAAGAGACAACAAGTTAGATGGGGCAGATTAGGAAGCATGGAGTCTTCCGAGGATATCAGTGTACTCGTCGTCTGCGAGAGAAAAAAATTGTTCATTTAAGGGCTCAAATAGAAGCAAGTCAATAATACGAGGACGATTCTCAATGTTATGGTTCAATTTTTTCATGATGATAGTATTCTCTCTTGTTGGCTAGAACCCAGCTTGCAAATTGGGCTTGCAATACATACCCAATCAAATCCGACTAGTTTTCATCATCTGCTTCTTCTATGTTGTCTAACTGGAGTTACAATACTAGCTACTATACGCTATGAGAATTGTCAATATCCATCAATTTCACATGGATCCTTATCAGTCAATCCATATCGCCCAAATCTTCTAGCTCCAACAAGGCTCTGATTTTTTCAGTGGCTCTACCGCCACCAACTAGCAAAGACGCAAAACTTCGTCCCAAAAGTGGATAGCGGGGACCCTGTCAAGGCGGTGACAGCGATAAATTAATTTTCTGCCCGACCGAAAGCCTGCATTTCGCCGCTCCGACTCGAGTCCCTTCCCGCAAGCCAAAAAAAAATCCCATAAACCAGACAAAACAAGGCGCCTCCGTCCTTGTCTTTTTTCTTCATTCTACTTTTATTCCGTCTACTCGGATTAATCTTGTTTCTCTTGTCTCTGTTGCTCCCTTTCGAAACGAAAGAATAATAGACCGCGTTGGTGAAATAGACAGGCATTGTTTCAGCTTTCAAGTTTTTTTTATCTTCTACTTTCTCTCAAAATGAGCGGCGACAAGATGGAAGTTGAGTTGGCGGAGCAGAAGCTCAAGACGATGGAGCACAGCGAGCAGCACTACTTTAAGAGGTACGTTGATGAGCCCTGGGAGAAGGAGAGAGAGAAGAGAATTACAATCTTCTTCTGGTTCTTTGCTGTCTCAGTTGGGCAGTTTTGACGAATTTGGAGAATCCTTGGCTGACTTATACCTTGCGTCCAGCTACGATCATCACGGTACGAACAAACGAAAATGAATCACATATTGGCTTTTATAGGAGAATGCATTGTCTGACTTTTTTATTTTCTTTCGACATGAGCAGGAATCCACGAGGAGATGCTGGTGAGCACTTGTTCCCCTCCCCCTCCCCCTCCCCCTCCCCCTCCCCCCTCCTTCGTTTGCGATAGTTGCCCCTCTTCAGCTGCGAAACAGATAGCGCATATTGCAGTTATTCCCGTATCTGCAGGCCGAGAGGCGCCAAAACGACTCAAAAAGACATGCAGGCTGACGTTTTATGGTTGAAATGTAGAAAGATGAAGTGCGCACGAGGTCCTACATGAACGCTATCGTCCAGAACAAGCACATTTTCAAGGACAAGGTTGTTCTCGATGTTGGATGCGGCACTGGTATCCTTTCCATGTATGTCCGCAAAACCAACCATTCCCCCTCTTCCACGATTGCATTTCCTCGTTCAGACCTGCTTTGCGGGCAATCTGTCGGAACGACCCGGCGTATGAGGACGGGGAAAATATAAGAGGAAGAAAAAATAAGGACGATATTGATGCGGTTTCTGATTTAGGTTCGCTGCCAAGTCCGGCGCCAAGCATGTCATCGGTGTCGACATGTCCACCATCATCTTCAAGGCCCGAGAAATCGTCAAGGTCAACGGCCTGTCAGACAAAATCACCCTGATCCAGGGCAAGATGGAGGAGATTGAGCTTCCCTTCCCCCAGGTCGACATCATCATCTCCGAGTGGATGGGCTACTTCCTCCTCTACGAAAGCATGCTGGACACCGTCCTGTATGCGCGAGACAAGTACCTTGTCAAGGACGGTCTGATCTTCCCGGACAAGGCCACCATCTTCTTTGCCGGTATTGAGGATGGCGACTACAAGGAGGAGAAGATTGGATGTGAGTTTTCTCCCAAAAATGGTCCCTTTTCTGTTACACCAAGTCTAACAAAGGTCAAAACTCAGTCTGGGACAACGTCTACGGCTTTGACTACTCTCCTCTCAAGGCCACTGCCCTGTCAGAGCCTCTGGTCGATACTGTCGACCTCAAGGCCGTCGTCACCGATCCCGTCCCCGTGCTCACCCTCGACCTCTACACCTGCACCACCGCCGACCTCGCCTTCAACACCCCCTTCACCCTCACCGCTAAGCGCGATGACTTCATCCACGCCCTCGTTTCCTGGTTCGACATCGACTTCACCGCCTGCCACAAGCCCATCCGCTTCTCCACCGGCCCTCACACCAAGTACACTCACTGGAAACAGACCGTCTTCTACATCGAGGACGTCCTCACCGTCCAGAACGGCGAGGAGGTCCAGTGCAAGCTCGACGTCAAGCCCAACGACAAGAACCGCCGCGACCTGGACATTGAGGTCGACTACAGCTTCCAGGTCAACGATGCGACCAGGAACGCGTCCGGCCACAGTGCGTACAAGATGTGCTAAGTGTATATTTTTCCACTCTGTTTTTCGGACTGGGCGGCGCTTGGTGAGGGAGAGAGCAACAGATGAATCAAGGGGGGAAAGATGTAGCGGGATTTTCCAAAGAGCTGGTATGTTAGTTAGGGCGATTGAAAGATGGACAAAGGAGCTCTTGGCGGCGTATATATATGACTCTTTTTTTCGTGCGCAGGCTTGGGGAGGGATTAAAAAAAGGTAGATAGACAGACCATAGGGAGCGAGTAATACGACTCGGAATGAGAGAAACATTGAACCATATACCAGTGTCTACCTGAGCATTCTACAGGATTTCACGAAACAATGTGACTTGATTCAGGTGGGCATAATTCTTACTTTCAGTTACTACTAAACCTTGGTATATATTTCTCCCTCCCTCCCCGGACACTGAGAACTAAATGGGCATCTATGTTATTGAGTTGCGAATTTCTATATATCGCTTTTCAGTTTGTGAAATTTTGGACTTGTGATATTCCAGCATTTTTTGCCGTCCCAGAGTTTTCATAACCATCATGAAATTCGTCAACAATTTTTTTTCTGCTTTCCTTTGCTTTTTCCAATGTCGTCGCAAGTCAAAAACTGCGTGACTCGGGGTTCTCACTCTCGTCCACCTCTCTTTTCTCGTCTCTTTTTTTTTTTGGTCTTTTATACATTTTTACTGTTTTTCATTGCCGAGAAAATGAACTTGATTCATCATCAGACTTACGAGCCGTATTGCTTGATGATGCTGGCCACCTTGGTAGCCAGCTCATCAGCCTCGTGTCTTGTAGCAGCCTCGGCATACACACGGCAAGCATTCTCAGTACCGCTAGCACGGGCAAAGGAACGAGCCGTGGTGTATTTCCTAACGCACTGGTCAATCTCGTCCTGAGCACCGGGAGGGTGGCTGAGGCGGCGCTCGGCGTCGGTCGTCTCGAAGATGTCCTTGTTGGCCACTTCGACGCGGACGAGGCGGTTGGGCAGGTCGGTATAGGTAGTGGCCCAATCCTTAAGGGACCACGCCTTGTGGGCCAGAATCACCTCCACCATGAGCATGTCTGAGATGGCATCGCCGACGGTCTGGTTGATGAGGTCACCGACAGCAGCCAGCGTCTCCAGGGCGTCCTTCTGGGCGGGAGACTGGGGCTTCTTTTCTCGGAAGACGCGCAGGGCCTCCTGGGAGAAGACGACGGTGCCGTGGCCGTTGGCCTCAAAGTAGACGCCAACGTCAAACTGGCAGGCGGCGTGGTGCAGGTGCTTGACACCAGTAGGAGTGCAGACGACGGGAAGCTGCAAGTTCTTCTCAATGTATGTAGTGCTAGCACCGTTGGCGTAGGCGGTCTGGACTACTCCGATTCGCAGCTCCTCCTCTAGGCCAGCGGAGCGGACAAGGTCGCCGATGAAAGAGGCATTGAGGGAGGAGATGCGGTCTCCGTCCAGCATGAAGAAGCCAGAGTCGGGGTCAGCCCAGTAGTAGATCAGACGGTCTGCATCACCATCGAGCGAGCAGCATCGGGCTTCGGGGGTGGGCTTAAAGTTGGGAGGGGCTCGCTGCTTGGTCTTGACGAAGTCGGCACCGCACTGAGAACATTGGATGTTAGCTTGAATCTAGCATATGGAGTGATTCCTACTTACGTCGAGGTTGAGGACCTCGGGTCGCAGCACATCATCGTTAACGACCTTGACGTTGAATCCAGTCACATCCTTGGGGATGACCTTGAGAAGCTCATTTAGCTTGGGACCTCCAACGCCGTTGGCGCAGTCGACAATCAGCTGACCCTGGACCTTTCTGCCTCGCAGCGCACGGACAAAGGCCTCGGAGAGCTTGTTGTAGTAGCCAGCCTCGCTGACCTCGCCGTACGCCTTGGGGGTGCCCTCGGTGTTGACGCAGCGAGTCAGGTAGTGCAGCTGGGGGGTGGTGAGGATCTTGTAGTCGGTGTACTCGATGCCGGTGGCCTCCAGAGCGTCAGCCAGGGCAGTAACCAGGCTGTGGCCCGAGGGACGGGTATCGCGGCCGTAGACGACGCGGCCGGGGGTGTTGAGGTCGATCTTGAGCTGCGAAGCCAGCTTCTTGTAGGTCTCGAGGAGCTCCTCGTGGGTGGGGGCGTTGACCAGCAGCGTTGCGTGGGCCTCCCAGTCCTGCTCGAGCATCTCGCCCATGGGGTCGACAATCTTGACGCCGTTGTCGGGAGCAGGGTTGTGGCTGGCGGTGATCATAACACCAATTGCCTGGCCGTTGAGCTTGCGGCTTCGCAGACCAGCAATCAGACCGACACGGAACGAGACACCGGGCAGAAGGTCGGCCTTCATGCGGAAACCGGCGGTACCATACTTGTAGACGTGGCCCTCGACGATGGGGTGTTTGGCGGATGCCTCGAGAAATTTGGAGTCATCCATTCTGACGGTGAGGATATGTGTCGAGGCGGGATGGCTGTCCGAAAGGCTGCGTGGGTAGTAAAGCTGGGGGAGAGTAAGGCGGCGGGAGAGAAGAGTTGATGAGGGGTGAAGAAAAAGAGAAGAGGAGGAAGAAGAGGGTCAAGAGCCCAGGAGGTTTAAAAAAAAAAATAAGGGAAAAAAAAAGGAGAAGAGCAGCACAAGATTGTACGTTACAGGCGCAGGGCTGGCAGGTCAGAGAAGGCGGTGCGAGGGCTTAGAGAGAGGCCTTTATTTAGACCTCGCGGGTGGAGTCAATTGTGGCAGACCCCGTGGCGGTTCCACGCTTTTGATTGCCTCGATGGCCTGTGGCTTGTAAGGATGGATTGAGTGAGTGCCTGTAAGCCTCGATTTCGAGTGCAAATCAATGCAATGCAATTCCTTCAGCCTGCCGATCTACTATATATGGGTAGGTAGGTGGTAGTAATATGTTGCTACCGTACTGTAAGTGCAGCATCACAGAATTCACCCTCTGTAATCCGTATGCCCACATGGTATGGATTAAAGTCTATAATCCCTCAGAAAACAGCTCCCCGTCTCGTGTCATCGTCATCATTCTCAGCAGTCACAATCAATTCCAGGTCACGTTGCCCATCCTATGAGCTGTCACCCTCGGCCGTACCAATCAATCGAATGCTTTTGCTGCTACTCTATCGCTCACCTCCTCTCCAGCTGCTTCTGCTTCTCAATATTAGGGGGCCAGACGCAAGACCCCGCGTTGCTGCAACAGTAACATTGCTTGATCCATGTCTTCAACCCCACCCTCGCCAGTATGAATAGGGTGATTTATGATTTCATGTCAATTCGATTCCATTCTGGACACGGAGTACATGGCCGTGGCATGTATTTTGTCTGCAGAGCTCATGTAGCTGGAGGCCGCCCTTTCTTTTTGATTCCCGTCTCCTCCAGCCGTTTCCACAATGGAACTGGTGACTGCAGATGTAGTTCAAACGTGTACCTTGTCGGCCACATATACAACAGGTACCTCTAACCGTACCTGATCTGGACTTGTACAGGTACAGACAGACAGCCAGGAGTTCTGCAGCAATGCTAGCACCAACACGCTCCAACGTGCAGAAGATCGGCCACGTCGAGAGGCATTAATGCCGGGTATTTGGTACTAATCTCCTTGGGCACAAAGCACGACGCAAAAGTACTGTTGAGCGAGGACTCCATATTCCACACTCCATACGTGGGCTCGCAAATACGAAGCCATCTGTACTCCGTACCCCCCATCACATGTACCCCTGTCTTTTGCTGCTGCACGTTTGCTGCACAATGATGCAAGCCGTTCACGTGACCTCGCGCCTGGGACGAGCTTCGACTTCCTTTTGCCTGACGCGTGAATGAAAGCCATTGCTTGGACCACCCTGTAATAGAGCAACAGAAAAGACGAGACGAGACGCTTTTTTCTTTTCCTTCTTTTCTTTCTTGTTGAATCTCCTTTTTCTCCTATTTACGACGCTCGGACTGATGATTCTGCGCTCAACTCTGATTTACTCGTACGAATGGCGCTTCTCATATAACTCCTGCTGTCTCCCTGCCATTGCTCAGCATGGACGATTCTGAATGTGCAAACCCCCAATTTCTGGCATGGGTCAAGGAGTGGCTAGATTTTGCTAGAGAAAAAAATACCAAAGGCTTTACGGCGTATCGGAATGCTTACGAATCTCTCAAGGCGTGTCCCATAGTATTCGAGCATCCCGCGTCGCTTCAGCAGCTCAAAGGTTTTGGACCCAAACTGTGCGAGCGCCTCCAGGACAAACTGAAGCATCACTGTCAACAAAATGGATTGCCCATGCCTGAGCATCCACAGGTGAAAAAGGCCAATGAAAGAGCTCTTAACGAACAAGCGGGAAATGGTGACGATGCAGAGTCAAGGCCCAAGAAGAAAGCAAGGCAGCCCAAGGCTTATGTCCCTGCCTTTCGATCAGGAGCTTACGCCCTGATATTAGGACTCTCCAATCTCCCTGAGGATGTATCCTCTAGCTTGACCAAAACAGAACTTATAGAGACCTCCCAACCACACTGTGACGCTTCGTTCACTGCCCCGAGTGACCCGACAAAGTTTTACACTGCTTGGAGCTCAATGAAGACGTTGATTCAGAAGGAGCTCGTTTATGAGAGAGGGCGGCCTCTGCGTCGATATGCATTGACAGATGAAGGGTGGGCTGTAGTGAAGCGAATCAAGGAGACGGCCCAGTGGCGGGAAGAAAATGGCGCCAACGAACAGCAAGGACCAGGACGCCGTCCACAACCGTCAGTCATGGCGGCAAATCAGCCTTCGAACCTGGATACGGGGGACACTCAGCCGGCAGTTGACGAACCATCATTCTATCAGAATGTTGTCTCAGATGGCCCTGTTGTTTTGGAGGATGACGATCTACCAAGCTTCACCCCAATTAGGATCCCGCCTGGGTCCTTCACTGTCCACTTACTTCTTGATGTTCGAGAGGTCAGAGCAAAGACAGATCGCGACTATATGCAGGAGGAATTGGTCAAGCAGGGCGTTAAACCAATCATGAGAAGCTTGGAGATTGGCGATGTCCAATGGATTGCCAAATGCCACGATTCGACGCTGCTATCGAGACACGGCGCCGAAGGAGACGAGATTGTCCTGGACTGGATCATCGAGAGAAAACGTCTAGATGACTTGATCGGAAGTATAAAAGACGGCCGATTTCATGAGCAAAAGTTCCGACTGAACAAGGCCGGGGTGAAAAAAGTCGTTTATCTCATTGAAGAAATCTCAATGGATGCTGCCGTACACCAGCGATACGAGGAAGCGGTGCAATCAGCTATTGCGTCGACGCAAGTAGTTAATGGCTATTTTGTGAAGCGAACACAAAAGATTGATGATACAATCAAGTATCTAGCCAGGCTGACTACAATGCTTAAGCGCACATATGAGAGTAAACAGCTGAATGTCATCCCGACAAAGGCGATTACTGCGCAAAATTACTCCCGCCTAATCCAACATCTCCGTGAGAAAGAACCAACGGTGGCATATCACGTTAGTTACCCGGCCTTTGCATCCTTGGCCTCCAAATCAGAGACGATGACGCTCAGAGACGTCTTTCTCAAGATGCTCATGACCACCAAAGGACTCACGGGAGAGCGTGCGCTCGAGATTCAGCGCAAATGGAAGACGCCGTATGACTTTGTAAAAGCGTTTGACGCTTGTGGTACAGATGAACAAAGCAAGAAACGCAAGAGAGAACTCGTGGCCAGCGAATTGAGCCACCTGGTTGGACGCAAGAAATTGTCCAAGCCTCTCAGCCACAAGATTGCTGAGGTATGGGGGGACGCCTAGAGTCGATTATAAAGTTTGAATTCGCTTCAAAATGCTTAGTCTTTCTATGGATATCCTCAGCTTTTACCGCCAACGCCCTATTGCTTTGCCCCCTGGCTTTTAGCAACTACACGCTCAACAATCTTTTCAAGGAGAGGAATTGAAGCAGCAGCTCCGTCACCACCCAAGATACCGGCCAGGGACTTTTCAGCGTACTTGGCCATCATGTCCACCTCGATGTTGACGGTATCTCCCTTGCCCTTCTTGGCCATGACAACCCTTTCCTGAGAGTATGTAATCAACATAATCTCCCACCAGCCTTCAGCATCGTTGACTTGAGTGACGGTCAAGCTGGTTCCGTCAATGGCGATGAATCCCTTGTACACGATGTAGCGCAGAAACTCGGGCTTCTTGGGCTGGAAGCGGAAAGTGAGAGCGTTGCCATCAGGCGTCACGGAGAGGATGTCGGCGGTTGTGTCGACATGGCCCTGGACAAAGTGGCCACCCATACGAGTGTCGGCGCGGACGGCCCGTTCCAAGTTGACTCTGCTCGACTCCACTAGGGTGCCGAGGTTGGTGATGCGCAGCGTCTCGGGTGCGACGCCAATGGTGAATGTATCGTTTGAGAAAGAAGTCACAGTGAGGCAGCAGCCATTGACGGCGATGGAGTCGCCCTCGTGGCAGTCTGTGAGGAGGTTGGATCCCGAGGGGATGGTGATTGTCATGACCGAGCTGCCGGTGGCGGCATCATTCACGAGCTTGGAGATGACTCGGAATTGTTAGCTGTAACGTTGTTGTAGGTTCATCCGGCTTTTATAGACTCACCTCCGATCTCTTCGACAATTCCGGTGAACATGATGACTTATTGTGAGTGTAACTCTTAGTTCTGCTCTGTTAGAGATGTGATGAAGGCTTCAGCGGGCTGTAGAGTGAACTCACTCACTGAAAGTTGTTGGATAATGTCCGTGAATAAGCCGAGGAGGACTCAATGCTCCGTGAAGAATAGTGGGACTACTCTGTTATACGTTCCACGACGGGAATTGCGAGACGAAAAGGATTGATGGCTTTTTCTTTTTAGGGAGCAAGTTGTGAAAAGGACAGAGAAGCGATTTATTCACTCTGCTTCATCCAAACTACAAAGCAATGAGTCCAATCTTACCAATCCTTAGCCCGAGAAGTTCGTTTGATGCCAAAGCAGAGCCCCGCATCCATGGGGGGCGCTCGAATGGCTTATCGATAACGGTCCCGCCAAAATTTCAAGTTTTCAGTTGAATCGGGATGCGGTGCGACTGAGCGGCCACAAGTTCAGCCAACGCTGTTGAGTTGAGAATCTCTATCAAATTCATTGACTTTTCAACAAACCCTTTTGTTCCATTTTTTGGAAATTCAAAACCTATCACTCAAATACTTCCCATCACTACTTATCTATCTTCATACTTCATCACATCTCAGAAATTTCAGCATGGCGCCTCGTGCCGGCGACAAGAAGGATGCACCAAATCTAAGCAAACTGATTGCCGATGCAGAGACGCAGTACGAAGTGGGCAATCTAGACGAGGCCATTGCCCTTGCGTCAAAAGCTCTGGAGCTGACGGGAGAGGGCGGTGATTTCGAACTCAAAGCCTTGAACTTGCTGGGAGTCTTGAATGTCGAAGATGGCGAGGTTGAAGAGGCGCGGGACTACTTCCTGCGAGCGATAAAGCTGGACGAGGAAGGTACTCTAGATGAGAAGATTGGTGGTGGGCCTGAAAAGTTTTTGTTTCTAGCTCAGCTGAGTGAGGAGGGCGGCCAGGACAGTGTCCAGTGGTTTGAGCGCGGTGCTTCTGCGCTGCGAAAACAGATTCAGACTTTGAACGACGTCGCCAACAAGACACCGGAGCAGCAGGCTGCTCTTGAGGAAATGCAGAGCAAACTCGGTGGCGTCTTGTGTGCTGTTGCTGAGGTGTACATGACGGATCTGTCGTGGGAGACTGACGCCGAGCAGCGATGCGAGGCTCTCATCACCGAGGCCATGCTCATCGCGCCCGAATACCCCGAGACCTGGCAGACGGTGGCCAACGTGCGCATCTCACAGGAGAGACTGGACGAGGCCCGCACCGCGTTGAAGCGAAGCCTGGATCTCTGGCAGGACTTGCCCCCGGAGCACCCCTCAGTGCCAGAGTTCCCGACCAGAGTCAGCCTGGCGCGATTGCTCATGGAGACGGAGATGGAGGAGCAGGCTCTCAGCGTGCTGGAGCGGCTGGTCACGGACGACGATTCCAGTGTCGAGGTCTGGTATCTTGGAGGCTGGTGCCTGTACGTTGCGGGCGAGAAGCTGCGCGAGGCGAAGCCCCAGCAGCAGAACGGCACCGAGGGCGCCAGCGAGGAGTGGAAAGCGACGTGGGGATACGCGCGGAAGTGGCTTACTCAGTCTTTGAAGCTGTACGAGCTGCAGGAATACGAGGACGACAGATTGGGTGAGCACGCGGTGGAGCTTTTGCAGAGCATCAACAAGGAGCTTGGCGAGCCTCCGGAAGGAGAAGACGAGGAGGAGTGGTCTGGCATTAGCGATGATGAAGATGAGGATGATGACGAGGAGATGCAGGATTAGAAGTGGACTTAAAAAAAGGGTTTGGCGACATTGAATGAATGGACGGCGTTGGGATGGATGCTATAAAAAAGAAGATTTGGTTTTTCGACGTTGAGACGTGGGTAATGGAAAATAGTGCGTGAGAGCCTTTAGGGAATATACTAGATGTGACGATTTCAATTTCAAGACTGATATCAATACTCACTATTTCATTGTGTCAAGCTCGCTTTTTGTACATCATACAGGCTCACTGGGATTCAATGGTTGATTTAAAAAGCGTTTATTCCGCTGTTCGTCCCTCTTTTTCGAAACCAATAAAAATGATACAAGATTCCCAAGATGTAGACATTCATAACTCCCACCGGAAAAGAACAAAAAATAAAACTCCATATATGTCGTATCCCCAAAGATATATATACGCTCGCTCACCTCCCATCATCTAAGCAGCCTCCACCTTGAGCTGCTCAACACCATCCACCAACCCCTCCTCATCCTCCTCTTCATCACCCTTACCAACCAAGCCCTTCTCCCAAAGCTGTCTCCCCGTCAACTTGACAGGCTCCTTAATCTTCGCCTTCTTCAGCTCCGCCAACCGCTCCTCCTCCTCACGCACCCTCTGCTCCTCCATCTCCCGCAGGAACCCCTCGCGCCACTTGAGGAAAGTCTCCGGCGTAACAGGCGTCCCATGGAACTTTTTATTCTCCTCCCTCTCGGCAGCGAGCTTCTCCTCCTCAATCACCTTTGCGGCGGCGTCTTTACGGTCCTGGACGAGCTGCTCGGCGGCTTCCTTGAGGGTGGAGTACAGCGTGAAGACCATGGCCATGCCGAGGTTCTCCTGGATGGTGTCTGCGAGGTCGGCGAGCAGCTGGGCGCGGTCGTCGCCGACGCTGAAGTGCAGGTGGGACGGGCTGTTGTTGGAGGCGAGGATGTCGAGGTGAGGCGCCTCGTCGGGGTATTCGTCGGGGTAGCGTACCGAGAGGAGGAAGTTGGGGGGTTCTTCGTCTTCGGGGGTTTCTTCGTCGGGGATGTCGAGGACGACTTTTATCCGGAACTCTGTCTCGGAGATGTCTTGAGTGTGAAAGAAAACATGTTAGCTGGAGAAATGCCCAACTTCTTCTTTCTTCTTCCTGGTGATTTCGAGCTGCTGGGGGGCGCTTTACCTGTGATTTCTTCGGGAAAGATGGATTCGAGCACTTCACGCTCTTCGACCTGCTCTTCGCGACCCATTGCGGCGGCTGATTTGGTGTGTTTTTCTCTTTTTGCTGTGTGGAAGTCGCTGCTTGGTGTTGATGATGGAGCTTTTTTGGGTTGGCGGTTTACTTTCTTTAGGTGGGGTTGAGAGGAAAGGCTGTAGTTTTGGCGGGGTTCAATCGTGGGGACGGACGTCCTCTAAATTTGGGACTGCGGATTTGATGTTAATTGAGTGCAGATTCAATGGCGGGATTAGACAGATGATGCTGGGGTAGTTGTTGAGTTTATCTCATTTTATATTCAATACTGTATCAACATATATCAATGGATATTTGAAGTTGGAATATTTACAGGCATCGACACCTTACAAGGGATATTAGTGCATATATCCGTGCATCGCATAAAATGGCCATCATGTAAATGCATCACTGATATTATGAATCCAATGCAGTGTCGTATCGCTTCCCATCGCAGTACTGCACAAACCCGTCCAGGTCCATCTTCTTCAGCACCGTGCTGAAATTCCCAGACCCGGCCCCAATGCCTCGATGCGAGCACAGATCGGCAGCACGCGCGGCATCGATGGCAGGGGCTCCCTTGGGATACTCGATGTGGAAGACAGGCTTACCGGCCTTGATAAAGGGGGCAAACGTCTCGCACTCTGAAAACTCGGCGCACTGCTCGTTGACGGAAAAGTTGATAAAGTCGAGCACCTTGGGGATGATGCCACCGGCGTTTTTCAAGCCAATGGCCATGTGGTACGAGCTGGCCTCGGTGTGCAGGAACTGGAGATAGTTGATCGAGTCTTGGGCCGTGAGATTCAGCCCATTGTCGTTTTGCTACCCCATGACAATGAGACGAATTAGCACTGTTGCAATGTAATGTGTTCCGTCGTGTTGAGAAAAAAAGGAGGCTTACATAACCGTCGACGTTGTCGGGGTCAATGGCATCGCATCCCTTGGACGAGGCGAGCTTGATGCGGTCCCTCATGATGCTGCGAACATTGTCGCTGTTGAGGTCCAGCCAGCGCTCGTTGGGCCATCCGTCAAGGGGCTTGCCCAGATCCGACTCGTTGAACCGGCCCTTATCCGGCCGGAAATCCTCGTACGAACCGGCGCTGAAGTAGCAAATGACCTTCTTCCCGCGGCCCTGCAGCGCCTTGAATGTCTCTGCGTCGTTGTCAAAGAGGTCGAGGTCCCAGATGGCCACATCCGGGCTGGCGGATCCGTTTGTGAGCTTGATGGCGCCCTGGAGCACGATTTGCCACGTCGCGTTGACGCTGGGCTGCCATGTGCTTGTGCGGTTGTGATTGTCTGAGTCTGGGTCTGAGTTTGAGCCTGAGTTGTTGTCATTGTCTTGGTCAGAGTCGTCGTGACCGCCTCTCTGCGTCAATCCGACGCCTAGGCCGACGCCGAGCCCGATGGCGACGATAAGAAACGCGCCTGCGATGGCAAGTAGTTTCCAATGACGCCGTAAAGCATTGGGTTTGCCGGCATGATGCTGTTTTGTGCTAGAGTCGGTGGGCTTCATTCCTCCCTGCCTTCAACTCCAATGGCCGAGTTGAAGCTGGTGAGACAACCGAGTGTAGCAAGGTTCAAGTTACACATTTCTTTTACTCCAATTCCTGCTTGTCAATTAAATCCCAAGTAGTACCGTTGTCATCATGGCGCAGTCTCTAGCTGCTCCTGCGCAGTATCGTGGCTACATGCTGTACACACTCCAGTTCAGTGCTTCCCATGTCTTTCGTGATGCCGTCAATCCACCAAAGGATTCAAATGCGGCGCAGCAAAGGGGCCAGAAGGGTCCTCGAGTGTGGCTCAAGGGAGGACAAGCCCAAATAGCTGGGCGCCACAGCAGGCTAGCCGCAATCCATTTGATTCCATTGCGTGCTAACAAAGACAATGAGCCATTGAGCTCGAATTTTTGACAGCCCAGTACGGGCACTGTCTACATGTGAAAGTACCTTCTCCGAGAGGAACCTGTAAGCAAAATCCACCACCTAAAATAGAGAGAGATTGGCGGCACTTTTTTGTGCGAGAAACAGGGAGTCGGTAATTACGGGGGACAGGCTCCGTAATATCACAATTGAATGAGATTTCGAAATCTGCATCCATGTATCCTCAAGGTACTTGTACTTGTGCTTGACAGAGAGGGCGACGAAAACTCAAGACCGCCAGTTCGTGTACGAGTACGCATGTGAAAGCTTCAGCAGCTTTTCCCATGTGATTGGCTTACGTAGAAAAGTACACGTACGAGTAGAAAGGACTGCTGCATCTGATATCTCAACAATTGGCTGGAAGATCCCGTCTGAAGCCCCCCTGTCATTTTGCATCGGCAGGCACCGGACCTGCCTTGCTGCTTACCTATGTATCTTCAGAAACGAATGGAATCCCAGCAAGGAAAAAGAGGCGAGTAAGAGAAAAAAAAAATCAGAGGCGTAGGCGTCGCCGGTCCAATCTGCTCGTGCCTTGATTATGCAAGGCCGCATGCGAGATAGTGCCATGCAATGCGACGCTGATGCAACGGTGCAGCGAGCAGGGGCCGTTAGTGGCCCTTCAGGGCTCGCAGCAGCTGTTTAGTGGCCTCTGTGGTGGTCCGACCGCCCACTGTGGGCACTGGGAGCAGCACGATAGGCTTGCGGCGACCCGTATTATAACGCAGTGCAGCTTCCAAGGCATGCAGCTGCTATGGGTCCGATTGAAGCTGTGCAGCCTCGCGACATGGCACGATTGAGCTCCGTCTCGTCGATGGCTTCCAGCGCGTGTCGAGCGTCTGCTTCCGGCCGCCGGGCTTTTGTATGTAGGTATCGATACTGCGCCGTGACCTGGCCACTGCTAACATGCTAACATCCAATGCTAACAATCAAGGGCACTGTGCGCCGCAAGTACTAACAGACATGCCTGCCGTGTTGCTTATCGTATCTGCTTGCAGAGCTGCAAAAGCCCCCACCGCCTCGCCGGCCACATTTAATTTCGCACGATTTCAACACTAGCAACTCTTCGCACCTCAATACTCATACTGTCCTCGACGCCGCTGGTTCTTCCATCCCGGGCTGTGGCGACCCTCGAAGCTTCTTTCGTCGTCATCGTCGTCTTCTTCCATCTTGGTCATCGTTCTTGATTCCAACATCCCGCCATCCCTTTATATCCTCCCTCCTCATCCCCTCGAGCCACACCGACGACCTCATCAACATCTCTAATTCCTAATCGCGACAATGGGCAGCTACACTTTCAAGTGGTGAGTTTTGCGCTTTCCCAAGGCGAAGCTTTGCGCCGCCAACCCCCAGTCGAAAAAAATCCGGCACTCGCGCCGCTACGAGCTTTTGCGAGACCACGAGGGCACAAAGGAGCCTCCACCTGGTTGGCGCGAAAAAAAAAAAAAAATACGATCCCAGCTGGAATCAAATTAGCCTATGGAAGCTGAGCTGACGTTTGGGGGTTTTCCTTCTCTAGGGAGCATCCCGCCGAAGAAGTGTTCGTCACGGGCACCTTTGACAACTGGACGAAGAGCGAGCAGTTGGTCAAGGAGGGTGACGTCTTCCAGAAGACGGTGGCCCTGAAAGATGCATCGCAGAAAATATACTTCAAGGTAGGTCGAGAGCTTGCTGTCGTGCTGCGGCTGCCCACCATCCGCTGCTTCTGCCGTTGAGTTTTTGATGCTTTGCTATATGCTGTCCTTTCCCTTCTCTCCCTTTCGCATATGCCATTGGCCATGGCCTTGTTGAATACCAGCCTCAATGCGCCGTCCAGCCCATCGCTCGATATGATCTACCTGGGGTTAGTGCCCTTTCCCATGTCTTGTCATGATCATCATACAGCACAGCAGTAAAGGCCCGCCCAATAAAGCTGCATCGCTTCGTCCACTTTCACAGTCCCACGAGATGCAATTCCATCTTTAGCACGAACCATTCGAGGCGGATCAGCGTTGCATCCGTCCTTGGCCGGCGAACGATGGAATCTCGTCGGTCGCCGGACTGGCTCAGCGTTGGCTTTTGCACAGGTCGCTGAAACCCCCCACGGCGCTTCCTGCTATCGTCTGCGCCGGGGGCTGTGACGCAACCCAACGCGACGCAAAGCCCGCGGGGTTGGAATGTTGGTGCTGATAGCAAGCGCTGGTCATCCGACTCGCCATCCTTTTCCCCCTTCGAGGCCTCTAGCGCACCCCGAGTGTGGTGTAGCGGTGAGAACGAGGGAGCTTGCGCCACAGCCGCAAGAGATTGGTGATCTATCCAAGTTTGGTTTTCCGTCCCTGTTGGCGCTGTCAAAGTCCGCTGCTGTCAAGGGGCGCCTTAATCTACTTATATCGACCTACCTAATCCAACTCAACCATGATTCCCGCTAGGCCACCACTTAATTGGGGGATTCGGCCATAAACCCTTGTCGCCGTGCCAAAGCGGCCCCCGCACCGGCCTGGCCAACCCCCTTCCATGGCCGTTGTCGTGCATATATCACGTCACACGCACCTGGATAGTGGATTCAGCCTGTTTCGCACTGCATCATAGTACATATATTTCGATCCTCTCCAGCGAGGGGTCTTTACTCTCTTCTTTGACAATCTGTTTGCTGACCCTTTTCTTTTTTCGCATCATCTAGTACGTCGTCGACGGAAACTGGACGGTAAACGAGTCTTCTCCCAAGGAGGCCGATCACGAAGGCAACGTCAACAACTTTATTACTCCTGAGGACATTCTCAAGTCCGACCCCGCAGCTGCCTTCATCAGCACCGTTACTCCCCAGTCCACTACCGCTAAAATGGCGAGTGAGCAACCCGTTGAGAAGCCCGAGGGTATCGCTACCCCTTCTGACGTTCCCGGCGGCTTCCCGGCGACCCCCCAGACCGAGTTGGACAAGACCATCAGCGTCAATCCTCTTCCCGCTGCTGCTGGTGCCATCAACCCCATCCAGCTCGCGCCTGGCGAGGAGGTTCCCAATGTTGGCATTGAGAGCACCAATGAGCACGTCAAGCTCGACAAGGAGTCTTATGAGAAGAGCGACGCCCTTCCCGGCATCGTCGCCGCCGACCTGCCTCCTGTCACCAGCAATCTGATTCCCGAATCCAGCCTTCCCGTGACTGCTGCCTCCGAGGACGTCCACATCAACACCGTTGGTGCTGGCGCCACTACCGTTGGCCTAGCTGCTCAAGTTCCCCTTGAGGCCAAGGTTCCCGAAGTCGTCAAGGAGAGCCAGGAGAAGGCCAATGCCGAGCCTGAAGCCGCCGCCATCCCCGCAGAAGTCGAGGCCAAGGCCAAGGTTGAGGAGGAGCTCAAGGAGAAGGTCCCTGAAGCTCCCGTCACCTCTGAGGACAAGCCTGTCCTCGACACCGGTGCCATTGCTGCTGCCGCCGCCACCACTGGCGCCGCTGTTGTGGCCGCTGTCATTGCCGCCAAGGACAGCCTTGTCGAGACCGCCGCACCCGCCGCCAACGACGCTGTTGATGCTGCTGTTGATGCCGCCAACAAGAACCTCCCCGACTCCGTCAAGGAGCAGCTGCCCGAGCCCGTGAAGGAGACACTGGCACAGCATGAGACCGCCGCCAAGGAGGAGACCCGAGAGGAGGTTTCTCCCGAAGTCCCCGCTGAGGTCAAGGAGTCCATCACTGAGGCCGGCAAGAGCCCCGAGGCTGCCGCCAACACTGTCGCCGTCGAGGAGAAGAAGGAGGTCGAGGCCGAGCTGCTGAAAGAAGTCAAGCCGGTCGCGGCTATCGATGAGCCCAAGGTTGAGGAGACCAAGGCCCCGGTTGAGGTGCCCGTCACCTCTGCTACCATTACCGATGTGGCAGCCATTGACAGCCCAGTGACCGAGGTCAGCAATGTCCAGGTGACCAAGACTGAGGTCCCCGTCGAGGAGCTCACAAAGGACGCTCCTGCAACCGAGGAGCCCAAGGCTGTTGAGGTCGCCAAGGTCGAAGAGCCCAAGACTGAGGTGGCCGCCCCGGCTCCCATTGACACGACAGTTGCCTCGGAAGCTCCCAAGGCCGACACCGCCGTCGATACCCCCGTCACCGAGACTGACAAGACAGAGGTGCCTCCCGTCGACGCGGCCACTGAGGAGCCCGCCAAGGGCGATGCTGCCAACGGCACCAACGGCGCCCATAGCGATAAGACGTCTGAGAAGAAAAAGAATCGTATCAGCGCCTTCTTCAGCCGGTTCAGCAGGCACAAGTCCTCGGACAAGAACTAGGAGTCATAGTGGCGACAGGACAGAGCATCATCAATGTTGAGATGCCTGGTTTACGTTTTACAGTGTCGGTTTTCTTGGGCTGCTGGAGTGGCTTTGTTTATATGTCTATGATTCCCCACTTTGGCAGAGAAGTGTGACTTGGGTCGAATAACGTCGGATACCTGGATCACTATTTCATATACCTAAATTCATTCCGTTTTTATTTTCTTTGCAGCCTTGTTCGCTCTCTCTTCCCCTTTAGTCTTGTCATGTGCTATTTGGCTTCTTCAATTGGTGCCTGCTTATGCGTTCTAAGAGAGAGGACGAGCCTGGGGAGTCTCTTAATTTGTTTTATTTCCTATGTAGCATGGAACGGCACCCCCTCCCATGTAAATACATTTTTGCCTAATTAATGTCTATCATTATATTTTATATTTGACTACTCTTTCGCTCCGATCTGTGCAGGAATTAAAACCTGCAAAATCTGCAATCCAATGGACAAGACTGCCAACCAGTCTAGACCTTGTCGATTCCTTTTGCGGGGATGGCTGGGTGCTTACGACGAGCTCGTACTCGTACTGTGACTCATTTGCCGGGATATCTGCCCATATCTATGCAGGATTGATTACAGGTTACAGGCAGTGTCTGATGCCAATGCGCAACCTGACGGCATGGATTCCTGTTTACCGCATTCGGCGCAAAGCAATAAGTCTCAATTTGCACCACATCCCACAAGCTTTCCTAGTAGTAATATCTGTATTGATGTAATGCATGTGAGACACTGATAAGGACGGTAGCAGCGCCAAACAGTCACATGCGAAATCACGTGCTGCAGTACCAGCTTCTATCTCCGATCAAACAGCGTCCATGATTCCCGTGCCATTTGCCCCGCCGCTGACTCGCCCATTTTACGTGCTGCCAGCATCCCGAACCTAGACTCTGCTACTCTGCCTACTCTATCCTCCAGTGCCGGGGCCAACCGGGTCCCTTTTGGAGCTCCATCAGTCATCCTCTTTCTTCCTCTCTTTGCATCATTCATTTGCTTTTGTTTCTCCTCATTGTCCAGCATCTTTTGCAAACACCGTCCTACTTATCCATCATCCCGCGAGAGTCTTGACGGCACCACGGGCTGCGACTTCACTGCAGTTCGTGGGCATGCTGGACTTGACGCCACCCGCTTCCGACGACGTGGGCGGCTGAGCAGCCAATCTGCAAACCGTCGACCTTGGCTGCTTCCATCACCATCTTGGCCGTCGCATCATGAACCCTTCGAACCCGAGCGCGGGCAAGTCCCTTCAGATCCAGTCAAGCTATCCAGTGCCCGTCCAGCCGGCACCGGCACCACCGAGCTTCGAAGCCTCTCGTCGTGCGAATCCAACAGTCGGAGCCTCGTCGCCCCAGCCCACGCCCCGAAAGGGACAGAGCTCTCGCAGACAGCATCGGACGCAGCGTCGGCCCAGCATGGGACACAGGCCCGTTGATGAGTATGACGCCATGGCCGAGATCAGGGCGCTCAGAAACCCGACGAGTCGGCGCGGACAGACTTCTATCACGCATCTGCTGAATTACTCAGCGCCACTGCACCACCAAGATCTCGGTCACCACCACCACTCCAACCCCAGGTCGTACCGGCGGAATCCGACCTGGGGCCCGGGCTCGGGATACCATGCGGTCGATAAATCCAGATATGTTCACGCCAACTATCGCTTCGTCGTCTCTCCCAAGGGAGACTACTCTAAGCATGCCGCGGATGCCGACCTCTTCTTGGACTGGTCCAATGTCCTGCAGGTCATTGCTTCATCAGAATCACAGGCATCGTCGTGCCCCATTTGCCTGTCGGAGCCCGTTGCCCCCCGAATGGCAAAGTGCGGACACATCTTTTGTCTTACATGCTTGCTTCGCTTCATGAACTCGGTACTGAGCGAGGATGAAGCGAAGCCGGGCAAGGCCGCCAAATGGAGGAAGTGTCCCATCTGCGAAGACAGCATCTACCTTCCCGACGTGCGGCCAGTGCGGTTCTACGCTGGTCAAGAGAGCCCGCTCCCCCGAGTTGGGGATGACGTTGTCCTAAGGCTGATGGCGAGAAACGCAGACTCTACTCTTGCGCTACCACGAGCAAGCGGAGCAGAAGTTCTCAATTCAGAGGATGGCATTCCATGGCACTTTGCCGCCAATGTTTTGGATTACGCCCGTGTCATGAAAGGAACGGGACAGTACATGGCCGCCCAATATGATGAAGAAATTGAGACAATGCTACAGCAAGCCATGGAAGATGAAGTCCTGTTCGGACAGGATGGCGAGTGGACTCAAAAGGCTGTCAAGGCTGTCAACGCCGCCAAAGAGAAGGTTGTTACCCTTGGTGGTGCCGATGAAGCAAGTGCAAGCTCACTGCCTGGCTCGGCGAAGCAGTCGTCCGAGCCCGACTTTTACTTTTATAGCGCTCTACCTCACTTGTATCTTTCGCCTTTAGACATTCGGATTCTGAAAACCAAATACGGTTCCTTCTCGGCTTTTCCCTCCACGCTGCTACCAAGAGTCGAGCACATTTCCACGGGTCATGTCGTCGATGACGCATTACGGAAACGGGCAAAATACCTAGGTCATCTTCCTTATGGCTGTGTCATTAGCTTTCTAGAGTGTGACTGGACAGACATTGTCCCTGCTGAGACGCTCGAGTCGTTTGCTTCAGACATTGAGCGGAGACGCAATCGAAATCGCGAAAAGGCTGCACAGGAAGAGCGGGAACGCCTTCAATCTGAGAGGCTGGAAGCGGCTGCTCTCCGAAACCTCACCGGATCTCGACGGCCTCACTCTCCACCCATTGAAGACGATTCGCCCCCAATGGACATGTCGGAATTTCAGCCCTTGGCGGCGCCGTCTGGCACAACACCTCCCGACCCAAGACTGGGATTCTCCACGCTGGCTTCCATGTCGACAAGTCCCTCGACTCAGAGGACGGTCTGGGGCACTCCCGCCATCTCAACAACTCCTGGGATGGAAGACGTCCCAGTCCCAGTGCCCACCAATGTTGATGATGGATGGCTCAAGGATGAGGATCTCTTCCTCAGCCCCAGTGAGCTCGCCAGGCAAATGGAGGCACTGAACACCATTGAGAAAGAAGAGAATGGACAGAGCAGCAGCAGTGCCCGCGGCAGCGGCAGTGGTGGTGGCGGTGGCAAGAAGAAGAAGAAGCAGAAGATTACCCTTATGAGCACTGGTGGGCGGCGTGGCGTCTAACGAAGAGATTCGAGACAGCCGCAAATGCCAACATAGATGATTGTGTGTCTTTTCACGGCGTTTACATATGTTTCATCCGGGCTGGAGTCTTTTTTTGGGTTGAGGAGGAAGAAGTGTAATCATTTCAGACATATAAATATATAACCAACTAAGCGACCAGCGACCTTGCGATGGAGGCATCAAAGGATGGTTTCCCATGGAATCGCTGGTATAAGAGAATTGCAAGGCTCTTCTCTTACTGCTTAGATTGCGTAGCATGACGCCAGCGCTGTTTTCAATGATATACCGACCACGTAACAAAGCTTCCACTACTTTGCAATCGCTTTTTGAGTCCAATTCGTAAAGCCTTCAGTTCGTTCAACGGTGAAAGCGATGCTTTAAATCCTTATCGCGATAAGACGTCAGTTCGACTCGTTAGCAGCAGATTTACAGCGACTCGTGCACTACAGACTACAGCGCAACGCTTGCGGGGCGAGTCTTTTGCCTGTGGGGTGATTGCCTAGTTCGCTTTTATCAGAACTGCAATCGATAGCCTAAAATTTTTTCCACTGCCAGCCGCGTTATCGCTCTAGCTTCAACGATCCAGAGCAACCAAGAAAAAAATATCCGGGAAGAAAATATCCCTTCATTCGCGGAAAAAAGAGCATGGCGGCCAACACCTCGCCATCTCTGACAAACTCGTCTCACACAATGACGGCACTGCCGCTGGTCTCGGTGCCGCCAACGGGCGTTAATGGCGAGAACAACAAGATGCTGCTGGCGTTGCTAGAGAGCCTGCGGCCGGACAAGAGGCACGTCTTTCTGCAGCCGAGCGACGCCCTGCCGACGGGATCCCTCAATGTGGTCAAGGAGACGCTGGAAGGGTTCGCGGGCGAGGTTGGCGAGGAGCAGGAGGTCAGGCTGAAGGAGAGCCGGAAGAGGAAGAGGGAGGGGAGGGGGGAGATTGATGTGCTGAAGCTGAGGAGGGTGTATGTGGATGGCTTCGAGACGGAGCAGGTGTGGCAGCAGGCGAGGAGGATAATTGGTAGCGTGTTGAAGTTTTCGGATGGATTGCTAGATGAATTGGAGGAAGAGGGTGAGGTGGTTGCGGCTGACCAAGTTAATGGCCAGGATGACGAAGAGGAGGAAGAGGAAGACATTGAAGACGATGAAGACATTGAAGGAGAAGAAGGAGAAGAAGAAGATGATGAGGAAGAGCTTGATGTTGAGTTGGACGAGGACCAATTGGAGGATGGTCTAGAAGGCGAAGACGACGAGGATCTTGATGAGCTGGAAGACGGTCTCGAAGATGAGCTGAATGAGGATGAGGACGAAGAAGACGAAGATGAGCAAGACGTCGAAGAGTATGTCGAGGATCCTGATGGCCTCAATGACGGCTTCTTCAACCTCGAAGAGTTCAACCGACAATCCCAGTACTTTGAAGAACAAGACGCAAGGGGTGACCCCAACACCGACCGAGCCAGCGATGACGAAGACATAGATTGGGACGCAGACCCAATGTCAGAGCCCAAGGCTGGTTCTAAAAAGTCATCCAACCGCAAATCACAAGACGAAGACGAAGACCAGCTACAAGATGAGGATGATGAGGAAAGCGACGAAGAGGATGGCCCAACATTCGGCGACATGGCTCTTGACGCACCAGAAGGCGAGAGCGACGATGAAGCCCTCAATGACGAGGCCGCAGATGACGAAGGCATGGATTTCAACGCAAACGAGGTCTACTTTAAGGACTTCTTTGCACCACCGCCCCGGAAGAGCAAAGGTGGCAAGCCAAAGAAGAGCGTTCGCTTCCAGCCGGAGGAACCTACCAAGGAGGATGTCGACAGAGCCATGGCCGATGTGCGCCGAGATCTCTTTGACGATGAGTCGGACAATGACGATTCTGAAGATGCTCTATCTGATGTCTCAGCCGGCGACCCCAAGTCACGCCGATCAGCCCACGAGCGAAGACAGGCCAAGCTGGCCGAGGAGATTCGCAAGCTAGAGGCCGCCTCCGTTGCCAAGCGCGAGTGGACTCTCTCTGGAGAAGCCGCTGCTGTCGATCGACCCGTCAACTCTCTCCTGGAAGAGGACCTCGACTTTGAGCACGTCGGCAAGCCCGTCCCCGTCATCACCCCGGAGGTGACGGAGGGCATCGAGGACATGATCAAGCGACGAATCCTGGCCCAGCAGTTCGACGAGGTTCTGCGCCGGAGACCAGACGCCGAGGCCGTGCCCAGCGGAACACGCCGCGGCATAATCGAGGTCGACGACAGCAAGTCCAGCAAGGGCCTCGCCGAGGTGTACGAGGAGGAGCACGTCAAGAACGCCAACCCGGACACGTACGTCAGTCAGTCGGACGAGAAGCTGCAGCGCGAGGAGAAGGAGATTGAGGCCATGTGGAAGGACGTCTCGTCCCGCCTCGACGCCCTCAGCAGCTGGAACTACAGACCCAAGCCCAGCGCGGCCACCGTCTCCGTCGTTTCTGATGTCGCCGCCGTCGCCATGGAAGACGCCCAGCCCACGACGGCGTCCGCCATCTCCGGCCAGAGCAGCCGCCTCGCGCCCCAGGAGGTGTACAAGGCCGGCGCCGACAACGCCGCCCAGGGCGAGGTCGTCACCAGCGGCGGCATGCCCCTCGCAAGACAGGAGCTTTCGCGCGAAGATAAAGTGCGTCGTCGTCGTCGCGAGAAGGAGCGCATGCGCAAGGCTGGCGGTGCGGACGCTGCGGGCGCGACGAAGACGAATGGCGCCGGTGGTGCGAAGAAGACGCTTTCGGCAAAGGTTAAGATGCAGCGCGAGACGATTGCTGAGCTGAAGAAGGGAGGTGTCAAGGTGATTAACCGCAAGGGCGAGATTACCGACGTTGAGGGCAAGAAGACCAAGGTGGCGGCCAAGATTGTGTCGGGAGGAAGCTATAAGCTGTAAAATTGCGAGCCTATGGGGTTATTTATATACAAAGTCTGAGGACGAAAAGATGACAGATGGGTATTTTGAACACTGTATATATAGATGTTGAGAAAGGGCAGTTGGTTTGATTAGGCTTTTTTGGTTTCTGTGTGGCCGGCTGTAATGAATGGATTTGTTTGACGTTTCTTTTACATAAAAGTCCATCAAGACAAAGCAGAGTATTCGGGGTGGAAACTAGAAAAGGGGAATATTCCATTTATACAGGGCGCGAGAGTTGTTTTCTTTCTTCAAATCATGCACGTTCTTCCCATTTCTGCACTTCTTTGAGAGACCAAAAAAAGGGGGGTGGCATCAATTGCTCGTTGGTATTCCAATCTCATACAGAATTAAATCGTCATGTAGCAAAATCGAAGGCATCGCACCCATCCATCCATCCTTGCCTTATCCCATCACCCTCATAAGCTCTCCCCACCACAGGAACCACAATGGGTATGGGTTTTCCAATATCAAGCTCGATTCATCTTCTCCCCCCTTTCCCATCCCTCCTAAGACGCCCTAAACTCCCCGACTGAAAACGCAGCGTTCATTCCCAGAATCTCCTCTCGTCGAAAACAAATTCAAACCGGGCAGAATCAAGTAAAAGTAGGGTGTGTGGATAGCAGGCTTATTTATCAGCTTCGGCGGTCTGCTCCTCCTCATCCACCTTGGTCCTCTTCGTTTCAAGCTCAGAAGACTCCTCGTCGGCCTTGCGCTTAGTATTACCGCTGCCGTTGACGGCATCGTCGTCCTTGGCCTTCTTCTTGCGAACAAGACTCGTCAGGTCGACGGCGTTCTTACTAGCCTCTTCGACGCGCGCCTGTACCTCGGCAGCGGATTGGCCAAAGGCAGCGCCGAGGATGCCGCCCAGAGGGTTGGCTCCGTCACCTAGCAGGTCATTCGCACTGAGAGGATCCTTTTTCAGGTCCACGAGCTGTGATTTGTTAGTAAAGAGGAAAGGGGGGAGATAACACGCGGTGATGCTAGTGGGATGGGATTGAAAAAGCCTTTTGAAATCAGAATCGACATACCCTTTGCTCCAGTTCAGCGATAACATCCTTCATCTCTTCAACAGCCTTGCGAGACAATTCATTATCCTCTGGAGACGCTGAGCTAGCAATCTCGACCTCGATAGCCTGCATCTTAAGTTTAAAGCTCTTAATGGCAAGCTCCATTTCGGCGACAGCCTCGTCGCGCAGGCCCTGATCAATCTCCTCGCGCTTGGTGTTCTTGCCCTCATCATCGGCAACTGTGAGGGAGGCAAACTCTAGCGCTAAGGAAAGCTTGTAGTGTGCCTCGGCAATGATTTCGGATTCTTCAGGGTAGAGCTCTACCTTGTAGTTGAGAGATGTACGGCCGTCTTCGATCGCATTAGGATACCTGTGCTCACAAAGTCGGTCCAATTAGCCGCGTCTCGCTCCATCTCCGAAACGAAAGAGAAGTAAGAGTATGGCTTACCGCTCATTCTCGAGAGAGATTTCAGCAAGACAGTCGTGGGTCTCTGCAAGACGCTCTTTGATGTGTCTGACGGCCGAGGAGTCTTCTTTGGCGACTTCTTTGCCCTTGCCTTTGCTCTCGTCTTCGCCCTGCGCTTCCTCCTCTCTCAGCTGATCCAGCTGCTTCTGGTAGCAAACGCGCGCGAGTTCGAGAATCTCAAAGGCAGTGGCAAGATCGTCGTCTTCCTCTTCGTCTTGGTCTCCTTCTTCCTGGCCCTATTTGTTTTGCACGATGGGTAATTAGACAGCGAACACAACCCGGTCACAACCCGGTCAAGCTGGCATATTACCCACCTCGTCTTCGTCAGACTCGTCAAAGTTTTCATCGCCCGTAAACTGGAAGAAGAGCTTCTTTCCTTCTGGAACGTCGTCCTTCTCCTCGTTCTTCTTGTCCTTTCCTTGTTCGGCCCCGCCTTCCTGAGCTCCCTCTCCCTCGTCCGCTTTGGTAGCTTTCTTAGAGGGCGCACCGCTGCTTGATTTTGTCTTCTTCTCCGCGGGAGCGGGAGCGGAGCCACCGAGGACATCACTCTTGCTCTGACCAACCTTGAACAAGCTGCGTCCGTAGTGGAAGAGGATCTCAGCGTTCTCTGGCGCCAGCTCGCCATTGATTTCGGCTTGGAGGATGCTCGCTCTCGAGAAGATGTCGGCGGCTGCTTCGTACTTCTTGTGGGCATAGAGCGCAGTGCCCTTGGCGCTCAGGTCGGCGAGAGTGACCTTTTTTGACTTGATGTCATCGTCCCCCTCAAGCTCCAAGTCGGCCGTAGCCACTGCTGGGGTTTCTGTCCCTGTCTCTACATCTGCTTTGGCTTCTGTCTCTGCCTCTGCCTTTATTTCTTCAGTAGTAGAGGCTTTGATCGTCTCGTCGACAGTCGTCTCCTCGGCAGGCGCAGCCTCCTCGACTGGTCGCGTCTCGGCGATTGGTTCTGTCATTGCGAAGAGCTAAGAGCTAAGAGCTGCAGACACACGCGACAGAGGATGAGCGTCTGCTGGTAAGTGGTGGGATGAGGTGCAAACAGAACAGATTCGGGCTGTTCTGGTCCAATTGCAGTTGGAGAAGCTCACCAGAGATGAATTGATGATGCCAGGCTTGTCAGATGGAATAAGAATGCAGAGGCAAAAGGGAGCTGCTGTGAGTGAGCACAAACAGCTGATCTCTGGTGACCTTTTGGAAGGTTTGCTGCAGTCGTGACGTGCGTCTCGGAGGGGCGCGTCTGATTGGCTGAGAGGGAGCTTTTGTGGGGGCTGCACTTGACACGGTGTGGTTGAGTGGGACTGGAGAAGAGAGAAGCTGGATTAGGTAATCTCTCCAACTCTCCAAGTGATCAACAGCTTACCCTGCGACTAATCATCAGATTACAGTTTGGCCATTGGTTGCAGAGAAGACAGAACTATGACGATTAGCCTGGTTTTTACTTGTCCCTCATTGTTCTACGGAATCGATGGATGGGCTTCCAGATGAAACTCGGGAAAAGATGCTTCGCGACTCCGTCTGTCCAATATGACTTAGTTGCAAGCTAGCAACACGCCGCTGATGAGGTTCAGCGAACCAACTGAAACGGCCCTCGCGGTTCACGCCATCCGTTCGAATGGGCAATTCGGCTTCACGGCCATCGTGAGAGTTCGGGCTCTTGCGCCGTAGTCTTGCGCCACCTAGGCGTTCATTGGAAGAGGGCCGCTCATCATTGCCAGGCAGGTCACCCAACTCGGCCTTGCCCCTTCAAAACAGGAATTCCATTGCCCCCGGATATAAATATGCGTGAGCCCATAAGGCCGTCTATGTAAACCTCATCTTGTCCCATCACTGCATACTCTTGAGAATCTTGGCTCCGTATTCCGTAGATCTGTCTGATAATTTGATAACTTATTACCATTGCTATATGCTGTTATAGCTCTCCAACCATGTCGGAACCTACCGAGGTAATCATGGACTGAAATGCACTCAATCATGTGTCGTCAGTCAAGACCCTGAAACTTACCCATGTTACAATAGGAATGCTACGGTCAATTGTGCTGGCTCGCTATCCCAGTCATAAACATCGAAAGGGCCAGTGCCTTTTATGCCGAAGTCTTCGGCTGGGAGATCAGCCCCAACGGCGTTCCTCACGGGCGGCCCGGCGTCAAGGAACTCTACTTTTTCAACCGTGGCAAGGCCCTGAATGGCGCCTTTTACGTGATGGAGGATGGATACCACGTCATCAACCACTCGATAGGCTCTCACGATGCCTTTTCCGTTCACCCGAGCTTCAACGTCAAGAATTGCAAGGAAACACTTGAGCTGGTAACGAAGCTCGGCGGAAAGACGCAGCTGTAAGTTGTCCCGCTTTTCCGTGTAGCCGCGTGGAGAAATATACAGAGTAGAAAAGGATAGATAGGAAACAGAAACTACTAAGAGAGTGGACGGAAATGCAAGCTGACCGTTGTCCAGACACAAGACGGAACTTGGCGAGAACATGGGGCACTATGCTCGGTTCATCGACACTGAGGATAATTTGATCGGGATCTGGTCCAAAATCTGACTCGGGGTGGAGTGGCAGATGCTCCTTGGGTTTCCTGTCCCATGAACTAGTGTTTCTGATGCTCTTTTATTCCGCCGAGCAGAGCCAATACTATTTCTCGTTGATGGAAAAATAGGACCATAAGTTCTTGAAAGATGTTCCAGCCTTTCCTTTGTTACTCTGCCTTGTTCAAAATATGCCCGCAATAGTCAATACTGTTCCTCCACTCTTATCATTTGCCGTGGCGCAATTTATACCTGGTAATCAGCTGTGTATGCTTTCCCCCATCATGCCGGGCCGTTCAAGCAGGGGCGGATAAGATGACCGGAAGCGAACTCCATTTCGACTTTGACAGCGGCCGCTCCCATGGCGCCAATTTCTCCAGCACGGAGATCCATCCCACGTTGCATCTAGGAAGAACCATCTTCCACCGGTATATCGAGCTTCATCGAGGACGAGTCGTGATCTCGTAAGCTACATGTACTTGCTGTTACTAGTAGTGATTATTGATTCAAGTGCTTGTTTGCGGCAAGCTGTCGGAAACCATTCCAACATATGGCTGTTATCTGTACTGTATCATGATTACACATGTCTGAATATGCTTAAACGTCACGGCTCTTGAAATATCTTAAAGTTACATCCATGTCGGTACATGTAGTAGTGGGCAGCGCCTCTGCTGACAAAGCGGCCTCTCTCGTGGTGTTTTCGATGTCGACATCAGAGGCTCGTTGCTTATTGGACATTCGTTTTCCCACGATCGGAAATATTTGTGCAATCAGGTGCAAGCGTTTCTTCTTCCCATCCGGTGATTGCTAATTCGTGGAATTTTATTCCCATATTGCTGTGCTTGTGACGAACTACAATGATAACGGACGACGTCCGCATGCTCGCGTGTTATCATCAACATCTTCGCCGCAGCGCTTGGCTGCTTCAATACTCGTACTCGTACATACATGCCCAGCTCGTACTCTAGCAAAACAAAAAACATGAAACAGCGGCATCACTTCTTACGTGCAGATCGTACGGAGCACAAGCGCAGGTAACGTATTTAGCAAGTGGCCGCGGTACTACCACCTTGGGATTGATCACCTTCTCAAAGGCCCTCCCCCGTGCATGAATTGTTCCACGATGTTGGGCCCTGTTCTCGGCGATACAACGCATCCCGCGGGGGTCAAGAGCTTTTCGACCCACGATACTAAATCTTAAGCAGGCTCGGGTGGATGACCTAAGGGAGCGAACGTCTCACTCTGTTCGCTTTACTTCTCGGGCGAGTAGCATCCGGAGCTCCGTTTTTACGCTCCCTGGTGGGCGTGAAGTTCCCCCCACAAGATCGGGAGTCGTTTCGGTCTTACTCTTCTTAGTCGGCTGCGGGGGGGAAGTGATTGTTCACAATGAGTTGGCGGTGTTTTGTCTTGAGTCAATCGAATGCAGCGTCGTCTCCGTGCTCGAAGGATCGACTACTAAGGTAGGTAGGTCCAAATAATAGCATGAGACCACAAACTCACCCATTGTTTCCGGGTGCTTGCGATCAAGGTAGCAGTACTTGCACGAACAGGAGACAACCTTCTGCGGCCGGCTGACATACCCCCGGTGACTTTGATGACATTTGGCAACTTTCCACGGAACAGTCAGGGAGACTTCGATGGATATCGGGTGTCAGCGTCTGCTCAACCGTTTTAGTACGTTGGTACCCCCGAGCGGATCAGCCAGATACATGTCTATCGCCTAGGCAAGGTACCATCGCGGGCATGAACTCGGCGTATCTGGAATTAGATCTTGTCCCTTTGGTTACAGACAATTGGGGCCACGAATACAACAAGTTGTTGGGTCCTGCCACTGACAAATGAAGTGTCAATGCGCGCTAGTAATTGGAAAATAAAGGCGCCTAGGAAAGGAAAAAAAAAAAAAAAACCAGCCCCGGCATGTCTTTTTCCGCAGAATATGATAGGAAGGATTACTATTCTCCTGATGGAGCAACGAGCTTTTGCCCGTTGCGTGTTAAGGGGAGAGCCAGAGGCGAAGATTCTCCGCAATAATACGTGTGCTTGCCAGGAGATTCCGTGCGTGGCCAAGAATTCCTCCGTCTTTGCAGAGGTCAAATTGGATTCCGGGACGGGAGATACTTGGGCAGCAACAACAAGTCTTTTTGGCCTTTGCAAACCAACGACAGTGTCCGGAAACTAGCTGATATTTGAGAAAACGTTGGAAAGTGCGAGAAAAGAAGGATAGTTCTCGTATCGTACGAGCTTCCATGGAACTGCCCCATCAATAGCTCCAGTTCAGCAGGATTAGGATTGAGGATCAAAGTGCATGTGATTACCCCGTACTTGGAGGTACTAATTGCTCAAGCTGCCTTAGCTTGGAGCTCAAGCACCCGCCATACAAGTACATGTACAGAGCACCGGAGTACATATGTTCCTTGCTCCGGGATCACCAAAGAGGCAATCTCGGGTACCTCTACGCACATTCTACCACTACTGCTACCTCTGTACTGTATGGAGATGGAGATTAAATTCTAAGTCCATGCCGTCTGGTCCAAAGGATCACAGGTCCAGCATCCGTCTCCGGATGGTCTCATTGGGGGGTTAATCTCTCGGTAGCAATGCGGGGCATGGCCCTGTGATTGGCGGAGAATTGTAGCACCCCCAGCATGGCCGGCAAATAGGGAGAATTTGCGCACTGCACAGGCCTGCTCGCAGTGGGCCATGCTAATCGCGACAGCAAGGCTGACTGGCTGCTGAGCAAATACAGGTCAACAGGTCCGACTCCGTAGCGCTACATTAGCACTAGGTTGCACAGATTCTAGCGACCTCCAGCGGCTCCCGCGCCGGGGTTTGCAGCCTCCCCACCAAGCTGGCTGGCGCCGCTGCAGCGGAAAGCCACTGGACTGAACCCCACGCTATACCAGGGCCTGGCCTGCCTGGTACTTCTGTCACTGCCCGTACCCATACCCATACCTTGGATATGTACTGTGCTGTGCTTGTTTTTCAACATCAACATAACAAATCGTCCTCCCGATACTTGCGCCGCGTATCCAGCTGTCGCGCATTGGCTGCCCGAGTCCCTCGCCATTCCAAAAGCTGCTCTACGGCCTGTCCTTTTTTGCTCCAGGGCCTGCGCATCCCCTCGGAATCGTTGCCAAGCACCGCCAAGGCTTCTGGACACACCTAGCCACCTCATATCTTTTTCGTATTGATCGCATCCTCTCTCACCATCACCAAAAAGACATTTGCCTCCAGCCGAGCTTTGTTTTGTTTTGCTTTGCTATCCCCGACCTGGATCATTCGCCTCCTTTTCACTTCCGTCCACTTGGTGCTGGGGCGCACAGAAAAGGGAATTTGGTCACTCTGACTGAGAACCTGGTTTGCGGGAATCCAATTTGGGACCGGAGCGAGATCCGCGGCGAGGAAAAAAAAAAAAAAAGAGAACAGAAAAAGCGAAAACCGCCACGAGGTTCGAGAAGAAGAATATGGTTTGGTCCTGATTTCTGCCTTCACTTTTTATCTCGAGCCACTCACCGCTGGGCCAAGATTCTGCATTTCCCTGGATCGACTAGAATCACACCCATTTCCGATACGGCCTGCCGCCACCACGCATCTGCCTTGGCCGCAAATCCCTCCAACGAACGACCGGCGCTTGTGACCTATAGGATCAATATTAACTAAACGCCTCCGCTTCGTGTAAGTCTTTGACCAAGGAGGAGCCGGGGCCTAAGCTGCTTTTCAGGCAAAAAAGGAAACGAAAGGGGAGCTACTATTGCCATCTATCCGCATACATAACCATTTCTACTGGCCTCATAAGCGCAGTGTGTTGCCGTCTGTTTTACAAACGGGTATATCGACTCCCCGTCGTCGCTGGCTTTTATTGGGGCGTCTTTTACGGTAACCTGGACGACTATTCTCTCCCGATAGTATATTTGTCTTCTGTATCACGGCTTTCGGAAGCTATCCGACTCATCTGCCACTAACCGGCTTACGGGGAAAAAAGAGCGAGAGTGTGCATAGACCGCAGACTCTCGATAGTCGTGGCCACCTTGTTGCATTGCGCTTCCTCCCCTCATTACGACCTGCCCTAATCGGGGGTTTCACCAGGGGGGCTTCTCCAGGCACTCGTTTTGTAGCTTGGGATATACCTTTGGCGACAGATCGCTACCCAAACTCTCGGAGTATCCGCCCACGCGAACTTCAGCTCATCGTGCCCGATCACAGCTGGGTGGGAGGTGCATTTCGGCATCGTCAAGGCTGATCAGAATCCTTTCGCCAATCGTCAGGCGCGTCTTGGTCGAACGAAGTGCTGGGGGCATCAATTTTCCGATTCCCACTTGGCATGCAGCGCCGAGTTGGTGGAGGGTGCTACAAAGACACAGAGCCATAATTTCTATACCCACGGCAGCGTCGCTTTTTGCCGAAGCGGCTGCCTGGACAATCCTTCGGTTTCCACCTTGCAGCGAAGTGTGCCGTCCGGATCAAACTAACCCCTAACAAAATCACGATGGCTGCTGTCCAGCAGTTGCTGGCAAGCCCATCGCCCGCTCCAGCGCCAGTATCGTCACAGCGCATCAACGACACCTCAGCCTCTGCCGACATGGAGCTCGACAGCACCAGCAATGACCCGGTTATGATTGACAGTGGGCTGATGAAGGGTGCGCCACAAACGGGGGATTCTCGAATAGCTGTCATTGTGTATGGACAGGGACAAGAAAATGTTGTGTCCGTATTCGCGGAGGTACTGGGCAAACCGGTTAAATTGAAGCGATCGTTCAAGGACGTCGACCACGAGGATGAAGGTTTCGTGATTGGCCTTGCTCTGCAGGAGGCCAAGCAGGATGTGGAGGATCGGGACCAACAGCTGCTCGTAGCCATCAATGCTCACTGCGTCAACCTAGGAATGCCTCCGGACCTGCATCTGTCGATCCACTGCGACTATGAGTTTCTCTACACCGAAACCCCCTTCTGCAGACGCGATCTCGCTCGATTCATCTCATTCACACTCGGCCAGACCAGCCCGCACAGCCAATTGATGGCCAAGCCGAGGACGTTTTTCATTTCCACCACGTTTCCCGATGTCCAAGCGGCTCTTCCCAACTTGGACATTCTCACAGTAGGAGCTGATGCGGTTGAGATCCGCGTAGATCTTTTGCGCGAACCCCGGGGCGACGGGACCTTTTCTGACATCCCAAGCCTGAGTTATGTCGGACAGCAGGTCATGCTACTGCGGCAGAGAACCGAGCTTCCCATCATCTTCACCACTAGATGCACAAAGGAGAATGGAAAATTCCCCATGGACAACCCCGATCTATACTACGAATATCTATACCGAGCGGTCCAGTGGGGTGTAGAGTACATCGATGTCGAGCTGTGGCTACCGGAGCACATTCGAAAGAAGCTGTACGAAAAGAGAGGCAACTCTCGCATCATGTCTGCCTTTCACGACTTCTCAGGCACTTTCAAATGGCCGTCCCAATACGCACAGGATGTCTTTGTAAAGTCCAGGCAGTACGCCGACATTGTCAAGATGATTGCAATCATCAACGATCACAACGAAAACTTTGAGCTCGAGTACTTTCGCTCCAAGATACGGGCGCAGTATCCAGATGCACCACCGCTGTCGGCTGTCAACATGGGCGAAATTGGTCAGTTTTCGCGAACGCTCAACACGGTCTTCTCGCCCATCACTCACCCTCTTTTGCCCATCATCGCCGCCCCCGGCCAGATGAGCACAGCCGAGATCAACGGCGCCCTGGCATTGTTGGGCCAGCTCCCAAAGAAGTACTTTTACGGCATCAGCAGTGCTGCTGCTCGAAGCATCGCGCCGCGGGCACCTTTTTACGAAAAGTGCTTCAACGAGTTAGGATTGCCGCATCAGTTCGCCGTAGTGGAGCGCCAGCACAACAACCCAGCAGGCATTCAATCGTGGTGTAACCAGAGGGACTTTGGAGGTGCCTATCTCGACCCGGGGTTGTCATACCAGACCATCATGAAGCACAACCCGTGGTTCTCGACCCTCAACAACGGCCAGGGCCCAACGCTGTCCGAGGCGGCTCAGGGGATCGGTATCATCGACACAATCGTTGTGAAGCCCTCGGGGTCATCAGGATCAGGATCAACCTCGACACCACCGTCTCAATATAGCGGCACTATGCCACCTGGAGGACAGCCTGGCCTCGCCCCTAACACGTCATTGATCTTCGACAATGCTAGCTGGAGAGGCATCCTGTCCACACTGACTCGCGATCTAGCCCCCTCTGCTTATTTCGGCCGGACCGCGGTGGTGCTCGCTTTGACGGCTGACGATGCTGCACCTGTCTTCTTCGCATTGAAGGCGCTCAAAATGTCAAAGATATACACAGTCGGCTTCAGGACGCCATCCGGGCTGGCCCGCAACGCCCCTCCGATCGAACAGTTTATCAGCATGGAGAGCCTTCAACGAGCCCGATCCGTGGCGGACAACCGAGCGCCGTTTGTCATCATCTCAGCGCTGGGCCGAGGCAAGAGCAACATTGTCGGCATGATGCTGCGAGTCTTTGGAGAAGCCGGTCCCCCAGGATCGTCGAACACGAAGAAGGTCTTTTTGAACCTTGCCGAGGCGGCGTCGCAGCAGAAGAACGACCCTATCGTAGTCGCGGAACAGAGCGGTTTCACCGCATATGACGCTGCAGACGTTGCGGCCTTTACGACGGTCGAGAGCCTACGGCTGCTAGTCGGACAAAACGTACCATACAGCTTCGTCCGGCTGGCAAGCGGACGAAATTTATTCTGAGAGGCTAATCTATTTTTACTTTGAAAGGATTCAGCTGATATAATAATACCCACTGCGAGAGCTGGCCTAGACCATAATTTTTTTTTTCGCTTGATCGATGCTGGCAACGAGGGAGATCTTTTTTTTTTTGTCTATCGAGCTTCCTATTTGCTCTTCGGCGCACCGATTATGGAATACGGCCCGGAATCCTGTTTCGTTTGTTTGCATCTGTGGCGTTGGAAGCGAGGCCAACACAGAGGGCATGCATTTTTTTTTATGCTCACGGCGCATTGTCGTGGGGGTGACTTTTCTTTTTCTCTTTCTACTTTGTCGGGTTTCTATATATACATGTATATATAGGTATGTATATGAGGAGTTTTATACACGCTGTACATAGGTAGTTCATTGTCATTGGATGGGAAGAGCGGTTAGGGCTGAGGGGTTGATTTGATTGGAATAATCACTCGCATGTACTGGAGTACAGAGAAGGGGGGGATGTCGAGATGTGTATGGCCGGATGAACAATAACATCACCATCAACTATTACTATTACGGAGCTTTGAGTTAACTATGCATTTGCTTGGCCATGACGAAAGTTGCATCGGACAATCGGCGACCTAGCTTGTCGGCATTTTTACCAATTCCCACTACACCCCTTGCCGTTCGTCCTAAGTGGTAAGCCGAACCGAAAGGTCAGCTTACCTCTACATTACTGTACAGCCGGGCGGCAAGATTTGGCTAGGGGATGTCAGGATCTGATATGTGAGAAGGGGGGAGGATCCGCATAATGTATGTACGAGGCGTCAATGCTGTTACGAGTTGTACGCAAATTCCACGGGAGCGATGACGAAGGAATCCCGATGAATGATAGCAATTTCCTATTGAGGCTATTCTTCGCGCCCCCTTGCGGTACTAGTAGTATCTTTCCCGTATACGATATGTGAGCAGCTATCTACGCGGATGCGAGGAAAATCCCCGAGTCATGAGCAACATAAACCACTGGGACAGATGTTCCTTGCTCGTACGAGGAGGAGCATCAGCGCATGCAGATAGCAAGCAACGTGGAACTCGTATTAGAAATTGAACATTCGGCATATACAATGGATAGCCAATTCGACTAACCCGTTAGCTATGTAGCTTCTGTTTTTTTCGTTAAGTCGGCGTTATCCGCAGCTATCTTCAGGTAGTTAGTATCCATTAACCTTTTATGCTACCCCCGGACTCGCTACAGTATTTCTGGCTTACAAGGCAAGGGAGACGAGAATTTTCTAGCTGGCAGGGGGCTGCAGAATCTAGGGGTTTTCGAATCAGGTGCTGCGGTTATCTAGAGGCATGCCTGAACCCTGTTGCTGCTGCTCCGCTGCTATTAACTTTTGCGGTAAATAATAAGGATAAGGCTTTTGTCGCTCAAGATTGGTTTGCGTGGAAGAATCGGAATCGCCACTACTACCTACCTGTACCTATGTACGTCCATAGTGAGACGGCACTTCGCACTTTTGCACTTGTAGATGTTTTAAGCTCCTCCGAAATGATCTCCCGCGATGGCATAACCTCAACGGGATTATTAATCCATCATCGAATCAATTGACTTTGCAATCGATACCTTAAAGGTATACTGTACTCCAGCATTGAGTTCTGTTCGAGGCGAGAGGGGCCCTTTCGCGGCTGTCGCTTCTCGAGATCCTGACCGAGCCACTAGCTAGCCCATGGCACGATGGGCGAAGGAAGCAGAAGGCGGTATGAGAAGCATTGATGGCCCAATTCCGAACTCAGCTCGGAGCACTCGAAACTGCTGAAACCCGGTCAACCAGTGCCAGTTTCTTCGAAAAAGAGAGGGGTGGCCCAGCTACGCCAAGTCTCGCCGAGAAAGGCTCCAAGTGGAGGCGGCGCGCCATCTAAGGCTGGCCCCTTTGTTACAGTACTATTTGGCTGCTCCTCTTCGCAAAAACCCACAAGGCAGCTTTTTCCGCACTCTTGATGCTTTCATGCCGCGCCGAGACTTCTTCCTCGATCGATTAGATTGATCTAATTCGCCCGCCGGCTCTTTTCCTCTCTCTCTTGTGTGTGTGTGTGTGTGTGTGTCTGCGTGGCGTCGTCTGACCTCGGCCGCCGCGTGGGGGATTCGGCTGAGGTTTGCGGTAACCTCCATCTATTTCTGTCATGTGGCCTCACTCATGTCTGTTCTCTGGACTACTTGAGTTTGCAGCACGATGGCGCGTGTAAGATTGCAAAGGTACTCTCGTACATGCAAAAGCACGACTAGTTCAACCTTCGTGCCTGAGCTAGAAACAACCCCTTGAGAGACAGACAGGCAGAGAGCATATGGGAACAAGAAGGACTCGAAACACACAAGTCTGAAGTTAGCCCTCTTTGCCGGGAACTTTCCTGGGCTAATAGCTGAGAAAGAGGGCCCCCCCGTACTGTATGGGGTATTACAGGACCACAAGATTGCCATGCCGGGTTGCTGGACGCGGCACAAACCCCGGTCGTCAACCTCCCCACAAAAGCAGCCTAAACGTGTGAAACGAAAGAACGGGAGTGGCACCAGGGCAGTACTAGGTATTACAGTTAGAGTAGCAGTGGCCACAGGTACAGTAGCATTTTTTCTTTTTTCCCCTATGACGGCTAACGGCGTTGTGTGTGGCTTTCGCAAGGGGGGAGATGCGTCAAGCAAAAAGAGAGAAGAGGGGATTGATTCGTTGGGTGAGAAGTGAGAAGTGAGGCAAAGCCCTTTTGTCTTTTGTCAGAAAGCGGTGCGACTCAATTCTCACTTACATGAATCACATTCAATTCAATATACAACGCGCGGATTTTAGTGGTCAATGGTCTCCGTTTGGGGTGCGGCGGTCGGCTTTTTGGCGGCATATCACCGCCCACCGGCTGTGCCTGTTTGGCCCTCGGCAGTTGGGGGCGTCATCACAAAAGGAGACATGACACGCCAGAAGCAGCGCAGAGAACCAGAGCCAGTCAGATCGAGAGAGCGAGAGCGAGCAGGAGGAGACAGCAGACCAACGAAAAGAGAGAGAAAGACAAAAAGGCCCAAGGCTTGGGCTGATTTCGCGCCTTGCAGAAACCGGTGGGTTTGCGCGCCTTTGCGGGATTGATTCCCCTTCCCCCTTGCCCCAGTACGACTCTGTGTCCTGGCCGTTCGATTTGAATTGGCGTGGAGAATTAAGGAAGACAGAGTGACATTTTTGGACCAAGCCGAAAACACAACCTGCAAGACCCCCCCCTGGTCCCCTGGCCTGGCCACTTTTTTGAACTTGGACTGACACGGAGATGATGTGGTAAGCAGCCACAGGGATTTTCGGCTGTGTTTCTTGGGGTGATGATGCGAGCGGTTCGAGACGAATATACCGTTTTTGGAGTTGCATGTGTCTTGGTAAGTTGTGCTGTGTTATTACGAGATATAGTTACGCCGTTTGGAATCAATTACTGTCCATAATTCATGCGGTTATTGCTGTCGCTGGGACAGTAAGGGCCAAAGAGATCAACGGCTATGATTCTAGGATAGATTACATTGCCTTCCTAGAACTGGCAATTTTAAGCGGTTGGTCTCTGGGTTGAAGACAAAGAGTTAGGGCCATGTACCCGTAGGTATAGGTTGGCATATGACAGCCTATTCGCCAGCTCGGATCTCGGTGTTGAATCAAGCATGTCGTCGCCAATGGCTGGTTCTCACTGCATGAGATGGAGGCAAGAATCGCCACATTTGTCTCCGAGTCTGCTTAGGGATGCATGTGTGTATTTACGTACATCTGATGTTCGACTCGGCTCAACTCCCTCTCCATGCAAAGGATAGACGAGAGGGTGGATGCGTCGGCTGCCTCGCTCTTACGCCCTACCTCGGATGTTCCTGGGGAGCTTTTGTTGGTGAGCATCAGATGGAGTTGATGTCATACTCTTATTTGACGGACTTGAATACTGGAGAGCACTCGGAGATAGTACGTGATTTGTCCTCGTAAATACTACCTTGTGCTGTAGGGGGTTCATGCTCTATACATGTACCTTGCCTTGAGTTGCAACCCGTCGATACGAGTACTATTTCGTACATACAGAGAATACGACCTGAGTCAATACCTATTGCCCAGCACCATGGATACTATCAAATGGATGGATATAACGCTCCGGCAACTACCTATCTATTCTCTCTGCCTGGCATCAGCTCAACTCGCAAGGATGGATCAATGCCTGGATCCGTCAGAGCTTGCTCGGGTGGGGGAGCCAGTCACAGCCAGTCTCAGCAAGGCCCTTGAGCGGTCCTCATGCGAGCTCCAGCGCTCCCAAACGGCTCGAGTAGGGCTACCAGGCACTAGCCGCTAGTTGGCATTACTGGAATGGGGTAGCCGCTAGCGTGGCGATGGGCTGCCCTAGTTGCAGTGCATGGCCGGATACTAATGCGACGAGGGACCAGCGTCTGGTTCCGCCCCAGCGCCAAAAGGACGGAATACGGGCAGCGGAAGCGGAGCAGTGCAAGCTAAGCTGTTGGCGATAGTGGTGGGCAGGTACATGTACAGATGGAACGGAGTTGAGGTCAGTCAGACGCTGCAGACGCTCCAGTGCTGCTGCTACTGCTTCCCCAAGCTGCAACTGCACTAACCAGGAACCACCCTCTTCATTTCCACCTCCAGCCTTGGGTCAGGCATTTGCCGGTTCCGCGACTTCAAGCAACTGGGGAGACCAGCTGTTGTTTCTTTGCTTTGCTTTGCTTTGCTTTGCCTTTGCTTGGTCATTCCTCTATTCCTCTTCTCTTTCTTGTTCCTGGCGCACAACGACGACGACACGATACGCAGCTCAACCACGGACGGACTCTCGGTGGGTCTCGCCGCCGCAGTCTCTCAATCCAATCCATCAATCCCTCTCGAAACCTCAATTCAAAACCTGCAGCAAAACGCGACAAATCCAGGACGGCGTCCATCGTCGGCGACAGGGTCCTCGGCCATGAATGAGCTGCAGATCAACCCGCCCTCTCGTATTCCATAATCACTAACACCGAATTGCCTGCGCGGCAAACCATCGCCCGGCTATCTCGTTTCTTGCTTGCGTCCAGTCCCTCCTCGCGCTTCTTCTGCAGCCACGCCACCTTTACCCTTCAAGGGCCTCTCAACCTTGGCCTTGATTGCGCTCTTTGCCCTTCGAACCAACCTCTTTGGCGCCTGGCTGGCGCCGGCTGGCTCTGCGCATTGCTCCCCCCGATTAGCCAACCTCGCCGGGAGCCAATCTTCAAACTGGCGCCCGCACATTCTCGGCCACCACGTCCCATATGAACGCTCCGCATCGTCCTCCGGCCCAGCCTGTGGCCTTGCCGCCCCAGCGGCCGCAGGTTGGCATTGAGCGCTTGCCGACTCGGAATGTCACCACGGAGCCCCGTGAATCCATGAATTGCAAGTCATGCCGGAAGCGAAAGGTGAGTCTCTGCCCGGCCGTTCTCCTTGCGCCGCCCCTCTGTAGACCTCCCCTTTGATGTGAATGTTGTGCGCGGCATCTAACCCGTTTTTGCCTGTTGAATTAGATCAAATGTAATCGCCTTCGCCCATCTTGCGAGGCGTGCCTGGTGTTTCAATGCCCTTGTATATACGGTAAGCTTCAACACATCCTAATACTGCCTGGTGCTTCCCGAAGCGGGCAGTCGAGTGTGCCTCAAGCCCTCCCCCGTGACGGCGACTATCTCGGCGATATGCCACCGCCGCTACATCACGGTGATTTTCTTTTTTTGTACCAGAAATACTCATGCCTGTTGGTCTTATAGATGCCGTACCGAAGAAGCGTGGACCAAAGACGGATGTCTTGGAGGCCCTCTTGAAGAGAGTGGATGGGCTGGAAGCCAAGCTCAAGGAGAAGAATGCCGAAGGCGAGCAGGCTTCCGCATCATCAGCCACGGAAAATTCAGAGACACCAACGACTGAATCGTCGACAAAAAGGCAGCCCGCTGAGCGGGATATTGCGGAACCTGTTGCCAAGCGACGGGCGACCGAAGAAAAGACGACACCCAATGTCACGGAGCTGCCGCTTTACTCCCCGCAGACCTCGACAACTGGGTAGGTTGCTTCCATCTGTCGTTACTATCAAAGTTTATTCGGTACTGATACAAGCTGCAGGGAGCCCGCCACCCCTTCCATACAGACAGACGCTCTTCTTGATACATATTTTACCCGCTTCCACAATAAGCCGTTCCACATCTTTGACGAGTCCTTGATCCGAAAACGCGTCAACCAAAACCAGCTCCCTCCTTTCCTATTCGATGCCATTGCCGCAGTCGCTGCTAGGTATGTCTCGCCCCTTCTACTAAACCGTCGGGCCATGTTGGTGTCCAGTTGTCTCACATCCTATGCAGGCATACGCCGCATCCTCTCGGTTTCCGTGCGGCTGTCAAGTTGGGCGACGAATATGCCTCTCGCGCGAGGAGTGCCATTGACATCGACGAGCCTTCCATTGACAATCTCCAAGCAATTGTTTTACTTGCAATTGCATTCACAGCCTCAGGCAAAGGGAGAAAGGCCTTTATGTTAATAAGTACGTGTATCCGCCCTCCTCGCGCTGCCTCCTCCATGATGGGAGACAACATCTGACCTGATGTGTAGGCAACGCCATTGGCATGATTATGGCACTCGAATTGCATCGTGAGGTGGACCAACAGGCACAGGTAACCCCGACGGAACGAGAAACGCGGAGGCAACTCTTCTGGTCATGCTATCTCCTGGATCGCTTTGCGGCCTGCGGTTCCAAGCGCCCATCGCTCATTAGTGACGATTCCATCGCATTACGACTCCCGTCATGGCATTCGGCAGCTTCCAATCTTCATGTGGATGGCGATTTCTTCCTCTGCGGATCTAACCTACAGTATTTTCAGGGTAGTGGCAAAAAGTCCCAGGGCACCTCAGGTATGCTTATCGACATAACGCGCATTCTCGGTGTGACGAATCGATATCTGGCGGCTGGAGGCGTCAAGGGCGATTCGCATTTCCCTTGGCATTCTCTGTCAAATCTATCCAAGATTAGGCAGGATCTCGACGTGTGGGCATCTGGCACCGATGGCATATTCGCATCCATGGACGTCCTCTTCGGTCAGCAAGACTCAACTACGCTCGTCTTATGCAAGCTCATATATCACCTCATCCACTGTCTGATCTACCGACCATTCCTCCCAATCAGCCTAGCCGAGTTGGCGGGAAATGGACAGCACCAGTCGTGGCAGATTGAGGCGACCAACATGTGCTTCTTCCATGCGAACGCCATTACGGAGCTCACCGAAATGGGTAGGCAGATGCAGACTATTGAGTGGCCATCGTTTGTCGGTTACTGCATCTGCACCGCCGGTACCGTTCACATTCATGGCGCGCACTATGGCAAGCAAGGCACCAGCGGCGAAATCAGTGTCTTTAGCTCTTCTTCGGATTTCTTGTCCCGCGAGATGCAGCTGTTGAGCGACCTGCGGTTTACGTGGGCCATTGTTCAGCACCAGCGGGATATGCTCCAGCGGCTCTACGAAGCCCACAGAGAGCTGGTAAAGACGATTACTGGGAATGCGATGCGCTATACACCTGGATTCCAGCTCGAAGATTTCTTTGATAGGTATTCCAACATTGGTGGACCTGGTGGGCCGACTTTCCATTTCGATACCGCAAACCTTAGCCTAGCAGACGAATTGGTCGACTACTCCAACGAACCCACGCCTTTGCCTGACATTCAATCACCCTGGCCTACGGAAAATAGGCCGAATCTCAAGCGGAAGAACACGTCACAATCTTCCATACAAGGCATACCTCTGCCTCTCACGCCTACGATGACGGTGACGAGCTATCCCCGTCAGTCCGTATCCATGCAGCCTGGTCTAATGCCGGCACCGTCAACACCCGGCGTTGGTGCTATGGCGGAGATGTTACCCGCTCATATGGAGGCCCAGCGGCAGCAGCACCACATGGGCCCCATGCGCAACACTGTGGATGTCACATCTGCTGCCCATCCAGCCATGGCCGGCTTTGGACTTGGGCACCCTGCCCACGCCGGCGTAGGAGGAATGGCCTCCATGGGTGGTATGACGTTCAGTCCTGCTTTCAACTATAATCTTGGACCTTCACACGCAGCGGGCGGCGTCCCTCAACAGCAAGTAATCAACGACGCGAGCGGAGGCTTCGATGCCATGTTTGGACCCAGCGCTTTCAATAGTCCAGCCCAATGGCAACCAGCAGTCGGCCAGGCGACACCGGGCGCCACGGCTCCCAGTCCAAGCACGAAGAGCAACACAGGCAGCACCGGTACAACGGAGGAGAAGGATCCTTTTATGAGCCTCTTGGAACAGCTTGCCAACGATGAGCAGCGGCAGAATAGCGGGTTGAAGAGCGAGCTTGATTTCTTCTTGACGGGCGGCAGTACTTCATGAAGTCCCCTTATTTTTAATGTTCCCCTCGTTTTTCTTGCGTTTCACTTTCCTCCTTACGATTCCGAGATATATAGATGGATGGATGGATGGATGGGCGAGCTCTCCTTGTACGGGACACACTGGACATAAAAATCATAAAAAAACCGCACCGACAGGGAGTGGTATGTATATGCTTACAAAAATCTTACAAAGAGCTTTGATTACTTTCAATGGGGGATTTGTATAAAACAGGATGTAGGGGAACTACATGTATGATATGATGAAACGAAACGCGTGGAACCTTGGACATGCTTTTCTTTTACATAGCGTGGGTATGAAGGGTCGAGAGCGGATGTTGTGTAGCTTAGGAAACCATGCTTTACGAGGAGGCCGATTTATAGTATTTAATGTTAAAAAATATTAATGAAAATAAGAGAATATATTGTGCCAGCATAACTTGGAATTAGATTGCCTAACAGAGTCTTTTATTGTGCATTACATTACGGATAGGTAAACGGCCTAGAGAGTCGACTCAAAATGGATTAACACACACACATATATATATACAAGAATTTCATAGCATATGTACATCACTCTTCGTCTTCGTGAAGCCTGCCTTCTGCCTCCTCTCTGGGTGACGTCCACCCAGCGGCAGCCTGTACCACAATCACGACCAATGCCAAGACGGCAGCGGCTTGCCACACGCCCTTGATGGCAGTCGCATATCCGTCGACGGCAACGTGCCTCTCCCGTGGCGCCAGCACGTCGTCGCCGTACCACACGAGATCGGGCGACCCGAGCAGGCGGTCGACGAGCTTCCTGCGGGCCGGGCCGAGCTCGGGGGTGCCGTCGAGGCGCAGGAAGCCGTTGACGAGGCGGTCGCGCAGGACGCGGTAGAAGATGCCGCCGGCGAGGGAGGTGCCGAAGCTGCCGCCGAAGCCGCGGAAGGTGGCGAGCAGGCTGGTGGTGACGTATTCGGTGCTGGGGTGGCTGAGGTGGAGGATGTGGACGAGGGCGTAGTTGAGGGCGATGCCGGTTGCTACGCCGTTGAGGGTGACGATGGCGATGAAGACGAGGGACGGGGTGGTCGGGTGGGATATCACGGCCAGGAAGGTGATTGTTATAAAGGAGAAGAGGAGGGAGAGGAGTTGGGCGGCGTAGTAGGATCCCGCGCGGCGGATGTGCAAGTAGCCGATGGCGAGGCCGCCGAGGGAGAAGCCGAGGTTTGTGAAGATGAGGACTGCGCCGGCGGTGGCGGGAGGGCTGGCGCGGACGGCGAGCATGAAGACGGGGGTGTAGAAGAGGATGCTCCAGCGGGCGGTGATGAGGCCGAGCTGGGCGAGGCAGGAGAGCAGGACGCCGCGGGAGGAGAGGACGGATAGGGGGATGATGGGGTTGGTTGCGAGGCGGAACTCTGTGGTGACGAAGGCGATGAGGGAGAAGAGGGAGAGGATGAGGGGGGTTGGGTGGATGTCGCCTGCGAGGGAGTAGAGGAAGAGGATGATTGTGAGGGTCTGAGATGTGTTAGTTTTGTGTTTGGTTGAGGGATGAAAGGGGGAACTTACGAGGAGGATTGCGCCGAGGTAGTCTATGCTGGCGAGTTTGCGGCTCAGGGGGATGGGTTTGCCGTTTTGTTGTGCTGGGGGGGATGACATGGAGGGTGGGAGGCTGAGATAGAGGGCAATGCCGGCGATGATGGCGAGGGGGGTTTGGAACCAGAAGAGGGGCCTCTATATCAATGACAGTTACATGTAGTTAGTTTGATGATATGCAAGATATGTACGTTGATTTATGGTTCACGACAAACTCACCCATCCAACAACGGGGTGCAACACGCCGTATACCGCCGCACCCACAGACACGCCCATGGTAAACGCCGCGTTCACAAACCCAATCATGACGCCCCTCGTCTTCTTGTCAGTGAGCTCAATCACGAAAACCACGGCCATGACGACGATGCCCGCGCCCCCTCCGCCCATGACGATCCTGCCGGCCACAAAGGCCGCGAAGGAGTGCGCCTGGGAGGCGAAGAGGCTGCCGAGGGCGAAGAGCGCGACGCAAGGAAGGACGACGGCTCGGGGGGAGAAGATTGCGGCGAGGCGGCCGATGACGGGGAGGAGGGAGGAGGCGGAGATGAAGTAGCTGGTGGTGAACCACATGGCGAGGGTGGGGGCGTGGAGGTCGATGGCGAGGGGGCCTTGGATCATGGTGAGGCCGGACATGTTTGTTGCTGTTGGGATAGTGTTAGTATAAGCACGAGAGGAATCATGGTGGAAATGAAAGATGGGGATGAGATGGAACGCGTACAGTGGATGAAGATGAGCACAAACAAGCTGATGCCAATAGCCACGCCCCGAGCAAAGCCCACCTCGTGGTTCGATCCATCCAGAGCTACTCCTCCCTCCGCCGTCTGTCTCCGCGAGGATTCTTCCCGGCTATCCGGCGCCATACCGGCGTCCGTCCATCTTCCGGGCGAAGCATCGCCGAGGAGCGGCTCGTGGCCGGCCAGCAGGGCCGTTTGCTCCGGCGGCAGCTTGGCGCCGGTATCGCGAGCGGTGGGCATGATTGGGTGGGACTTTTTCTTGTAGAATGGCTATCTACGTTGAGATGCGTGGGTCATTTAAGGGAAGAGTTGATGATGGAAGGATGGTGGTTTTGGTTGTTGCTTTTGTGTTGGATGACGTGATTGATGTCTTTGAGTGATGTTCGTCAGAAGTGGATAAGATGGGTGGGGAGGACGGGATATCGGGATCTGAGATCTTGAGATGGAGATTCGGTATGTCTTTATTGAGATCGCAACACTCAACGTCCATTTTTTTATTAAAACGTATGAAATAATCCATGGCTTTGTTATTGATTATTGCTGTTTCTTTGGACTATAGATCAGGATACAAGATGAGAATCGAGGCCGACACCAGAGTCCTGTGACTCCATATAGTCGCCTTTTACAGCTGGGAGGTTTTTGCTTATGCTCGGCTTGGGATTAGAAACCCTTTTACAGATGTGTTATGTTACTCTAATAGCTCGTCATTTTTCTTCTGTTGCACCTCATTATACTCTTGTTGGGCTATTTCTTTATAGATCAACGTTGACCAACCTGCTACAACGGCAGTTCCCTAAGAATCATAGAGTTATTTGGCAACTGCATCATTAGGCATATATTACTCGAGTAACCTATAGCTTAGTGTGCTTCTGTAGCTTCCCTTCGTCCTTGGAAACAATCTTCATTCAGAGGCAAGTAATTCTTGCATTGGTCGTATAACGCATAGTCAGCCAAACGTCCCAGAGATCCGTGCGCGCGAGACCCTCGACGCTCTCCGCACGGCTAGATTACATGCTTGATGCACGAAAAGACGCGCCATCATGCATTACTACTGTACATGTGACTTTCCTCATCTGGTCGCACACGGGACCTTGCAGGTGATGTGCATACAAACACAGTTACAGCGCAATTCATGCAAGGAGTTAGCCATGGCCTCACCTCGGCGATTCACATGTAAGAGGTGAGAAGCTGAAGCAGTGTGGCTCTCATAGAGAAACACCATGATGCGAATACGTCAATCAAAAGAGTCATCATGTTAGTCTACTTAGCCCTCTTCAGCAGGGATCATATCGTTTGCCCAGACCTTTGCCCAGATCGGATCAGCACTTTTCGAGATGCTTCATCGGCAACGCCGTCACGCCATGTGTAAGCCCACGCTCTTCCTATTCGATAAACATGTGCAAAGCTGCGACACGGTTGACGGAGCACTCAGGTTCCTTCCCCAAGCGGCCTAAAACGAAATCCAGACGCCTCCCCATGTGAAAAAAACCGTTGCGGTGGCGCTTTTTAGACGCCGCCGACACGTGCGGACGCTCCCATCTGCACTCCCTAGCTCTAGGGGTGTTGAAACGCAACGGCCAGGCTTTGTTTGTTTGGGATGGTTGACCGGCAATCTATTGGGCATGAACGAAAAGGGTCCGCGGTGAGTGTGTTCGCCTATTTGTCTGCTTCTGGGTTGGGGTGTTTGTTGCCCTCGTTGTCTTGTAATTCCGACCGCATCTCGGAGCGTTCGTTATCAAGGAGGATGTCGATAGGGGAGAAGTGTTTCATGGAGTGATCAAAGTGCAAACAGAATCCTTCAATGCGAACAAATTTGTAACGCAGGATGCATCATGACAAGTCATGTATTCATCGACACCGAGACGATGTTGAATAATGAACATCTAAAATTACAATGAAGCCACTGCTTTACCATCTCAACCATCTTCAATCACGAATCGTAATCGTATAGGGTACGTGCACCACGATCCTCGACGGATATCTCGTTTCACTTACTCGTACAAACAATCCAATCAAAAGCACCACCCTTCACACCTCTACCCTAAAAAAGAACACAGAACATCGGTCACGGACGGCAGTTGCTCTCAGGAGAGCCAGAAAAGAAAATATAACGCCATTTCCACCTCATGACTTGTGCCCGCGAATTAAGACGCCGGCCGAGTAGTAGTAATATTTTAGGCCGAGTCTCCGTCTCAGGAGAGAGCATCGTGGCTCATTTCTGCCTCGTGCGGCTGGGTTGGCCTAAGTTGAATCCACTTCGGGCGCCGATCCGATGTTGACGTTTTCGGTGGGAAGAGAGAGAGAGGCAAATAGGGAGAGGAGGGAGGACTAATGGTATCGCTATGGGGCAGTCTCACAGGTGGTGGTGGGCATCTGATTCAGTATCGACGCAGATGGCAGACAGAGAGATCTCGTTCGCTGGAGACCAGGTTGATCACATTGAGCATTTGCGGGGAATTTTGCGGGCATCTCTGGTGGACTTTTTGTTATAGAGTGGAGCTGACGGGACATTCATTACTGTACAGTACAGTGGACGCCAGGCTGATTTCATTTACCGTCTGGTGGAATCAAAAGATCAATGGATGTCCGGTCCCAAATTTGGCCCAACCCTGTCCCGTCGCAAAGGGGATCAAATCTCTAATGCTGGGAAGGGCAGGGGGAGCGAAGCGCGATGCTAAGAGATCGATGCCGGGCCAACGGCCGGGCTAGTGGAAACTCCAGGTCGCACCCCCGGATGCATGTCTCAAAGCTGGCATGAGAATGGGACATCTGACGGGCTGGAGATTGAGGCGTGGGCAATGAAGATTTCCTTGGCCAGTTGCTGTTGGCCAACCCTTTTGATTGCTTTGTAACCACTGCTTGTCTTTATGTTGTCCGACTGGCCCGGCTCTGCTTCCGCCTTTGCAGATGACGTTTTTGTACCGGTACTTGCGTGATGACTTGTACTTACTCGTACGTGTAGGTGCCAAGTCATGACCGAAGCAGATTTCACGGTTACCAATACAGAGTACGGAACAGAGTATGAGGCTCCAAAGTGCGAATATCAAGCTGGGAGCACCTTGCGGTCCGATGTTTAGGTGTGTGTTGGACGGAGACGGAACATTTGCCGGAACACCGGGGGCCTCCAGTGATCCCAGCTTGCTTTTTCAATTTAGCTGCTCCGAGTTCCGACTCACGACCCCAGACTGGGGGAGGTTTGTGTTTTTTCCTCATCCAGAAAGCAATCGAGAAAATAGCTTGATAAAACACGTCTCACAGGGACATGGGGGGCGGATTGATGCAATTGCCGGAAAATATCGTTCGGGCGTGGCGCGCTTATGGCCCAGGCAGCCGCATTATTTATTGCTGTGGAAGCTCATTATCCATGGAGGTCGTCATTCTGCGTCTTTGGTGGTGTGGTCGTTTGGCGTAAGGGGTCCAACTAAAGCGAATCCTCTGTTGGATGCTGAATCAGGTAGCTCAGGTCAGGGTCTGCTGGTTGAAGCATTGGAATTGACCCTTTGTTTGAACCCTTTGAAGTTCTATCTTTGATGGCGATGGGCAGCCGACGGAGATTGCTGCCAAGATCCGATACATTACATACCCAGCCAGACCCGAAAACGCGGAACCGTAAATAGGTACGATACGATGGCGAATTTACATGTACACGTGCTTGAACTTGCCGTAGAAAGCTACAGGTCTTACAAATAATCCTGGGGGGAGCGTCCCCACGAGGCGGCAGGTTGAATTTGAGCACGACTCGCGAGGCTGCCATTGAACCACGGAATGTGTGCACCCGCAAAGACTCAATTCAAGATGGGGGCAACGCCATCTCATGCAGTACAGTACAAACACAGGTATAAGCATCCCGCGTTATGCCTCTTTCCGCGACAGGCGCAGCTCTGGCCTGACGCCGACGCTTGGATCTGAGCCCGGCGTTGCACTTTTGGAGAGCAGACAAGGGCCACGATTGGTCCCGAGGCGATGGGATTTGGGGGAGGGGGCTGTTTAGGTACTACGAGGATACAAGTAATCATCCCACGAGCAAGCAAGAGGGTATCCCGTATTTCGTATGTACTACCTGACCTTGCCTTGCCTAGTGCCGTACTTCGTATTTTCAAGTAGCACAAGGCACTGGGCGGGCGCCGTTGAACGGTGCTAACGGTAACTGTAATTGTATGGAACTTGTTTGCAAGCGGTACCCAAGAGACGGGCTCGTTGTTTAATTAATCGCGAGGTTAGTGTTTGATGTAGCTTAGACCCGACTCCATCCGGGCTGGGGATCCGACCAGCACAATTTAAAGTCGGTGATGGCAAGCGGGGCGCGGCAGCTTCAGCCGCGGGCGGGGAGGGGCTTGTTGAAGATTGTGGATTTTTTTTTTTGAAGCCTGGAGACATTTCAAATCGAGACGAGGGCAAAAGTACCGGTGCCGTATCCGAGCATGATGATGCTGTTGTATTGCTGGACACAGTCCATTTGATGCAACAAGCCTGTACAGTACGAGAGTGTATTCCTTGTACTTCCATGTAGTTAGAGGGATTATCAGACCACCAGAAGAAACAAGCAGAAACGCAAAATGGCGGAGAAAAAAAAGAGGCGAACTCGTTGACCGTTTTTTCAACAGCTGCACGTTTGCTTCATCAATGTGGGCTCTGCGAGAAAAATTGCACTCGACGTGCTGTGCTGTTCGCATGATGGGGCCAGACCCAAGGCGCATGTACCGGTACCGACCCGGCAGACACTTGGCGCATCCGCATCCAATGTACTGCAACATTGGCATTGCCCGAGGAGGTACGTACATGCAGGCTGTCACTTGCATATTGGTCACTTTTGCTGCAGTTCAGACGCACGCACGCACAAGGCAATCTACCTACCAGCATTTTTGCATTGTCAAGCAAAAAGAAAAGAAAAAAAGGAGATTTTGAGAGACACGCAGAAGCGAGAAACCGTTCAGCCTGTTGGTGGGCTTGCCGTCGCTCCGGTGTTGCGCCACCACGACACACGCTCGCAACGATAGGATGCTAGGAGGTTGGCCGAGGAGATGCTCTGTGCTATATGCTAGCCTCATGGCTTTGCCTTGCTTTAATGACAATGCGCTTCAAGCAGTGACATTGACTCGGTTAAGAATGCTTGGCAGTTTGTACAGAGCATCTACGAGGAGTAATAAAACAGCATGTGTTGTTGTGAAAGAGGGCAATAGAGTATCCCCAAGAGGCCGTTGCACCCCAAAGACGATAGAGGCTTGCCAGGAAAATTCGGCAAAACCCGAAGGTCATGGATGCAAATCGACAAGGCGGTAACTCTTTGCGCGCAGATCCCTGACGTTTTTTCCATCTCGAAAAAGGTCACTTTTACGGATCCAAGGCGCGAGCACTGAGCAGGGGCTGATGCAGCTCTATCTGCACAAAACTCACCGCCGAGATGCCGTGATTTGGGACCCTGCTTCAATCTCTCTCTTTCTGTCACACTTGTGTGCCGGGCTTGAATGATTGGATGTTTTCTTTTTTGGTTTGGATAGATTCACGTTGGCCGATGGGTGCCTCATTGCCTTTTATGCCCAATACATCGTCATAAGTTGATCCCCTAGCAAAACAGCAGCTACTCACTGCCACCTCAAAAACGAGAAAATATTGAAAGCGAACCCTGTAAGCCAAGCTCTTCGGCCATTGATGTCTCTTGGCTTCTGTCATTGGCACACACAGTGAGCTGTTGGCATCCTCCTCGCACCGTTGAGGTGATTTTTTTCTTGGGCTCGTAGCATCTTTCTGCGTGTTCTGAGCAGCAGGTACAGGTACTTGCATCTGTACGCGGGCCAACCCCAACCCACCATTTCGGTGCCCGTATCCTCCCCTGTGAGACCTGTGCCACTGCCGCCTGGTGTCTGAGAGCGCGGGACGAGCCCCGTGCGTGATTCGCCAATGACGGTCCGGCATGCGGTCGATGCATTGGTACAGGTACGTGTGCAGATGCTCTGGGGAGCCGCCGCCGTTGCAGGTACTGTACTTGTGTATGTCTCAGGTCCTCCATCCATGTATCCCGGCAAGATGCGCAGCCGCCCGCCTTTGGCAGTTTTCTATGAGGACTTCACCTGACGCTACAATTTCAATAAGCCCTGATGCCGCATACTATCTATTCTGTCATCACTGTATTCTTCTTCTGTTTACACTTCAATTACATGTGGCATGCGGATACAAGGTGCTCCATTCTCCATTAATAGCTGCGTGCATGCTTGAACACGATGTACGTACATAGATAGATGCCTTACCGTCAACAGCAACAATCCAATGCATCAAGGAACCAACCAACCCCGGAATCAGGCACAACTGCTGTTAGGCCGGTGCTAGCAACAGCCTCAGCATCACAATCACCATATGCCGTTGCCACATTCAGCCGTCGGTTTTCCTACGTAGCCGGTATAGGCACCCAATGGCTCTATTCTCGGCCCATTGGCATGCCCGGAGTGTATGCGAATCGTTCCCATTTGCTCGCTTTGCGCGCCTTACTTGTTTAACATGAGGGCGCAATGACGACCGAGTCAATCTGCATAACCCGGCCGAAGCTTTGCCTACCGCTCTTCTCTCAACTGGACTGGTATAAAGCCTCAAACGAATACTTCACCCCAAGGCTGTACTGTGTTGTATCGTCTATTGCTGGCCTGGCGGCTAGCGCTGCTCGTCTGCAATTCAATGTGTTCAATTACAGCCCTCGATTCGATGTTCAAACCTTGTACTCTAACCCACCCCGGCGATCCGCCATTTCACCATTGTCATGTGCCTGCTCTGCTTTTGTCTCCTTGTTGGCTGAGCTGCCATGTTCCATGTCCAGCCAGAAGCCCCATCCGTTACGCGAGAGATGCTGCCCCGACTTGTCACGATGGCTTCAGGACGAGTTGAAACCCGGCGTCTGGATGCGCCTCGCAGGGGGATCCGCTCCCATAGTACATACCGCCATCCAAGACCCTTTGCCAGCCCCTCTTTGCTGCCGCCGCCCTTTTGCCCTATGTCTACGCGGGATTGAGTGGCGTATGTCGTTGAACTGGCGGAGGAGCTGTTAGTGATTTCCCACACTACTGTAGACCTGCGTTGCATCCCATCCGCTGTTGAAATTTTTCCTTCCACGTCTGCAGGATGCGCATGTTTGCACATAACCATTTGAGCCTGTGCCTGTGGCATATTTGGGGTAGCATTGAGTGCCCGTACTCTATATGCAAGTCAAGTGCCAGTGTGTGTGCCAGTAGCGTCATAAGGGTTCGGTGTCCAAACTGGATATGGATGTGTGTGTGGTGATGTCGCTCTTCCAGCATAAGGATTGGGGGAAGAAATAGACACGAATATCCCGATCCTGATTGCCTGAGCGCCAGCTGAGAAGCAACCATGAAGCTTGTCTTTTTACCTTAGTCTCTCGTAGTAGCATTATTAGTACTGCAACGGAGTAATGCTAGTAGTGGTAGATCGAATACAACTCATCGTGTTAGTCAAAAACATGATGCAACAAAACCGTCTCCAATCCCAAAATGGCTCCAGAGCTTGCCCTGTATGTTGCATGGAAGTACCTTGCTCGGACTTGCTGAGAATTGGACCCATCCACCCTTCGCCAAAAAGGCTTGGGGTGGGTACTTTGATGTACATTTAAGCGCAGGCTCAGCACGGCTATTGCCTGGGTGCTGTCGAGGTACCGGCCAACCGCTAGCTGGCCCTTGTACTGTACAAGGCCTGGAGAACCAGCACCCCCCAAGTATCCTCCAGGTACCCTGCAGCACCCTGCAGGAATCAGAGGCTTTCAGCGCAGACTCGAGGGCAAGCGCAAGTCCGCCACCTGCGTCTGGCACATCTTCCCCCAAGTGCCTGTACATGTACAGTACGAGTACCGCCTCCAGCTCTTCTCTCTCCGGCCCGGTAAGCTAAGCGTCACTTTTCTTTTTGCCGGACCTCGTTCAACGGCCGTCTTCTTCTCTTCCTCGCATCTTTCAGCGTGTCGTGACCAAGATGCGATGCCCTCGCGTCTGACAATGACAAAGCACCACCGCAGCTCACACGCCCCCAATCCCCATCACATCTCACTGCCTGCGCTACAATTATTCTCCTTATACTAGCCCTGGTCAGCAGCCTTGCGCTGCGGTCAAGCAGCTCGACGGCCCTGGCCGACTGGCCTTTCGCGTATATCCTCGCCCAGCTCCCGGCTGCCGCACCGCTCAGTCTCCGTCTGGCACGATTCTGCATATCACTTGTCACTGCCTGCTCCATTCTGCTGCCTGTAACCTGCTGGTTTTGTCCTGGTAGCACTCAGATCCTATCCAAGTACGGCTCGAGTAATCCCATTACAGCTGGCACCGCTGGACCGAATCTCTCCAAGCCAGACGACAGCCGAGATCTAGATTCAAATCCCCTCCCCCTGGGGCGCGAGGCAATGGCACACTCCGCATCAGGGCCAGATACCTAGCTTGACAAATCTTGCTCTCCTTTCTTGGGTCTGCCAGATGCTCGACTCTTATTAGCCTCTCAACTACACCCGCGAGGCTTCTCTCTTCCAACTCTCTCTCTCTCTCTTTGCTCCGCTGGACTTGATATTGAATCCCGACGCTGATCTCATCGCACCCATCCTACCCTTTCCAATGTCCATCTCCTCGAAACGGTTGTCATGGATTCAGACTCAGATGTAGAACCTGGTGGTTCGATAGCAAATCGTGGGCCTGCCGTCCTGGCCGTCACAACAGCAACTCTGGTCCTTGCCTCGGTCTTCGTCTTCGCGCGCATGATCTCTCGCTACTTCATCGTCAAGAGATTCACTTGGGACGATAGAATTATCCTCTTAGCGTGGCTCATCTCCTTCTTCTTGTCCTTTACCATCTGCTTCGGCGTCGCCAACGGCCTCGGAAAACACGACACCGACATCCCTACATCGCAAATACCCACTCTTCGCCGCTGCGAATATGTCTTCTCTATTCTTTATGTAAGCCCCCCTTTCCTCTTCACTTGCGAAGCCGAGTTGCTGAATATGCTAGAATCCGGCCTTAATGGCTACGAAAACGAGCATCCTCATCTTCTACTTACGCTTGGCTAGAAACACCCAGATGGTCCTGCGCTTCGCTTCATGGCTCACACTCGTCATTGTCAACATTGCAGGGGTTGTCCTCACCTTCATGAACATCTTTCAGTGTACGCCTGTACAAGCTGCTTGGAACGCAAATTATCAGGGCTCGACGAAATGCATCCCTCTCCTCACCGAATTCATCTGTTCCTCTCCCGTCAACATTGTTACAGACCTTGCTATTCTTGCGCTGCCGATCCCTGTCTTGACTGGCATGCGGCTACCCTCGCGGCAAAAGACCATCCTCGTATTTACCTTTACACTTGGCATTTTCGTTGCCGTCGTGGATGTCGTCCGAATCTACTACCTTCAGCAGGCCATCGCCGATGTTCCTACTGGAATCACCTCTGATCCTACCTCGAGGTTTGGCGGCCAGTCCGACTTTGCCTATAATGCATCACTGGCGCTCATGTGGAGCGCCGTTGAGGTCAATGTGGGTACAACTTGTGCCTGCATTCCTACCTTGAAACCCCTTGTTCTGCGACTTCTGCCCTCCATGCTCTATAACCCCAAGAACAAGAATGGCAATGGTACTAGGGCCAGCCCGAGCACTACTAGTGATAAGAGCCAGAGTCAGCGACCTTCTGATAACCAATCACTGGGTAACAATAACGCATCGGGGGTGATCAAGCCGGAACCCGTTGCCCACGGTGCCCTTGGGGGCCGACAACACGCAAGTCCTGGTCCGGATGCGCCCATGAGTGCTATGGAGTTTTTGACCACTCCCGATATGACGACCCTTGGAGACCGTCTCGCCCCCCCGACCAATTCTTCTGCCAATCGTTCTGCCATTCGCTCTCGCACCACTAATACAGTCTCGACCGACCATTCCTACGAGAATGGCATATACTTTGGGTTCGTCAACATGACCAAGCCCAAGAGCATGCTTCGAGCCAACAAGAAGGAATCCTGGAAGTACTGCACCATTGTGGCCATTCTCTTCTTCCTGTGGGGTATTTCGTACGGATTGCTCAACACGCTCAACAATGCGATTGCGGCGGTGAACCACATGAGCACAGCTCAGACGATTGGCCTGACGAGTGCTTATTTTGGCGGTGGCTACTTCTTTGGTCCTCTTCTTGTCGGTGAGTGGATTCTGCGACGAGACGAACATAGCCGATCCAAGCGCCATCGGCAAAATGACGAAAACATTGGGGGCTATAAAGCGACTTTCATCACTGGCTTGTGCATTTACGGCACTGGCACCATCATCTTCTGGCCTTCTGCCGTGACCAATTCTTTTGGTGGCTTCATGCTTAGCAACTTTGTCGTTGGCTTCGGGCTTTCGGTGCTCGAAGTTGCTGCCAACTCCTTCATGGTGCTCTGTGGGCCTCCACAATACGGCGAGACTCGCCTCATGCTGGCGCAAGCCGTCCAGGGCGTCGGCAGCGTGCTCAGCGGCCTTTTGGCACAAAAGGTCTTCTTCACGTCGCTGAGCAGTGTTGATCCGAGTGGCCGAAATAGCAGTACCACGCTAATTAATGTTCAGTGGACATACCTCGGCATCACTCTGCTGTGCGTCGTGCTCGCCCTTTTCTTCTATTACATGCCGTTGCCCGAGGTTAGCGATAGCGAGCTTGAGGAGTCGGCCAAGCTGCTGCCTGTTGATCCGTGTAAGAAGAGTATTGGCGGTCTGCAGCTGCGAACCATCAGTCTCATTCTAGCCGTCATGGCACAGTACATGTACGTGGGTGGCCAAGAAAGCAACAGCACCTTTTTCAACAGTCTGCTCGTTTCTATTATACCTGGCCAGCCCAAGTCCGGTATGCAAGCTACATTCGGTACCGTCACTGGGGCTGCGGTTGATCCCGATCATCCTATGGGGTTCACACTTTCTCTCTCTGATTACCTGACAGTCGGACACACGGTTTTCGCCGTCTCGCGGTTTGCTGCAGCATATTTCATTTACTTGTCTGTTAACAATTCTCGGCTGCCTCAGCCACGGACTGTTCTCAGCTTCAGCATTATTCTCTGTTTCATATCGGCTCTCCTTTGTGTCCTCCTGAAGCCTTCCAACCCAAATCTATTATTTATTCCTGCTTGTTTGTTTTTCTTTGGCGAAGGCCCCATTTGGCCTCTTATTTTCGCTATTGGCATGCGTGGCCAGGGCAGGAGAACCAAACGGGCGGCCGCCTTTATTACTATGGGTGCTTCCGGCCCTCTATTTTTTCCCTTTATCATGTACGGCATTATTGTACGGGGCGGCACTGTGCAGACGGCGTTTATACTCATTGTAGCCATGCAAGTGGCAATGTTGGCTTTGCCAATTTTCCTCACTTACGTCAAGGACGCACGCCTGATGGTGGACCCGCGTCCATCACGCCGTGTGTTGCGGAAGGAAGGCGGTCGTCCCATAGACGAAGCGGTTGCTGATGTGGTGGTTGCCGAACCGGAGCCTCGCGGTACCGACTCTGCTACTATTACTGTTGATTTTTTCAGAGAACCTGGAGTTGCGGAAAAAAACCATCGTGGATTTCTGGACATTGTTACTAAAGGCTTGGGCGCAAAGCTAAACGGGGCTCGACGCAAGTCCTCACCTACTCTCGAGGTAGAACATAGCGAGGGCAGCATCGACGCTTAGAGACGACTATGGCGGGCACGAAACGTCTTTTTCCTTTTTATTTTTTACATCTTTTCCTCGTTTGGATATATCGGTTTTCTTGGTTGTATATATATGATGTGGCAACAAGTTTTGCCTATTGGCCGGGGTTTGGTGTTTGCTGGTGGCTTGGATGACTAAAATTATACCCCATATCTCAAACGGAGGCTGGTTTATGGATATTGTCTGTGAGATTACAGACTTGGAGGCTTTAAAATTAACTGTACAATTTTATACAATAGCTTGGCGTGGGCTTAGATACAGATGGTGTAGATAGTGTTTATATTACACCCATATCTATCTACTTGATATTGAACCTGTTGATTGTGATTGTACTGCTTTCCCTTTTGATGTATGTATATCTCGTATCTATATCTATGACATTGTTCAGTCCTACCAGATAGAGTTGATGTCTTTCTCAATCGAGGTAAAGACGCCAACGCCCTGTCTCCCCAAGGCCGTTGCGATTCCCACGGCCATGGCTCCCACACGGCGCATTCTCTTATACCCCTGACCGTCATAGACTCCTCCCACTCCAATGATGTCCAAGTGCGCCAGCCGGGAATCGGCGTCAAATTTTCGCCGCAGCGTCGCCACGTTACCCAGTGCGAGGGGATGCAGTGGCGGTCCGGCCATGCCTCCGATGCCTCCTCCTGGAAGGAGGGCATCGTCTGAAGAAGAGTCTGAGTCGAGTAGGAGGCATGACCCGAGGGTGTTTGTTGCGGTGAGGAAGCTGAGCTTGGAGGCTGGCGAATGGTTTGATTCAGAGCCGATGAGGCAGGATACGAGGTCGTCGAATTGGCCGGCGTGAGTGTATGGAGGGATTTTAATGCCGATGGGGATGGTGGATTCAGAGGGCAGGACGTCGACGTAGGAGGATAGTGAGGAGGGGGAGTATGCTGGCGGAGGGAGGTTGGGGATGTTGGGGCAGGAGAGGTTGATTTCCATGGCTAAGGGGAAGAGGACTGAGGTTGAGTGGGAGGAGATGAGGGTGTGGCAGGCGAGGATCTCGGCGGGGGAGCCCGTGACGCTGATGATGATTGTTTTTGAAGATGGAAGTGAATCTGCGAGGGAAGATATGATGGAGAGGTATTCTGATAGCGGGAGAGGGCTGTAGCCGAGCGTGTTGAGCGATGCGAGCGGGATCTTGTCAGCGTCTAGATCAAGACGACCAGCTTCGTTGTCATTGGAGTCCTCCGGGGGCCCGGAAAATGTGGCCGCTCCGATGCTGGTGCCGGTGGCGGGATCGAAGAGGGCGTAGCGGTGGGTGTCCGGGGTGTGCGGGAAGCCGGCGACGAGGCTCGTGCGGGTGGTGACGGCGCCGACGGAGGGGCAGCGGAGGAGGGCGGCGAGGTGGGCGTGGGATGTTGCCCAGGGGGAGGCGGTGTTGAGGAGGGGCGGGTGGAAGGAGAGTTTGGGGGGCATTTTTCTTTGTTTGGGTAATTATTATTTGCTTTTGTATGGGTGTGTAGATTTATTTATGCAAGATGTCTTGTGTTGGTTTTTATGTGGTTGTTGTAAAACGATAGTTGTGTTACTGTGGTGGTGATACTGAAGCTGATAACACATAGGTGGGGAATCAGATAAGATACAGAATCTACATGTACGTACACACACACATGAGGTTACCCCACATTCTTCAACCTCGAACACGGTCCGTCCCGCTTAAGCGAAGCCGAGGTCAAACAAGAAAATCTCAAGCCAAAAAGTACAGAGTACGCCAAGAAAGTACCTCCCTCCGTGTCTCTACACACACGTATATAAGAAAATGACGGAAAAAGAAAAACAGACACGGATAAAACAGAATGAAATCTCACGTTCAAGACAAATTAAACAAGCAAAATAAACTTCTGACAACTCAAAATACAATTCCGCAACAACGGACCCCCATTTAACAGCTAACAATAGCAGCCGAACCCCAGATTCAATAATTTTACCCACATTTACCACTTCTGGCAACGGTAATGCGAGACACACACATTTCACCTTCCCCCTTGGCCACGAGACTTTCTGGAAAAAAGGAGCTCGCGGGCCGGAGAGGGGCCAAGCAAGCGCACCTTGTAAAGTAAGCATTTATAATCCCCCATCTTGGCTTCCGGAGCATTTGTTGCTTTTTTCCCCAGGTTTCGCTTGGCAAAAGCCCGAGCTTGATCGTTTTTGTTATTGTTTTTTTTGTATATGGAGGGACGGAAATCCGGATTTAAATTGGGGTACTGTAAGTCCGTACGTACTTATATACTTGACCCCCAAAGTCTGTTGCTTGTTTTGTTTCTCGCGGGGAGTTTACCGCAGGTTTGCTTGGTTTCCCTCGAAACGGCGACTTTACATGATATGTGTGATACACTCTATTATTTGTGTCAACTGTCTGCTCAATACGGCTGATTATGGAGAGCATCACTCACCAAGGCAACAAAGGGCCTGCTCTTGTCGACGTTGTTTGAGACTTCGGTCGAGTGTTGACCAGTGCATCAAGTCAGCAACGATAGGACATATTACCCGATGCATACAGCCAACCTTGCTTTCACCAAATGGTTCAAAAGGACATCGTGTAACAAGACACAATATATTCCATGGCGATATGTACATGCTTCGCCTAAATGCGAAAGCGGAAAGACCTATATACAAAGGCATAATGCATGACCCATTTCCTCCAAAAAGACGGATAAAGAAGACATCCGTGGTATCCCTATCTCAATCTCAAATGCAACAAAGAAACGACCAAACTCCAGAAAGCTATGAGCACAATCAAACCGGAAAATGCTGGTAAATGTGACAGAAAAAAGATAATCAACCAGAAAAACTTTTTACAGATCCAGGAAAAAAGAAAAGAGAAGACAACGGAAAAGAAAAGACGCGATATCCCCGTGGCCGCATTTACCAACCGAATTGCTCGCAGTGCAGCTCTATGCCCGGCCCGTCAGATCGAATGCATGCCGCCGTGGTGTTGCGAACTGTTGCCATGAGGCCGTCAGGTCCGCATCCCAATACCAGCACACGCTTCTCTACCGGCGTCTCGGCAACTATGCTCTCGATCAAAACCGCAACATCTGGTTTGCCGCGCTTGATGGAGCTCTGATAGGCGTGTGTCTGCACTTCAACGGGGCCGGCGTTTTGTGTTGAATCGGTTTCCTCTGCAACAGACTCTTCAGATGAGGATTGAAGGGGCTGAGCCGTCACATTACCGACAGCTTTTTCGAGATCGGTTTCGGAGGATGGTGTGACGGGCATCGATTCGGGGCGTGTCTCGCTATCTTCCTTCTCTTCTGACGATCGGGTGACGTAAAGCTCGAGTTCAACACGGGAGTCCTTTGCGAGAGTGTCGAGGTGAGAGGCAAACCACTTAAGATGACCTGGTAATATCTTCGTTAGCCCATGTCGCCACTTTTCAAGACCCGATTTACTTACTCTCATATTTGACCATCCAGATAAAGGTAATCTTCTTCTCCAGCTGCGTGCTAGCCACGTTCTTGAGCATGTTGAGTGCCATTCCGAATGTAAAGGTTGAACCACTTCCACCGGCGACCAGGACAACTCTGTCATATTCAGAAGTGTCAGGCAGGGTACCATATGATCCCTCAACCGAGGCCTTGACCGTTGTCCCCGGATGCTTCAGGGCATATTGATGCAGGTCCTGTGTGAAGCCATCGTGAGAATTCACAACAAACTCTAGAGGATCCATGGCTGCAATCGTAAAGGGGTGTGTCTCGCAAGTTCGAATCGAGGGAATCCAAAGGAAGCAATGCTGCCCTGATACAGCGCCCAAGGGAGCCTTCTTAAGGGTCACTCGGGTGCCACCGTTTGGCAGAGGTGTAAGGACGGCAGAGTTGTTGGTGCTGTATATCAAAAGGCGAGTCACACGAACCAGACGGTCGAGCACCCAGATGCCGGCGGTGACAATCACCACGTAGACAATCTTTTCGCCAAAGTTGGGTTGATGGAGGCCGACCATGACGATGGCAATGATCCAGAAGCTGATGTGAACATAGTAAAAGAGCTCGTACCACCACCGACGGATGACCATTCCCGCAAAGCCGACGATGAAGAAGGAGGCGCCAGCAATCTCGCCATAGATCACGCTCTCTTCCCGGAGGACCGAGATTCTTCCCGCAAACCCAAAGTAGGACGAGTAGCAGCTGGCATGGATGATGACAAAGATGATACACGTGGAACCAGCGATTTGATGAAGGATATTGAGGCGCTCATACGACCAAGCTGTGAGGAACGCCAACGGAGTGTTCTTTAAAGCCAAGAAGATGAGGACAACCAAGTTTGCGACCGCCATCCTGTTCCAGAGTCAGCCAATTAAAGCCAAGAAGCAAAGCAAGATCGTTGTTGGAGATACTACATACCATGCAGCTCGTGCGGCCAAGTTGGAGTTCATCGTGATGACAGAATTGTCAATATCGGTAAAGGTAACAATGATGTTGATGGCGAGATAAAAGAAGACGATGATGGCATGCCCTCGCGAAGGCAGACCAGGTGCTGTGCGGAGAAGAACATTTCGTGGTTTCCTATTTTCTTTTATTAGCTTCCTTACAACATTTAATGCTGACCTTTTGCTTTTCATAACTTGCAACTTGTCGTCACAGATCGAACACGATGACGGGCCGAGACATCTAGTTACGGTGCGCAGACTTACCGAGACAAGGCAGCCAAAGCTGAAACCCCCTTTTTTCCAACATTCGATTTCTGCGCAAGGCGTCGTCCTAGATGGAAGAAGATGAAGATCGCCGCGAGTCCTACTATCGCACCGATAAATGCGTACATCTGCCGGTGGTTAAGCTCCTCACGGTGTGCGAATGCGGTGCTGCCAGCCATGTTGGGCGACTTTGATGTAAACCGTTTCGAAATAGGATAACGTCCACGTCAAAGCAGGCAGCTATTGCCCAAAGAGTGTCCTATGCTTTACTCTTAAACCCCTGGAGCCGGCAGTGATTATGGGTTATAGTACGACAGGGAGGAAGATGAAGACTAAGAGAAGGTGATTTGTGATAGGCCAAGGTTGAGGCTTGCTGTGAAGGAGAGTAGTTGAGTTGGTGAGTATAACAAACTATGTCGTGCACCAAGAGGGGGTATATGTCCTTTTGCAGCAACTATCTATCGGTCAGCGATCAGACAAGGACACAAGACGCAAACCTTGTTGCCACGCAATGCCGGTCGATGATTACATGCAAGTACATCGGTGCCTTTTGAAGATGGTTCTATATTTACCTTCGAGTGGATGCCGAGAGTGGCACTGGACCGGCCCGTGCGGCAACTCAGCCAGGTTATTTGCCCTGATATCGATGCCCCTTGTAGAAAAGGCAAAGTCAGCAAGGCCTGTTCAGGCAATGCTGGGCAGAGATTGCGAATTTTCGACCTGATATCGACGGTTCAAAGGGGAAGGTGAGGGCCGTTTTCGATGCTCTCTTCGCGGTGGTTCCTGCTTGATAATGCTTGTCAGACATGTGTTACCCCGGCCCCGACGGCACGGGCGAATAAGCTATCTGTAAGTGAATACTTTTGTATGAGGACAAGCTTACGTGGTGTCTCAAGGAGTCTGTTATCAGTCCAGAGTTTATCTCGCTGATAAAGTTCTGAACGGGAGGGAGGCCTCAAGTGAGTTGAAGTCAGGTCGCTGAGGCTTCACACCGTCCCAAGCTTTCAAACTCAACACTGCAGCGTTTCAGTCGACTCGAAGAGATTATGCGGGTATATGCTCTACGACACCAAACGAGCGGAATGCATAAATATTCTGGCCAAGGGGCGAAAGAGTACCCATGGTACCAGGGCGTCTGCCTTTATGTTTCTTTGCCAAGCGCCATCTTCCCCCAGCATTTTCTCGCAACTTCCCTTTGCAACCACCTTCTGCCAGGCGCCAGATTGCAGATTCGGCCCTTGATACATCATCCATGAGCAACGACCGGCCGAAATCCATGTCAGTCGCGTGTAAGGAGCCCACAACGCCGGCGCAGGGGGGGGCATTACGCTGATCTTTTCGCTCTTGGGGGGCCCCAACAGCTTGTTCCAGAGCCTGGTGGACTCGAAAGAAATCTGATAATGCACCCTCCTCCACTCGAGACAGATCATGATGATATGAACGTGTCGACATGGGAAAATCCCTCCCTCCCTTCTCGTTGCTAGCCTTTCTTGGCTGGCCATCCACGATGCAACGATTGGGCCCATCTTCGCAGTTGAGTTTAATTTCTCCCCCCTCCCTACCGTCATGCCCTATGAAGCCATAGAACTGTCTCTCCTATGTACTTGTGTAGCGAAATTTTTTGGGATTTGGTGATGCAATGCCACTATTGCGAGAACGGGCAGGAGCCTGTACCAAGTGTGATACGGCGTTTCACCCAAGACAGACTTGTAAGACGGCAGCCCAAGTCTCGACATGCTACACCAGGAAACCCCTTCGCTTACACCTCCCATTACATCAAATCGAGCAATTCATGCTCTCATCCAAGATTATCGTCGGCAGACAGAGCCCAGCCATGCATCTTTGATATCCCGAAGGAAGAGAATGCGGGGGAGAGATTTAGCTAACCAAGTTCTACCTTGATTCATTGCGTTCGTGTTGACTCCCCGGGGACGGGCCGACTACGAGATCGCCAGAATAGGGCCGTCCACGGACAGAGTACGCAGGACAGAGTACACACAATTTGCAGGCATCGTCCAGACAAGGTAACGGAAAATATGTTGAGACACAACACGGCGGCCTTGATCCCCTTTGAGTAAGGACGATTAGTTTGTTCTTCCTCTTGCGAGGATTATGACAAGGTTTGACCCGAGATAAACAGAAAAAAGGTTTTAGACGTCGCATGAATTTAGCCCTTGGCTAAAAGAGGCAGGCAAATAGGCCATATTCTGCTAGCACGCAAAGCTTATGGAGACAAGGTTTTGTCCCGAGGCTTTATTTGAGAATTCTACAGAGAATTGCTGAAGTTCTGTCACAAACTTTCGGTGATGCGCATTCGGGTTCGATTAGTGTTTGGCTATTTTGGCTCTGCCAGGACGAAATTGCCGGGAGGTGGTGGTGATGTGAATTTAGCCACGGGCCGGCACGCGGCTTGGATGTTGCTCGATTCGTATTCCTTGGCAGTAGCAGCAACGATAGCGGGTAGCTCGCCTGCCATGTCGATTCTGCCATGGAAATGCCATGGCTATCGTTCTTGACGGTGAGGATGATTAATGAGTGATTGACCCTACGGAAGGAGTTTGCGCCGCCGTCAGTCCATGTCGGATTTAATACTATTTTGAGGGCGTCGGCTGAAACGAAACCACCGATGGCATCCGCAAACCTGTCGTGACCGGGGGGGTGCCGTTTTCCTTCCCAAGACTGCACGGTATCTGCGCCTGGCGCAGTGGTTCGTGACTCAAACAACCAAAGACCGTCTGCGCTGCGATTTCAAATACCTCGGCCGCGATAGTCGAGTTAGGATGAGTGGTCATTCGTCGGAGGAACTGAAACTCGTTGTCTCCGGTCACAACGCCGCTTGGCGCTGACCGTGTGGATCTAGCGGAAGAGCATACAGGGGAATGCTAGTGTTATTGGCTGTGGGTTTGAGAGAAACAAGCAAGTGGCCCGTCGGCAATAGATGCAGATCTGACAGGAACAGGGCTAGCCATAGTAGCCATATATAGATGTCGGCACCAGGCATTGCGGAATCTAGATTGTGTCTGACCGGCACGGCCGTTGTTAGTCGGGATAATTGCTCCGTTTGCCCTACCAATCTGACGATAAGGCCGTGGAAGATAGGAGCCATGCTTACATACAGCAGGTCCGTGGAAACGGGTGTGTCCACAGGCCACGGCACTTGAACAGCCGAATCTTAAAGAAGCAATGCAATCCCGTTGACGGAGTACGGAGTACAGTAGCACGCAATATGGCAATGCCGAGCTCGACCCGTACAAGGACATAACAAGCACAGGCCAGGACCCGTGTGAGAAATCTCCATGGCCCATGTCGCATGCCCCCATACACGTACCAGCAGGATGGCCTGGGCGAGCTCCCGCGAAGCAACCCCAACCGCCGCCTCTAGGTTGCAGCGCAGACAAAGCGCGATGCTCAATGATGTCGATACAGCAGCCACATGATGGCCTCGCAGCGTGAGGGATACGTGAATGTCCGAACCTAAGACTCGGATTATTAGGGAGCCAAGCTCGATGAGCGTTTTGACAGGCGTGGCTCACCAATCAGAGGGACGCCCACAACCTGAGGGTTACATTGGATTCGGCCCTGTCGACGAAATGTGGGCTAGAGGAAGGTCGAGACGGGGGCGTGAGAGTGTGAGGAGTGTGAAGAAGGGGGGGAAGTTGCATAAGTGCAGCTTTGTTTCGTTTTCTCGGAGAAAAGTAAGAGGGCAGGCGGAGAAACTGCTGACTGAGCTGCTGGCGGCAGAATTCATAAATACTCCGGACTCGTATGCTGCAATTTGGATAAAAACATAAGAAAACCTGTCATTTCCTCTAAGAGAATTAGAACCGCAAGCGGAAGAATAAATGGTTCGATTAGTATTTCCTGGGGATGGCTTCAATCCTGCTCAACGGCCTGGTGGAGTGCGACTAAGTACATGTAATCTAAGAGTACCAGAACATAACAGGGAGCCTGTCGTTAACCCATCCAGGTTTTAGGCAGACGCTAGATGGTAGTGACCTACCTATTGCAGCTACATTAGCCATGGATCATTTGTCTGCCTGCTGTCGCCACGCTACTGTATCTAATCCGAACACATCAAACAGATATCGATGCAGCTCATCCCATCGCCTTCACCGGGTAGATGATCAGTCCTTGGCAAGTTAGTAGGTAGAACGCATCGTCAATCTGCGCTTAGTTTATAGAAAACAATTTGCTCGTCTGGCATCACAAGCCCCCTTGGCCTAATGGTTAAGGCGCAAGACTTCTATTAGCACTAGCCTACAAAAAGGTTGGCGTCTGTTAGAGCGTATCTTGAGATTGCCAGTTCGAGTCTGGCAGGGGGCTTCGCTTTTTAAGGGTTCCATCATTTTTGGACTTTTTTTTAGCACTGCGCAACTTCTTTTTTTAGCACTGCGCAACCTCTTTCTTCATTGTTGCATCTATGTTCTGATTTTTCTTGATTTGGGAGTAATACGGAGTATATCATATCTTTGATCCAGGCCCATGGCAATCCCGCTTCTCCACCAGACTAAAGCAGATCATAGTCCACTCACTTTATCAAGCCTATCTCTCACACACGATAGAGGAGCCAAGAACGACATATCTTATCATATGTTTATTTAACAAGTCATAAGCCATCGTCCCGCCAAATCAATGGTTAATCCATGATTCCTATTCGTATCAGAACTAGTGAAAATGTCGTGAATATTAATAAGACGCCATTACCTTGAATCCTATATAAGATTTCAACAGCCCACTAGCTAAAACACGACGACTTCAGTGGCAACCTATAACGAAACACCCCTTTTTGATATTACCAAAGATAGAAAAACCAACGAGTTTCTCAAATTTTCGCTCAAGGTGCCTACACAATTCCATGACTATCACGCGCCAAAAAAATTTTTTTGAATGAGCCGGGCGAATGGACGTTCTACAGCCCCTTATCTGACTAAGAAGAGGGGGGATAAGGGCCTTACGCCAGAAGACACCGACTGTGGCTCGGATTGATTATAAAAAGAAGGGTTCTATGCAGATCCCGCTTACAGTACTCTGTCTTACGTGAAATAGAGATCATGCCATGAGTGTTAATAGCATAAGCCCTAGAGCTACCGACTTCCTAATCGGCCGTCATATATTTGAGTAAGCTCAGGTATGTCTCACTGTGTACTTGGCAACGGCGCTTGAATCTCAAATAGAATATAAACAGTCACCTTCAACTTCCATAAACATCAATTCCTAATACGTTACATATGGAAGGCGTCTATCTTGGCGTTTCATACCACCAGGCGTGTGTGCTCTAAGCCTCCACTTCAGCTATGCATGCGGGCAGGCTTATTGGTTACCATTAATCAATATTACCACCCTGCATTGTCACGTTGCCCTTTCATGGGAATCATTGCGTTGATCAGGCTGCGTTGAGCTGAATCTTTCCTTAGATTGCCGGGATGCAACCTACGAAGTCGTGTAAGTGGTACAATCAGGAGACGTCATGTTCCCAAGAAGTAATTCTACTCACAGATGCATCGTATCTCTATTCAGATATCACGGACAATCCACATCCTTGTCTATCCTAGCTTTGTCATGTCACTATAAGCCGTGCGCAAATCGCCAGAAGCTCTTACCCGCCTGAGCGCCAGATCCTCCATCTTCTGCCTGCTGAGTGACTGCAACCCTTGTAGCCAGTAAATGTCCTGATTATCGACAGTGCTGTTCATGTAGAACTAGTGGGCCTCTCGCCACATACCCATTCCCTTGTAACAATGGGCTATGTAAAAGTTGATCTTGGAGTCGATGCCGGTCATACCCTCGGCAAATGCGATGGTGGAAGCCTCATTGGCCTCGCGCAGAGCTTCCCTCCACCGAGGTGGCCTCTCGCTGGCATATCGTTTGCAGGCTGCGATGTGCCTGCTGATGCGTCTCTTGATCCAACTAACATCTTCTTCGTCAAGCTGAAACAGGCGATCAAAAATCTCTGTTTCTTTACCCAGGGCCTCTGAACTAGCTGAGGTTGACGTACTGGCCATCTTTGACTTTAGAACTGTGGCTTCTCTTTCTTTCCCTTTAGCGATTTGGTGGAAAACTGGCTTCTCGTGGTCGATTCTTGATAACCGAAATCGCGACTCATCCAGGAGTTTATAGATTCACAAGGTTTGTTTCTATTCACAGGTATATGGACGTGATGGTGATTCACCGCCATCATAGTTTTCGTGTGTTTGCCCTTTGCAGCAGTTCAGCTACTAATACTGACGTTCAAGTGACACAACATGCGGCAGGCGGTCGATACAAAGGACAGTGGAATCCATTGAAGAAAACACCTTGTAAATTAAAGAGTAACATCATCATAAAATCACCCTTTGTTCAAATCTAGACCACAGTGTGATGGTCGCAAGCCATCATCAAACAAAGGCGTGATTGTACGACAATAGTGACGCTGGCACCGGACGACAATTCAATCAGCTCAAGGCAAGGTTGCGTTAGCTGTGTTCGATGTTATTTCCAGCACTTACGGATATGTGCTAAACAAAGATCTTTACTGCAAAGTTCACATTTCCACTGGATCTGAACCATAACGGTCGTTATAAGTTCACATTTCCACTGGATCTGAATCATAACGGTCGTTATACGTTCATTTTTGGGTTGCAATGGCCTTGGCCGTTGTCCCCGAAACATTGATCTGGCCGGCATTTGCTGATTCGCGAATGCCCTGAAAATATTAGGACGTCCTCTTCATCAATGCAACGAATCCAATTGAATAGAAAGAAAATGTAAAAAGGTTATGAACGAAAAGAGAACCAAAAAAAGAATTCCAAATACCGGATAACGCATTGGGGCATTTTGCTCCCGGCAGGGCTTGAACCTGCGACCTTCGCATTACCAAGGCTAGATTGTTACGTCTAGTATTAGTACGAAGCTCTAACCAACTGAGCTACGGAAGCGCATCCGAATTTGGAAATTAGCGGGTTCGAAGCCAGAGAATGGCTCCCAATTGTTGGAAGGGGCAGAGTTATTATTGTCTATACAGGGTAACCCATTTCAGAAGTACAATCGCAACACCAAACTGGGCACTCAACCCGGGTATTCTGCTTCAAGCAAGATAGCCCAAATCTCTTTGGAAAGGAGAGTATACACATTTTGGAGCAGTTGACAATTTTGCCCAGTTCAGCCGTCAAGGAGTGGCTGGAGTAGGCGAGAGTGATGCTTTGACGTTTGAGCCCCCTAAGTCCAATGCAAGACAAAGAAAGTCACAGCGGCATCGTTTGAATTGTATAGAGGATCCCCCCAAATGTGGTAGATATCTCAGTTTATTTGCTAGTACTATTTAGCTCATCAGGGGAAGATGAAATAGTCAATGAAACATTTAGAACCCCTTTGCGAATCTACCCAGTCATGTCTTCAGCGCACCTCGGACACCTTGTGCTGGTTCGGCATGAGGCTCCGGATCTGAATTTCAACTTCCGTTCGGGCTTTCGGAACATTTAAGAGAGCCGATTTCAATTTCTCAATAGCCCAAGTCAGTCCGGTCTGCTTTGCGTAGTCAATGGCCGACTTTCCATCGTCATCTTTTGTGTCCGCCGCGATGCTCGAATCCAACAGATCATCCAGCGTCTGCTTCATAGAGGCGACACTACCAATCTCAGCAATTGTTTAAGCTCGGGGGAATCCGCCGGGAATTTACACCACGGCTGAGTCCAGCCATTTTCCACTGTAGGTGAAGTAATGGATGGAGTCGCCTCCAGGCAAGTAGATTGGGCCACAGTAAGGAGACTTGATGATATGAACGAATGTCAATGAAATATGAGCTGAAAGTTCAGTCGAATTTACAGTTGCTGGTAGCGTTCCTTCACTCGTAAGCCGAAAATGGAATACGACGACCCATAAAGTATTGCGTTTCGGATCGGCACTAAGCCGTGCCAAGAGCACCAAGAGGCGCTATGTCTTAAATAATATACGAAGGCAGTACGTTATGCATCAGGTAAAGTTCATCGAAACATATGGATCATCGGCTGTAAGTATATAAGTTACTCGGCAGATACCTGTCCTAATTGCCTGCGCAAAGCCTTTGATGGTCACAAGTCGGCATCTCATCAAGTGAAAACCATGATTGCTCGTCTTATCATTTTCTCTGTCCTGGCAACTGCCAGCTTGGGCATCGAAACACGCCTTCATCGTCGTATAGATAGCAGCACACAGTCTGGTCCATCTGGAACATTTATTGAAGGCGTGGTAAATGCTACAATTGCCATCATACCCATCCCATTCTCCCTCGCCAGAAATATTGTGCCATCAAAATATGGCATCATTCAGACTTATTTGGATTATCTGCCAGACTTTCATGGGAAATACCCTGTGAGTAGATTCACCAATTTATAACCCTATGACCATGCCTGGAGGGCGACTAAAATTTAGTTATTCATGTCTAGTTGGTACTGGAGTTTGCAGTGAACACCAATGTCGTTATTTCTGGGACAGCGTCCTCCAACTTTTCGTCTATACGATTCACCTATCCGTTTATTGACCTGTTAGGCAATGGGTATAGCACGTTCCGTTATGAAACGGACTGGATCGTAACGCCTCAACCCGATATTATTGACGCCAGTACATCGTTTGGATTGAGAGTTACGGCTGCCGACTTTCGACCAGACACCCCAGCAGCTTATGAGCTTGTGTCCGACCCTTATTGCAGAGGGGAGACATCCTACGATGGATTTTCTCGAAACAGCACTGGTCCTTACGTCACGTCACGACACTGTCCACGAAGTCCAAGTAACGAGAATCAATACGATCGTCAAGTGGCATTTTACAGGAACGCGACCACCCAACCAATCTTTGTCGACGGTAGCATCTGTGCGAATGTAACCAGATCTTTTGATGCTGAAATAGCACACAATCACCGTTTCGTTGAGAGCGAGGTCATTATTTATGGCGATTTCCCAGCTCACGGTAAATGGGAGAAAGTGCGCGGTCTACAGGTTGCAACGCCGTTTACAGAAAACTATACCGACTGTTCCCTGCTGTATAATTTATAACTTTGTGAGAAGCTTTCGAATGTGTTGGAAGCCTGATACAATATATAAAGGCCCTAACTATATTTATTTACATATCGTGTGAACTGCACCTGTTAGATAGCGTTGTATAGCATAGTTAACGTTGATAATTATTCTTGATAATAATGCCTTGGCTACTCTCTGATATATTTTTGGCCAGACCAGCAGTTAAAAATCTTGTCATATTATTTGCCGGCATGATTGATAGTCTCTCGCAAATTACTCTCTAACACATCCCATAGTTGTCAAATCATAGCCCTGTGTACGGAGTAGCAGTAAGGCCTCTACCAAAAACCAACAATTTCTATCAGAAAGCTAACGATGGCAGTGACCTAACTTCGACTGGTGATGGGAAAGAATACAAATCCAACCTGTGCTCATTATTTCCACATTGGGACCATCTGTGGCTATCATCACCGCACAGGAGGCCTGAGTCAATGGCTACTAAGTGAGTTCCACATTTCGTATCCTATCGTGTCTTTAGAATATGGTGTAATATTACGGGGACGCCGAAGCGAATTGCAGATGATGAGACTGTTACAACCAAACCCTGCTATTGTAAGGCTTGGCAACGACCACCGTATTCCTTTTTTGACATACGAGATGTGCCATTTGGTGTTCTGCTGTAGGCTCGGAAAATTCATTTGAAAAAGCACACTATATGCTCGGTGATAATTCCTTTGAGCCGTAAAATCCATCTGTGATGTTTAGTACGCTAGCCAGCTGATCCTTTGTTCCTGGAAAATTAAGAAGTAAAAGAAAAGTATATAGGACTGGCGACGGTGTTCCCAAATCAAAGGACCCAAGGACATTCAAGTTTATACACATCTGGCCTTTCTCCTCTTTTTGAAACTATTCAAGTGTCGTCTGGCTTTTAAACATCTAGCTATGGTCGATACACTACTTGTTACTGGAGCAAACGGCTATGTAGCTCTTCATGTTATCAAGGAAGCCATTGCCCAGGGATACAAAGTTGTAGGAACAGTTCGCTCTGTTGCCGCAGCCGACAAAATCATGGCAATATTTCCCGATTTATCCTCACAGCTACAAATCGTCGAGGTGCACGATATTACGAAAGCGGATGACTTTGAAAAGGCATTTGAGAAGTTCAAAATCGGAGCTGTTATCAACACAGCGTCGCCGCTATTGAATAACCCGAAAGACGTAAAGGCCGACGTCCTCGATCCTGCGATCAAGAGTGGCGTGGCAATTCTTGAAGCTTCAGCCAAATATGCCGGGCCACAGCTGAAACGTGTCATCCATGTTGGATCCTTTGCGTCAGCTCTTGACCTATCGTTGGGCCTCGCTCCAGGGAAGACATATTCTCCTAGTGACTGGAATCAACTTACATACGAGGAGGCTGCAAACGGTGGGCAAGCAACTGGGTATATGGGATCAAAGGCTTTGGCTGAAAAGCATATGTGGGAATGGATGAAGGAAAACACACCCGCCTTTGACATGGTATCGGTAGATCCAGCGGCAATCTTCGGACCGCATGTCGGGCCAGTTGACCTTGATCATTTGAACATATCAACCCAGATGATATGGGAGCTTGTCGTCCCATCGCCGCATCCGCCGCCGTACAATTCTGGTCACCTTGGAGTTTGGGTTGATGTCCGCGATGTCTCTGCAGCTTTGCTTGCGGCTGTGAAAGTTCCAGAAGCAGGCGGTGAACGTTTCTTGGTTGCACAAAGGTGCCACTGGCAACTTGTGAGGGATGAAGCAAGAAGGGTATTGCCTGAGTTACAGAATCGGATTGATATAGGCGAGCCAGGTGCTTGGAAAGCTGCCCAAACTACCACGTATAATGTTGATGGGAGTAAAGTGGAGAAAATCTTGGGAGTGCGATATAGATCTCTGGGAGACTGCTTGAAAGATTCTTTTGAACAGCTACTAGCAGCTGAGAAACTAAATAGTCTTGTATAATGGGCACCTAAACTAAGCTATACCAGGGTCTGGCTCTTGACAGAAAAGCTGGACGCCTCTGCAATATTATCTAGAAGTCTATGAACCTTCAATGCATCTTCAAAACTAGCAACTGCAGTTGTCTTGTTTGCAAAGCCCTCGAATATCCTAGCAGTATTGGTGCCCGGTGGTGCCACATCCCTAGTATATTTAGGTTCATCTGGGTCATTGTAATCTATATCCTGTGCCTCCCCCTCTCGTCCAATAACCAAGCGAAGATGCTTTTTCTCCAGATCCATTTGCAGCATAGGTCCATCCATGGATAATTCAAACTCCCCTTTGGTACCGGAGATAAGCCATCGAAGACCCTTCCCGTCTACAGTCTTATCCACCTTTCGGAAGGCGACGTTGGCAATGGCGCCATTTTCGAGCTTGCCTTGGACAAAAAAGTGATCTGGAGCGGTCTTTTTTTACGTGCGGGATTAACAATCGTGCCAGAACTCGAGTCAATAGTTTTGACAGTGGGGTGCTGGATATCCAAGAGAGACTTGAGACTGGCAAAATCGCCTAGAACATAGGTGAAGGCATCCATGACTTGTCGCCTATTAGCTCTAAAGCTGCTAATTAACAGTTGCATGGCCAACTCACAGTGAGCAAACGCAATATGATACTCATTAGCGCCGCTATCATAATCCAGGTAAAAGTCTGCCTCTGCCATCCAGCTATCGATTGGGGCATAGTTGAAACAGCCCAAGGCTATGGTACTCGTCACTCGACCAACAACTCCGGCTTCGATGAGCTGTTTGACCTTCTTAATGATCGGATCAGCTCGAAGTTGCAGGCCAACAGCAGTCTTCACATTCTCCCTCTCAGCTAGCTAGACCATCTCCTCGGCCTGCACAGCACTGACCCCAAGCGGCCATTCGCAAAAGACCTGTTTCTTCGCTCTCGAATAGACAGTTCATAATGCTTCGAGACGTGAACCGAGATGACAACAAGGTCAACATCTGGGTCATTGGCAATATCCTCTGGATTTCCGTATGCTTTAGTGGAATGTGCTAACTTATGATACTTGATGGACTTCTCTGCGGCCTCGACAGACGAATTGCAGAGTGCAACGATTTCATAGTGTGGCGAAAGAATGAAAGTAGGCAGGAGAGCAGAGATACCCCAAGAACCTGGACCCAAGCCATTACCGCCCCCGGCAGTGAGTCCAATAAAACCAACACGAATAGTTGCCATGGTAGCTTGATGGAAGTCTGCCTGATTTAGGGCTTATTGAAGACAAACAAAATTGCAGCTCTAAGCTTTTATAAGTGTGTTACCAATGAGTGCCCTTGAATATTAAGTAGATACCAGATTAAACTTAGGCCAGTATATGATGTGGTACCTGTGAGTGTATTAATTTGTCGTAGTCACGATGAACGGAATTTGAGTCGATATTGAATGGCGCCTAAACATTAGCCGATCGTATTCTGTATGATTCATAATCATCTACGGAATTAGCCATCTATTTACCGGACTTACCTGTAAATCAGGCCCATAGAAGATTCATAGAACTCTAGTGTAAATTCGTATGTATTTATGTATTTACACAAGTGATATAATAATTATGTGAGCTGTGAATGGGCCGCATTTGCTGCTCGACAGGTCTTGCCACTAGGATGATTCAGGTCAAAATATGTCGACAAAAGCTGTTTTGGCGGCCGGAATTGGCCTATAGACTAGCATCTTGTGATCTCCAAACAGTGGAGACAGCATGAGAGCGGGCCAGAAGAAATAATGAAGTAAAGCTGATCCCCCAAGACCCTGTCCTCGCTAGCCTTTCATCTCTTACTGTGACCTTGGCTGGCATTGTTTAGTCCAGGTTGTTGACCTTGGCCCTGAATATGCTCATTGCGTCTAGTTGAACAGGAAACAAGATTACATCGTGGGCTCAATTACCCGAATTCCCCATTCCTTAGTTATATTACTATGCAAACAGTAGTTCTTTACATCCTGTCTATTTAGAAGCTTTCGACTAGTATATACTTATTGTTAGATCTTTCAAAAGAAAACCTTCAAAATAAAAATACTTTCTTATCGATATCAGACAACAATGTAGGTTCTTCAGTCTGAAGCTCAGACACTATCTTCTTAATAGCTGCAAGCATTGGAGGAGGGCCACAGAGTAAAAGACGGGAATCCTTGGATAGTTCGTAAATATACTCTTTGACAATACTTTTTGTCACGAACCCAGCACTGCCTGACCATTTGGAAGGGGGCTTTGCAAGAACGTAATGGATCCGAAGATTTTGGGGGTGTTGCGACGCCAGTAAATCCAATTCTTCTTTCAAAAGAATGTCTGATTCGGTATTGTTCGCATATATAAGAGAAACGAAAGTCTTATCCAAGGGGTTCGCACAAATGGCGCGGATCAGCTGGTACATGGGAGTGATACCGGTGCCACCAGCAATCATACCGATGTGAGTCGCATACCCATTAGTGTATCGCATAGCACCTTTAGGACCTCGAAATTCGACTTTGTCTCCGACTGCAAGGCTTTCAAGGTGTTTAGTCATGACACCAGTTGGATAGACTTTGACGAGAAGATCAACGCGGCCAAGGTCTTGATTATCCGAAGTGGGCGTATATGATCGAGAGACCATTTTGTCTCCAATTTGGGCTCGAATTGCAACGTGTTGCCCAATAGGTAAGCCCAATGGCCGCGATGCATCTGGGAGTCCAAAGACAAAGCGGTATACATTGGGCGAAACCTTGACCTTTTCTTGGAGTGTAAGCTTGCGCCACTTCTGGGGGTCAAGTTGACATCCCGACCCGGCAGCAACAGGCGCAGACATGAACGGAGTCGCTGGATTTTGAACCCTGTATGCTGGGTACGAAGTAAAGTCTTCCTGGAAATCCAGTTTCAAAGCACCCCATGACACTACTCCGAACGTCAACAGAGCTTGTACCACAGATGCCATGCCAAAGCCAACCCAAAATTGGCCACCAGATACCCGCAGGCTTTTGGAAGACGCCTCTGCAAAATGAGACAACAGCTTGCGGTGGTGGTAGCCTTGGTACGCTGTCCCGCCAAAAATCCCAAATATGAATATTTTAGAGAAGGCCCTTGCATACCATGATGCAGTGCCTTTTGATGGCTGAGATTTGGTATGAATGGTCGTCGTCTGGCTAACTGTTTCGAAGGTTGGCCGGTAAACTTCTACCGTAGCTGAACGATCCTGTTATCCAGCATGGTTAATAATGACAGATCTTTCCAAGGACATGTTGGATCATTATCAGACTTACAGATGCCTGAATCTCGCCAACTAGCAAATCCTCTAGCAACTCTCTCGCTTCTTCAGAATGACCCACATCTTCGAATACTTGTGTCGTGTCTTTGCCAGCTTCCGCAATAAGAATATCGATGCCACCTGGGTGATCCTCTAGGTAATTCGTAACATTGTAAACTGGGTCTTCTTGTCAGTATCAAAATTCTCAACAGAGGGAGCTCAACCGCGCCAACCTTTGTTATGAATCACCATCCATATGTCGTCCGTTTTGTTATGCTCCTGGACATCTCTGAGGGAGACAGTCTTCAGGCCCATGTTGCCAAAGGTGTTTGATACTTGAACTATAAGAGATAAAAGATAGTAGTGCTTGGAAGATGAGACCGTAAGAAGGAGACGTGGATAGTTGTATTTATCTCTATCTCCTTGCTCAACCTTCGCTAGAAAGAAGACGCATCGCGGAACCCATGTCGTGACAAGGATATTCCTAAGCTTTTATATAATAGATGTATGTCTACTCTTAGTAAAGCAATATACATAACCCATTCGGACAAGTAGTCCAGAACCACTCATTCATCTGACGTAAAACAAAGACTACTAATTCCAAATCGAACTACCTCGGCTTTTAGACAATATTGAACAAATTCTGCTCCAATTATATAGTATCATTATCAATCCAATAGCGAGTCAGTAGTATAGTAGTATTTAGTCAATTGACTAGTGATCGTTGATGATTTTACCTGGTGGGGGAGCGTTTTGCCTTTGACTTCCAATGTTAAACGTGTTGTGGGGGTGGGGCGAATGCATGTAAGTTTATGCGGGGTGCATGCGGGGTCACAACTTGAACATGAAGGTGGCGTACATGTACCATTCTCTCAAAGCTACGATGGAGTTTTGCACCAAATAATGAGATACTGACTCTGTGTTTGCTTCTCGGCTAGCTATAGAGGTACTTGATGTATCACATTTCCTAACCATTAAACAATGCCTAATATTATCTAGCTGCGGTTGATCCAGAGGTTTGGTAGATCTACCCCGCAATGCAGCAGTTAGACAGTCGGGTTTTGAAGCTATTTGCACTAATAATTCCAACCGGACTTGTGAATGTCTTATGTCGTAGAAGCGCTGAACCTCTCTGTGGATTGGTGTAAGAGGGGATACTGATGGTTGGCCGAGCCCATAAATAACAGCAATCCCTATCTACAACGACACCTTACTGACATAACGGAATGCTACCTAATCAAGTCGTTTGTCTGCTTTCGATCAAATCATGGCATCAAAGAATTTCTTTCTAGTAGGAGACGATGTCTCAACAGCACAATCCATATTAGTATCTCCAACCTACGGTCCAGATGAGCTTAAGCGTGCCGTCGCACGCCATTTCCATATTGTTCAACCAAGCGGTATGATTGATGCTATAATGTTTCCCTAGGTAGTGAGAACGATATCGCTGACATACTAACTCGAACAAGGAGTGTCTTTTTACGTCTCCTATAGCTCCATCAATACTGTCAGCGATATCTTAGACGCCACCGAGCCTATTGGCATCAGAATCGACAATCAGGCCGTTCGTGAGCCTGATGGCCCAGAAGGCCTCCCAATTGTGGGAAGCTTTTACGAAATTTTCCCAGATCATCTCGGAAACCATACTCGTCTGTTCCGTCAATATGGTGGGCTGATCAAGACAACGAACATGGGAAAGACGAATTACCTCACGGACGATCCTGGAATCGCCGCCGTCGCCCTCAATGAGTCCATATACTTTTCGAAAAAGATCAATGAAGATCATCCTCTTTGGGGAGTAAAAGACAATATCGCGACTTTTGTTGGAGATACTGAGACTGAGACCTGGCGCCTCAGCCATAAGTTTCTCCCAACATCAATGGGTCCCAAAGCTGTGAGACATTATGCCCCATTGATTCAGGAAACGGTTCGGCGCTCTTTCGCTGTGTTTGACGCCTTTGCTGAAAGTGGTCGGTCATGGAACGCCTACCAATACATGGTAAAGCTAGCCTCTGAGACCATTGGCAAGGTCATCTTGGGCCAGAACTTTGGTCACCTGGCCAATGCAGACGCGCCATTCCACCCGATCCCGCTGTCTATCCTCACCATGTTCCAATTGAACAAGAGGGTGGCATCTCGGGGTGCTTGGTATCAGAATCTCCCTTTTGGAGATCCTAAGAAGTTGCGAGAGACACATAAGCTCTGTTACGCGTTGATAGAGGGTATCGTTTCAGACATCGAAACGTCTGATACGGCGATGCCGAAGATGCCCATGGCAGAGGCCGCTTTGAAGGCATCTAACCTCGTCGAGTATCTGATCAAGGGCACGGACGAGAAGGGAGAGACATTCCCCCGCTCGATGATTGTACCCAACATTGTCATGCTGACTTCAGCTGGGTTTACAACCACCGCATCCCTTTTGTCTTGGCTCATCTACTCGGTTACCGAGCATCCCGGCAATCAAGAGCGCCTGCTCCAAGAGCTTGTAAACAATGGCATTAGCGAAACAACTGAATGGTCAGTCGATCTTGTTAGCAAGCTGTCATTCCTTGATAAATTCGTCAAGGAGACCCAGCGCCTCCACAACCCTGCCTTCCAGCCTGCGCGAACTGCCAAGACGGATGTCATTGTTCCCGGTGGATACCGCCTGAAGGCAGACAGCGTGGTTGTTTGTGCTCTCCACAGTCTTCACACAAATCCCAATCACTGGCACGACCCTTCTCAATTTGACCCGGATCGATGGGACACTGCCGAGGTAAAAGGTCGCCATCGTGCGATGTATCTTCCCTTTGCAACGGGTCCACGTGGCTGCATTGGTTTCAATTTTGCTCTTCTTGAAGCCAAGATTATTTTTAGCGAGTTGATCTACCGCTATGAATTTATTCGGGACGGGAGTGAGAATGTTCAATACGACCCAGAGTTTCAACTCGTTCGACCTTTGAATCTTTACGTGTCGGTCAGGCGAAGAGCAAATCTATCCACGAAATAGTAGAATATAGCATAGTGAAGTATTAAATTGCAAGTTTTTCTTGCCTTTCAGAACACCTTGTCATACGATACGTGATAAATGTTTTTGTGCTTCATTTAGAAGGTATACCAATATGCTTCATTGAATCCGTCACATGATGTCTGTCTGTCCATCTTTTTACCCTTCCGATAATAGCCACCAAGTGGCGCCTCTATACCTATTACGATAGAGCTAGAAAACGGTGTAAAATCCTACACCTAGTAGTAACTATTATACACAATTACGCAAGTACATTACTTTTATGCTTCTTTAGCCTTCGTGTAGTAAATACATGGGGCGAGAAAAAGGAATGGAACTCATAGTCTACAGTTCAGGTCCACTTTTCACATTTAGCTTCCCTATATAAAATTTCCACTACCCCAGATTCTGCTAACTCGACGTTTGCGCTCCCCATCATTGTCGAATCTGTCTATTTGTTGGCCGCGAATGTCGCGGTTATTGCGCCATGGAAGCTCCAGTCACCACGCGGTCGCAGAAAACTTCGACCAGAAATAAACAGGGGCGTTCTAGGCCACCTTTGTGTCCATATTGTCAGCGGTCCTTCTCACGTCTCGAGCACTTGCAGCGACACATCAGAAGCCGTAGGCCATTTTCACCTTTTTACTGATTAGAGTTAGAAAGTTAACCAATTGCAACCTGTAGATACTAATGATAAGCCCTTTTCGTGTGAAATATGCTCAAGATCATTTGGTAGAAAGTTGGTTTACTTATCAACACCTTGTATTTACCTTAGTACTAATCATTGTGTGACAGTGATCTGGTGATTCGTCATAAGAGGCTTGTGCACGCAACACAGTCTCATCAAGAACGGGAACAGTATGATACTAGAGGCGACCCGAGACATATCTCATCAGAAAATGCCCTGATCCCAGATGAGAACACAAGAACTTCTGCCAGTAACCAGCCCCTGGCCCCATGGACGAATGGAACCTACGCGACACCCAACAGCTCGCTAGAAGAAACTCTGAATGTAAGTGTAAATGTAAAACAGCTCAACTCTACTGCAAATGTTCTTTTCTTCTTAAGAAGTTCACCTCCCAATGCCATACAACAGGTGCTAAATAGTATTCTATCTAGGAGCCCGCATCTCTCCCATTGATGATCCAAGGTGGAGATCCAATGCAAGACTTTGCCACTTTCTTGGAAAGTATTGGACTGTCTGAACAATGGGAATCTGAAGGACTTCCGTCCATGGAACAATGGATTTTCCCAACCGATTCTGCGGTCGCTCCCCAAGCCGGGCTAAAGGATGCAGTGCCGAACGAGTTCGATTCAGAAGACCACTCTCTGCAAAGCCATACTGCCGAGGAAGCGCTATTCTCCAACTTTGGGTCTCGCCTACCTTCTCTGCAGCCTGACGGAAGTGAGGCCGAAAACCGGCTTCAGAGTTCAGCGGACACGATCAGACTTCACTCAATACACAACATAAGCGAGTCCCAGTATCGTTCCTTTTTGAACACTATTGACGGCTTTCACCAAGTCTTACCCAAGGGATTTACACCTCCGTCTAAATATGCCTTGTCTCGGTTCCTTCATGGTTTCATTGATGGTTTGAATGAGCATCTCCCGTTCATACATTCTCCGACTTTACACATAGAGAGCTGTAACCCGGCTCTTGTTCTGGCGATTGCTGCCTGTGGCTCGCAATACCGTTTCGAGACCAGTCAAGGCGTGCAATTGTTTTATGCAGCACGAGCCATTGTTTTGGAGACGATGAAACAAAAAGGCTTCGGAATACAAGCTGGCTATACAACAAATTCAGTACAGTGTAACTCTCCTGCGGCTGCTTTCTTGTCAAACTTTCCAGCTGGCCTTGCCGCTGAGGATAATTTTGACGAGACATTAGAAATAATCCAGACTCTTCTGTTGCTTATTATTTACGCAACTTGGGGAAACAACGAAAGAATAGCGCAAGAACTCGGATTCTTAGACAATACTCTCGTGTCCTTAGTTCGCGCGCACGGCCTCGTGGAACCAGCTCAGAGATTTGACCCGACGGATGGTTCAAATGACGTGAGTTGGCATACATGGGCCAGCAGGGAGCTCAATAGGCGCACCAAATTTGTTGCCTACTGTTTTCTTAACCTTCACTGCCTAATGTATAACACGCCTCCGTTACTCTTAAACGCTGATCTTGGGCTTGATATGCCTTGCCATTCCGCCCTCTGGTCGGCACAAAATGCGAATGAATGGCGAATGGCATACGAATCGGTGGGAAAGAAATCCAATGCCGCTTTCCAGAGGTCGTTTGCTTCCCTTTTTAGTAAGGGAGAAGTTTCGACTACTGATGAGACACCATCCACTGCTCTTGGAAATCATATTCTTTTACATGCTTTATTCCAGCAGCTTTACTTCGCACGTCAACTGTGTCTATTTCCATTAGACCATGATCATCAGACACGCGATATAACAGGATTGGATGCAGTCCTTCGCACTTGGAAGTCTCGCTGGAAAGACACTCCAGAGTCAAGTACAGACCCGCGTAATCCAGCTGGACCAATCGCATTCACTTCGGCCGCTTTGCTCGGTCAGATTTACGTGCGCATACAAGTTGATCTAGGACCCCATCGCGCTTTGATGACAAGAGATCCTTCAACAATTGCCCGAGCGCTAGTTAATGCGCCGCAAACTATTGTACGAGGCCCGGGGCTCATTACCGCGCTTCTCCACGCGGTTCACGCCCTATCCATTCCCGTACAGCTCGGTATTGACTTTGTGACGAGGACTCATTCGTTTTATTGGAGCGTACAACACTGTTTGGCCGCTGTAGAATATGCTCATCTGCTGACAAGGTGGCTCTTTGCTCTTCCAGGAGCAATAGAGCCGTCTCAGCATGAAAGAATGCTATTTTTGTGGATCACCCGATTATTGGACGAAACTGAACATGGTATAAGAGTTCCCATGGAAAATCGGTTGAATTTGATACAGAATCTTGACACTGGAAGGCAATTGAGCATCTCTATCATCCGGGTTTGGGCTAGGATCTTCAATGGAAATACATCGTGGGAAATCGTCGATGTCGTCAGTTCGAGCTTGAAAGCATATGCTGATCTGCTGGAGCAAAGCTGGAGCTGAATTACATTTGCGCGGCCAGATCGCGGTACATGGTTGTCATCTCCTGTGGAAGTTATTTGAACTGCTACTTCATAGGTTGTAAGATACGTTATTTGTCATAGATCTCGTCAGATCTAATAACAGCAGTAACCGAGTCATTCAACAGTTATCTTTCGAGGTTGATATCCGTCTCAGTTCACAAATTGTAGTCTAAACACTTGTTTGAGAGAGGGATCTTTCCCCAGAGATACTCAGAGGTGATCGAATCTTTATTCCTGGACCCTACTCCTGGACCCCGCCTCCATTTGTAAATTGCTATAGTAATCATTACAATCAACTTTCAAGAACCCCTCACCATAAGCAACCGTTCTCGAAGAATCTACGCTCATTCCCTCGTCATTCCCGTGAGACTTCCCCTCAGCGTTCTTCACTACAGATGCGGGGATCAGGCAGGTGACATATAAGAAGTTGGGTGCGGGGAAATAAGAATGACACGGCTGTAAGATAAACCGTCTAAATCATTTCTTTTCATAAAAGAGATGAATAGTGCGTGTAATAACCAACAGCCGACATACAATACTTGGTTTCCGTGGATTCACAGTTTCAGATTATAACCCAATCACTAGCTAAGATTAGGTACAACGGCATCAATCACCATGTCTACAATGAAAGCATTAAACTATGTCGGACCCTACACGGTCAAGGTGGAAGAGATTGAGAAGCCCAAACTAGAACACCCCGATGATATTATTGTCAAGGTTACCACTGTTAGTGATCGATTTACACCACATAAACAACCTTGCATCATCAATGTGCTGACAACTTCCAGGCAGCGATTTGTGGCTCGGATCTCCAGTAGGTACATGGAGGGAGTCTTACAATGCCCAAAGAACGAGACAAGCTCACATTTTTATAGCATGTACGAAGGTCGGACGTCTGCTGAGCCAGGAATTACATTTGGTAAGAAGACATTATATGGCGGCGTGGATCGGGAAACAATAATGGAAGCTAAACGGAAAAAGGTCACGAAAACATGGGAATCGTCGAAGAGCTAGGCGAAGGCGTCACATTGCTCAAGAAAGGAGATCGTGTTGTTATGCCATTCAATGTCGCTGATGGCCGTTGCCGCAACTGCGAGGAGGGAAAGACGGCATTTTGTACTGGAGTCAACCCCGGATTTGCCGGTGGCGCATATGGTAAGATGTTGAAGATTGAATTATGGTTTCTTCTACTAAACTTGCCGTAGGCTATGTCGCCATGGGCCCTTATCGTGGAGGTATGAGTCTCTGAAATGCTTTATGGGCATAGCGATGAAAGTTCTGACAATATTATACAGGCCAGGCGCAGTACATTCGCATCCCCTATGCAGACTTTAATGCTCTCAAATTGCCTCCCGGAAAAGAGCACGAAGCCGACTTTATACTTCTTGCAGGTAACTAAGAAACTCAGCATTCCTTTGACGGCCATTGATGCTAACATGTTGGCACAGACATATTTCCCACCGGTACGTCAATGGATTGCAATATTCTCATTCAGCAGGCCCCTTTATCTAATGCTTAGCTTTTAGGTTGGCACGGCGTCGAAATATCCGGATTCCAGCCAGGCGAAAGCATCGCGGTATTCGGTGCCGGTCCTGTCGGGTTGATGGCTGCTTATTCGGCTACTTTGCGTGGAGCCTCCAATGTTTACGTTGTAGATCGGGTCCCTGAACGCCTAGCGGTCGCCAAGAGCATCAATTGTATTCCCATCGACTTTACCGCGGGAGATGCAGTTGATCAGATTATTGCCCACAATGGTGGGATGGTGGACCGATCAGTAGACGCTGTTGGATACCAAGCTGTCGACCCCAATGGATCCTCAGAACGACCAAACATCATTATCGAGAATATGATTCGAGTCACACGAGCATGTGGAGGGCTCGGAATTCCAGGGCTTTATGTCCCCAGGTATGAGATCCATTCTTGCAATTGTACTCAATGCGCCAACTGATTATTGGTATTCCCTGCCGATAGCGACCCTGGCGCGCCTGATTCAAACTCGGCAAAGGGCATCATCAGCCTCAGCTTTGGAAAGTTGTTTGAGAAGGTAAGGAAGAGTCTTTCATGAATGCATAGTACGCACTCCTCACACACAATATCCTAACTGCCTGCTTCAGGGCCTGTCGCTTAGCACTGGTCAGTGCAATGTGAAGAAATACAATCGGTACCTACGAGACATGATTATCGCCGGCAAAGCAAAGCCTAGCTTTGTCATCTCGCACGAGATCAGCCTCGGCGATGCAGAGGTCGCATACGAGAAATTTGATAAGAGGGAAGGGGGATACACCAAAGTGATTATTCACCCAAATGGAGGTTTTTGATGGCTCGTTATAAAGCAAATCGTGCGCCTTTTGAAGATAGCTTTTGAAGAAAAGTGGCAGCCCTATATCAAGTAAATCTGATACACAGACTATTATTTTACGTCTCTGTGCTGCAGAGCGGGGAGTTCACTATTAGCTACCAATAAAACTACATCGAAGTCTACTATAAGCAAACCTTTCTCTCCATCATACAGTTTAGTCAATTGATCGTCGTATCTATTGTATATTTTTAACTACATAGAGTGCCTGCAATTTATCTTTGTGCTTCGGTGATGTCGATTGGGATTTGGGGAATGGCTCTTTTGTACTACTAAAACATGACCAGTCTTAGGAAGAAATACCTAACGTTCATTAGCGACAATAAGATGCCAGCAAACAGACCACAACCTATGCTAGGAAGGCTTGAGCCTGAGACGACACCTATCAAGGCAGCCAATCTTTCCGATATTGATATTACATAAATCGCATTTGCTCGATCTGAATAAATCAGGTTAGCAAGCTAAACAACTAGGACTTTGAACTTTGTACTACCGTAAATAATGCATAACCGACTACCGGACCGGGGAGACCGTCTCAACGACGTCTTAGTGCTACGAGCTATTGGAAGCGGGGGCGGAGAAGCCGTGAGGGGGCTTGAGAAAAGCGGCGGCGGACCTCCGCTCTCCGTCGCCACTTGTAATTGATGATTTCTTTTCGTCTCCAGCTACTATCATAGGTAATATGAGAACGCGCCTAGCGAGAACCTTGCTCTTGTCGCGTTTGGTCGAAGATGCTTAACCTCGGTTAAGAGACATGAGAATCGCGACAGTGACGTATGTGAAGCCATCAACATGTTCTTTTTTATAGGCCTTTCGCCCTGCATTCCGTGTAGTACACAGCTACCTGTATCAGAAGTTTTCCGCGTATGGAGTAAGCCGTGTTACGCTTAGAACGTTTAGCTCTTGTCAACCTTCTTATTGAACATTTCTCTGGTATCCAGATAAAGCCCACGTCTATCGCCTATTGGGCTATCCACATCGAATAATTTGAGTATTATCCATCTTGTTTAATACAAAGCCACCTGATCGATATAACAGCAGCCTTTTCTTGAAAGGTGCAGCAAAGTTTAGCGAGAACGAATATGAGCTCTTCCAGTTTATTCTTCCGGAGTAGAGCCTCAGCCCGCTTCTTACATCGGAATTTATTCTACAATCGCACAATATCAAGGGCTATTCATCAGACAAATAGTGCACTACCCGGTAAGAGCGAGAAGGTGGAATTTTCATCAAGCTCACCTCATGGCTCTTCAAAGTTTGTCAAAGTAGCAGCGGGCTTTGCGATCGTCGGAGCTGGTGTGGGCGCATATGGCGTCTTCACTAAATCTAATACCCCGGAGAAGCCCATATACGGATCTAATGAAGATTTCAAAAAGGTACAAAGTCGTTTCGCTTTCATTTCTTCGTCTTACAGCTACTAAATCCCTTCTATTAGGCACTAAGGGAGATTCAAGAAAAGCTCGGTGATGATCAGATCAGCACGGATGAAAGTGATTTGCAACAGCATGGCTATTCAGAGTGGTCCTCTGTCAACGCCGAACGTCTTCCAGTGGCGATCGCATATCCAAGATCTACTGAAGATGTCTCTGAGATTGCCAAGATTTGCCACAAGTATAGACTTCCTATGAATCCATATTCAGGAGGATCAAGTCTTGAAGCAAATTTTGCGGCTCCCTATGGCGGAGTGACAATTGACTTCTTGGCTATGGATCAAGTCATTGCCTTGCACGAAGAGGACATGGATGTTGTTGTTCAGCCGTCTATTCAATGGCAGGAACTCAACCAGAAACTTGAGCATACCAATCTTTTCTTCCCAGTTGATCCTGGCCCTTCGGCCAAAATTGGAGGCATGGTGGGAACAAATTGCAGCGGGACAAATGCGATGCATTATGGTACTATGAAAGATTGGGTCATCAACTTGACGGTCGTCCTTGCAGATGGCCGCATAATCAAGACACGACGCCGTCCACGAAAGACATCTGCAGGCTATAATCTAACAGGATTATTCGTTGGATCCGAGGGCACATTGGGTTTGGTGACTGAGATTACATTGAAACTGTCCCCTATACCCGAAAATACACGAGTTGGAGTTGTCACATTCAGTGACATAGGAAAGGCTGCCACCGCGGCGTCGAAGATGATTCGACGAGGCATTCCAGTGCAGTGCATGGAGCTTATGGATGACGTGCAAATGAGCGTCGTAAATCGTGCAGGGGGAACTTCGAGGGTTTGGAAAGAATTGCCGACGCTCTTCTTTAAATTCTCAGGCACAAAGGGACAGGTTGCGGACAGCATCAACCAGACAAAAGAGACAATTCAGCCGTTTGCAGATACCTTTGAGTTTGCAAAAGATGATAATGAGGCTCATACGCTCTGGTCAGCTCGCAAGGAAGCCCTGTGGAGCATGATTGCCCTGGGCGATGAAGGATCGAGTGTATGGACCACAGATGTTGCAGTACCCATATCAAGCCTAAGGGAAATAATTGGTGAGTCGAATTTTGTTGCTTTTTCTTCTGGAGCCAAAGTAAACCATACTAATAAGCATAGAAACGTCAAAGAAAGAGATTGATGACTTGGGGGTTTTCGCTGGGGTTATCGGTCATATTGGCGATGGAAACTTCCATGGGTTCATTCTACATAACAGAAACGATGCGGACGAACAAAAACGGGTCGAACAGTGCGTTCATAACATGGTAGAGCGTGCTCTGGAAATGGATGGATCATGCACAGTGAGTTTCCACGCTGTATAATTCTGAGAAGCTACTAACATGATGCGTTAATCTAGGGCGAACATGGAATCGGGATGGGAAAGAAAGATTTCCTGCTTCGAGAACTGGGTTATGATACCGTGGATGTAATGCGGAATCTCAAGCTTGCGCTTGATCCGCATTGGTTATTGAACCCTGGAAAGATTTTCGACTTCAAAAATTAGACATATTCCGCTGTATAAAACATTGTAATAATTAAACACTTCCCCATGGTATTTAAAAATTTACCGGGGTATTAATTAAAAGATTTCGAATATAGTAAAAGTAGTCTGGTCCTGGTACGCGTTCAGTAACTATTTGAATAAGCCGATGTTGATGTGTCCTGAAAGCTTTTCACATACATTTGTACATGAACCATTTAGACAATTTGTCAATAGTAGCTAAGTTTACTAAAAACTTGGTAGATATCAGTTTGCCTATATCAGTCGCTTCACGATCTTGAATTCTTCGACGAAGATAAGCAGTCTCACTCGATTGTTCATGGGCTACAAAAATTCTGCTTGTAATATCTTGTATTTATAAAATGCGTACGGGTTTTGGATACATTGACGTATGCCCGTAAGTTCAGTGACTACGAGACGTCCACAGAAAATAGAGACTCATAATCTTCTTCGTCTCGTTTCAAGGCTATACAGCCTCACCAGATGTCTTTTCCCTAGCCAATCGTCCAGTGAGATCACCAACTGGGACTCTCAGTGGAAAGTTGACGGCATCGAGCATAAGGCCAATTAAGTAATACCATGCTAGGAAACATACGACAAACGTCAGAGCTCCCCCAGCCTGTGTACACATTAGTTGCATGTCTTGTAGTTGAATTGGGATTTGTGCATAATGATAGACATACTTTAAATAGTCTGCCTCCTACCACATCATTTCCATGCGCAATAGACCAGTAAGATACTGCAAGACAGATCAAGGCTAACGTAAGGGTGAAAAAAAGGCAGACAAAGACCACGTTAAGGCGAGTGGCACATATGGTGTATATCGCGACAAGGACAGCCGTGAATATCAAGCCGAATGCTAAAGATGATTGATGAATATAACCATGATTCACTGTCAGAGAAGAGATTTCGGCTCACTCACCATAGCTGGCATAGAATTCGCTGACATCCGTGCCATCTTGGCCGCTCTGAAAAAAGCCTTGTGCATTAAAGCTGGGCGTTTGAGTGGCACCAAAACCCACCCAGAATGCTCCTATCAAGTAGGATCTTTGTAAGTTATGGAGTAAAATTCTGGCATCTAGACGCAGGACCCGACTTACCAAATGATCCAAAGACGACGAAAGGGAAGGTGTTTCCCAGAATGAACTCGAGTACCGATGCGATTAGCTGGAGTAAGCCTCCAAAGAAGTAGGTGAATCCTCTTTTGAGGTGATTAATATTGATTCAATAACCCGTGAGTACGTCGAGGAGTCCCAGCTTACATTGTTGCCACGCCACCACCTCCCGATCCACCCCAGCCCATCAGCGTGCATGCCAAGGGCGTCGCGCCCATCAGAAACCCAACAAGCCCCCTATTACACTGTTAATACATCCTTCAAATACCATGTTTGATATAATATGCGTCGCTATACGGGCACTCACAAAGGCGTCGGGTTACCAAGGCGCTTATACCAATCTGCTTTGGGGAGCTGAGGAGCAAGATATCGTCTTTCAAACACCTCGATTGGAATGGCAACGCTCGTGTTTGTGCGAACGCACTCAATCTGGTCAGAATTGCCACTCATGTTTCCGTCGGTAGGCACCTTTATGCTCTCATATACAGTCATCCTCTGAAGATGTATAAACTTTTGGAGAGGGAGGAGGAAGAGGCACTCGAAGATAGACCGAAGAGTATTGCTATTCTACTACATTACCTTTGTCTGCAGAAGAGCTTTTTATAATTGTATCTCGAGCTATCTCCTTTACTTTCCCCCTTAATTATGGTACTTTCTGTTTAGCTAGATTGAGTCTAAGATTGAGTTTGTGGGGTTTGCGGGGGAATTCGCGGGGACTTCCACTTCCCCAGCTTTTGAACTACGAGGCTATAGCGCTTACTCCGTACTGACAGCATACATCCAATGTAAATAGTCTGGGGATTTTAGCTATTGCCTTTGTATCCATACTCTTGTGGAATTACTTCAGCCCTCAAGGTCTTGTAGGAGGGAAAGAACGTTGATCCATTTGATCGGGTACGCAGGCCCTGGATTAGAAAGGATCGCAAGACGGACTAATACCCCTAGCCTTCGGGTACCAGTTGGATACAAACGCTATTTTCTATGTATATATGACCAATTTGCTAGCCTTCCTTTGTACAGTTCAGTAGCTTCAATCAGCAATTCTCATATTCCTTGTGTTCGATCAGATGTGTCTTCCGGCCATAGCAAATAGCAACTTAGCCACAGACGCCTAGTCTGACATGTAGTCTTACTAGCTCCAGGAGTAAGTATTGTCCAATACCTTGAAATTATGGAGCTCATCAAATAATGTCCTGCGGGGTGACAATGCATCCAGCTGTCAAGCAAGCCCCCGCATTCGAAAGACGAACTATCCCCCACACAATCAATGTCCGCCACACTTCACTCTTAGTCTAGTACTCTCTGTCATTGACTGGTGTTTCACTAAGGGGAATAACTCCATTTCATAAGACTTAAGATAAAATAGCAGTGAATTAATTGAGAATAATTCCGATGTATCTTGCTAAAGCCTCGTCTATTGTAAACAAGTCTCAAGTAGACATCTCTGGCAAAGATGAGAATTCTCTGTCTTCGATCTGTGTGGGGAGTTGACCCGGGCCATCATCTCAGTAACTGGGCCCGCTGGTTCCTCGAGCTCAAACACAAAGGATACGGTATGTCTGACACATTTCCCTGAAGAAGTCTCGAATCTACGACAGTCAGCTAATACTAGGGAAAATGAAAGATGGCATTGAGGTAAAAGTAAATATGCTAGAGCAAGAGAGCGATTATGAGCGCCTAAGACAGATTTGTGACCAACTCAGACTTGAAATCAGCGTGTTGTAAGTAGTTTATCCCCGTTGAAAAAGAAAGAAACTCCGCTAAGATTCCCTGTTACTAGGGCACAAACGAGCCCGGCCCCATCAATTGTCCCCCGCCAGCCTGGCTTAACCGCAGAAAAGCACTTGGCGAGATATCGCGAGATAATCCAACAAGTCAAGCCTCTAAGACCGCTTGTTATTACATTTCAATCGGGGCAGTAAGTGATTGCTTTGTACTTGTTGTATTCGTGTGATACTAGTCATGATACCAATACTTATACATGGCTTTGCTAGAGACGACTGGAATATTGAAGAGTCAATCAAGTTCTATGAGGGGACTATCAAAATTGATAGAGAACTTGGTGTTTCAGGCTTCGTCTGCCATGAGACGCATCGAAGTCGGTCGCTGTTTAGCCCCTGGGTGACACGAGTGATTCTCAAGGCTGTCCCTGAGTATGAGTATTCCGCCATGAAAAGGGTGAGAAGAAAATGGGCTAACCTAGGTATCTGACACATTATAGACTAAGACTAACTGCCGACTTTTCCCACTGGATGGTTGTAGGGGAAAGATTACTGGACGATGGTGAAGGCGACCGCATGACTATGGAAGCAATTGTCCCTCACGTTCGTAAGATCCGACCGGTTCCCATTCATATGATGTTAACAACATCCTAGGTATCCCATATACATACGAGGGTTGGAACAACTCAGGCTACTCAATGTCCAGCACCTACGCATCCAGACTTCGAGCAGGAGAGGCTCTGTTACGAACGGCTGTGGGAAAATATTCTGAAATACCAGTTTGAGAAAAATGGCCCTGATGCACTGATTACATTCGTTCCCGAATATGGGTGAGAAATACCTGGGATGCAGTTCAAAATGTGAAGAGCTGACTTTAACTTAGTCCCTTCCCTTACCATCCTTTCGGAAGTATAAAGGCCTATGGAGATGTGGCGGATGAGGAAGCACAGCGCCTGCAAGACGTATTCAAGGAATTTACAGCTACTCTTATGTAAGACAATAACCCTATTTCTCTAGAGGAGTTATCCAAAGGGAATTTTGAGAATGTATTTCGGAATTTTAAATCTGAGTCGTATTTGGAGAAGCGCGATAATTTCGGTGAACGTCAGAATTCTCAGGCGCCAAAACACACAGGCTTATATTTCCCGAATTTGTTCTTATGATGTAACCACAACAATCACAGGGATGGGGCTCAGTTATTACGATATCCGGAGTTAGGTCCTCAATTCTCCTCAGAAATTGACCTAGAGTACGGCTATCGCCCAAGTCATTGATCTAGCTGTACAATTCGCCACGGATACGGAAGGTTCTTGTGAAGCAATCCCCAGAGGGCATGGGAGAGGAGTAAAACACGCCATTTTCGATCCAGTCACAGCATTGGATTCCCAGAGTTCGGATTATATGACGTTGGGTTGTTGGAACGGATAAGACAGCTGACTTTAGACTATCTCTAGAGCCTCGAATTTCTCCAGAAAAGAGACAAGCTTGTGGATGCCGTATTAGGGGGCTCAAAATTTGAACCTTCCCATGTTTACTTCGTACCAACAAGTGTCGAGAGGATAGGCATATTTAAGATTATTATTAACACCATGACTCTTATATTACCCTATTTTGATTCCTTGGCAGCTCATTTATCATGCATTTCATTGAGAATATAAGCCATTTTGTTAGTTTCTCGACGACGTACGGAGTAGACAACCACGATTCATCTTGCGATGCCATTGATGTGAAAAACAAATTATCTCAGGTTCTCCGCTTTGCTCTTTGAGAACTGGTACGCTCTTATTGGACGCTCGAACCGAAAGTGGTGGGGCTGGGCATAGCTACATGATGCGGCTGCCTCTCTCGCAATCATTGCTACATGTCGTTGCCTTGCGTTGGCTACGAGCGACTGAAGTAACATCAGAGCGAAATAAATGTGCGCTAGTCCTGCATGTAAGATGACGTGGCTAGTGTCTGTACATTTCAATTTCACTTTACATAGAGATCAAGTTCAGGATCCTGTTGATCCTACTGAGTCGTTTTTCTGTTAATCGACAGTAGAGCCCGCTCACAAGCAGAATAGCCAGCTGTACGTGATATATCTACATTCTACATCCACGTCAGTCTACATGTATTTTTCCCCCTCTATCCCTGGATCTGACATTAAGTATTGCCTGCAGGCGAACGTATCACTCTTGCGTCAACGAGATCAGTCCAAGTTATCAGATTAGTTCCCTGCCTCTTTTTCAATTTTGCTCTTCTTCGACATGTCTAATCCCAAAGACTATTATGTCGGGTGGATCTGTGCGATAACAACGGAGTATGTTGCTGCACAGTCTTTCCTTGACGAAGAGCATGAAGGACCAGAATATGTATCAGCTAATGATAATAACGACTATACACTGGGTAAAGTAGGGAAGCACAATGTGGTGATAGTAGTGTTACCCGATGGAGAGTATGGAATATCATCTGCAACAAGCGTTGCTAGAGATATGCTTCACAGTTTTCCTAATATTCGAATTGGTTTAATGGTAGGAATCGGTGGTGGTGCGCCAAGCAAGAAACATGATATCCGCTTAGGCGATATCGTCATTAGTGCCCCCAGGGATGAGAAAGGTGGTGTATTTCAGTATGACTTTGGAAAAACAGTCCAACAACAAAGTTTTCAACACATAGGATTCTTAAACCAGCCACCAATGGTACTAAGGACCGCCGTAAGCGGACTTAGGTCTCAGTACGAGCTAAAAGGACATCAGCTTGATCTTACTATTAGCAAAATCCTAGAGAATAGGAAAAGACTAAAGCGCAAATACAGCCGGCCGCCATCAAGCACCGACCTTCTATATCGGGCCGATATTATTCATCCCATAGGAGATGAAACAAGCTGTACGATACTCTGTGGTGATAGTCTGCCAAACCTGATACTCCGACCTGAGAGAACTGAGGATGATGATATTCCATCTATCCACTATGGGCTAATTGCATCAGCTAATCAGCTAATGAAGGATGCATTAATTCGGGATACACTTATATTAGAAAAAGATATTCTTTGCTTCGAGATGGAGGCGGCGGGGTTGATGAATCACTTTCCTTGTTTAGTGATTCGTGGTATATGCGACTATTCAGATTCTCACAAGAACAAGGCTTGGCAAGGATATGCAGCAATGGCGGCGGCTGCATATGCAAAAGACCTCCTATATCGAATCCCTCCCAACAAAATTGAGGCTGAGAAGAGAATTGGAGAGATTCTATCCGGTTAGTCCTCAAAAAATATAAAGCTATCTTATAGCGATTGCTAATCGTATATACTTATAATAGATGTAAAAGAACAAATTGTCGATATGTCACGGAACATTACCAAGATCGTTCAGAAGCAACTAGATCAAGAACTTCAAGCTATCATAGACTGGATTACTCCAATTGATTATTCTTCTCAGCAAAATGACTTCATTGAGAGCCGTCAGCCAGGAACCGGAGAATGGTTGCTAAATTCGAAAGAATTCCAGAATTGGATTAACCAGAAAAAGCAAACCTTGTTCTGCCCCGGAATTCCAGGGGCTGGAAAGACGATAGCCACCTCTATTGCGGTTAGCTATCTTCATGAGAAATTCCAGGAAAAATGCGACATCGGAATTGCATACCTCTACCTAAACTTCCGCCGCCAGTCAGAGCAGGAACCCATGCATATTCTATCAAGCCTTTTGAGGCAGCTTTCCCGGATGGATTCTACGGTACACGGCAGTGTACAACAGCTATATAAAAAACACAATCCAAAGGAAGGGGAAAGCCGGCCAACTTTGAAAATGTCACCAACCCGGCCTTCACTTGAAGAAATCGTAAATGCATTGAAACAGACTATTGCTAGTTATTCGAGAGCATACATAATCATCGACGCTCTGGATGAATGCACAGATTCCAATCTACACCGCTCTAACTTTATGTCTGAGATATTTGGTCTTCAAACTAGGCTGGGCACAAATTTATTTTTCACGTCTCGGCCCATCCCCCAAATTAAGAAATATTTCGAAAACAGAGAGTATAGGACGCTCGAGATCCGCGCTACCGATAAAGACATGCGGCAATACTTAGATACCAATATGCCACAATTGCCGTCATTCATCTTCAGGGCTACCGGTCTTGAAGAAAAAATAAAGCTGTCCATTATCGAAGCATCTAAGGGGATGTTAGTTCACTCATCAACTGACCAGCCATAGTGTCAAAAGAGAACATTTTGCTAATATATAAGTTATAGGTTTCTTCTCACTAGACTCCATCTCGATTCCCTGCGAGACAAAACAAGCGTCTGGCAAGTTGAAGATACACTAGAAAGGCTTCCTAAGGGATCGGATGCTTATGAACAAGCGTACACCGGAGCTATGGAGAGAATTCAGAGCCAAAAAAGAGGTTTTTGTGACCTTGCCAACCGAGTTCTTTTTTGGATCACCTGTTCTGGACGGCCTCTATCAACCTTGGAGCTGCAGCACGCACTGGCAGTTGTGGATGGTTCCTCTGCCCTAAATCCACACAACCTGACTGAGATTGGACTTATGGTCTCTGTATGCGCCGGGTTAGTAGAGGTTGATGAGCACAGTGATATCATCCGCCTAGTCCATTATACGGTGCAAGAATACTATGAGCGGACCTGTGGCACATGGTTTCCTACTGCTCAGACTGATATTGCGAAAACATGTATCACATACCTGTCGTTCGATATCTTTAAAGCGGGTGCCAACCCGACTGATGAACTCTTTGAGGCAGGATCGCAGTCAAATATTCTATATGACTATGCCGCGTGCAACTGGGGGCACCATGTGCGCATCTCGTCAGATCCGGATGTCAATCTCCTTGCTATGGCTTTTCTAGAGAGTGAAGCTACAACATCTACGTGGAATCAGGTGACGAAAATCTATAGGAGACGCGCTAGTCATCTCGACCAGGAGTTTCAAAACATCTATGGGCTTCACATGGCAGCATATTTTGGCCTTATAGATCCAATGAAGGCACTGCTCAAGAAACACGATCCTGACTCCGAAGTTCAAGGTTGGACTCCATTATATTGGGCTTCGCTGGAAGGCCATGAGGCAGTAGTGGAGCTACTATTGGAGAACGATGCTCATCCGGACGGATGGCACGGAAGAATCAGTCCATTACATCTAGCTATAGAAGGTGACTATACGACAGTGGCTAGGATGCTTTTGGAAAGTGCCGCCAACCCTGACAATTGCAATTTTAATGACCACTTAGAGCATGCTTCAAGGACTGGGAATATTGATATAGCAAAGCTACTGCTTCAATTGCGTGGTCACCACTCAGGCTATCGTTCTCCTCTACATATTGCTGCGGGGAGAGGCCATGAGGCAATGGTAACACTGTTATTAGATGAGGGTTTTGACCTAGAATCACAAGATGAAGAGGGCTGGACACCTCTACAATGCGCCGCAGCCAAGGGCCGCGAGGTAGTTGTAAGACTTCTGCTACAGAAAGGCGCCAATATAGAGTCGAAAGATAAGGATGGCCAGACGCCTCTATTTGAAGCTGCAGAGAATGGTCATGATACAATTTTAAGACTCCTGCTACAGAATGGCGCCACTCTAGGTTCCAAGACTAAATGGGGCATAACACCACTACTATCGGCTATCAAGCAAGGCCATGAAGCAACTACAAAGCTCCTGCTGGAGAAGGGCGCAAATCGGGAGGCTGAAAGAATGTCGCAGCATACGCCGCTAGCTATAGCCGCACGATGCGGCAACTATCAGATGGCCCAATTGCTACTTGAGAACGGTGTTAATCCAAATCCCCAGGAACCTGGAGCACATGAAACGGCGCTACATTCGGCTGCATGGGGAGGCCATGTTGAAATGGTTCGGCTGCTGCTAAATAAGGGTGCCGACCCGGAATATATACTTGAACGCCAACTCTGGTCAGAAACGGCGCTTCATGGAGCCGCAGAAAGCGGGCACGAAGCTGTAATGAGGCTGCTGTTGGAGAGTGGTGCTAATCTGGGGAACAAAGATGACTGGAGACGGTCCTTAGACTTGGCTGCAGTGGGCGGCCACAAGGGAGTGGTCAAGTTATTGCTGGAGAATGGTATCGACCCTAATTTCAAAAGGGAACATGGGTCTGAAGGTACACCACTACTATCGGCTACAAGGGGAGGGCATGAGGAAACAGTGAAGCTCCTTCTGGAATACGGCGCCGACCCGAATGCTAGTGGTGGAGACCCATTCACGCCATTAGCCCAGGCCGCAGATCGCGGCCATGAAGCAGTGGTGAAGCTGTTATTGGAACATGGTGCCAATCCAGATGCCGGGCAGGCGTGGAGATTGATGCCTATGGCCGCGGCTGCACAGAATGGACATGAAGCAGTGGTGCGGCTGCTGTTGGAAGGCGGTGCCAAACTCGAACCCAGTAAAAGAGATGGTCAGTACGATGAAGATCCTCTCTATTTGGCTTCACGGTGGCAAAACGACGCAGTTGTGAAGTTACTGCTAGATAAGGGTGCAGAACTAGAAGTTGAGCATAAGAATGGTTGGTTTGACAGAACGCCCCTTCATTACGCAGCAGCTATCGGCTATGAGGCAATGGTTCTTCAATTTCTGGAGAAGGGTGCCGAATTTGATGCTAGAGATGAGCGTGGTCGAACACCCTTGCACAGGGCTGCAGCGAAAGGGTCTGAGGAAGTAGTAAGACTGCTCCTGGATAAAGGTGCTAGCCCAGACTCTGCCTCTTCTACCGGTACCCCGTTATCCCTAGCCACAGAAATGGGCCATGGAGCAATAGTAAAGCTGTTGCTAGATAATGGTGCTAAGCCAGGCTCTGATTCCTCGAACATTCCACCAATTTGCCTTGCGGCAAAGGGGGAGCATGAAGCAATAGCTTTGCTATTGCTAGATAAGGGTGCTAACCCAGACTCTGATTCTTCGATCGGCACGCCATTATCTATTTCCATAGAAAATGAGCATGAAGCAGTAGTAAAGCTATTGCTCGACAAGGGCGCTGACCCGAATCTTATTCCTAGTCATCAAGAGGAGCCGACACCGCCGTTGTGTATAGCTGCAATTTCCGGCCTCGAGCAAATAGCAAAACTGCTCCTTGACAAGGGCGCCAACCCAACATGTGCCGCTCAGCTTTCTCCATATGAGAAACATCAGCCAATACATCTAGCTGCATCGGGCGGGTACGAAGCAGTAGTAAATCTACTTCTAGACAAAGGCCTAAGTCCAGATGTTCTATGTGGAAATATCGACATCCAGCAAACACCTTTGCATAAAGCTTCAATAAATGGCTGCGAAGCTGTGGTAAGGCTGCTGCTCGAGAAGGGAGCTAATCCGGACCCAAAGGATAATGACGGTCAAACGCCTCTATACTACGCTGTACAGGGAGGAGAAGATGCAGTGGTGAAGTTGCTGCTTCGGAGGGGTGCTGACCCAGACCTTAGAACAACAAATGGCACATCCCCTCTACCCCGATTCCTAAGTCCACACAGAAGGGATCTAATCAAATTATTTTTGGAAAGAGGTCTGAGCACCGAGTCGAAAGATGATCAATGCCGCACGTTGTTACACTGCTCGGCTCAACGGGATTATACGCCAATAATAAGGCTATTACTCACTCACAATGCCTCTACCGAAGCCAAAGATTGGCAGGGCGAAACACCACTACACCTAGCTGCCGGTTCGGGACGAAGAGTAGCTGCAAAGTTACTTTTAGATAAGGGGGCGAATATTGATTCAAGGTGCAATAGCGGCAATACACCACTACATAAAGCAGCCCTAAATGCGAGCGAAATGGTAGTAAAGTTACTACTAGACAGAGGTGCTGATATATACGCCAAAAATGGGGATGGTAAAACACCACTACATTATGCAGTAGCTGCTCGGAAAGAAAGAGTCGTGAAATTACTGCTTACCAGGAGTGCTAACGCGCATATTGAAGACAATGAGGGCAAAACACCATTGCATAATGCAAAAACCGATGGGCAGGAAGAAATAATAGGGTTATTACTAGGGAGACACGGCAATTAGAGCAGCTTCTAATTTCAACAGCAATGTGGTTCAAGGTTATAACGCGGCATGTAAGTATGATTCCTCTACAGATAGCTTCCTTGCAAACATTGACTACATGTACTGATCTTATTTAGTTCAGAATAAGTGGGTGGGTATGAAACTTGCAGACTAATTGCTTGCGGCGACTGTACTCTCTTATATAGATCCTCCACACGTCAGGAGTCTAAAACACAAAGAAGAGAGTGATAAAGACAAAGAATCGATTGAAGAGTAGGTACTTTAGCTACTACTAGTCTGAATTTAGGTGAAAAATAAGAACTATATCCATCTCTGAATCTGTTCGACAAAGAGGGTCATTTTCTTTCTTTTATATAGGGACGGATTAAAAAGTATCGCCTCCAGATTAGAAAGTATCGACTAGGCAGGGGACCTGTGGCTGTGTGGCCCACAACTTTAGGGGTATGACCGTTGTCGGTATTTAGTATTTTACATAGAACAAAAGACATTGCAAATCCCTCAACCGTCTTCCTCTACTGAATTGGTGTCAAATTGAAGCTATTCGCAGACCACAATTACACATCAGTCTTGCCGGCGATGGAATCGTTATACGGTCTCGAATTCGAGACCGTTGACGAGGCTAGGGCCGCGATTGATGCCGTAGCCCTGCCCCTTGGCCACAACCTCGTCAAACAGAGAGTTACGGCCACTTGTGTTTAACTTCGCTGTAGCAAAGGAAGAAAATACGTCTTACAGCAGAAAGCTGATCTTCCTGATAGCCGCCGTCGCCGTAAGACAAGCTCCCATATGACGAGCTGCTCCTATATGCTCCGGCTCAGCCGTCTTTACGCCGGCGGTCCTTGGGCTATCTTTCGTAACGAGGCCGACAGCGCCAATGAATACAATTACGAATTGCTTGCCCCCTCGGTGTATTTACGAGTCAGGAGGATAGCCGTTGAAAAGAGAAAAGCTGCTATCATCTCCTCTTACAAATCTGGAGTCAGACCTATTCAGATTCTTACACAAATTCAACATAAAGTTTATTCGTTTTATACGTGCTGTCTATGAAGATAGCTGAAGAATAACTCGGTGGCCGCACAGTGATGCAGTGGCTGTGGGATCAACTCGATTGTACTGATATTTATTATTATCAGGACCTCCGAGACGGGGAGGATCGTCTGCTGGCATTATATATCACCCCCCAAGGCCGCAGTCGACCTCTATCGTCAATTTTCTTCAGTTATTTTTATAGACAGCACATATAAAACGAATAATCTTAATGTTGAATTTGTGTAAGAATCTGAATAGGTCTGACTCCAGAATTATAGAAGGAAATAGCAGCTTTTCTCTTTTCAACGGCTATCCTCCTAACTCGTGAACATACCGAGGGGGCAATAGGGTTATGTTTGATGGAACTAGTCAAGCACCAGAAAATACGATACATAAACGCTTAGCTAGACATGGGCTACAAAGCTGCCTGTTACTACAAGCAAAATTTGCCAAGTTAGTATCACTGTTGTGTTTTTCCCCTTGACTATTCGCAGCTAGAGTCAAATGTTAATCGGGGATATCGTTCGGGTTAGCAATATGCGTGAAATTCGGGTCATAGTTTACATGAGGGCGCTTGCCATTCCCTCCTTCAAAAACGTCTTAATATGTATACTTTCTAGGAACTTTGATGTTCATTACCAAACTATCGAGGTCGGAACAGTTTCTTACCACGAGACTTCTTTGCGAAACCTGGGAGAATCCGATTGGCCGTGTTTGAACTTTGACTCCTTACGAAGACTCACCGGGCAAGTGACTCAAGTTGTCTACTGAAGCGAATTTACAAATTTAAGAGATCTTATGTTTAATGTGCCGCCGATTTTTATGCGCCTACCCGTTGTAAAAAAAAAAAAAAAAAAGTCCACCTCACATTAGTCGTCAATAGCCTATGGCATCCCTCTTCGAGGGTTGTTTTTGAGGTTTTGTAAGAGATTCAGCGACGATAACGGTCAGATAAACTGTGAAACAAACTATATGATGTGCTGCCGACTTGACAAGCCAGATTCGAGATTATTGAGACACTAGACTCATAGCTACCAAAGGGGGAGTCGTCTGCCAACAATGTGATAGCAAATTCGTTCCTACATAACCGCTTAATGGAAAATAATATAAGAATAAACACAATGAAATATGACATCAATTTCTCACAGAAAATACGGACATCTCCTCACGATCCACAGTGGTTGTACTGGCCATGTATAGAGTGCGCGACTCGGCTGCATGCGTCGGTAACAGAAGAGAGCCCACCAGATTCACCATTCCAGTCCTTGCCCGAAGACGTACAGAGAAGCAGTTGAAGCACTTTGGGTGAATTAAAGCGGAGATCAATTCCCAGCAACGCCTTTAGTATTCACTCTGGCATTCGGTCTTACGGTGCCTTGGGGGGCTTACAACCCGCTTTAACACGCCAGCATCCATGTGAAAGCCGCATCGGTAGCAATTATATGCCGGTATTCTGCATTCGAAAGACCCAGAATACAATTTAAGGGCACACGTCCGGCAACATTGCTTCCACCGTCAACAGTCTTTTCTCACTTTCATTCCATTACTAGTGCTTAAGATATCCAGCTTGACCAGCCTCTTTACATCATTCATCATGAGCTACTGTCCAAGTGACACAACTTCAATTACTTCTTCTATGGCATACACCCCGAGAGGCGACTCCATCGCCATCGGAGACCTCAATCTCCAGGATAACGGCTCGGACGAAGTTCCTTGGCCCGGTAATACGTATATCATTCAGGACAGGCGCTCTAAGCGATCAATTTACTCATATAATGGCATCTCAATGACCAGCGGCACCGGCGGCTACAGCCATTGGCTCTGCGTCGAATCCCGTGGCTATTTCGGATTCTTCAACAAAGAAAACAACCAATACCTAAGCTTTCAAAATGACCGCATACAGATGGCATCCGACTTCGGCTCCAGGGAATTATTTTCGCCAAGAAGGCATCCAATGGGGGGATATCTGTTAATGGTTCCGCATGGCAGCGATACGCTGAAGCAAGTGGGGATTCTCTGTGATGAAACAACACTCGTTGCCAGGCATCATGCTGGGGCCATTTGGGATTTCATTCAAGTATCAGAATTGAGATGAAATCGGAGATGTATAACAATATCTGTGGTCTTGGAATTTTTCTTTATCTAATGGGTTCGTAGAAGATGAATACTATAGATTTGAACGGCTTGTTTGAACAAACGTCACTTCAATCTCTTCTCCCGAGCTTCAAAATAGAGTAAAAGCAGTTTGTCAATAATATGAAGCTTATTCGTATACAAGCGATTGAGAGAGATTTTAGAGAAAACTATAGTAAAATATTAAGAGCAATTTTCTTCTAGAAAGTACATTTCCCCTCGGTCTCTAGAAAGAATAAAAACCATGCATATACGCAAACAGCCGCATGCGTCGATAGCGGAGCAACGCTCACCGGACTCGGCATTCCAGTCCTTAGCTGAAGACATACAGATATGCAGTTTAAGCGATTTAGATGTGTTAAAGCATGTTGAGTCTAACGGTGTGCCAATTGCACTTACATTTCTGTATCCGACATCCAAATACAGAAGAGAATTTAAAGGCAACACATCGACTTCCACGCACTATCACCCTCACTCTCGTTAAATCCCCACGAAACGTCTCACTCTCCTGCACACCAGTCACCATGAGCTTCGATTCAAGCAACACTACTTCAACCGCCTCATCTATTATATTCACCTCGAAAGATGATTCCATGACCATCGGAAATCTCTCCCTCCAGGATGGCTCCTCAGATACAGTTCCTTGGCCCGATAGAACATATATGATTCGGGAGAAGGACTCTGGACAAGTAATCGGTATATCGGACGGCAAACCTTATATGCATGAATTCTGCAAGGGTCTGGACCCTGAGCCCTACCAATGGTTCTGTGTCGAATCCAATGGCTCTTTCGGATTCTTCAATAGGCGCAACAACAAGTATTTGAGCTCCAGAAATGGGAGCGCGCTGTGCACAGTATCTGATTTCGGGGCCAACGAATATTTCTTCCCAAGGAGACATCCAAATGGAGGATATCAGCTGTTGGTAGCGGTCATAGCGGCCAATTCTATTAGGCTGAACCAAGTTGCGATTCTCAGTCAGGATAATATTATTACGAGGCAGCACGCTGGCACCATTTGGGAATTTGTTCAGGTATCCTGATCTGGGACGGAATGTATGTTGATTTACAGTCAAATTATGGCTTTCGTAGTTGCAGAACTAAATAATCATCATTACATTATCTGGGGCTGTCTTAACCAATCCTTTACACATCCTTCATGGATTAAGGAGTCGAACTTGACGTCGCGACCTGTATTTAAATTCTATGGCATCTCCATATTGCAATAGGAGTCTAAAACTGTACACTTTGCCAAGCAATCACTCCGTGGTGAGCTCGAAAGTCCTCTCCTGTGTTGAATGTTGCCATCAATTGCCTACTTGCAAGGTAGTTGGTGCTTTTGCGGAGTTTGGATGCATACATACCGCACAACTAAAACACGATCTGGTAAGAACCATGACCATGAGAACCACCAAGTAAGAGCCTCCTTCCCGGGCCTAATGGATCTCACACGACGATTAATATATCCCATGATTTGCTAACTCCAGATCACCCTCTCATGGTAGCATTAGCTATGAGTCCAACAGCTTAATATCCAAGGTCAAGAGAGATCATACAACATCAAGTCTCTTCAAAAACATTCGTACTCTGAACAATCGAAATCGCAAAGCCAGGTTGATATCGTCACCTACTCTTACCCATACATTGAAGAGTGATTTGGGTGCGCATGGGAATCACCAACCATCACCACATGATAACAGTACATTTCTCATTTACTCAAAACACTGTCGTGGAAATCTCAGTGGTCCGGATAAATGGGAAAACGAATCACATCTGCGACCCCCTCCATGAAATGCTCACCTAACAAAGATGGGTGTTGGTGCCCCCAACCCCCCGTCACTCATAGTAACAAGCCTGATCTGACGGCATCCCCTTGCTTCGCGCGTCAAATCCTCAGAATCCTTCCGCCGTTAGCCAGGCTAGCGCAAGGGGAACTGAGCAAACACAGCTACATCCAACTAGTTTAGCTTGATCTGGGTACGTTATCTAGCTACCTGTAACGATATAAGTCAAACTGCGGCCGTTTTCAGGTCATCCAAGTCATTAACTTCTTGTCCCATGTTCTCTTAGCTTGAGTATTATCCTGGATGCCTAAGTAGTTCTGGGCTGTGCAACAAAGTGGGAGTTGAGTCTTCACATCATTTATCTGCATCCCAGTCACAATAGACGCCCCAAGAGGGCTCGTGTTGATCACCATTCTTGCAGATATTGCATCCCTTCAACCCCGCTCGGGCTTCAATAGTAGCTATCTAGTAATGTTGTATTGAAGATGATGACAGGCCACATGCGGCAAACGGCCCGGCACGCCAAACCATCGCCCGATGTCGACGTTAAGATGTACTTCTTCACATCTTGCGTCTGTCTACCCCAGTCAAACAACCCGTCTCTTGCCACTGCGTCAATTTCTCAAAGGCACATTAGCCGCTCATACAAATTACAAACCCGTCATGGATCTCATCTCTCCGTCTCCATAAAGACGCGGCTCCAAAGTGCCCTCGCATGCCGTAGTCCGACAGGGATGGTGCTAAGCGGCGGTTAATTCGACGAATCACCACCATAGCCGCCGTGTGATGAAGGCCTCGAGCCGCATATCACATCACAACCGCAGCACACGCAGCATGCGCCCGCTCGAGAAGAAAACCGCGCATAGCAACCCAGCAGTTTCCGCGAGAAGCGACCTTTTGTTGCCGAGTGGCTTCACATCCGCGATCTCCGGGAAAAGGGAGCTTGACCTGCGGTAAGCGAACTAGGCGCGCCTTCGTGTACAAGTCCTGACGCGTAACCAGACCCGTCGACGGCTGATGGTTCCCGGCGACCGCATTGATCTCATAGGTTCGTTTGCGATTCTACAGGGTTCTTAGTCTCTATGGCCCATAGATCGTACTAGAGGACCAGGGCTGAACGAAGCCGATTCCATATGCACACACGGGAAAAAGTTCTTGTCAAGGTATCATGTTTATTGCTGCTTACTTGCTTGGGCAATCTGCAGTCTCGTATATGCTGTCTACTATTTGGATACTCTGCTAGCCCTGGTCACCATAGTACGTCACTATCTACCAGGTCTGTCGGTGCTGCCCATCTCTCCGATCGCTCAGTTAGCATCTGTGCGCTCACAGCCCGGACCGATATTGGCGACAAAATCATCGGGCTTGGTGGCCTGTTTACTGGTCTTGGAGAAGATGGTAAGCCGTAAGAACCGTATGTAGGTGGGGGTTTAGCCTCTCGAAGTGGCCTTTGAGTGGAAGGAGAAAACTGTGATCGAATATTGGGATCATAGCGGTGATGGACGGCATGGCTAAATGATGTTTGTAGTGGTGGAAGAGGTAGGCCCCGGCGCTTTCGGTATCGAGGAGACGTTGCGCCCCATGATGACCCAAAAGCGGCGCCAGGGTGTGCAGTCGTCAAGAGGAGACAGGCCATGAATGGGACCAACCCATTCATAATCATGAAAGCGGGCTCACTCTGGAACAGAGTACCGCTCAGACCACCAATCATCTCGAATATCCGATATATCGTCTGTGCAAAGAGCAGGAGGGAGACTACTTCCATACCTAAATCATGTCAATAAATATTCAATATAGCCGAGAAGGACAAGTTGAGCAGCACTTACAACGAAGAAACCTGGAAAATTGTGTAGTATAATAGATGTCCGCATGTGTCGGGTCCGGGGCTTCATCACTAAGGAATAAGCCCGTAGTGAAGCAAACATATACGGCGATTATGGCAAACAACAAGAGGGCTTGGGCACCCAGTCCTCCGGCGATTATATCGGCACTTCTATCACGCTTTTCATCTCGTCAGCTAATAGCTTTAGCATAATAAAGGGATTCAATACATACGCTCACGCCTCCATATCCGTAGGCAACAAACACAGTCCCAACTATGTCGAGTACAAGGCTCACTATGAAGAGACCAAACAGGAAGGACGTGGTAAGGATGGATTGACATCTGGCGTGGCCCTGTCCATAGATGACGAGTAGATGTGGCAATATACTTGTCATGGCACCAGACATAAAGACTGGTCCTAGGATGCTCCCCAAGAGCGTAAGGGCAAAGTAACCTTGGCGGTCCCGCGATTCATGCAAGAGGATTCTTCCTAGAAAGCCAAACACCTCGAAAGATAATCCAGTTGCCATTAAGGCAGAGAAGCCCGGGGTTCGGAAGCGGTATCCCAGGTAAAAGGTGGTGGGAGTCAAGAAAGCAAAGACAGCGAGGAAGACTGCACTGCCTATAAGATTGAGATCATTTGCAAAGAAGCCGTTCCCGGCAGGACATGTTGAACCACAGGTACTTGCCATGATGAAGAAGAATAGTTTGGCTTGATCACATCGAATACTCTATGGCCATGGGAGGTAAATCTCCTGAGGGGGGAATGGGTTGGGGAGCCTCTCTGTATTTAATAGTGAAGCCATGTCCCAGTAGATGCCAGTAGATGCCTCAAAGGTGGGCTGTGGATCGGCAATTACAGCCCAATAGAGTAGCCCCCATGAGATCCTGCTAGATAGAAGGTTCACAAGCCATGGCTTGCCTGGAGTGTCACTCAAGCAGGGGGCATAAGGCTTCCTCTCCACCATCTAGTCTACTGGGAGGGCGGAAGAGCATCACGACAGCAAGATGGGGGGCCAGTGTCAGAGCCTGTTCAGGTAAACTGCCGAGCCGTGCGATTCCACAAAGGTAACCGGCGATTGGTCAAGACCCATGTAGTACACTAGCCGAGTTGTCCATGAGTTCGTTGGGTTGTACCAGTAGAACTGTACAGATCAAGCGACAACCCATGTAGCAGAGAGACGAGAGCACCAGATCCGGCAGTCTGGTTCGGCCGCGGCCTCTAACGACAAGGAAACCGGCGTCGGGCCAGTTATGGGGGCCAAATCTGCCACCCAGCAGCTAACCACCGGTCAAAAGCCGCGAGGCGTGCACACCATCTCGAAACGAGGGTAGGAGTGTGACGGTGACCATGTCAAGCCATACGGGCTGCATGCATATACAACTTCCTGATTGCGACTGGTGATGTATCTGCCTATCTGTCGTGCATTTGTGCGTTGATAGATGTTCCGTCATGTGATTTCGAGGGGGCAACAATAAGTACGTCGAACGAATCTCCAGGCTGTCTTTCATGTTCTGTTCTCGAATGGCTAGGCTGTATCAAATGTGGTATATCCACGAATCCTTCTGGAGGCGGGGCTGCCAGGATGAAGAACGAGAAGGCTGTCCAAATTCAACATCGGTTGCGACAGTAGAAAGAGCCCCCATCACCTTTTCCAAGGCACAGCCTGTCGATTCAACAATCTGGGGCCTGGTATAACAGCACTTGTCAGGACGTTGCAACGAGAAACAGGCGACAACCAACACCGGATCCGCAGCAACACGAACGAGGGGCTTCAACGGCCCGTGACTTTGCGCCAAGGCAGGCTGTTGGAGAATCTGGGCTCTGAAAATGGCGCCATGGCCGAGGTGAAATATGCAGCTCGAGTGTTGGAACCAACAACCGCAACCGCTTGACCCCTGGCTTTTTCGTCTCTAGTGGCACTAGCAAAGCGGGCGATGCAGAGCTCCAGGGACTGTGTGATGTTGGCAGTGATTATTTGCAACAAAGATTAGAAGCTCCTACTACTGCGTAGTGAATCTGTTAGCCGTGAAGTATTCATTACTCGGGTTCGGACGCCATCCTGTAGGGCCTGAAACGAGAAGAGGCGAGGGTTAAGGGCAAGTGTCAGGCGACGAGAGGCAGTGTGTGGTGTTGCAGCGAGTCCAGCCTCAATGCAACTGCAACGATGGCTAGCTGCTCCCCCCTGTCATTCACCTGGCTGCCGATTGCTGCTGGCGATGCAAGTGTGCGCAAGGTGGAGCGAGAGGCAAGCCAATGGGCAACCGGACAGTCCATTCCGGTTGAAGAACGGGATGCATGGCGAAGATCAAGATGATTTTCCGGTACCCTGGCCTTATCGGGGGCAAAGTAAGCTGCGTGAAGCTATGGCCTCCAGGGCAAGCAATTCGTTGCTTAGTGGGTTTGAAGTGCTAGAGTAGAGTAGCGCCCATCCTCAGCCCAAGGCCACCGGCTTCAAAGTTGTGCGGGTACCTGATCCAGCATCCAGCCTCCAGCATCTTCATTAACATTAACATTCCCTACCTACCCACTGGAAATATGCTCTGTCTGTGAGATACTAGAAGAAGTTATTATAACAAAGATTATATAATCCATAATATATTCCAAACCATGTTACCGAAAGGACCCAATCAATGCTCAAGCAATGCAACTTCTGACACTCGATTAGTGTCGGATCCGGCGGGCTTTGCGCCTCAAGCACTTCGTCAGCGCCTCGCGGCAAGCCACACTCAGGCGGTGGATAAGCCCAGTTGCAGCTTAGGCGGCAGAACTGGCAATGACATCAATCCAATCGCCGAACCTCCCCCAATTCCACTCCCACGAGGTTCGAGGCTGCGCCCCCATCGCCAAATGACTTGACGCGTGTGCTCGCCTTCAGCTCTCGACGCCGCTCCGTGTTTCTATTTTGTGTCTCATTCAACCTCGTCTCATCCCCGAATCCGCAGCCTCGCAAGCAATGCCAGCGTGCCGGACTTGGCCCTGGTCTGAACAATTGCCGAGCGTGCTGCCAAGGGGTCAAAAACCCTTTGTATCCCCATTCTCAACTGCGGAGACCTAACAATCGAAGCTATTTTTTCCTTGTTTCCCTCTCCTTTCTTTTCATTCTTGCGTTTTTCTTCTTCTTTCATTTCTCCCTCTTTTCCTTCGGCAGATTATTCACCACTGCGGGAGCAGCCAGTCGCTAATCATGTCCATCAAAATCGTGCTGAATAACCAGCCCGAGTTCTACACCAACCTCGACGTCATCTCAGGCAAGGTCTTCTTAACTTTGCCAAAGAGCGAGCAGATCGGCAGTATCGTCGTCAAACTCGAAGGAGAGTCCGGTACAGCTCTACAGGTTCCAAGAAATTACGGCTACGAACCGGGCGTGAATCGGAATGGTCCGCCACCGGGGCCTCCGGGCAGCATCGTGGGTGAAAACCACAAGATCCTCTACAAACTGGTAAAGGTGTTCCCAGACGAGTACTACGAAAGCTCATCCAGTCCGTATGGATCATATCCCCTCGATCCCGGCCAGCACCAGTTTCCCTTCACGTTCAAGCTACCCATCAACAATGCCTGCAGCAATCCCGAAGCCATGGCCAAGATCGGTGGCCTGGGCGGTGTTGGAGGCTATGGATCAGGCGGCGGCCTCTTTGGGCTGGGCGGCGTCCGTGTCATGGACGGTTCGAAGCAGCTGTTTCTACGGCACGTTACCGCGACTCTTCCTCCATCCCTCACAGGCTTTCCTATGCAAGCAGAAATCCGGTACTACATCAAGGTCACGATCCAGCGACCAGGGCTTCTCAAGGAGAACTGGCGCTACCACATTGGATTCAAATTTCTGCCTATTGAACCGCCGCGACCTCCCCTCACTGGCCAGGAAGCTTTTGCTCGACGGCCTTTTTCTTTTACGCCTAGGGCAAAAGGACAAAAGAAACGGAGTTCATTGTTCAGCAGCAAAAAGGCCAATGAGGCTTTGAACGGTGCTGAAGGTGATTCTCCAACGCCACCATCAGTAGAGATTTCAGCTCGGGTGCCGCATCCATCAGTTCTCACGTGCAATAAGCCTGTCCCACTCCGGCTCATCGCAAAGAAGCTCGTAGAAAGCAGTGAACAAATCTACCTGATCTCGTTCCAGATGGACCTGATTGGTGTGACGGAAATCCGTGCGCATGGGCTGTTCAACCAAAAAGTCAACCGCTGGGTTGTCGCCTCCTTTACAGACCTCCACATCCCAATATGTGCTCCAGGGGATGAAGTCGGCAAAGAAGTGACGCTCCCAGACGAACTCTGGAGAAACAGGCCGCTTCCAAACACCGTTGCCCCCTCCTTCAACACTTGCAACCTTACTCGAAGATATGAAATAGAACTCAAGCTAGGCGTGAGCTGGGGCGATCCAAAGGCAGGCTCCATGACGAAGGACCCCTTTGCGCAACCCCAAACAATATATCTGCCTCTTCATTTCGCAAACGTTGATGTATTTTCTGGCATTACACCACCTCCTGAGCTTCTGAAAGCTGCTCGAAATACACGACCAGGTGAAATCACCATGTCTCGACCTCCTCGTCTACCTTCCCGACCTTCTGCCACCGACACCAACAATACGAACGCTGCTGCCAGGCCTCAGCGACGGCCAAGTCAGGCGAATCAACCGAGTCAGGCGAATCAACCGAGTCAGCCAGCTATGCCTCCAAGACCTCCTCAAGATCCTCTATACCCTCCACAGCTACCACCCGGCGACATTCCGGCTTACGAGGACGTCCCACCACCAAGTTATGACGAAGCCATGGCAGAGAACTTATCAGGGCCATTTGACGGCTTACGGCCCCGACCAGCTTATAGCGGCGTAACGAATGAAAACGCGCCCAGTCAGATGCCAGAAAAGAGCTAGTTTTCTGACCAATATTTACTGTCTGTTCTGTTGTTGCGTTGGGGAGATATGGATGGCCAGGCTAGCAAGAGGGAAAAAAGGTGATACCAAAGGAATGGGCAAAATAGATGGGGGGATTTTAAGTCGCACAAAATACGGTTCGTCTATGCATATAGATAATATTGAATAATGAGCAAGCATGTAATTTTACACTGGATAGAGCTGTTTAAGCAAGTAATCAAGCCATCAAAGCGTTTTGCGACGTTGAAATCAAAGCTCCATCGCCGCAGTGACGTCAGCAAGCATCCCACACTAAAACAGCACTTCCTGCGCCTGCTAAGCTCACAGAGCATCAAGCTGCTACTTCAACAACACCTACCAAGTTTCCAAAACCTCACCTTACACCTGATGCTATAGCCAAAACCTCGCAGAGCCATGAAGCAATGGCCCCATTGGCGTGGCACTCGCCTCCCGCGCTCCCTGCTGAGCCTACAGCCATCGGCCTCGCGGGTCTTTAGCACCACAAAACCGCTCCGTCACGATCCTCGCATTCGAGACCTCGGGCGACTTATACACGATGACTACGCTACTATCCGCGAGACCTACGGTATATCTCATCTCTTCTAGGTGGAGAAACCTTTTGTCTAACAAAGGAAAAACTTCAGCTACGCCAAAGTACCCCATTGTCCTGGCTCACGGCCTATTCGGCTTCTCCGAGCTCAGAGTCTCGCCACTTCTACCCACGATCGAGTACTGGAACGGCATCAAGCAGGCCCTCACGGCAAACAACTGCACCGTCATCACCGCCACCGTCCCGCCCTCCGGTTCCATCGAGGAGCGCGCCGCCAAGCTCGCCGCCGACATCCTCGCGCAAACAACCGCCGCCTCGCTCCCCTCCGCCCAGGACGCAGAAGGCCATGCTTCGCCGCCCGCCGTCAACATCATCGCCCACAGCATGGGAGGGCTAGACGCCCGGTACATGATCTCCCTGCTGCGCCCGTCAGGCATACAGATCGCCTCGCTCGTGACGATTGCCACGCCGCATCGCGGGAGCAGCTTTGCGGATTACCTGGTCGAGCGCGGCGCCGGGCCGCTCCACCTGCCGCGGCTGTACGGCGTGATTCGGCGCGCTGGCCTGGGCACCTCTGCGTTCGGGCAGCTCACGACGCGGTACATGCGGGAGGAGTTCAACCCGCGGGTGCGCGACGACGAAGGGGTGCGATACTTTTCGTACGGGGCGGCCATTGACGAGCCTTCGCTGCTGGGGGCGTTTCGGCTGCCTCATGGGGTTGTGGACAAGAGGGAGGGGGAGAATGATGGGCTGGTCAGCGTCAAGAGCAGTCGTTGGGGAGTGTACAAGGGGACGTTGATGGGAGTTAGCCATTTGGATTTGATTAATTGGTCGAATCGCGCGAGGTGGACGGTGAGGGAGTGGATGGGCATGAGGAGGACGTTTAATGCTGTGGCGTTTTACCTGGATGTGGCCGACATGTTGGCCAAGGAAGGATTGTGATGAGATTGTGTATTAATATGTGTATGTGTAAGATTAGCATCAGTGCAGGACCGGGAGCGATTCACTAGAAGATAGAAGGCGCGCGAGTGAGACGGGATCGAAGTTTGTTTGAACAGTAGGAAAAGCTTTATATAAATTGTTTATAATATGGTTTAAAACTAGATTGTTGTATGAGGTATCAGGAGTATTAGAATATAGAGAACATAGCATCCTGTGGCCACGAGCACGAGCGCGCCTTTCCATAAATCTCCGACACCAATAGCCCTCTCTCTCTCTCTCTCTACTCACACAAACCATCGAGCGGCGGTGAGTGAGAGTGAGTTTGAGTGTATGCGCGACGCGAGCAAGTATGCATGCGTATATGTACACGGCCATGCGAGCTCCAAGAAATACATCGCGCATGAAAGTTGTTGACAAGCTTGACGACAAGATGACGACTGGTTGGTGTTGGCTCGTGGCCAGAGTGAAAACATTATCCTTTGGGCGGCTGCGTGACGCGACGTGTCGCTGTTTATAACCACGCTTGAAATGTCGCGCAACACCATTTCGCCGTTTTAACAATCACGGTCCATTACTGCGTCCCCTCTCCCGTTCATCATTCATCCCCCTTTAGTCCAACCCCCTCTTCCCCAAGCCTCAGGTCGTCGCCTAGATCTGAGACTTGGATGCCCGTCTCTTGGCGCACTGCTTGTGGATGAACAGACCAATGAGACCAACAGCGACTGCAGTCCATGTTAGAAAGGATGTCCTTGCTTTGTTATGTGGAAGAAGTGTTGTAGGGATTGAACTTACCGATGAAGACGATGCAGAAGACGACAATGACACCGGGCTCTCTGGCGGCCCAGTTCTTGCGCTTGACCAGCTCGCTCACGGCGCGAGTGGCAATGAGTTGCTTGTTGATGGCGGCCATTGTGTCTTGAGCGGAGAGTTTGGGTATGTCTGGAGAGAAGAAGTCGAGTTAGTCTCAGGGTGTCTCGGTGCCATTATATATATGTCTCAATTGATGAACGAGTTTGTTATCCGGGGCAAAAAGGCGCCAGGGGGTGTGAGAGAGAAAGCGGTAAAGGCACAGGGGGAATGAGGATATTGTGGAAACCACATCAAATGCCTCAAAAAAAATACGCAGTTCTTCAATTGATTGCCATTGAATCCCAGTGAGAATCGCACAGCGAGGGCGAGCCCAGATGCGACGATTTTAAGCTTCACCCGGTTGGCCGGTTTCACAGGCTGCGGTAGCCTCGGATGAAGCTTAAAATTTGCGACAGCTGAGACAGCGGCTCCGTGCGCAGCGACGACGTGAGATCCAACCGACATCAAAGAAAAAAACAGGAAACGTTCGAGCGCATTTCGCGAATTGAGTGTGATAGTGTAATTGTGATATCGGATTGAGGAAGGGAAAGCGAATTGGGAGCGAGTTTACCTCTTGGGTTGAAGGCGTGAGGAAGAGAGAGGATGAAGGCAAAAAGTCTGGAAAAGGTCGCGTAAGTGGATTGCGCTGAGGTTTTGTTTCACGGCAGCTCTGGGAAGAGACAGCCGGTAGGGGCAAAAAGTGGGGTCCGCACGTCACGGGCCACGCGCTGGGCGATTTGGGGATTTGGGGGGAGGGAAAAAAAAAAAAGATGGCGAGGCGAGGCGAAAGCAAAAAAAAGAAACCGAGGGCCAGGGACTTGGACTGGGATTGGCAATTGGGGTACCGAGTACTGGTGCTGTAGGGGGAAAAAACTTGGCAAGCGCTCTGACCTTTTTTTCTTGTCCTTGTCCTGTTGGTTATGGGATTGGCGAGTGGCAGCAAAGACTGGGGTTTATAGCCGGATTGTCGATTTGACGATTGGCGAAGCGGCGGCTGGGGGAGATTTGCTGAAGACGGAACAAACGAACCAAGGGCGACGAGAGGGTTGGAAGGGAAGAAGAAGAAGAATCAAGAAAACCGAGAGCAAGAAGGAAAGAAAAATCAAGCGGGAAAGTCGAGGCAGAAAAAGGATTCCGGGCTGGGCCGGGGGGCGTGTATCAATTGGGCCACGGACGGCATAGGCATAGGCACATCGCGACATTTCCAGTCGAGGCGGCCGGATGTTCCTCTCACTCTCGCCAGCGACGCAACGAAAAAGGGCGGTACTCGCTTCCCGCGGCGAGCTGTGCGCGAACGGGCTTGTACAGGTACGAGCAACAGGTACGTGTACAGGTACGCTCCAGCTCTCTTTTTGCTCCGTAGTTTTCCAATTCTTTGATCGGAACACGGCATGCGCTGGACCCTGGCCGCTTTAGCGTCTCGGCCGGTACGTGCGGCGGTTCTTGGTCGCCAAGGTTTTTTTTTCCTTTCGAGGCTTGCCCAGTCCTCTTTTTTTTTTCTTATTTTTTTTTCCCTCTAGTATTAGTACTAGCTCTACTCGTGTTACCCTTTTGCTCTTAGCCCTTTCCCGCTCTCACTCGTTACTCGTTACTCGTTATTCCCTCTCCCTGCCTTTTTCGCCCAGGTTACCCGGGCGCCCCATGTGGGGAACTGGGACGGCGGCCAGAGCCAAGTCGCAGTGGGCGCGAGTCTCTTTTTTTTTGTTTCGCCTGCGCGAATTTTGCATCGCGCCGGCGCCTTGTCCCTGTAAAAGCTAAGCACGAAGTACCGTGCACTCTTTTGATGACCCCCCGACCGAAAGTCGACATCTCCGTGAGAGCCATTTGAATGTATTTCTACTTGTATTCTTTTTCGCCTGCAACGGTTCACGGACCACGAAGCGGCAATAGCAATTGGGGGAGGAGGACCCCCTGCTCGTGTAAGTCTTCAGCGGCATTGACGTCTTCACCTCCGTGTGACGCACCAGCCAGGAGGCAGTCCCGTTGTCCATGTATGTGGTCATGCTTCTCCGGACCAGAACAGACAGACAGTCGCATATAACGGGTATGTATTAGACCAAAGTACAGCTACAAGGCCGTGCTTTTGCTGCAAGTACCCCGTACTTCATCCCGGCCAGCCATAATAACGGGGCACACACCACCACTCTCTGACGCCGGGCCTTGCGCGCGTATCAAGATGCGTGGGTGGCTTGATTGAGTGATATTCTGGAAACCGGCGATTGGCAATTAGCTAGGAAAGCGGCAGCTCCTCCAAGAATTCCAGCTGCGACACTAACTCACTACTCCGCGGCTTCGGCTGCAACGGATATCGCTGCAATCGTTCAATCAGAGGGCGACAATTATGCCTAGCTGCGGTACTAATCGTCGTAGTGCCGTCCTGACTTATGCCTCTCTCCTTGCGTGTACATCATCCGGCGCCGGCTGCCTTGACCGAAATATGCCGCTGCTTTTTTCCCTCTCTCTCTTGGATCTACTTTTTTTTTTTCTCATTTCTAAATCATGGACGCCTAGCTTCGTAACTAAAAAGCTAACTAAGATTGTAGCCATTGTTTCTCATCGCTAGTACTTACCTGTCACACCATGAAAAATATTATGCTGGATTCCGTGTTATGTACTCCGTAGTAGGATATTATTTGTGGTTCTCCAATATCCGTACATAATACCCCATATAGACCCTTTTCATTATATTGCCAAAGATAGCCAGACGATGCGTGCTTCTTTGTACTCCCGTACTTCTCTTACCGATACTGTCAGCTGCCTGTAACGGTATCCCAAGTATGGGGACGGGATTCCCATGCACCGACAATCGCCAGCAAGGAGCGGCCCTACTATCACGCCGGCCGGTGAAGGGCAGATAACAAGAGTCAGCCAGCCATACGAAGTACACGGCAACGCTACCTCGCGCGTCAACGAGCCGCTACACGGGTCCCGTCGTTCAATTGGGCGTCGACACAAGTCACGGCAGCAAAAGGCAAACAGGTAATAAGCATGTACTTGGCACTGCCGTTCCGAGTCGGCATAGCAAGACGCCCCAGTCATGCCCATCCATCCCATCCATCAGCGTCATTCCTCGTCCTCGCCGTCGCCGCTCAGCATCCAAAACTACTACAGTACGAGTACAAAGCAAGGCAAAGCACACCACCAACACACCGCCAGCGGCGGCAACGGCAGAGCAACACTATCCAGCCAAACCCAGCCTAGCCCCCAGCCGCAAATCCTGTTCCCGCCAAAGTGACAACGAAATCTGCCCTTTTCCGTTTGCGGCCACCGCATCCAGCGCAGACGCCTGTGCTCCACCCATCGCTGTGTCGCGACCCGGCAAGCCCGACAAGCAAAAAAAGAATGGAAAAAGCCCCCCCGGCTGAAAAATAAAAGCCGCTCCGTGGACTCCGGACAAAGCTCGCTGTCGGCGGGGCCGGCAAAAGCTCGGGAGTTGGACGGCGCCCTTCCTCTTTCGGGGGGCTTGTTCCCTCGACTCAGGTCAGGTTTCTTTGCTTGTAAGAGGGAAATAAGAACCAAAAAAAAAAGTGAGGCAAGCAACCCATGAAAGAAAAAAATGGGTGCGAAAAGCGATTCCGGCGGCCGATTCCTTTTGCCCCCAGTCAGCGATCCCCACGCACCCCCTTGCAATGATCAGCTACTCGGACGCACTGATTGGACGTGTCGTGTGCTTCTAGATTGTCTGCTGGCGTCGCCCTTTCGCGTCCAAGACGGGGGAACTGGCGCTGCTCTCGGCCAATGACCTCATGCTGCTTCTGGTACCCCGGCCTTGGCACCGAAGCAACGAACGTAGCGGCATCATTAGCTTGTACCGTACATGTACGAGCTGCAGCTTCTCCGTACACACGTCGGTGGTGCTCCGTACTTGATGCTACGAATACTAGACTTCAAGTGCCCGTCTCCATCGCATTGGGTCGCCTCATCTTAAAAAACACCAGTCAGGTCGTGCTTCTAGAGCCATTTTCATGTCGAAATCGGGCATAGACTTCTTGCCCATGCGGCCCTCTCCCATCGTTGCATGTACTATAACAAAACTAGACCCCGTCAGATAGACCTCTAGAAGCCAACCTTAATCGCAGTTCGCCCCCTTCCCAAAGGATCCAAAGAAAACGAGAGATATAGGCCAATGTTCCCTCTCGGAGAAGCGACCCAGGCGGTCAGCCCTTCTCCACGACTTCTAGACTTTTTTCATTCACCGCGGGCGGGTATCGTGGACCGGATATCGATATCCGCGCATATCGGAGAAAACTGATGCAGGTACTTCGTCCGCGCTGCTGCTAGCACCTGGTACTAGTACCAGTGGACATGTTATTGCTGCGTTGTTTTCTCCATGGACCGCGCCAAATCCGGTACAGTCGGTTCCTCCGGTAATGAGCTCTCCTGCCTAAAAGTACGGGGCCAATTGTTTAATAATAATTTAGGCCCAGCTGGAGAGCGATTTTTGGGCCTGATATCTCGGTGGAATTCCGTTGATATGACAAGGCGGAACGGACGTCTTATTTTTGGCCTTCTGTTAGTTTTGGCGAATGGTACTAATAAGCTGACGAGAAGCATTGCTTTTTGCCATTTTGGCCCCCCCTCCCCTTTCTCGGTTGCTCCCTTTGAGAAGCCGTCATCATCAGGAATCCCAGCCTGCGAGTTCAGACAGACACGACCCCTTTGCGATATTATCTGCACCGGCAGCGGCGTCGAGATGCGCATGCAATTCCCTCGTTGCCCAACCGAACGGCGGTACGTCTTGCGAGTCACGTGACGAGATCTCATCGCGCGGCCCTGTCAGCTTCAACCTTATCCCGAGCTCTATTCAGCCGATGATACGCAGCTGAGGCTGAGTTGCCCTGCATAGGGAATAATACCTCATGGAATAAGGCGTACAGCGCATCAAAGCTGGCGACATCGAACGAGCGAAAAGACTCGGAATTTCTTTCAGGCAGCTTCGATCGCTCGGGATAGTCTGGGATAAGCTTCAGCTAATGGGCCGTACCGATGCTCTACGTTGGGGGCCTTGCGGGAGATGCTCATGCGATGACAAGCTCCCCTACCTAGAAGACCTTCGACAACGGCTTTACATGGCCCAGCCCAGAACACAACATCCAGAGAGGACCAGTAGATTTTTGACCCGTCTTTGCTCATCTATTTCTGTGTCACCCATCAAAGAAAAAGCCTCTCCAATAGAAGCGCGGAGATGCGTGATGCTGTGCCGGAGATGCACCACGTGAGTGAGACAGCTATCGATCCGCCGACGTAATGCATCCACGTGAGGTCCGCTCTTGAAGGGCGCCCAAGCCAACTTTCCAAGGTTGAAACTCTGTGATGGAATCAAACAAACCATCTAAAAAATACCCTACAAAAATATGCATATATATATATACATTCTCCATTAAAGAAGCCGAATCTTTCAGTACATACATGGTTTCTACGTCTCTCGTGATTCCACCCTAATACCGTATTTCCCCCCCCCTCCATCAAAGCTCGACTGAGCTCTCATTCGCCTCCATCGTCATCCCGAACATGGCCAGCGCATGGCTAGCCCGCGTGCGGCGCCTCAACGCCCATAACCTGACGACATTTCGAGATGCGCCCCTGGCCGAGATATCCGGCTCTCTGGGCGATTTGGGCACCCTGCTGCCCCTGATGATCGCCCTCGCGGCCAAGGGGTACATCGACCTGGGCTCGACACTCGTCTTTTCCGGCGTCTTCAACGTCCTCACCGGAGTTGTCTTTGGCATCCCCTTGCCCGTGCAGCCCATGAAGGTATGTCATGTCCAAGGTACTACTGCTATTACTACAGTAGCTTGCTGTACTCGTACGAATATGTATGCCATGTGGAGCACTCTTTACCCCCTAGATTTTGACCTCGGTACTTGATACGATACTCCGTATACATACACACATACATGACTGTCTTCTTATCTGCCCAAGGAGCCTTACTTGTTTGCTAATCCTCTTCCCGCCTCATGCGGGTACTTAGGCCATCGCCGCGGCCGCCATCTCGGCGCGCGAGAATCCGTCCATGAGCGTCGTTGTCGCGGCTGGACAATGGGTTGGCGCGGCAGTCCTCATCATGAGCGTGACGGGCTTGCTGCGAACAGCTGTAGCAGTCGTGCCCATCCCCGTGGTCAAGGGGATCCAACTCGGGGCGGGCCTCTCCCTCATCATCGGCGCTGGCTCGTCGCTGCTGCAGCCCCTTCACTGGGTCCTTCCCGTGCTGGATAACCGCATATGGGCTCTGGTGGCATTCCTCGTTCTGGTATTTACGCAGAACATGCCTCGCTTCCCTTACGCCTTGAGCTTCTTCCTCCTGGCTCTTGTGTTGGCCCTCGTACAGGTGCTCGTCTCTCATGAGAGCTTACCGTGGTTCCATGTGTGGCACCCGCACTTTGTGCTTCCCTCCTGGGTTGGAAGCGGAGACGCCCCGGCCTTGTGGATGGCCATAGGGCAGCTTCCCCTGACGACTCTCAACTCCATCATTGCGGTGAGTGCGTTGGCTGCTGACCTGCTCCCTGACCTGCCAACTCCGTCCGTCACCTCCATAGGCTTGAGCGTGGCGCTCATGAACCTCACCGGTACGTGGTTTGGAGCCATGCCAGTCTGTCACGGCGCCGGAGGACTCGCTGCTCAATATCGCTTCGGCGCACGCAGTGGAGCCAGCGTGATCCTGTTGGGCCTGTTGAAGATCTTTCTGGGGCTGTTGTTTGGGAGGACACTCGTCAATCTGTTGACGCAGTATCCAAAGAGCCTGCTCGGCGTCATGGTGGTGGCTGCTGGGTTGGAGTTGGCCAAAGTCGGCCACACCTTGAACCAAGGAGCCCCTGATCTCTGGCATGTGTCTGCTAGTCACGGAGATCATGAGGCAGGCTTGAGGCAGCATCGACATCTATCGGATGAAGAGCGCCTCGAAAGATGGACAGTCATGCTAGTTACAACGGCCGGTCTCCTCGCATTCAGGAATGATGCGGTTGGTTTCTTGGCCGGCATGCTTTGTCACAGCTCATATAGACTCTCGGAACGATTCGTGAGCTGGAAAAGCCGTCGATCTATCCTCTCGAGCGAGCGTTCACCATTGCTATGACGAAGCTGTCATAAATAGGGACTGACAAAGGGTCGTCTAAATTGAGTAATTAATTAATGATTAATGTCTATCCTCTGCCAAGTTTCCTGTTTCCTCCTATCCATCCGAAGTTTTCATATCTCATTCTTCGCCAGCGAAGTGCATTTTTTGGGTTTAGATTGCATCGTCATTCCTTATAAGAGGTCATGTCGGCTTATCCTGGAACAGTTGCTTTGAATATCTATGTCCCGGCCAACTTTTGTAGTGCTCTTCATGGCTTTCCTTAACCTTGCTCAAGAGAGCCAACCGGCAAAAGAGGAAAAGCCCGCCACAGACCACGAGTGAAGCTCCCTCAGCAATAGCAGTAATGCGGGCTGTGATGCTCCAAGTGCCATGTTGTTGAGAGTACACGCCAATGAGCGTCGACACCAATCCAGCCAGAGAATTGGTCATGCCCGGCAGAAACAACTTGTTCACGATCCAGACGTAGTTTTTCGCATGGAGGATGGTGAGAGTGAGCATGCCGATGGCGGAGATGCCACACATTACGGCAGCGATGACAAGAAGAGGAATGTTCTTGATGCTCTTTACGAGGAGCTTGGCGGCTTGGTCTGAAAAGGTATGGTCGTTGTCGCCCTGCTTCGCAACCGAGGCCTGGAGACTTGTGAATGTTCCGGGGAAGACGAGGAATCCTGCCAGCAGGAGCCAGACGAATACGGAGGCGAGAATGTTGTGCAACAAAGGAATGTCATCTTGCTGGAGGAGCATCTGGACATAGCGAGAGTGTTCGGAGTTGGCATGCTTGAGGCTCGGCTTTTGGGTGTTGGAGTTTGGAGAGCTGGAGGGTTGGAGATGAAAGGGCCGGGGGTATCGACCGGGGCGATGAATCTGGATCTCGAATCTCGGCATCTTGTTTTCTTGTTTTTTCTCGACTTGGTTTATAGAAAATGAATGTGTAATTGATAAATGGATCTGATAAAAAGGAAAATGACACCTCTACTGCTACGGAAAAAACGAAAGGAAAGGAAAATGCGACACATGAAAACCAACCGGCGGCATGGCCTCGAATATATGATATGCCGCCTACCCTCGAGTACAAACGGAGGCCTGACCAACACTCATTTTGTGTTCACTTTTTTGTGCTGCGGCGTTTCAGGACGCCATTGGCAATCAGCGAAGCATACTTGCAACAGTGTTCAGCCCCTGGACCGTGGCGCCAACTCTATCATGTCTGAGAACGCATCCTGTGTTACTTGCACAGAGCGAGCTCTTTGAGTGGCCGTGGTGATGCCAGTTCTGTTACATTAGCCGCTCATGAACCACTTTTAGCAGCTGAGGTGAATGAGACAGCGAATCAGACGGCAGGATTAAAATAGCCGACCAATGGATGGATGGATGGGCTGCGTATTCCTGAGGAGCGAGGGAGAGAAAAAGCTTGGAGCGAGTGAGTTTGACCTGATGGAGCTGCAAGATAACAATATGAGCCTTTGTGCTGCGAATTGATGCCATTGTTCAACGAGGTACAAGTAGCCGGTTGGATATTGAAGGGGACGAGCAAAACAGGTACCGCTAGAGCAGGTACAAGCAGCAGCACTAAAACGGATAGCTCGGAGAAGTGTCAGGCATGTACCTAGGCAAGCAAGTACATTTGCCGTGCATTAGATCAGGTCTCGTCATTGCTTTGCATACAAACTGCGTACCTAAAGTTCACGGATGATACAAGTGGAATATACTGCGAGGGAAGAGAGATAAGCATATTCAGTCACCTTTGTCATCTATGACTCGTATTCTTATTGCGCCCGGGAATGAGAAAAAAAGAAAAAATGAGCGATGCATCTTGAAGAATGGCGCACTACGAAGGTATCTCCCATCTAGAAGCCTCAATACGATCAAGAGGTAGGTACTCTTGCAGGTGCGCGGTGATACAGCTTGCCCAAACTACGAATACGTAGATGCGCACCGCTAGAATGAGTCATCATCTAGTAGCATTCATTGCCTAAAAGAAACAAGAGCAAAAAAAGGAGACAAAAACAAAACAAAACAAACCCACGAGGCAAAAAAGAGCCAAACGGCTCAACAGGAACCGAACCGAAACGGAGCGCATCAACGCGGGGAACCGACAATCGCCTTAGCAAACGCCCAAAGTTTTCCCTGCTGGGCCTCTTTATTTTTTTTCCCGGGCCTGCTCTTAGCGGCTAGAGCGACCCGGAACTGGTGAGGAGGCTCCAGAAAGGCTTCGCCTCCAGCCAATCAGCGGGCCGGATCGCGCCTGTGACCCTCCCCGGCAATCGCGCCAGAAAGTTCAAAGACAAAGAAGAGGCTGCAAAAGGATCGCAGCTTCTGCTCTGGACGCCCGTTGCTCGAGGTCCGCCTGCAGAGACGAGCAGCAAATCGGCCAGCAACAGACGCCCTCGCCCGGAGAGGCTTTCTCTCGTCTCTCGGTCGACACGCAGCGATTCGCAGCCCTGGCGAAGGAGCTGTTGCAGCCAGCCAGCAGCGATGACTTCGTCCAGCGCCCTCAGCCTCGACGGCCATCACCATCACCATGCCAATCCCGCCGCCCACGCATCAGCACCAGCCGCAGCTTCCACGACTCCAGCGCCTTCGCTAGCTGCTGCCACTGAGCGACTGTCCGACGATCCAAGGCCGGGAGCTGCTGCGACGCTGCCCGGAGCCGTGCAAGAGCCGGCGCAAGAGCCTGGACGGGAGCCTGAGCTTGAGGCCGGGGCCGCGATGGAAGCCTCAACCGGCGACAAGAACCCGTCATCCGGTCCTCAGCCCGGTCTTCAAGGCGGAGATAGACCATCACTTGCTGATACAACACCGACAGCAACAGCAGCACCAACTACCGTACCTGCAACATCAACAGCGACGTCATCAGCGCCCCCGACAAATTCCGCTTCTGCTGCGCCCATGCAGCAGACACCTGCATCAACAGATATTCCAGCAACCTCATCCTCTGCAGATTCCAACACAAATCAACAGACGACTCCGATGGTGCCGCCTCCAACAGCTGACGCTGGTGCCAAGACCGACAGCGGCATGGAGCCACCCGTTACACCAACACCAAACACCTCTGGGACCACTGGCTCTGGCGAGCCGAAAGATAAAATTTCTTCGGTGGAAAACGGGAGCGAGGACGTTACAATGGTGGATGCTCCTGTTGCCGGCGCGGCTACCGCAGCAGCAGCTGAGGCGCCGCTCCCAACATCTACAGTGCAGACTGCTCCGGTGGCTACGACAGAGCAAATCCAGCCTTCAACGTCCTACACACAACAGGCCGCCGCTATAGACCATCGTCATGCATACATGATGATGGCTTTGGCCTCCATGTCAGCGGCACCACCCGCCATGTCCCCGCCGCCTACCGTAACTCCGTCTCAGATGACGCTGCCAAATCTCATGGGAGATGGGTACTTTGGCGCGGGCGCCGCTAATAACCTTCGGCAGGCTGACCCCGACATGGGCCTCGAGTCCTTTGCTCGTGTAGAGTTTGCCGACAGTGTCTTTCAGATGACCACTTACGCCGTCATCATCGGCCGTGACCAGCGAGCTCTGGAACAAGCCAGGCGCGATGGAAAGCGTGCTGATGAGTATCAGCGGCGAGTCGAGGACAACGCCAGCAAGGGACTTCCGCCGCCATCCCCCCTGGCTCATGATCGTCACAAGTTTAGTAAATCCTATGTCAGTGAGGAGGGTGGCATGCTTGGCCCGGAATCAGATAGCGAAGAAAACGGGCGTCCGGCAAAGCGGCGTAAGACCAGCACGACAGGATCATCACAGCAAAACGAAACCGAGAATCCCCAGGACAGCGTCATATCAAACCGTCAATACGTCTCACATACCCCAGGAGCAGCTGCCGTCGACTTGGCCTCATTAAGGCCGTCCCCTTGGCATGTTCCATTCATTGGTATCCACTCCCCCGGCCCAAACATTGCAAGCAAAACCAAAGCCATATCGCGGGAACATCTAAAAATTGCCTATAATCAAGACGAGGGTGTGTTTGAAGCAATCCCTCTGCACAAGAACGGCTTTTTCTGCGAGGATGTGCATTACAAGAGCGAAAAGGTCGTCTTAAAGTGCGGAGATCGCCTTCAGATCAAGGATGTTGGCTTCAGATTCATTATCAACGGCGTGGAGAGAGGAAGAACCGGCGCAGAAGAGTATCAGGAAGAAGATGCCAAAAAGAAGCGGCATGCTCACGGTGGAAAGAGTATGAGCTTCGACTTTGAACAATCACATGGCAATGGTCAGATTCAAGATACGAGCGATGAGTTGTCAGATGTGGATGTCAGCCCGGCGGAATTGTCCGACTTTGGTGGGGATGATGAGGAGGAGGGAGAGGAAGAGAGGGCTGAAGAAGAGGGCGAGGAGGAGGAAGAGGAGGAAGAGGAGGGCGACGATGACGATGAAGAGGGCGATGCAGATGTGCCTGAAGCATCCATCGAGGGCGATTCTGAAATTAAAGACGAAGGAGAAGCCAATAACGACCTCTCCATGCCACAGATACCCAGAAAGAGGGGCCCTGGCAGGCCACCCAAGAATGGTATCATGTCAAAGAGAGAACAGCGCTTGCTTAAGAAGCAGCAGCAAGAAATGGCCAAGAAGACGCTGCCTCAAGCACCGCCCGTTGAGCCGCCTATCAAGCGCAAAGTCGGACGGCCTCGGAAACACCCCTTGCCTGAAGACGGAGTCGACCGTCCAGAGAAGCGCAAGTACAAGCCTCGGAAGCCCAAGAATGAGGACGGCGCCGAAGGCTCTGATGCGGAGAGACGAGCAAGAGAGAAGAAGGAAAAGAAGGCGCGGCCCAAGTCGCCGCCCCTGGAGCTCAAGATTGAAGATTACACCGAGGAGCAGCTCCAGAAGCCCAACAAGAATTATGGTGTTCTTATCGATGAAACGTTGACAGCGGCAGGCCCTGACGGTCTCACATTGAAGCAAATCTACAAGAGAATTTGCCAAAGATACCCGTGGTTTTATTTCCACACCGAGACAAAGGGATGGGAGAGCAGCGTTCGCCACAACTTGATTGGGAACGAAGCGTTTAAGAAGGATGAGACGACAAATCTGTGGTCTCGAGTACCTGGTGTTGAGTTGGATGCTGGCAAGAAGAGGAAGGCATCCTCTCCGGATCGGGGACTGGCGGCAGCGCAGGCGTATGGGCATTACTCGTATCCGTACGCCGCACAGCACATGGCTCCTGGGGCACATCCTGGCTATCCCCCAGGCCAAGCACAAGTTCCGGGATACCAAGCACCTGCATATGCTGTACAGCCGAGCCACGCGGCGCGCCCAGTGCAGTATGGCGCATCACAGTCGCCCCCTGGACACCAGCCAGTTCAACCAGCCGGGGGCGCTCCGCCTCCGGCTCCGATACAGTTGCCAGGATATGGTCCGCCAGCAGCCCCGGCTCGCCCCCAGCTGGGGGTGACACAACCTGGAGCATACAGTTCGCCGTATGCCTCAAGGCCTCCTCCATTGGCAAGCCCAGCTGTTAAAGCTGAGGACAGTGGCGCTGGTGTACCGGCCGCTGCCATTGCGCCCGGCCAGCAGCCACCCCGAACAATCATTCCGGCGGCCACCACTGAATCAAAGGCGGCAGTTTCAGGTGCTGTACCAGCATCTCAACAGACGACTGCGCAAGCCGCCGCTCACCCACCACAATCTCGAGCATCAGCCGCACCTGCTCGGCCGATCATCGAACCCCGCCTCCTCACCGCAGTTGTCGGCCTCAAGAACGGCTTGGTGGAAAACCTTAAGAAAGCTGGCAATCCCAAGGCCGAGGCCATCGTCATGTCAGCTCTCAACAGGTGCATTGGACTCAAGAAAGAGGCCACTGAAAACGACAAGATGGAAGCGATCTGTATCAAGGGAATCCGGCAGGTCATCGATGGCTTTACCAAGGGTAAAAGCCCCACGCCCGGCAGTTCCACCGCGTTGCCGACAGACACACCACCTGTTTTCGAACCCAAGGTGTTGGCTGCGTTGAACGGCCTCAAGGATGCCTCTGTCAATGCAATCAAGGCAGGCCTAGGTGAGGCCAAGGCCGAGGCTGTGACTCTGTCTGCCATCGATCGTGTCATTGGCCTTGCAGATGCGAGCATCATGCCCAAAGCTGCAGAAGGCGAGCCGGTGAGCAACTTTGAAGGAGTCGAGCAGCATCTCATGAAGTCGATCCGGCAGCTCCTCCAGGGCATGAACCAAAAGCTACAAGGTGATTGATTCATGGATAAGTTTGAGGTGTCAAAGATGTGTCTGAGAGAAGCATGGGGGTTAATGACTAGGGGAGGATTGATGTAGGATTTTGATGAATGGGGATGAGCCAATCATTTGTACAAAGGCTGTGCTGTCCGCAGCAGGGGGTGGGAGTTTATGGGGCACAAAAATGAACTGCTGGGGGGCGTTTCGGCCACTAGATGAAAAGGACTGACACGGGTATACATATTTTTTGCCGTCTTTTGTCTGGGGCCATGGCTTGGTACAAGCCCCTATATAATATGGTAGCGTCTTCTTTTTTTTCATCTCCGCATTTCTATTGACGAATATGAGTGAGAGTCGTAACTGCATTTCGGGCTTGGATTGAAGTGATTGTCAAGTTGATGTTGGTGATGTTGATGTGACTAATTGTGAATCTTGCTCTTGATTTAAACCAGCGTGCAATATGTACGTTAAAACAATGATTAGCTAGGCAATAGTTAATACCCTAGGAGCCTCTTTCCGACTGATGATTCTTCAAATCACCAAGCTATCACGACCTCTCTCTCAGCAATTTTGACACTTTCATCGGCCCCAAGCAGAGCGCGCATTTACATTTCCTTTCCAGCAATCTAGGCTCTGTATCTTATACACAAGGTGTTGCAATTATATGAAATGAAGGATTGTTAGGAAAAGGTACCGTGGCGGTAATATTTCTGCTAGTTGTTGCTATCTGAGAACACAACTACATATCATTTGGGATCTCTTCTAGTATATCTAGTATCTCTAGCATTTCTCGTAATGGAAAAATATACCTCTATAGAAACTACTTATCTATATACGTACAATATAATAACTACCCAGACATGACACATTCATAGCCTCCCTTCCCTATCACAGTATATAGTCCAAATTTAGGATACTGCTACACCAAGTAGCCACTCCTTAATAAAATAAAAAAAATGACAAAGACATCAGAAAGAATCTCATCAATTAGTGTTGCGTACTAGAAAGAGAAGAGAAAACGAAATCTTCCATAGGTAAAGCTCTAGAACAACACCTCTCTCTCCAATCAACCCTCTCTTTCCCATTCATTCATTCCATATAAAACAACCTTTCCCTCACTTTGTGGGAACTTTTTCTTTTTTCCCGCTTCTTCTTCTTCTTCTCTACTTGCCTCCTTCTCTCTCTCGTCTTGTTCAGCACTGCACACCCTCCACACAGCGCCGAATTTAAATAACAGTGGGTAAAAAGGGGGGAAAAGCAAAAAGACACACACAAACAAAGACAAAAAAACATGCAAAGAAATTCCCTTCCTAAGCGCACTACTCCCTTTCCCAACATTCTACTCCCTTCTCATCGAAGTGCAAGGGAAAAAAAAGCAATTGGGAGTGGGATCGAGCAGGAGAAGCATTTTGAAAATAGACGTTTGCAGCAGTCTGATTTCTCGCCATGACGGCGATTGTAAACAGCAATTAGCTTATATTAGCTGACTTTTTCCCTCACCAGAAAAACAGGCGAGTCTTGACGCATGCGAAAGAGGACCAAAAAAAAAAAAAACCAAGCGAAAGAATCAATAGATGGATATATAGACACGCTTCCCCCCTTTCAAGCAAGAAAATAAGTCGAGAGAAACAAGAAAGAGCAGAGAAGACAGCCCCAAATCATCCCCCAGAAAAAAAAGGGAGACGAAGAAACAGAACAAAAGTATTAAAGTGGCAAGAGAGAAAAATAAGTGATCAAAGGTTCTCATCATCGAGTCTTTCTCATTTGGCTGTCAAAGCCATTCTCATGTCAAGTTTCCGAGTGGTTAAAAAATATTTCCTTCTGGCGAAATCGCCCTTCATGATACGTTGAGATTTCATTTCCTCCCCTTTTTCAAGCCCCTCTTCCGTTGTACTATAGCGTGTGCTCTATGTGCTCAAGGGCGAGAAAATTCGAGTCTTCTTCCGCCGTAATGCGCTCTATGCACTCAGGGGGGAGAAAGTACCGTCCTTGTCACCAAAATTGACGTCTAAGCGAGCGCCGTCAATCTTGAGAGCTGCCAACTTGTCTGCGCCATCCGCTTCACCGTCTTGTGGTGCCATCTGGCTGTCTTCAAAGCCCGGAGGGCGATGGCGCATCTGTTTCGCCTTGGCAAGAGATATTGTCTTTTGCTGATACGTCGTCGTGATTGGTTGGGTGTCATCCCGCTCGATTGTCGACTTCATCAAGGCAGCCATCCAAAGACGGCCCTGCTTGAGGTTTGGCACAGCAAAGTAGTGAACCGTCGGCTTGGTGAAGCTGACGCCTTTGGATAGGCCCGCTCGCGGTGGGACCAATTTGAAGATGAACATGGTATCGTCACCCTTGTCCACGCCTGCACCATCATCCCCTGCGGGACTGCTGTGACTGCCTGGCATGCTTGGCCCGCCGCCTGCGCCAGTTAATGTAGCATGTAATCCGGTCAGCCTCTCGTTATCGGCCGGCAGCACACGGTGGAATGAGATGTCAATAAGGCCCTTCTCTTGGTCGTCGTCTTCAGAGTAGTAATAGGCAAGTCGGCGTCCCTTGAGAACAAAGAATCGGGGCTTCCATGTTGTCATCAGGTTGGAGCTCTTCTTCTTCATCCAGCCGTAGTAATCAGCATCCTTCATGGCCACCTGCGGCGATATTTTCAATAAGCCCTGAGTGTAGGCACTCGTTTCCTTCTTGCCCTTCTTTCCACCCTTCTTGTTGCTCGGAGCCGTTGCCGTGACGGGACTTTTGAGGCCCTCATGAGAGTCGAGATCGAGGCTTTGTCCTGCTGAAGCGGTGCTGGATCCTGTTCGCACGGGAGAAGGCAAGGGCGGCTCATTAGTCGATAGATCAGCTGATCCACCACCCTTGGATCTCTCAAATGTGAGCTTATCCGAAATGGCTCGCATTGCTGGTCGAGTGGCTTTGCCGACTGGCTTGGTCACTGATGAGAGCCAGTCGGCACTGAGGCCCTGGGCTCTGCCGACAATTGGCGATGATTCCGTCTGGGTAGGGCTGACTACAGTATCCAGCTTGGTGACGGCGGGAGCAGGTCCATCCTTGGCTGGGGGCGGTGGGCGAACAGAATCGGTCGTGTTCGTGGAGGCGTTTCGTTTGTGGGGAGTCGGTTGGATGCCATAGTATTTCTGAGCGGCAGACGGCGCTCCATCCCGGAAAGAATCGACGCTACCGTATCTGGAGTGTCGGGAGAGGGCGGTTGCGCTACGTACTCTCTGCTCGTCCGCGTAGCTCTGCTGAGTCCCGTAGTTAGCGCTATCACGTTTCCGCAAGACATTGCGCTTCCGTCCATCTACCTCAGTGCCGGAAAAGTAGCCTCGATCCAGCTCGACGGCCGAGTCCTGCAAATCTTGTTCGGATACGCCTAGCATTTCTTGTAGTCCCGTGGAGGAGAGCGGTCTTTGAGAAGTCTGCGAGACAGCGCCGCCCAGGGTCCAGTTTCGATCAAAGGAAGGCTGTTTCTTATGCACGCCATCACCACCGGCAGAGAGATTCGCGTTTGCCGATACCTTGGGCACCGTCGCATTGGAGCCTGGAAGGCGGAATTCGGTCGATGAGTGTCGTCGTGAGTGGTTGAGGTCCCGAATGGACGCTGCCGATGGCCGCTTGAGGTGTGTACGTGATGGGCTCTCCTGAGTGCCATTTGTTGGGGTCATATGAGCGGCTGGAGAGGCCTTGTTAGATGACTGAGCCAGGGACAGGCGCCTAGCCTGGACGGAGGTGGGTCGTGATATTGAGTTCCCTGTCAGGGTGCTCGTTCGACTTCTCGTCCGTTTCGCGTCCTCGGATCCGCCATCGCTGCCGCGCGTATGCGTGGCGCGCCTTGAATCTGGTTCGTCGACACTAACCTCATCTTGGAGAGCCTTAATCTTCTGCCACGTTTTAAGGCGGCGGCCGACGGAGCCTAGGTCGAAATCCTTGATGAACAGGGAGCTCTGATCCATGCTTAATAACACTTCGCCGGAAATTTCCTGGTCCCTAAAAACTTCGCAGTGGTGCTTCTCCACGCCCTCAGTAAAGAGATATTCGGCCACGTCGTCTGGGGACCAGGCCTCCACCTCGGCGCGACTATGTACTGCCTCTTCTTCTTCGTCCGTCTCTTCTCCTTGGATATACGACATTCGGTGGTCAATCGCAACGCTGTACTCGCTGCCGGAGTCTGTGGCGGCAGCGTTGCCATGGCTAGTGCCAGGCGGTGACTGCAAATGAGTAATGTGCTCGTTGATAACGTTCAAAGTCTCATTTAGAAACTCGTCCTGTCCCGCGCTGTCAAGGCCGGAAACAGGTGATCCTGTGCCACCCAGACCAGACACAGGAGCTGATTCAGCTTTGACCAGATGCGCTGGCAAAGCAGATGGCATCGCGCTTGAAGACAGAGGTACGGTAGATGTACTGGCCGAAGCAATATTACTCGCGGTGCCTTGGAGGGATGCTTCTTGTGTAACCTCCACCAAGGGTGACAGCGGTTGTGAGGCTACGAAGGCAGGAGTCGAGGTTGGGTTCGAAACGGCTCTTGGGTTTGGTCGGGTATAGACTAGCGAATTAGCCAGTTAGCAGAAGATTCATCCATCAAGTGACGTGTACGTAAAGCGACGAACCTTCGGGGAAGAGGCCAGTATTGTTGTTCGCGACGTGCCGACCCAGGAACCATCCATCACCAAACTCGTCGTCTCGTTCTAGTAACTCGACTCGGTCTCCCTTCTTTAGGCTCAGCTCATCCGAGCTGCGGGCAATAAAGTCGTCTGAATCAACAAGAAGAGGGTTAGTAGTCGGAATCTCGGCGCATTGCCCTGCGGGGGGAGTACGAAGACGTACGGATCACCATCAAGACGTCGCCCACGTCGGGCCGGGAAGGCCCATCGTTTGCTCGCGACGCCATTGTCGTCGACACTTGGGTGAGGGCGATTCAGATGAACTCGATAGATAGAGCAGAGTCGATGCGCTCGGAGAGTCTGAGTCTGAGTCTCTCGTTGCCCGGCTCGCCACCCCTTTGAAGCCGCTTGGACCTCGTCGAGCTTCCGGGGACGGAGGAGGCGAGGGCTGGGAAGTGCGGGCGGTTCGCCTTGTGCGCCGCCGTATTCAGCGACCAAGAGCAAGAGGGCTGTGCCGACAGGATTGAAGCTCGGCTAGGGGATGATTGGACGGCTTGGTGGTTGAAGTCGGGTTGCAAGAGAGGACTTTAGCGTGCTGTGGTACGATTGGGCGGGCTGTGGTTAGTGGGCGGGATGCACGCGGCGAATCGCAGGGGCGAACAAGATCTGGTAGGTCGGTGATAGAGCATGTCGCACCGAATCCGGAGTACCTGTACCTGACTGTGCCGCATTCCTCTCGGCGGCTAACTAGTACCTTGTACCTGAGACTGGCACCGTGCGATATCGTGAAGATGGCACGGAGCATTGGGGGGATATTTATAGAGGCGGGCTCTCTTCGTATGTTACGTACGGGTTGGGGTCCACATGGGGGCTCGTATGTGCCCTAGCAAAAAGCATTGATGGAGTGCATTGCAGGTGCTCCGTTACTGTACGTGTACGAGTGGGTTGAAGTGTGTATGGGGATTTCGTATGGGGATTTCGTCTACTCATACCTACTAGGTACTATAAGGTACGAAGATGATTGATGCTGTGTGTCGGTATAGCAGCTGATAGTCCCTCTCTTAAAAGAATATGGTGATAATAGCAGCGAGTAGACGCTATTTCCGTCCTTGATAGAGGCAGTAGCAGACAGTAACAGACAGTAGCAGATAATAGCAAATAGTATCTAGTAGTAGAGGGTAGCAGACAGTAAAAACGACCAAGATGCTATCAATAGCAGCGGGCAGCAAGAAAGTCGATATTTGAATGCAGGATTCTTTGCTCTATTATCATGTCCAACATCAGAGCAGCTGGTCAAAGGTCTTGCAATTGAGCAAGACGGGAATATCTCCTTCCGACTTAGACAGGCATCTAAAGAACCCCGCATTGACTTGACAGATGTCAGTGTACAATTGAAAACAACATGGAACCTTATTCAAAGCTACTGGGTACATGTCCATAACAGCCTGAGATCCGATCAGCTTCGTGATGACCTGGTCTATCAGCTGCCCGCCTCATCGCGATTTCGACTCATCTGTCGAATGAGGAAGACTTTTAATTTGATTGCTGGGATTTTGGTAAGCTTTCCACACCAAGTGAAGAAAACTTTCGTAGTCGTCATCTTTGCATTTCCGGAATTCTTCAGGAAGGTACGTGCTTGAATAAATGCATTTTCGTTTAATAGGTAGTTCTTTCAGCCATTACACAACCTTACCAAAATAAAGTGCTTATGAGCCTCGATTCGTAATTAGTAGTCTCTACACATCACCTGGGCAACGAGGTTATATAAAATACCCAGCCGCTCTAGCAAGCACTCTCGTCTGTCTATCAAACTCTCCATCATTTTAATGTCGACTAGCAGCACTCTTGTCTATATATCAAACTCTCCCTCTTCTTGTCGTTGGTAAAAGCAACACCCTTCCAATCATTTGTTGATAAAGTGATATCAATGTCAACCGCCAGCAAGACATCTTGGACCTATCTACCAGCAGAGATTCGGGGTTTGGTCCTAGAATTTTTGTTGAAGGACGGCTGTAGCCTCGCTGGCTTCGCCACAGTATCGCAAGAATGGCAAACGATCATCGAAAAGCACACCTTTGCACGAATCACGTTGACACCTTTTCGCCTCGCAGATTTCGGTTCAATGATCCATCGTAATCAGGCTCTCGTGCGCTACATATGGCTTTGCTTGGAACTCGAAGAATACGATTGCACTGAATGTGACCCTGATAACGAGATCTTGGGAATAGGTTTTGCGGATAACCTCCGAGTCATAACAACATTCACGAAGCTCTTCAGAACTCTCAGTACTTGGAAACCAAGCGGCAGCTTAGTGCTCGATATCAGTGTTCATTCTCCTAGTGATCCACTGCATTGGTTCAAATATCTGACTTTTGAGCCTGATGCTGCCTCTGGCGTGCGCGGCCCCCGTCGAAGCTCAGAGCTGTCTCCGGTGGCCAAATTGAACAACCATGGTTGGATTGGTGGCAGGCGAGCTTCTGCCCCGAACGTCTTTGCTTTTCAAAAAGTTTTCGCTGAGATTTTGGGCGAAAAAAAGCCATTCGATAATGATCAACAAGAAGAACAGTGGTGGCAGAAATTGCCAGTAGTTCCAGCAGTCACGGCTGTATTGCTACGCCAACAAACCCGCCGACGATGGAAGCCGAAAACCCTGAACTATATGTTTGCCCATTTCCCTAGGCTCGAGGATTTTCACTACGAGCCTTGGATGGAATGGTTTGATTTCCGACAGGCGTCGACAGATCGAGGTAAGCGCATTAAGCCAATGCCTCGATCTTCGTCATGCTAACCGCAGGTGACCTCGTCTTTGGTGTAAGGTAGATCTCATATCACTTTCCGAATCGCTCACTTTTAGACAACTACGGAAGCTTGTGCTATTCGAGATCTACAATCCACAGTACCTTCTTGATTTCGCAGGGTGTGATCCTCTTCGAGTCTCGACTTTTGAAATCAGCCGCGCAGTCGCCAAAGCCAGCCTTAAGCTTGAGCACCTCTCAGCGTCGATCATGGTGGATGCTAGCTATTTCTTCCAAGCTCTCGAGCCTTCCTGGACGTGGCCCAACTTGACTTGGCTTGCGATGACTTCGAGGCTACTTGGACCCGGTGCGTGCTCGGTGGGCATCGACGCCATGCTCATCGCAGCATCAGCCGCCGCCATGAAAATGCCAAATCTTCAAGTAATGGAGCTTTGGAACGGGACGAAGGGAATGGCGATACTTTTCAGATACCAGAAGGCCGAGGGAGGGCAGCCTGCTGTGATCACCCGAAAAGCAACGTGGGAATTTGTCCTGGGGCCTGCTGTGATCGGGGCTTGGGAAGACGTCGCACGGGAGCATCGCTGCAGCGGATGCGTTGTTATCACGGAGTTGATAGACGGTAGCCTTATTCATTCACATGGTGACGCAATTCATCATTTGAAGCTCTCGAACCCAGTTATTCGGCCCATCTCGTTACGGCAGATTCGGATAGAACACGGAATTCTGACGGAAGTGCATACATTAACTGAAGGCTTAGCATCTTTTGCCAGCGAGTAACGTGCACCTCCTCAACCTCACTTCGTCATCCCATGAATCAACATTATTAACTGACAACTCTCCCCTACTTATACAAAGTGCTAAGAGGTCGATGAAGCTGGGAGTTTCGCAGCCCTGCGTTGGCCGAACCCGAGGTAGAATACCCGACCGAGCCCGAAGGACGACTCGAATACAACCTCAACTGCCATCTTCGTTGCCTCGCAGCCGCTGTGTCTGTGTCCCCACGTCCAACATTGATTGGGCGGCTGCTTTCATTTCCAGCCGTACCAATGTGATACCAGGTAGCCACTCCCTTGCATGTGCTACTCCGCAATGATGCCGGCCCTGATACTCGCACAATGGCCGGGTTGAAAGGCAGCAATGTTGAACTAACCAGCCTCAGCACAGTGTACAGGATGTTCTGGCTCTATATAAGGCTTAAAGCAGCTCTCTCTAGCCTCTTCTCGCTTCTATTTCCTCTGTCTTTCCTCTCAGTTAACCGACTGTTGAGATACGCGGACGACGCAACGGCTTCATTCAAAACCGGGCTACTGCACTCCGTGCGGGACACAGTGTCCTAAAACCACCTCAGCTGTCTGTTTTAGCGGCATGCAGGAGCTTAGCCACTTGAAAAGGCCCCATCCATCCATGCGATTTGATGCCGCTTACAGCAAACGGTTAGCACTCTGAAAGGTACCCGACATCCATGACTAATTCCACCTGATTGTCAAACGTCAACTGAGAGATGCTTGATATTGACACTCGCGAGATACATGCATGTACGAGCTGCATGGGCCAAGACAATGAGATGTGGTGGAGTTGGGCACGAGGAGCATATGTACATGTATGTTGGTATCAGTCAACATGGATTAGGACATGTTATGGGTAGAGAGCCGGCATGAACCCTGGCATAGAGTACATAGTACATGTAGTAATATGCGTTGCTACCTGGCAAGTATTATTCATGTCTGATATAGGGCGAGGCAGCATGGAGTGATGGCATGAACCCGGGATGCTCCCTCTCGTGTGATTCGTCTATATGGTCCAGTTCTTATTAGCGACTCTGAGAGCAAAGAGGAAACATAAGGCAACCAAGACACAATCCCTGCCATTGGTACGCCACCATGCATCTTGCTCGACCTCTTCATTTCAGAAGGCTCCCTTTGTGTAACGTCGCCTACCGGCATACATGTACTGGTGTTCAGGTGGCCATTTGTGCGGGAGCTGGCTAGGTGGTGAAAGCAATGATCCGTTTTGCAAAGAGAGAGGGGGGGGGGCTTTCAGTATACACGGTACAGGCTGTAAACCGACATGGAAGGTATCGTTATATTCTCCGTCTCGTATCACCCTGTCTTGAGCAGCCTTACAACATACATGTATACAGACATGGAAGCAACTAGAATGTCTCGCGCTTCCTCAGATGCATGGCAACAGACTGCATGCTGCCCTCACCGCTCAACAGGCACATGCTTTCCAGTGCCCAGTCCTAGTGCCTGTGCGTTTCTCACCCAGAACCGGATGTTTGTTTCGCTGCATGGCTTGCTGTGGCTTGCATGGAAAAAGGAAAAAAGAGGGAGTGTGACAAACAGTGCATGGGACTGAGATCCCTGCAAAGTCGCTTTCAGCTCTTGTCACTGCGAACACGTCGGCACAGGCATCCCGCTCAGAATGGCAAAAATGTCCTGGTGCTGTCAAAAGCTCCGCGGTGGCGCTCACTCTATCATGGATGTGTGGTTTGTGGTTAGTATGAAGCGGCACGATCGTCCGTATCTTAGACATTGTAAATTGCTACCAGGTATTCGGGTATAAATACAGGTACCTATACAGATCTTTTCGTGCTCAAATTTTTGTCTCGTTCTTCCTCTCTCTTCTCCTCTCTTCTCTCCTTTTCTTACCTACACGGCTCGTCATATGTACAGGCCCTGATTTGAATGTGACTTGCTCCCACCTCCTGCTTCTTTATACCAATCCATCCAACTCATGACTACTAGTGTTGCTGCAAGGATCCATCTGCCAAGGTAATACTACAGTCAGTCCAACTAGTATAGTATATTCGTCTATTCCCAAAGGCCATGCTTGCGGGGCTCAACTAACAATCACTTCCCGCCAACAGACTTCGACTCAACCAACCGTCATGCCTCCAAAGCCTCGGGCCGGACAGATTCGCAAGCCAGCACCACGGAGACGCAAGCCTAACACCATAAACCTGCAGTTGGCAGTTGGTCAAAGCATGGATTACACGGCTACTGCCGTCAATCCTGGTGCTACTTCTGCCATGGGTCTGCCCTTCCTCGCTCCCATGCCTAGTTCCGCACCGGCACCAATCTCAGATGCACCCATAGCACGAGAATATGTAGACCTGTATACTATATTGCCCCCTACTTCTTCCCATAGGTACGAGCCAAGTTTGGCCCTTTACACATCACTTGGCCCCTTTCTCATTTCCTTGTCTTCCTCTGTCTTCCTTCTTCTTCTTCATCAATAGAGTCTTCTGTCACTCTTGTCCATTTCCTTTGTCTCTACCGTCCAGCAGGGCTCGTACCATTTAAAAGTCCCTATTCATATTTGCTAACAGGTATTTATGTGTGCCAAATAGCACTTCCTCCGTGTTGCCATCTCCGTCTCTCACAGATGAAGCGAGCCCGGCGTCGGCTCACGCTCAAGCTGAGCCATACGAACAACCAACGACGGCCCCCACAGAAACAGCAATGGGGTTGCCTTCAACTCATGAAAGCACAACATATCAGACCACATATAGCCAAAATGGTGATATCCAAAGGCCAGTTCAGGAATCGAATCAACCCACGAGAGAGGAGACTCCTCTCCATACAGCCGTGATTTGGGCCATCTCAGTGATTCGACAGCGAGCTGAAGAATTCAAAGACGGCAAATGCCCGGCCAACAATGCTGAGCAGAGTCGATATACCACACTGCTAAACGCATGCCACAGTTTGGATGCCGTTTTCCTAATTGTTCATCAACAGTGCTGCTGCTGGAAGCTGGACAGAAAGGCGGCATATGCAGCCTTGGTCCCCATCCCCCCTGAACTCATCGATATAGCCTTTAGTGAGCTCTGTAGCGTCTTTAGTGATGATAAGCACATGCAAATAACCGACCCTCATTGGCAATGGTTCTCAAATTTCCCTGGATTTAGAAACGTTGTTGGCCTTGACCGGATATATATCCAGGCCAAGGACTTCATCGCCGCGTTTGCCATGCACTGGCCGGCCATGAAGAAAAGTCTCCTATCTCAGATGATACCACCAATGGCGTATCAAATCCGCGATATCCTTAGATGCGTGTCAAACACAATCGCCAGTGCACTATTTAAGCGCATCCGCAAAACAATCGGGATTCCGGATGGCCCAATGTCCGCCAGGCTCAACCATCTCTTCACCATGGACAATCGCCAAGAGCTCAATTTCGAAGAACAGAGCGTCCCGCAGGAAGAGATGGACAGAGTTCGCAGCACGATGATGACGACTTACGTGAGCTTCGTTCGAGAGACACGAGAAGAACAAGCCCGTCTGACTGGTGAGTCAATGTCCAACTTTTAGGACTGATTGACGACATGAGACTGACAGCTGTGATTATGTGAAGAGGTAGGTGCAGTATCAGCTGCGCCAGCTGCCAACACATCCCACACAATGCCACCACTTCCCTCATCCAATCACGCCAACATCAACACAAACACAAATATAAATAGGCTAGCCGCACCACCTCAGCAACAGCCACCTTCACAAGGTCCTCCTCAGTGCCAGGCGCCTGATACCGTGAACCATCAACCTCACGCAGCTCCTCCAGAGCCTTCTCACCAACAGCCACAGCATCTTGAAAACTCTCAGCCTGCGGTTCATCCACCGACTCAGTCCGCAGCGAATTTCCAAAACCAGCCTCAGCCCCCTCAACCTCGATCTCAACTTCCACCTCAACCTCAGCATCAGCCTCAAATTCTACCCTCTCAGCATCCACCTCAACCCCAACAGCAACCTCAATCTCAACTTCCACCTCAACCTCGACTTGAACCTCGGCCTCAACATCAACCTCAGCCTCAACATCAACCTCAGCCTCAACCTCAATCCCAGCATCAACCTCAATCCCAGCATCAATCTCAGCACCAACTTCAGCATCAACCTCAACTTCCACCTCAGCATCAACCCCAACTTGAACCCCAACCTCAGCACGAGCCTCAGCCTCAACTCCAACCTCAAAATCAGCATCAGCATCAACCTCAGCTCCAGCCCCAGCAGTCTGGTCTACGATATCCAACTGGTGTGATTCACTGCCAACAAACCTCACATCCTTTGATGGCACCAAAACCACCGGGGCAGCCCGTCCCAGAGCCTTCGAACCTGCTCCCTCCGATAATCCCACCGCAAAATGATATGGAATCAACACCGCCCACAGCCATGTCCCAGCAACAGCAGCAGCCGGGCCACAGCTACGGTCCTCCTCCTCCTCTTCATCATCACCACAATCATCCTCAACATCCTCGTTATACTCCTCATCACCAAGGCCATCCTCACCAGCATCAATATCAGCATCAAGATCCTCGCTATCGCCCTCACAGTCACGACCAGAGCCCGAGTCTCGATGCCCGGCCAATGCAGCATCCCTCTCAGACCATGCAGGTCCCTTTGCCATCTCCATGGCCACGAGAGCAGCAAGTCCAGACACAGGGCGGTGGCAGCCGCCAATATCAGACACCGCCACCTCTGCCGCCAAACAGTCCATATCAGCACCTATCTCACCCACATTACCATCACCATATGCCTCCAGGACAGGTTGCACAAGCTCTTCAGCTTCCATCGGCATCCCACGCCCTTCAGGCCCCTTGGACACCTCAACCTCACCAAGTACCTCGGGCCTCTCAGCTTCAAATGGCCCCGCAACCCTTTATGACGCCTCAGCATCATCAGCTTCACCACGCCACAGCACAAATGCTGCAAGCATCCGAAATGCAGTACATGCAGCCGCAAATGCGCCCTCAAAACTATTATTCACCATCTACATCGTCTCCCGCCTCAACACGCAGTCAGCGGCATCCTCAATTCACTACTTATCCTATCTCACCCTATGAATATCCCACCAGCCCACATCATTGGACATCTGTTCGAGCAGGCCTGCACTTGACTCGTTTGCGCAGCCCTCGGAGAGCTCCCTCAAATCAAGATCAGAGCCCCGGTGCGGAGAGAACCCGTTATTATCAATTCTTCTCAAAATTTATCTTGGAACCAGTAGAAATTCGGCCATACATGGGGGTAACCACATTGGAATTTAATGTTTCCGAGGAAGATTTGGACAGTCTCTCCCTTACCGCTGTATCATCTGAATCAACTGATGATGAGCCCCCATATGAGGTACCTGTGAGTCGACATTTTAACAACTCCCATCGATACCGCATCCGCTTGTGCGAAAGTCGCAAGCAAGAGGGACAACAGACCTTTGATGCAGCCACATGGTCTCGAATTCCGACTTACTGGCCGCCGCACTTCTTTTTCTCGTTCAATGATGAAATAATCCATGTCCGTCGAAGGCAACACTTTCATCATGACTTGCCTATCGAACTTACTGACTCCCTGGCCGAAGGCAAGAATACGATCAAAGTGAATTTGCCCTACTTTCCTCAAAATCTAAAGAAAAACGTTGCTTACTTTATGGCCGTGGAACTTGTAACGACATTAAACCACAACTCTGTCCGGGATTTGGTAATCTCTGAGCCTCATACCACTGTAGAAGCAACCAAAAATGAGATAAGCAGGCGACTGCAGAGAGTAGAGACGGATGAAATTGTCATTGAGAGTGATACTATGACAATCTCGGTCGCAGACATACTTAGTTCTAAGCTCTTCGATATTCCCGTCCGAGGCCGCCAATGCCGCCATCTCGAATGCTTCGATTTACAAAATTGGCTGGACTCGCGTCCCTCCAAGTGGCCACAAGATGTGGATGAGCCATCAGTGGTTGACTGCTGGGCTTGCCCTTTGTGTGGTATGGATGCCCGGCCTTGCAATCTACTAGTGGACGATTTCTTCGTTGAAATAAAGGAAAAGATATTGGAGAGAGGTATGAGTAACACTAAAAAGATTGAGATGCGTGCCAATGGCGCCTGGTCTCCTATAGAGGAGCCTGATGGAGATGATGAGTCGTCAGATAGGGATGGCGCCCAGCGGAAATAATCAGGTCATGGAGCGCATTGGAATGGGAAATGATGAGGCGCTAATGTTGACAGCTTATATATCATCAACTGTATTGGAAAATGTACGAAATTACATAGACATGAAGGGCAAATTGTCTGAGCTAAAACGATGGAGGACTTTTGGGGTCATTGACACAGCAAGGAAATGAAGCATGAGCAGTCTATTTTTTGTCAACTTTCATTGAATATAGCTTCAGATATTGGGTCAATTCAGATTGGAAGCCACTTTATGAAGGTTTTTAATCTTCAGGCTATGTTTATGTACGTACGCAGTCTATTAGTGTGAAGGCTCTAGACCTTCACATTGGTTCCGGGGCGTTGGTTATTAGCAAAGTTGGTTCATCACGCATGTATGTTGGCTAGCCATGTAATAATAGTAACACTTACGAAACACATTGGTTCCGGGGCGTTGGTTATTAGCAAAGTTGGTTCATCACGCATGTATGTTGGCTAGCCATGTAATAATAGTAACACTTACGAAGATAGATAAGTCAGAAAAGCAAAAAGAGCTTTTTCACACAAAATATGGCTTCTATTGGTATAAATTGAATGTGAGATTGGCAGCTCGCACATTTGCGTGCACTCAGCTCGTGTTCAATGCTTATGGTGGACACAGTCCGCCGGAACTCATCTCTCCCTAAATTCAGCGCTCCCACTCCACCAACCCCGCCAAGATATCATCATTTGGAGGCTTGAAAGACTTTCGAGTCTCCATGGAGAGAAAGAAACCCGAAACAAATCATTGATCTAAATATGTTGTAGTCAATAACAGCTCGTTTAAAGTATGAGCGACTTCCTAGAGACGTCGAGGTCGCAGAGCCCTCCGCGGCGACGCAGGGCATGTGAGCAATGCTCCAAAGCGAAGGCGAGATGCCATTTTCAAGCTTCGAATTCATCCTGTGAAAGGTACGCGTGGGCCAATGCTATGTTTTATTTTCTATTTGCTCACTGTTGACACATATTAGATGCTGCAAGATGGCAATCGGTTGCACAGAACAGACCAGTCGGGGCTTGCGAAAGCCGAGGCAAATCAGACTTCATGATAGGTTCATTTTCTCCTATCATATAGGCACGTGGCTGGCACTGGCTGACTTGGTAGATGGTATCAAGGATACATAATAAGGATTCTGGAGAACAGCGGATGACCATCTCACCATCGAGAACTCCGAAAGGGGACGAGGTTCCGAAACAGGGCGATGGATCAAACCCTCACCGCCCATCGCTCATCGCAACCTCATCTACAAGTACAATAGACACTTCAACATCTATATCGGTCTCAGATACAGAAGAAGAAACAGACCTTAACAGTCTGCAAGCAACACTTCCGCTGCAAACCTCTCTGGGAACACAGCTATTTAATATCCCATGGCCACAGGCAGATGAAATCCTCCATGTATTCCAGCAAAAATACGTGCATCATTTTCCGTTTGTCATCTTAGAGAATGGAATACTCGCCCGTCAACTAGAACAGCGGCAGCCATTCACTTCCAAGGCAATCATGATAATCGCCACGCCGTTACCGTGGCTAATAACGACAGCGATGAAGGATAGCTTCTTTGCTCATCTCGGCCAGCGTCTATTCACTGAGAAAGACTTTGACTTGGATCTCCTACAATGTATCTTGCTTTGCATAGCTTGGTACGCATCAACGTTTCTATCTATGGCGAACATGAAGCTGACAGGCTTAGGGCTGATATATGCGATCTGAGCAGTCACCAAATCACGAATCTCACACATATTGCACTTGGATATGCTCATAATTTAGCAACTTCGGGGAGATCATTTAATGTTTCTCGGTCTGAAAATAACTCTCTCGCCAATATCACCTCGTCAGAAAAACCAGCTATGCTTCCTAAAATCGGCGCTATCGATGCCCGTAGAGCGTTTCTAGGGTGCGTCACTGTGCTTTCAGCGTAAGTTGCATAATTGAGGCAATCAAAGTCGAGCATCTTGTATTTACCCTAACGATGTAGAGATTCAGTCTGTTTTGGTCGCCAAAATCCCCTCAGCGGCCCCTACGTCGATCTATGTCGCAGCTTACTCAGGCAGCATCCCGAATGTCCCACGGATTTTGTCCTAGAGCGATATGTGAGATTGATACAGCTGAGTGACAAGATATCTGAGACTTTTCACACTAATACCCGTCATGACGGAGCGGAAGCGTATCTTACTCTGGTTAAGGAGACTGCTCAACGGCTTCGCCCCGAGTTGGATAGCATAATCGGGTCCTTGGGTTTCGATCAACAACAGTATCGTTGGCCATCCATTGGAAATGTTGGCAGCCATGAGAAATACTTTACACTGGCCTATAACTACTTGTTAGTTCGGCTCTACGAACCAGTCACACGCTTTGAACCGGCAACAATGGAAGCGGAAGATGCGCCACTCGGGTTGTGGCACCTGTGCTTGACAAGCTGTATATCTGCGACTAAAGCATATCTTGAGAGTCTTCTCGCGACCTGTCCTGACGGTTGGTACGCCTATCAATCTGCAATTGCTACGAGGCCGATTATATTTGTAATGATCCTTGCTGCTCGCCTCCATTTGATCAAGATTCCTGGTTGGAATGCCAAACTGGCACATCCTGAATTCGACCTGTCCTCCATAATAGATCGTTTTGTTTCTCACTTGGAGGAAGCTGAAGAGACGTTGAAACAAGATATTGAGAAGTTTGCGTACAGCACAAAAACCAATTCGAAACCGGCAGAGATGATGAAATCCAAGAGATTAGCAGAACTAGCTAAGAAGGCGAGGCGTGTCAAAGAGTTGTATGAAGCGGAGAGGAGCAGGGTGGTAACGCATGAGCCCTTTAGTGATGGAACGAGAGGTCCGGCCATCATAGCTGAGAATGAGAAGTCGGCAGGTGAGATTTGGTGGCCTCGTCAGCCACAGTGGTTCAATGGGCTGTATGAGAATTCTGCTTGGAATTTTGACGATATAGGGAGCTGATGGAGAACAATGGTAGCAGCAGCATGGCCAGCTGCTTTAAGCCTAAATTCCGTGAGCCATCAACTGTTCACTAATGAAAAGGAAGAAGAATCATCTAGTATTAGCATCTATTTACAAACGATAAAAACATTGCTCATCTTCATGTCGCTGGTGGTGGCATTAACATCGTCATATCTTGGCCCGTGGCTCGTAGTTCGGTTTGATGGGTATCTTTGGATGCGGTCCCTCAAGCGCCAGCCCTGTAATCTTCTCCAGCTCTTCAACCGCCTCGTACGTTCTCCCCAAGTAAACCTTGATTGTGTTGAACCCTTGTCTGCGCGCTTCTTTCAAATTCTCGCCAATGTCATCCAGAAAAACAATGTCTTTCGGTGAAATTCCGGTCTCCCACCCTTTCCCTTGATGCCGCGGGTCGTTTGCGTTCTCCTTGGCAAAATCATTGAGCTTCTGTAGAGCCAGCTGATACATTTTTGGGTCTGGCTTGCGGATACCAACATGGGCTGATGATATGAATATGTCGAATATCTGGCGAACCGGCTCGTCAAAGAAGTCTTCCTGGTACAATTTGTGACCCGGTGGGAAGATGACCGTGTTGCTTAATGCTGCCAGTATGTACTTTCCGCTAGCTCTGAGCTTTTGAAGTGCCGGGAACATCCAAGGGTCATACGCATCTGGGCCAGAGCCAGACAGCATCTCGTTGAACAGCCACTTGCCATCAATGTCTGGCAATGGAGGGATTTCTTTGGCTAGGCGAGGGTCCTTTGCCTGTTGTGTCTTGTAGAATTCCTCCCATCGTTCTTGCACATGAAGGTCTTTGGTAAACCCTTCAAAGAAAGCGTCATCCATAGGGATATCCCCACGTTCAATCTGTTGCCAGAATCCTGTGGGACCAGATTTAGAGATGGAATAGTTCACCCAGCCGGGCGGGATTCCCAAGCCAAGTTCATAATCTAGGATTACTTGAAAGGGTGATTTAACCTAAACACATTAGTAATGAAGAAAGAAGTCTCATGCACGTATTCGCGTGTAAGAGAAGAAATGTGAAGGGGTCGATTTCTCAAGGGATACGCAACTTACACAAACACCGCCAATATCAAACAAAAGGACTTTGGGCTTTAAACCATCCATTTCGGCGTCAATTGCTTCCAAGATTTGATCAACAGAATAACTCTCCGGGTCCATTGCAAGAAAACGAATGAAGAGCGGAGTCACTGCATCTTTCAGGACGAAATGGCGGCTCTCAGCATCCCCAGCTTCACACAGTTGCCGGTACCTCGGTTCGCGCTCCACACGCGCCAGAAGGGCGATAAGATAAGGACTCATGCACCCCATATTCTTTGAAAATGCTTACATAACTCAAATATCATTTCTCAAGTCCAGGGGTCGTGTCAGGTGATTCGTCCCCAACCCGATTGTCCACATTCGTCCCCAACCCGGCTGTCCACAGTGTGGAACTAGGCGAAGCAGTAGCGCACGAGAAATTTTAGGGCTTCAAAAATTAGCCCACCAAGATTTCGTCTTCTATCCTCATCATCAAATTTCACAAGTTTGAGGAGCAAGCCAGCCATCGCCAGGCACCACCGTCAAAATGGTAAGTTGGGCCTATCGTTGAAATCTCAGTCATAGAGATGCTTCAACTGCAAAACGAGGCAGAAATGCCGTCAATTGCTCGTGATTGAGAGTCGTCGCAAGTAGCTTCGGAAGAAACACGAGCATTCTGAAGCGCAAATTGCTGACTCGGGGATTTTTGTGACAGCCTTTCCAAAAGCTCGCCAAGAACAGCGCGTACTACAGGTTAGTTTTCCTTGCATTGAATCCAATCTTTAAAGATGCTTTGGGGGATGATTCGATGGAATAATGTAGCTAACTTTTTTTCGACTACAGCCGCTACCAGACCAAGTACAAGCGCAGACGTGAGGGAAAGACCGACTACTATGCTCGTAAGCGCCTCATCACCCAGGCCAAGAACAAGTACAATGCTCCCAAGTACCGCCTGGTCGTCCGCTTCACCAACAAGGACATCGTCATGCAGATCGTCAGCTCTGAGATCTCTGGTGACAAGGTCCTGGTCGCTGCCTACGCCCACGAGCTGAAGGCTTACGGCATCAACCACGGTCTGACCAACTGGTCCGCCGCCTATGCCACCGGTCTCCTGATCGCCCGCCGTGTCCTCACCAAGCTCGGCCTCGACAAGGACTTTGTCGGTGTTGAGGAGGCTGACGGTGAGTTCACCCTCACCGAGGCCGCTGAGACCGACGATGGCGAGCGCCGCCCCTTCAAGGCCTTCCTTGACGTTGGTCTTGCCCGTACCTCCACCGGTGCCCGTGTCTTCGGTGCCCTCAAGGGTGCCTCCGACGGTGGCATCTTCGTCCCCCACTCCGAGAAGCGATTCCCTGGTTACGACATGGAGAGCAAGGAGCTGGACGCCGAGACCCTCCGCAAGTACATCTACGGTGGCCACGTTGCCGAGTACATGGAGACCCTCGCCGATGACGATGAGGAGCGCTACAACAGCCAGTTCTCCAAGTACATTGAGGACGACATCGAGGCCGACGGTCTCGAGGACCTCTACACCGAGGCCCACAAGGCCATCCGTGAGGACCCCTTCAAGAAGGTTGAGGGTGAGAAGAAGACCAAGGAGGAGTGGAAGGCCATCTCCCTGAAGCACAAGACTATCAGACTCTCCAAGGCCGAGAAGGCTGCCAACGTGCAGGCCAAGATCCAGAAGATCCTGGCTGAGGAGTAAAAAGGGGAACTTGGGCAGGTTGCAATTTGATTCTCGATATATTGGGTCTGGAGTTACAGGAATGAAAGGGTCGGTCCTCATGGTCAAAATGAATGAAAAGATACCTTCCAATCCGGATCATAGATCCATTGTTTCGTGCATTACCTTGTCCGACATTTATTGCAAGTGACCTGTACTTAGATGCGATGTCCAGGCGGCGTAATAACTACCCCTCGGTATCTGAAATTCTATTAGGCAGGTTTACATGTGTGGCAGTCAACTCGCAACGAACAATTGGTGACTATCTGTGCGGGCATGTTAGTAAGATGGGTGGCTACACCAAGGTGAAATTTTCTAGATCTCCTTACCCTAGAGGGCGATCTTTCTTTTTTTTTTCTTGAAAAAAAAAACACTCCTCAAAGTGCATGTAGCGGTCGTGCCTATCTTATCCTTGGATAGTTACTATAGCTAACATTGCCTGTATATTTCTCGTTCACTTTCAAGCGTTGTGTTGTGTGGATGCTCTGTCATTTGCTCTTGAAGCTGTCAGCTTATACTAACACAAAGTTTACCACTTCAATACTTCACGACCATTCGTATTAACAGTTTATCTTATCTACAGGTGCTTACTCTCATCTCAATAAGTCCCACATCGCATCCATATCTCGTATGTAAGTCAACTTAGCTCTTAGTTCTTTAAAGTAATACGAAGGACGATGGCCAAACTTAACAGACAAGCTCGGTGAAGAACCGAAGATGGCCACTCGAGATGTGTGAATCGTTACATAAGCTTGGATAAACATGGTTGTGTATTAAGGAGGCAGAAACCGCTCAAGCAACCGAGGTTAATGAAGCAATTTCCAACTTCCATGGAGCTCGGAAAATGAACCGGGCGAAAATGGCGCTCCCGTTGATCATGTCCCTTACTTGCGGGACATATGTGCGGCAATAACACACATATTCTTCATGTCTTGCATGAGGTTTTATCGGAGTTCCCCATAGCACCACAACAGGGGTGGATCGGCCTGCCCCTTTCTGGCTCACGAGTCGGTGGTATTTCATGGAAAGTTCCGATCGTAGAGGACGTAGACCATGCTGGGAGCTCGATCCGTTTCCGAACGAGCCATAGGATAACTTGGCACTGTCATGATCACGGAATCGAGCTCCGTACTTCGGTTGTGGCCCGAAGTTGGGCGAGGCCAAAGCGCCGAACTGCATTTACTTGCATGAGGTGAGGAGCATGATGCGAGGAGTAACCCTACCCTACCTGCTAGGGGCAGTTGCAGATACGGCGTATAAGGTTGCACAGTACGGTTGGCAGCGCTTTTGCCACGTACGGTACTCGTACGAGTATGTATTTGCTGTCTGTTTCTCTCTTACAGAATGTCTTGGTATAATCTTACTTAAGATACCAATAAGCAGGGTAACACGGCATAACGGGAGTTGGAAAATGACGTAGATTGCGCTGGATGTCAAGAAAAAGTAAATCGAAAGGGATCTTCATGTCATTTTACTGAGTCGGTTCCTTGCGTTAGGCGCGGATATCGATTCACGTGCAGAAACGGTGGCATGGATGCTCCTGTGACTTTGCACTTGCACCCAAATACGTCAGGGGTCAGACGCACCATGTATGTAAATCTTACCGAGAAAGGGCCATGCCATCGGCCCATCGACGAGGCTGGCAGGCCTTGATTGAGCCATTAATTGCCGCCTGGAGCTCAGGAGAACGGCGTAGATACGTGTACAGGTTTAAGAAACAATTTACGCTTGGTGCCGGTGACCGCTCGGCTCGCCCGGAAGTTATGGGAGAAGCAGGTATTAAGGAGAAATGTACAGTATCCCGGTAGCTGAATACGGACGCTTTTCGCCCACTCCATCAATGGCCTGAATTCCAGGCTAGCACTCTAAACTATGGGAACGCACAAGCGCATTTGCTGGATGGAGAAGTTCTACTAAGAAAGCAGATGGAGCAGACTATGCGGAATCGGTATCTGCAGCACTAGAGCCAAAGACTTGGATTTGTTACTCAGGGACCCGTCAGCACCGGCTGGCAACTAAGTGGCAAGTGCTTAGAAACCGGGGCCCTTTGCTTTGCGAGGATTCCAGCGCAGAGAAAATTTTCAAGCTTTTTTGTGCGTCTGGTGTAAATAAAGTCTTGTGGCTTGCCCGACTCAACACAGTCAGCTCCCAAGAGCACTGGAGCTTGTGCGAAAAGCGGCTGGCCAGCGGAGTTCGCCTCTTTGGATTTCCCTGTTTGTCCCAGTCGATCCTCAGCGCAGGGAATGGCCGTGGCGAAAGTTCATCGCCGTACCCCGACAAGCTGGACCAATTGGACGGTGCTCACTGCGACACATGAAAAGCACTCACAGGGGGCTCGTGATTGATCGAGACGTTGCCGTGGAGCTAGCCCGCCGCTGTCGCTGGATGAAAGAGGCATTGATCTTGGCAACGTAGAAACCTGGTCTGACTCGCCCGGGCTGAGAGGCGACAGCTCGCTATTACTACTAGCACAAGGCCAGCCATTGCCAGCCCTTGGAACAAAGGCCCTGCAGACCTTGATCTACCCCGCTGTTGGCTTGTCAGGCGTCCCCTTACAGTGGGCTTAGTTGACGTCTTTGTCGCTCCCCTCCCCATATTTCCGCCTTACCCCAGCCTAGATCGCACCCAGCTGGAGCCGCCAGCGTCCGTCAAAGGCGGCCGGGCTGATATTGTAATCAACCCGCCTTTCGCTCAGCCATTTCTTCCTCTCTTCTCCCTTTCCACAACCGCAGCAACAATCCCGCAGCCTCCATTCTCGACTCGACACACAGCGCGCGAGCGTTCGCGGAATCCTTCCAGCATGGAACAAGTCCATGGCGTCGACGTCAGTTGGATGACGCAGGGCTCACCAAAAGGCAGGCTGCTTTGCCACTCCCACCGCTGTGTCTGCCACGGCGCTTTCATGATGGCTTCATGTATAAGTCCATCGGCGCCGTGGCAGACTGCTTGTCGGGCAATCGTGATAGGGAATTGAAAACTAACAATGCGTGTAGACAAATTCAACAAGGCTGCCTTTACGCCCATCAAGTCTCCCGTTGCTACTGTACAGCCACGAAGTGTCCCGCAAGATTCCCCGCCCAAGCTGAGCCCTTCATCAACCGCTGAAAAGGTGGAGGCCAAGCATGAGCCCAAGATCGAGACCAACGGGAAGTCAAATGGCCGCACAGAGCCAATTCCTGTAAATGGCTCAAGCAACGCCAGGCGCATGTCACGGTCGGGCTCTGTCGACAAGCCCAACAGCTCCAGCGCGACACCGCCTCACCGTCGCAATTCGTGGTTCTCCAACATTTCAGCCAAATTCTCAGGCGCAGTCCCTCAGCCAAACGGACAACCTCAGCAGCCCATAAACCACCAACAGCCACCTGCACAACAGCATCAGCCAGCGCCTCCAGCAGCAAACGCAGAACCCATTGTCCCCAAAATTACACCGACAAAGAACGCTGTTCTCCAGCATGGCCTGAAGCCAGAAGGCGATGAGCCTTACATACCGGCCCCTCCGAGATCGGGCCAGGCCGGACTGCTGGGCGTTTTTCGGCGACTTTCTTCTTCATCAGGAGGCAACAGTGGCGCTCTCGGCGCCGCCGGTAAGATGAATCATGGACTGGTCGAGCGCCGTATATTGAATGTCGATCGGGATCGAGACAGGTGTCCGATCACGGAACTCAAGGATAACAAGCTGAGGCGAGTCTCTTTCTTCGTCGATGTCGAGATTGCGCCTATGCCAAAGTATGCCGAGCCCGAAGCAGACACCAACTCGGTCGACCACGCCCAAAAGAAGAAGCTGAGCGAGAAGGGCGAGGGCGAGGCATTGAAAAACCCAAAGGTTGCTGAAGCGCAGAAAGAGGCTTCCTCTTCCTCGACTGAAAGTGTCGGTGCCAATGACACCAAGCCCCGCGAAGCGGAGGCTACCCCGACTCAGAACGGCACAAAGAGAGCGGATAGCCCAGACGAACAAAAAGCAGCACCAAAGGACACGACGAGAAAGAAGGAAAAGAAGAAACGAAGTGAAGAAGAGCGTAAAGCCAGAAAGGAAAAAAGGCGGCGGCTCGCCGAAGAGAGCGGGGTCATCCCTATAGAGATTCACTATGACAGCAGCGATTCCGCCGAGCTCAATGGCAACGGAACCCCAAAGACGAGTACTTCCCCCACGATAAACCCGGTCAGAATCTATCGAAGATGCTGCCAGCTTCGCGAAACGCCCATCTTGAAGAAGATTACTGAGCAGCTGAGCGACCCTACCAACGCTTCGGCTGATGGCGTTGTCAACAAGATCGACCTGACGGGCTATTTCATGCAACTGCAGGATCTCATTACCTTGGGAGACTACCTTGCTGTCGTGCCCGTGAAGGAGATTATTTTGCAAAACAGTGGGCTCACCGATGAAGGCGTTAGGGTCATTCTTGCCGGCCTATTAGCAGCGAAGCACTCCGAAATGGCCAGACGCAGGAAGGCCAAGCATGTTCATGAGGAATCAGGAGGCGTGGTGGAGAGAGTTGTGTTGAAAGAAAACAAGCTGGGTCCGGACGGCTGGAAGCACATTTCGCTCTTCATCTACAAGTGCCGATCGCTCAAGTACCTCGATCTCTCTAGCATTCCCTTTCCTCGCCAAGCGTCCTGCAACACCAACGGCGCTCTTCAGAATGGCGTCCATATTCCTCTTACCATTGCCGACATCTTTGCCAAGGCACTCGCAGACCGTCCAGCGGGACCAGCGCTCGAGATGCTTAGCATTGGTGAGACCGAGCCGAGCATGGTGCAATTGGGCAAAATTATCGACGGAGTCATCAAATGTGGCATCAAACGACTCAGTACTGCTCGCAATCCACTCGACGAGGATGGTGTTGCGCACGTGGTGAGATATCTCGAGTCTGGGAAATGCGAAGGACTCGACCTAGGCGGCATCGATCTCAGGGAACACATGGACACCCTTGCCGCCTCCATCAAGGAGACTGATCCGCTATGGGCACTGAGCATATCCGATTGCAACCTGACGCCCTCGTCTCTCTGCAAAATGCTACCTATTCTGGCCAAGCTGAGCAACCTCGTCTTCATTGACCTTTCACACAACCATGACCTCTTTCAATCTACGCCGAGCGCCGTTGGTCTACTTCGAAGGTACGAGACGAATCCGCCGTCTACAAAAGATCTGACAAGAATAATGCTAACAAAACGATTAGATATCTACCCAAAATGCAGACTCTCAAGAGGTTGCATCTTTCAGACGTTAACATGACCTCTGAGCAAGCCATTGCGATAGTCGAGGTCGTACCCGAGGCACGCCATCTCTGCCATCTTAGCCTGCTCGGAAACGCAGAGATCGTGGCTCTGGCTAGCGCCAAGACCGAAGAAGCCCAAGAAGAAGCTTGCGCTCTGTATGCGTCACTGATGGCTGCTACTAGGCTATCTAGGAGCATGATATGTGTGGACATTGAAGTTCCCAACGAGGAGGCTGGCGAAATCGTCAAAGCAATGGCAAAGCAGGTTGTAGCTTACTGCCTACAGAACATTGAGCACATGCACGATGCGGAGATTAACAAGGCAGTGGCTACGGCTCTCGCCGAGGCCAAGGGAGAGACTGTCGATGGCAGAACGCCAGGGTATCCAGATGTGCTGGCGCATCTCGTCGGTAATGACGTCCTTGTGCATGACGATATCGAGGATGACGGCTCAGGGCCAGACGAGGACTACGTCATCGGTGGTACAGGCGTGGTCAAGGCGCTTGCGTGCTGCCTCAAGAACCGTGGCGATGAATCCCGCCGGGCGTCTGGAGAATTCTTCCGCGAGATGAATGCGGCAGAAGAGGAGCCTTTTGTCGGGCCCAGACTCCCAACTGGCGGCAAGGCCAAGGACTTGTCCAAGCACCTGTTGGCTGGTGCTCGCAAGATCAGACTTCGTCTGCAGCCGGCACTGAACAAGGCCAGGGCAAACCCAAGCGACGAGCTCAACCTGCGGAAGCTAAACTTCCTGGACGATACGTTGCAGGGTATCATCAAACGATTCGAGGACGAGTATCCCGATACTCGCGAGGACACAGAAGAAGCACTGACCAAGGTGCCATCATCCCAGGCAGAGACGGAGATACTCTCATCATCGCCGCCAACCATGGAGGACGCCGTGGCAGCCGGGTCGGACGCCGAAGACGAGGTCGAGCCACATACACTCTCACGATCCAACTCGATATTGGGCAAGAAGCTGGCAGAAGAAGAGGGACGCGTACATCGTGCTGGCCACAGGTTCCGATCTGGATTCACCGATCATATTGATCTGCTCTCGACGCTCGACGACGTGGAGAGCGACCCCAAGCATGTACATGTGTTTGGCGAGCTTGCCGAAGACGTTGGCGGTGAATTCCTGGAGATGGCCAAGAAGAAGGGCGCTGTCCAGGCCTTCAAAGAGGACAGGGAGATGCTGTTTTCAGCGTTGAAAGACAGCGACCCTGAATACTGGGAGCGCTTCGTTGAAGCACAGGGCAAGGCTCGTGCCAACATCAAACTGCCGGCCGATGAGAAGAATGAAGAGAGACTGCGACAGGCTCAGGCAGACGAGAGCGCCATTGCCGACTAAGCCAGTAAACAGGTCTTCTTTCCTCTTGGTACTCCATGATTTTTTTTTCTATTTGTTTTTCTGATGACTATTTGGGTGGATTTGTTTTACAATGTTCTTTTTTCTTCTTTTTCTTCTTCATTCAACATTTAGCCTCTGTCTTTACCTTGAGATGGAGGGATTTCTTTGGATATTGCTATCAGCGACTTGAAATTGCATGGCAACGGCGCTCGTTTTCATCCCTCGTAGAAGGGTTTAGTGGGGTCAATTATTGGGCATGACTGGGAATTTAGGCGTGTGTATCCGGCAAAGGGGGGAAACCTATATGGGATTTAAGAGCTGTTGTTATTTCACCCAAGCATTTGCCTGTTCCTGTTCGTATGGCGAGGCAGACTCGGCCTTGAAAAAGTTGGCATTGTTTCCCCCTTTCCTTCGTGTGATCTACCGCAGAACGGTTGGGATAGGATTACTTGATGGTTTTTTCTTTTTTCTTTTTAAGATGATTCAAATAAATACTACGATCGTGTACGAGTATAGTAACCAGTCGTTGAGAAATAGCAATAGGCATATTAGTGGATCCGGTTTTGGATCGTGTATGATTTCTCAGATGAGGCAATGAATCTGCGTAGAGTGCATATTGTACTACCAAGAGCCATGCCGGACCAAGAGCTTGCCAACTCTACCACTAATATGTGTCACATGCCCTGTTCTGCTTCTGCACGTAGATACAACGAGTCAAAGCCTTTCCAGCTGATCCATGGAAGCTGGTTTGATTGTTGATTACCAAGCCTTGCAGCGCTGAGGAATCTAATCAATCTCCACCCAATCCAAACATGGCATGCGACAATCCGAGGATTTCGCCATCGAAGACGCAGATTGACAATTCAGATGCACGGAGAGCCATTGGGGGGGAAAAGGCTTTATCCCCGGGCTTTGCCTGGAGGCGCCCAAGTCAGCGGAAATGGACGGACGGCGATTGGACGATGGGCTCGCGATGGCCCGGGGGGCGTTGCATCATTTTTGGGGTGTGTGAGCCACAGGTCCAGTAGTTGAGTAGGTGACTTTTTAGCTTCAGACTTTGAATGCAATCTACTTGGTTTTTTCTTTTAGTTTATCTTGTGTCTTATCTGGTCGTTTTATTCTCTGGGATTGAGATTGTCTTGTTGGTGATGAGATGAGTGATGAATAGTAGATGGAATGGGGTTGATGGACATTGTCCGTCTTCTTGTTTTTACGTCAGCCCCCTTAACCGAGTACGAATACTCTACACCGTTCTTTAAGCGAAAGGAAGTCCATCACAACGTAACCTTAGTAATACTCGTACAGTACAGTACAAAGTCGACAGTAGGACTCCAGTCCTCGTAAAACAACTTGAAGAAAAAGGGTAGCAAAATACCGTGTTAGAAAAGGATTAGCCATCCCTCAAGGTTACTCCCAATCAAGCACTAAAACCAAATCACCCATCCCGACATACCCCCTCTCGCCACCTGATTGGCCGCCGTCCGTTTCGCGGCCCCAAGAGGTGGAACGACTTTTAACGCAACCATGATGTGATGTCAGAGCTTTGTGTGGCTACCGCTCGTGTGCTTTTTTATCTTAATTTTTTCGGCTCTGATTTTCGGTGGTTTTTTGGGGGGGGAGTTTCTTTGTTTTTCCCGTTTTTGTTTGCCGGGGGATACCTGGTTGGTACCTGGAAATACGTGTACCTTGGCTGCATATCGAGGCTGTGAATTGATGTACACTTTTGTAATTCCGCCCTTACCAATCTATCTGCCTTGACATGAAGCCGACTTCCTATACCGAATAGCGGAAAAAAGACAACACGTAACACTATGTAAATCAGTGAAAATCAAAATAAAAAGAAGCCATAAAAAAGACAGAAAAGGAAAGGAAAAGAAAAGGGGTAAATGGTCTATCAAAAGCATGACTGACTGACTTATGTCACGCCTGTTGTCCCCAGAAAAATAATCGGGAACGGCGTCCTCCGTAACAACTGACTTCTGCACTGCACTGACCAACCTAGCAGGCAGCATGTTACCTCACCAGCCTTAGTACTAATTAATAATAAGGCGGCCTTCCTTACCTGATGCTCATCCAACTCTTGCAAAAACGCCCGAATTAAAAACAACTTGCCATTTTCTTCTCCTAGCCCCAATCTCTCTCTCTTCTCTTCTCTTTTCTTTTCCTCCTTTTAATTTTTTCCATTTCTTCTTTTGGAATACAGCTTTCTGTGCTTCCTCTCTCCATTTCGTCTCATCTCATATCGTACCACCCACCCACTCTCAGTAAAACACACACAGCAGACGCCATACTACTGTACTTGTCCTGCACACACAGAGAGACGAACCACATACATACACAAACACACAACATAACTCTCAACCCATCAAACCTCACAAACAACAAAAATGTCTCCCACATACACAATGTCCGCACACCTCTGCCGCCAATTCTACACATCATGGCACCAATCCCGCCGCCAAAACACACCCTCAACAACAACCTCAACAACAGCAGCATCCTCAGCAGTACCAACAATAGCTCTCCCGTCCCGCTCCCCTTCCCCTGAGAAAATCATCGTCGAGCGGAGAGGAAGCACCTCGTCAGATTCATCTCTGTCTTCATCACCATCAAGTCGTTAAAACATATCGACACGAACTTTGAATTGCTTTTACGCCTTTTTTTTTTCTTTTTTCTCTCCTTTCTTGTTTTCATGTGCTGGAGAGGGGGAGGATTTTATCAGCTTTTTTTTTGCGGGACGGTTCAATGGGGGACGGTTCGGATCACATCATCGGTTTTCACATCATATTAATCAACATACCCGACAAATAAAACAAAAAGAAACACACAAAAACAATCCACGAAGCTCCAAGCCAATGTTTTTCTGATTACGCACTTTGACTCCTCTTTACACCGTCGGTATCTTTGTGGCGGAACATGTCATGGTCCTATCTACGACATGCATTTTCATAGTCCTTTTTATCCGGCTTGGTTCACTTTGGGGAAACGGCCCCTGGCTTGGCTAGGAGTTCAGCGTCGAGTAATAAATCATTTGTTCATTGATTGCTTCTTCTTCAAATACATGTGCTATTGAGGCGCCGCAATGTAATCTGCTAGTAAACATGCTAATCTCCCATAATCATGATTTCCATGCAAGTGTATCCAATGATAGCAAGGCTCTCGCAATTCCAGTGTACGTGCTGAGGCTGTTCATACTCTTAACCAGACATGACCGTCTTCATCTCCTTCCTCTCCCCTCTACAGTGCTGATGCTGCCATTGTGTTGACAGTCGGGGGAAGCGATGTCCTCTTAGTTCCCCGGTTCTCATCACCGCTGCCACCAGGCGACTCCTCCTCCAGCGCTGCGCTGCCTTGGATTCGTCTCTTCGCCTCCTGTTTATCAGCTTCCGTGATGTCCTGCTCGTTCTTACGCATGTCTGGAGTCCACTGTGATTGAGTGGGCGAATGTCCAATTGACATGCCGACGCGAATCTGCCATTAAGTTAGTAACCTCTTCTCTTACTTTCAGCAAACCAAAAAGAAAACGGCCAAGACTTACCAAGGTCTCGAGGGCTCCGTTAGAGTTGTCCACCAGATCGTCGTCAAATCGCATCTTGCCAGGCTCAAACAGCAAAAGAACCGTGCTGCCACCAAACGCAAAGTAGCCAAGTTCTTCGGCACGACGCACGTGCTCGCCTTCCTTGCGTGTAATGATGGTGCTGCCCACCATCATGGCGCCGACACAGATGACCATGACCCGTCCGTGGACCTCGCTGTCAATGGGCACCAGCACTCTCACATTCTCACCGTACACATCCAATGCCGAGCGAATTGCCATTGGATTGACGGTGTAATACTCGCCAGCAATGGTAATGGGCTTGCCCATGACGCCATCAACGGGAATGTGGAATCTGTGATAGTCCTGAGGGGCCAGTCGGAAGATGCCCAGGGCGCCGTTCTCGTACCGCGAGACGTCGTCCGGATAGGCATCTCCGAGGAGCCTCTTCATGTTGAATTCGCGACCCTTGACCCAGATCTTGGTCGCCTGCGAGATTTGGTTAAAGACGACACTTCGGCAATCTGCTGGCGAAACAATGATACGAGGGTTGTCTGGCGCTGAGCACGGCCTAGCACCCGGCTTAAGCGCACGATAGAAGAATTCGTTAAAGTTTTTGAACTCTTCAATCGGCAGCAAGACTTCTGACATGTCCAGGCGATGAAAGTCGATGAACTTTTCGATTTCGTCCCGTGAAGCAGGGTCGTCAAATTTCTTGCCTTGCTTGATGCTCAAATTCTTCAACATTCTCCGAACTGGTTCATGTTAGTATAAAAAACACCGGTGAGCTTTCTTGTGATGTACGGCAGCAACACTTACTTCGCTTAGTCTCCATGTCCTTCGACTTCAGCCCCTTGTAGAGGAGTCGAATACCCAAGCGCACATAGACGCTCATCTTCTCCTCGTTAATCTGCCCCGTGAGACGATCCTGAACGAGAATGTTTGCCGAGTTGGCACCGAGCTTGTATCCACCATACGAGATTTTGGTGATGACCTTGGAGTACCATTTTCTTTGCGCTTGGCTGGCCGTCACAAATCCGCTCACGAGGACTGTGTTGACCTGGCGCCAGTCTTGGCTCGCACACGTCGCAATGTGCGTAACGATATCACCGTCGCTACGCTTGTTCAAGCGCGGCTGGTGGCAGATGGGACACTCCCGAATCTCCACCACGTGTTCTTCCTTGGAATCTTGGTCAAAATACCCCTCCTCTCCCTCTTCGTTTGGTGTGCTGATCTCAGGAATAGGTGTGGTCGGCTCTGCTGCTGGCGGCTCCACCATAATCTGGGGTGTCGAGTTCCCTGAGCCATCGGAGCCTGGCTGTCCAGTGGAATCTCCGGACGATTTGCTAGAGAGGCTGAGGCTCTTTACATCCAAAATAGGAGTCTTGCTTCCAGATCGGCTCTTGGCCTGCAGCTGATCTTCCAGGCACAGCACGGCTTCGTCAAAGGTCAGCTCCCACGAGTCCTCGTTATCGGCAGCCTTGTGAGGAAAGCGCTGGAAGAAGCTGTCAATGGTGGAATCCTTCAATGTCGAACCAAGAGTATCCAGCATTGTGCTCAACTCGATCCTGCTAATCAGACCGCTTTCGTCTGTATCGTACTGCTTCAACAGCGCCCGCCAAAACTGTTGGCGGAGGGCTGGGTATGGTACATACTTGGCTCTCATGTAGATGACGGGATTGTGCTTGCTTTCCCACTTATCTAGGTTCTTCATCTTCAACGGTATAGCGTACTCTGCGAGATCGGGGTCATCCGACTCCATAGCCTGCTCTGAAGCTTCGACTGGAGTGTTGGAAAGAGCATCTGCAGGTGCCAGGGATGTGCTGCTGGACTGAGGGCCGCTTCCATCGCCAAGCGCTGTAAGTGAAGAAGAGCCGTTTGAAGGGGTAGACCTGGGGGCCTGCGCCTTCATCATCTTGCTTAGACTCTGCGTCGACGAGGAGCGGGAAACCCCGAGCTTCTGGAGACGAGATTTTGTGGGAACCGGTGCCGGCATTGGTTCCGGTTCGGGAGAGCGAACTTCATACAACCCCGTCTCTGGGTTTGCCTGGGGCGCCTTTTCTATGAGCGTCTGGATAGGCAGGTTACACGAAGCGATGAAATCATTGCCGGAATACTTGTCGTGGTCGATGACGGTGAAAGCAAACGAGTACTGCTTCTCGTGATTCTGCACTGGGAAGATCATCTTCTCATTGAAGACCGGGTTGAGGTTGTGCCGGACTCGCTTGGTGCGGTAAGTCTTCTTGCCTAGGGATGCCACCACAAATGGGTCCATATCGAAGCCAGTCCGCGTCAGGTTCGACTCAGGTGGAAGGTCTGTGATTTTGGAAATCTCCAAGTAGATGATGCCAACAACGTCGGAGTCGCCATTGGTAAAAGCGTAGGGATCTTGCCGCCTCTTCTTCTTGAGGCCCCTGATGCGAAGTCGCCGCCGACGCTTCTCAGCAGTCTCTGGTTTTGAGGGATCCTCGGCGTCGTCGGCAATATCTTCCTCAAGCTCCGTAAGATAATCCTCATCGTCCTCATCGCCAAGCCCGTCTGGCGACGACGAGCCCCCCAAGTGCGCCGCGGCACTCGGGGTTAGCAGTGGAGTTTCGGTAGGTGTAACATTTCGGGATGAGCCGACAGGAACTGTGCCAATAAGGGCGTAGAACTTCTCAAACAGCTGTTGCTGAGGGAGAAACGGGGCTGTAGTATCGAGTAGGGTGAATTGAAGCTGAACCTCGCCGGAAACGACACTGGTTTTCTTGCCTGGGCGTTTGCTCTTCAAAGGATACCACCGTGGCTCTTGTTCGGCGACTTCGTTCTGGAAGATCTCTTCGAGCGCTAGATCGAACTCTCCGAGATAATCCTTGCCAAAGCGATCCTTGTCCCAGCATATGACGCCCACCACCAGGCTTTGTACGGAGCTTATGGGCAGCTCCTCGATGACGTTCCATTCGGGGTTGAGGGTTTTGGGGACGGAGTGGGTGACGACTCGGGCGTCGCCAAGGGTGACAACAAGATACTAGACGGACAAGATTTGTTTGTAAGCTGCTGGCTCAGGACTAGAATAGAATCTGCGGTGTTTATAATGGTAAAAGGGGGAAGTTGCAGTTGTGGTGATGGTGAAGATGATGCGTCTTCATTGGAGCTCGTGACCAAAGGTTGCGATGGTGCATGTTGCTGCTGCTTGCTGCTCTCGACTCACCGGATCCGAAGTTCCACTACGATCTTTGGCCGCCAGATTCCTTGCCTATTTACCTCACGTCTTAGCACACAACCATCTCGTCAAAGGTGCGAGACTGGTCCAGTCCATACCCGCATGATAACCACCCTCAGGGCCAGCCCGTTTGCTGCAACCCCCGCAGGGCCAGTGCCGTCGTTCTTTGGTCGCATTGGGCTCTCGCTTCTTGAATTCACACCTGGAGATGGAGATGAAGAGAGCAGCCGGTTGGGGAGGATACGCATTGCAAAGACGGAGCTTGCGCAAGCTCGGGCGGGCAGAGTTACACACGTCCAAGTTGCTGTGTCGATCGTTAGGGAGGGCCAAGGCCAAGCAAGCGCTATGGTCCTCTACGGGCTCTGCTGCTGCGCTGCTGCTGCTCTGCTGTGCTCTCCAGCTGCTGCTGCTGCTGCTCTGCTGTCAAGTGCTATAGACGGGCGGATGGCTGGAGGGGATGGTGGCAGTAGCGGCGCACTGTGCTGCGGCTGAGGCGACCTGGCGTGAATTTAAGGGTGCTAAGGCAGCATGGAATTCCCCTTGGTTCCGGTCGAGGCGATCGAAAAGATTGAGGTGCAGGTTCACGTCTACTGGATGAGGTCTCCGTTTATTATTATTATTCCATATTATTCGATACCGCTCCGGGGGCCAGCCTCCACTTTATTAAGAAGCGAGACGGTCATGCAGCGCTGCATGTTGGCAAGAAGCCAAAATAATCGCTGTCAACCTTGTACTTGTACCTAAAGCGGCTCAAGGGCCGGGCCTCGGTACGAGTAGTATTACTCTGGCTTAGCACAGCATTAGACTCCATAAGATGCGACCCCGGTGAAGGCAAATGTCTGAAGCTTGAGCTCTGGCCTTCCAATCAATAGAGTGATAAGTGATGGTCTGTATCGTAGATAATATTCACCAGTTTGAGGCCTCAGACGATCTGGGGGATTCGGTTTCATATCTACGTCATTGTGTATGTGCGCCACAGTGCCTGTTGACATCGGACGATACTGTCGGAGCTGCGTACTTTATTTCTGCTCTGACGACATGTGGCATCAAAAAGCACTTGACAGCTTGCATAGCTTACACCCAGCCTCATCTTGAACTGCTGTAAAGAAGGGAGCTTTCACCCGTTCACGAAAGAATTAAAATTTGATGTCTAGTACACATCCATCATTACCTTAATCTTATAATCAACCTCGTGCCTATTGTACATTAGCACCAACCTTACTACTCACACACGAAACCTTGTAGCGCAGCTCCATGCATTCACACGACTCTGCAATGCGCATGGCTAGCACACCAACGTGGCCAATGATATACTGAATCGACGCAGCGCCAAATGGCACGAGAACGCCCTGTTTCACCACGCTCCCGATATATCTCTCACTCAATGCTGCAGCCACTCAGGCGGCACCGCTTGAGTGAAGCCGGATTCCTTCCAGCGCCCCTTGAGTAAATGCAGCCAGAGAAGAGAGAGAGGGAAAACCACTCCGTTGGGATGCGGGCAAGGCGGGGCAGTCCATGCAGTCCATGACATGTGCAACGTTTGAGACACGTCCCGCTTTGGCCCTATTTTGCTGGCTTCCAGTTTCTTGGCTTGAGCCTCAGATAAGGCAGGTGGTGTTGTTGCCTACTACTGAGGCAATAAGCATCGCAGCATTTAGATCATTCCATGTACAGGTAGGACTGTACTATTGACGTGGTATGTAGTATTCAACATTACGCAGAAGAGTTGAGCATTGGCCGCACGCATATGAAAGGCCTTTGAGTGCCCCTGCTGGTCGTAATGCAAGCTGGACGCCTTAGTAAGCGGCACATGCGCCATTTGAGGCCTTCGGTTTGCTGGGGAATGTTTCTTCCGCCATGCAGTCAGATGCAAATTGAATGATTTGCACACGTCAAATCTGCAGCAGTCAACTCCAAGACAAAATAGATGACGTAGCGCTGCTGGCACCACATCACCACAGCACAAGCAAACTCCATTGGGCAGAGCAGCCATTTCGTTAGGTTTTCCGGCTTCTCTTGACACCTGTCTCACCCAGTTGCTAGAATGATGCCTGGATTCCAGCAAGGTCCAGCGGTAAGCCGATCGCCACAGCCTTATGACGCTCCTGATAGAAACATGGAGCTCCGGGAAGAGTAGGGGCTTTCACATGGAGGTACTTTTCAGCGCCGCATAGGCGAAGAGCTACAAGGCGATCTACTACCCCTTATTACTAGAGCACAGCTAGCAGCTCAACTAGCAGCTTAGCTGATGGAGACGGCGAAATGACGAACGCTATATGGATGTGTTGGGGCAAGAGAGAGAAGCATTGACGCGACTGGACCGGGAGAGGGAGAATCAAGATCTTTGTGCGACCACCACGTGATTTCCGTGTGGCAGCGTTATCGCTTCCCTTGTGCTGAATTGATGATAGAGTGAGCACATCAATTTCTCAATTCTGGCGTTTCTAATCAGGCATGGACATCTCAATCATAGGGCATCTTGAAGCTTGAAGCAGGGAGAACTGTAGCTGTGTCTGTCTGCCCCAACAGGCTGAGCTAGGGAACTGGGGTCTCTGTTCCAGACCCAGAACAGCGGGAGAAGCAGAAAAAAAGGACCGTACAGAATAGTCCGGAGCATGGGATAGTTCCCCATGCCATTGATCAGGCTATGCCTTTGGGCAGGGTTGTTAAAAAGAAAATCACATAAATATGAGAAATTAACTGTGACCCGAATACGGCGTATACCTACTCAGGCATTAATTTATGGCCCCTTTTCAGCATGGTCACGCCACCTGTCTTTTTGGAGTGCAGGTAGCTTGCTAGGCCGTGGGAAATTGGATTTGAATTTTGTTGGCGACCTCCAAGGTGGGTAAAATCACAAGCTCCCCGGCCGAAATTCTAAACCTTCAGCAACCCCCGGAGCGCCTCTCCACACATTGCGCACGCGAGCGTCACGAGCCAAGCCCAGCGCCAGCGTCCTCTGCTCTCTAAGCCCAAGCTCATTAATGTTCATCCAAGACAGGTAGCTGATCCAGCTGCAGCGGCTCTCGGGCATTCGCAAGAAACGAGAGACAGAAACGCACAACTTGAGCCGTCAAGTCGGGCTGCATCGGCGCCTGACCTAGCACTTACTTTTTTCCTCCCCCTAGTCACGATGTCATCACCAGCATCCTCCCACAGCGGCAAACGCAAGAGAGTCACTATCAGTGCTGCCGAGCCGGACAGCGCTTTGCAGACCTCGTCGCGAGATGCCTCGGGCGAAGAAGGCGACACCACCGCACCAGAGTCGTCGCGACAGACTAGACGGACCTCCAATGGCACGAACTTGAACCCTAATAAGAGGCAGCGAGCCAATTCAGACCGAGTTGTCGAGAATGGCGACAATGTCCTCGATCCTGGTGAGCCCAGTGACACTACTGAAGCCAGCATCGACATTGCTGAGAGAGTTACTCGGAAAGGACGGAAGAGTGCATCTAAAGATGTCGAAGAAGAGAAGAAGAAGATGCCTCCACCCCCGATTGGCAAGCTCACTCACCCCGTGGGCTACAAGACAAACCCCCCGCCAACTGGCCGCAATGTCAGGGTCTACGCCGACGGAGTCTTCGATCTGTTCCATCTCGGGTGAGTGCTGTTTATATACGACGATAACTGGCTATATCCAATGACCTACGTGCTGATCACATTGACAGACACATGCGCCAGCTTGAGCAAGCAAAGAAAGCCTTTCCCAACACAACTCTCGTCGTGGGCGTCACCGGCGACGATGATACCCACATGCGCAAGGGATTGACCGTCATGTCTGCCAAGGAGCGCGCCGAGTCTGTGCGACACTGTAAGTGGGTGGACGAAGTCATCGAAGACTGCCCGTGGATCGTCACTCCAGAGTTTCTCGAACTGCATCGCCTCGACTATGTTGCACACGACGATATTCCATATGGCGCCGACGAGGGAGACGACATTTACCAGCCCATCAAGGAGACTGGCAAGTTTCTCGTAACTCAGCGCACTGAGGGTGTCAGCACGACTGGCATTATTACAAGGTGAGTAGTTTATTATACTGTCGCCGTTGAACTCTGCCCTCTGACTTGTGTGTCCCATAGGATCGTCCGCGATTACGAAAAGTACATCACCAGGCAATTCAAGCGCGGTACTTCTCGCCAGGAGCTCAATGTCAGCTGGCTCAAGAAGAATGAATTAGACCTCAAGCGTCACGTTCAGGATCTCCGCGAGAACATCACCAACAACTGGACCACGACCGGCCAGGAGCTCAGCCGAGAGCTAAAGCAGTTCTGGCCTACCAGTCGACCACAGAGCCCAGCCCGGTTCAACAGCTCAGGAAGCGACATTGCGCGATCAAGCGACATTGCACGATCTCCCACCACGCCTGGAGGATCAGGGAACTCTAAGGAGTTCATCACTGGCTATGCGCTTGGGCTGGTTGGTGGTGTGCGATCATGGGTTCGTTGATTTCTCCCATCTACCTCGTCTTCCGTTTCCCCCGCTGACTCGATCGACCTTCAGATGACCAAGAACCGCAGGACTGTGGCAGGCAGCCATCCTGCCAGCGATGACGACTCTGAAGAGAGCGACAGCAACGGGAGGCTGGCACCGGCAGAGAACAACCACGAAGAGGCTACCTCAAGCCGCGCGTAGATTTAGCATCAAGGAAGTGCTCCAAGTATCAGAGGAATTGAGCGCGGCCGTATGAGTTCCAGCCGAGGCGGCTTGCAATGAGAGAGTGTGTATACGCGACAAAAGGATGACTGTTAATTTGTGACAATAGATGGATTTGGTGGTGTCTCATTGGCGTGTTGGGTTTTTGTTTTAGGGCTACAAAAAATGATGACTACGTTGCTCCAATCTTGCTTGGTGCCTCCTTACATGCTCTAGAAGGCGTTATAACAGCCTTGTGTTTCCCGTGATGTTTGAAACATGATGTAGGCTTATTTTGTCACAGAGGCCATTGTTTCAAAGGCTCCGTATATGCGGTGTCCTGTTGTCTCGAGGCACATAACAATCGTAGTGGCGTTCCAATTCGTGGATTCTTCTCGTCATGGAGGGACACACACGCACACACGAGGAGATACAGGCAGGGACTCTTGGGGAAGGTTGCAATGCACATGACAAGGCTACCATGGCAGTTTGCAGCTTTGTGTCATGACCATCAAACAAGGAGGATCAGCCTTACCAACGAACATGGGGAGTAATACATGTCATGCCGACACAACTACCGCCACCTATGCAGCCTTATCCGCGAGGCCTTGTCACTGCCTTTCCCCCCTTGCCCGAATATCCCTTTCTCCGGCATGGGGGTTTTGACGATTTTCGACATCTGCCGGCGGTTACTAATATTAGATTTCTCAGCATAATGCATTCGTCTTCTAATCACGATCAACGATTCCGGCCATTCCGAGTTGTGAACATGTCTCTGTCCTCGCGGCTATCTATCGAAGCGTGGAGGGTGTGAAGTTTTGACGGCGGCTAATAGCCGATGTGTCGTGAGATGGCTGAGTTACATTGAGAAGAAACATGGCACGAGGGCAGTGAGCAATGGGCAGATTCGCGTGCCTGGGGATCGGGGCTGAGTTCAGGTTTGGCTACATTTCTGCGAGCTGGGAGAGGTTGTCTAGACGGGATGCAACATTAAACATTTGGCCGTGCCACTCAAAAGGCGGCTGTTCATGGCGATGCCCGGAGATCCACTGTCCTAGTTTTTTGCTAGAGGATGGATGAGCAAGACAACAAGGCGGCGCATATACGACGAATTAGAAGCAGATGAAGCGTTACACTTTGTGGGATGGACATGGCTGTGCTGCTTGTTGTTGGACGGCGACAAGCGCGCCTGCGTTGCTCCGGAGGGCTGGTAACTTAGGTTGATCAAATCAATGGCTTATGCAAGATGTTTCCGTTTATTCTTCCAGCATCTGCTTCTGTTTGCAAGTTGCTGCATGAGAGGGACGGATAGTGTGTACAGTAGCGTCATGATGGGTGGGTGAATCTCTAAAAATATCTGGACTAGAGCGTGTTGGTCGTCTTAGTCACTAGTCGTCTGCGTATAAGCGCCGAGATGAATAGCAGCAGAGTAACATGGCGCGGACAAATCACTCCAAGTGCTATTCCCGAGTCTATCTAGTTTGACTTATTTCTATTTTTATTTCTATTTGAAGAAATGGAAAAGAAAAAAAGGGAGAAAGGAAGGCTAGCAGTACGCAATCAATACGCAAGCAGTACAGTAAAAGAGGTTCGCAGTGACAATTCCATTTGCTGATCTACAGTACATCGACGATCGTTCTGGTTGCCTCGCCACACTCACTCTGGCTCCAATCAGACCCCCGTAGCAAATGCGGTTGCAGGACCTGGTATTACCCTCATAGGTAGCATCTCCTCTGGATGCTTGGGCGTGAGATAAGCGCCGGCGGGCAACATGTCGTCAAGACCTGCAGCAGCGAGCTGAATGCTGCGGCTGCGACAATCAAGGGATTGTTCCATGTTGTTTGACCTGCCGAGCCATGCCCTGGGCGAAGCTGTCTTAGACACTGAAGCTTGACAGAATGCCTTGTAGCACTTTAGAGTTTTACCGGCTCGTCGTGATCAATGTGAAAAGATACGAGCTATTGCCTAGTTGGTGCTTTTCGGTGCTAGAGCCTGCTGTGCATCCCAAAGAAGTGAAACAAAAGTGTGTTGATCCCACATCCTTCGCCGAAGCCCCTGCGAAAGTGACTGTGAGAGATTGCAGCTCCACGTCCGTTTTGGGATTCCATTCGACTGATAGGAACAGCACGGCAATAGAAAGTAATACATGATGCAAATACTCCAGTCGCTTCTTCTCCTTACGGCGGGTTTGCTGACTGCAGCTACGGGTACTGTATGTAAGGTATGAGTACATGCACCCTAACGTGAACTGACGCCCGTACTCGGTACTTTGGCTGCACGTACTTCCATTTTCTCATTCCCCGCTGCGGGAAGAGGGCAAGGGGGGAGCTCACTAGCACTTTCCAAGCCTGCGGTAGCTCACTAACTTTAGCTAATCTGGCCCCCAAACTGCCCACTAGCCCTCAAATCTTCAGCGACCAACTATTTGCAGTTCATCTCAAATCGTTAACCTGCGAAAAAGAAAGGAAACCAAAGGAAAACCCGGATTGCCTACCACGAAGGATGGTTTTCACCCTCAAATGATCGAGATCAGATAGATTTCAGCAAAGCCAGATCTACAGGGGGGGCAGCGAACGAACATGGTCCCTATTCGTGGCTGCACTGGCAGAGACAGGAAGAGAGACAGATGGACGTGACGTTCCTGGGCGACAGCCGAATCACCGGGCTAGCATTCGATACTCATTTCTCTTCCTCACCGGCTGGACGGATCCACAAAACGAGGTGGGAATTGGTCTGCAATAGAGCGATTTCGAAAATGACTAAAGGAGAAGACTATTACTATTAGTTGTGACCGCCTCTACTTGTCTCCATCGGAGTCGACTCCGCGCGGCCACTTGGGCCAAGTCTCCCAAAACGAGAAGCTAGCCTGCACTTACGGAGCACGAGGGCGGGCGCCTTCGGGCTGCACGGAGCGGGCCATGTGCCTCGTGGACGCGGAGGCGACCATGTCTCCCTTGGGACAGCACTAAAGAGAATGGAGTGCGCATGTTAAACAAACCCCTGGCCCACCAGGACGTCAGCTCTGCGCGAGATGGAGACGCAAAAGACGGGGAACTTTTTCAGCTCTGACCCATCCTTCAGTCTTCGTTTGCAAGCCGGGTGGCCGCCACTGCGCCGTTAGTAGAGCTCGTGCCCATTGCTGGAACCGCAGCCGGGCGTTGATTCGTTCGTTGCAACACCGGCAACGCAGGGAGAGGCACATATCGCAGCTTCACCGGTTTCCCAAGTTTGCGAGCTTGCTGGCTGAAAATGTTGCGCCGGGCATCGGCTTCTCTGTTCCAAAGGGGCGGAGGTGGCCGATGCATTGCTGAGGCATCTCAGCCCGTCGGCCCTTTGGAACATATAGAAAAAGCAATTGGATGTGAGATACTCCGTGCATACGGGAACTATGAGGGCACTTGCATAACGCACGCGCATTAGCATGTATGTATCATGTACGAACATCATACATCATCGCCTGCAAGTCGAGGCACCTCTGAAGCCATGGTGTCAGTGTTGCGACGGGATCCGTTCTAGAAAGGAGGCATGGAAGAGCGGGATGCTCTGTGCAAGGTACTACTACTACTAAGATCCTCCCAGGCAGGCCATTGGAGAAAATGCGTCTTAGTACTGGCTCCGGTGGACTGGGAACACCAAGCTTTTTGCTCAAAGACACGTTACGGGGAAAAACCTTCTTCTTCCACCCTTGTTCCCCCCAGATGTAGCTGCCGATGCGCCAAAACGAGGCCTCTGCGCACAAGCGTACCCAGTACCCTGGCCAGGTTGATGATCTCCCAAGTTAGCTGGGCGATGCCATGCTACTGTCAATCTGCGGCACACGGCATCTCTGCCCTTTGCATCACGTCCACAAGACTACCTAGTAGAGGCTATCGCGGTCTCTGTCTCCGGGTATGTTCCTCCGGTGGCGAAAAAGGGAGAGAAGAACCTTCTGTTCTCGTGAGCCATAGCTGCTTCCTTCAAGACCCGGACTCTCTCACACGATGCCCTCACGGCCAACCAGATGCTCCAGGATCGGCTACGAATCTTTGTGTGGCTGTTGGTCTTCCGGCGAGAAATCAAGCCCAGCCCCACCACCGTCGGATTTCGCTTCAGCAGAGCAAGACGAAGTACATCGTTGTGCTCTGTAATAACTGACGAGTACAAAGGAATCAAGTACTCCATACTAACAAGCGTCGCTAGCAGTTTTCGTCTCTGCCCCTGTAACTTCTCGCCAAGCGCGCACAATTCTCATGAGCCCACACACATTCAGGACGCCGTGTCTCACAACTGCTCATGCAGGTGTTGATCCTCAACAGCGAAGGGGGGCAAAAGAAGAAGAAACAAGTAGTATGTACTACGGAGCAGTCATAAGGCAGTCCGCGGTATGGGACGAAAGACATTCATTTCCCAACTATGAACCCTGCTGGAGCCGCCGGACTGGGACGTTGACGCCATACCCGCGCTGCTCTCGCGGGCCCCCCTTGTTGGTCTTGTTTTAGGGCCTTGGTTCTTTTTCCGCCGGCAGCGAGGCACTGCCTGTGTGCTGTGCTTGTACAGTTACTCCTACTTTCCACATTCCATGATATGATGTGCACAGCCGGGTGGGAAATTCGGGACAGTCGTGTTCAGGTAGCCTGGCACCTGGCGCATCTTGGAACCCAAAGAGGAGATCAGCAAAGCCGTCACATTAGCCTGCATGCTGATAAGAAAGCTGGGTTCTAATTATATCCCCAGTCACGCATTGCAGCCAGGTTTGGCCAAGCTCTCTCTGCTCTACGACGGGTACGACTCGCATATGTTTGGCATAGAGCGAATCCTTGTGTGCCCAACATTGGCATTGGCGCGGCCGTTGGTAGTGATGAGCGAGGCAGCAACAACCATTTGATCACGGCTCTGCTTATGACAGGCGGATATTTCTTACCCCTCCACCACTCGCCGCCACCCTCTCTGGGCTGTGCCCAATCAAGGGTATTGCTGCAGCAGTCGACTCGCAGCGCTCATCTGGACGGAGCTTTTTAGTGTCTACCCCAGTCCTGGCCCGTTCGCTCCCGCGGGCAGGGCTGGCAAGGGCTGGCTCAACCACGCGGCGCCGTCCCCACCGTGTATCCTCCTCCCGACATGGTTCTGTCAGCCTCGGACTGCTAGCAGTACTGTAAGAGTTGGGTCGGGGGTGTGCCAGAGAGATTGGCCCATTCCCCGTTGCGTCGTGCTGCCTCGTACCCAGTACGAACGGCGCGGGAGAGCTGATGGCTTCGACACCGCCCCGGGGAGACAACAAACCCAGACCATGCCGTTTTACCTGGTTTTACATGCACCCCATAGCTCAGCTGCCAGCCCACGGCTCGTCATGGAACTAGGATCATGTTTCCAGGGCCGCTTCAGATGATGGAGTTCGGCTGTGTTGGCCGCCGGGGGTCGTGCTGCCCACGCGCTCGCTTCCCACACAATCAACATACATGTAGACTACCTCTGCGCGCTCTCTCTTTTGCCGCCGCCGTCACCACTGCCATCTTTCCCGCAGCACGACGATAATGCCTTGTTCTCTTCCTATATTTGTCTCTTCAAGGGCATTCTGAGGTCGCATCGCTACTGGGGACATTACCTCAACCCGGCGAGGCTGAGGCTAGGTTGTCGCCGACTTTGCTTCCCACCCCATTCGGCTGCTACGCTGGTTTACCTCTAGTCGACCAGTTCCGTTCTCTCCTACACCATCTACATACCCTTGCTCTCCCCTTGCCGTGCCTTTTTGGAGATTCCGGCCCTATAATCCATAATCTTGACAACTTCACTTCACGTCACATCACTAGCAACTCTTTCTCGCAGCCTTCCGGGCTGTGTATACCAAGATAGACTTTTTGTGCTCCACGACTCCCCGACACTTTCTTCCTTCAACTCTATTTATCTTGCGTCTCATCTTTCTCTTGGTCTGATATAGTCCACAATGGGGAGCCTCAGGAACATTATGAATGTCGATGACGACCACGTCGACTCACACTCCATAAGAAGAGACCGAAGGCCGACTTCGAGAACTTCTATCGATCAAGATCTCTCCGTCCCCATGCCCAGATATAATATCCCGGTGGATCTCTCAAGGCAAACATCTCCCCCTCACATCCTCCACCCTGCAGCGCCACCCCTGGGATATAACAGCCACCCTGGCGGTCGTCGACGCAGCAACACTAGCACTGATTCCATGGACTCTTCCTACGGACAGAGCCAGAACCATCCATCGTACTACACAGGAACAGCAATGAGGCCCATCATGTCAGGAACCGGTTCAGGGGATCACCCTGTCAAGCTGACGCCCATTACTGGGAGAGTCAGTCGGGCCAAGAAGGGTGTTCCAGTTCATACTTGTGATGTCTGCCGGCCTCCAAAGGTATTTACATCTCATCTACTCTTTACTTTTGTATCATATTAGATATATACTAACATGGTTCATCTATAAGACCTTTACTAGAGCTGAGCATCTAAGGTATGTTGTTGTCCATTACCCCTCTTCTCTCTCGTTCATCACACCGAACATCTGGCTTACTCTATCATCTCTCAGACGACATCAGTTGAGCCATCAACCACCCGAATTATGTTGCACAGTCTCCGGTTGTAAGAAGGTCTTTTACCGAAAAGACCTTCTAGATCGACACCTACAGAGACAGTAAGCTTCTCTCTTCATCTCCAACATATACCACAGGGAATGAGTGCTTATTAGAACCTAGTGGCGAACACGAGGGCAAATTGAACAGAGACTCATCACGACGACGACGTTCCGGCAGCAGCCCATCTCGACCTTATAGTAGCTCGCCACCGGCACCGACGAGGCAAGCGACCTCTCCCTATAGCGTTGGAGCTGCCGCCACACCGGCTCCAAGCGTAGGAATTGTCTCAGGTCACTGGTCATCCGTCAACAAATCAACACCGCAAGGAAACACAATGCAATCACCACACATGCGAGACACACATGCGTATCAGATGGCGGATATGAGTGTGGTCGACCCCATTACTGCCGTACAGATGCCAACCTCCCGGGTGGTCCCCTACGATGAATCTCGTCCTACCGGGCTGGGTGTGCTGAACCCTCAGGTTCCAGAGTTGTGTATGTCTGAAACGACACCACCAAACATTCCCTGGACAGATAGCTCGGGCATTCCATCGACTACCTCAGGGAGTGCCTACTCGACGCCGGCATCTGGTAGCTCCAAGTTCCAACAGTCGTCAGCTCGGGCTCATAACGCGGAGTGGAGCGGACAGATGCCGTCTTATACAACATCCCCAAGCCCTGTCATCACTGACAATGGCTATCCCATCTCTTTCACTTATGGAGCTACCCCTCCACAGCTCTATTCTTCAGTATATGGGGATAGCTTGGGGGCTCCATTTCCTAGCTACGAGCACAGCGCCAACCTTTACAGCCCACATCAGATGCTTGACACTACAGTCCGTAGCATGTCTCCGCCACAGCTGATTGTAGGTCAGTCTGCGGAGACTATGATCGCGGCGCCGGCTGCATTGCCTGCGGATCGTATGATGTATCCTCGCACTTGTAGCCGTGAGCCTGTAGATGCTCTCGGTCTGTATACTTTGATGCCGACAGCTCTGAGCCATGGAATTCGAAGCATGATCCCGACTTACATCGAGGTATACTGGGATAAAGTCCACTCCATGTACCCCATCATCCACAAGCCGACATTTGAAAACCCGACAAACATGCCCGAGGAGCACCTGGAGATTCTTCAGTGTGCCATGGCAGCCATTGCCACTCAATTCCTCGAGCACGAGGAGCACCGCGCCAACGGGCACCAGCTACACACCTATGCTATGGACAAGGCAAAGATTGTAAGAGAATGATGAAAACAAAGTCGGCGAGCAGCAGCTAACATGTGTTTATTAGTATACCAACTCTGGCACTCCGGAATGGCCACTGCCGATCATGCAGGCCACGCTCCTGTGCGAATACTACGCTCGTTTCCGGGGAAGGAACAAGAAGGCTTATCAGCCGTCGCCTCGCTTTGAGGCATTGTATCAAATGGTTAGTTCCGCCTAGATTTCATTGGTTTCTACGTTTACATACCACTGGATTTCTGTGTGTGGACGTCTCTTCTCTTTTTCATGTTTGTCATGTGTTACGAATTCCATTTCTATTTTTACGGCCTTTTTCTTTTTCTCTTCTCTTTCTTTCTTCTTGCTCTTCTTTTCTCACATGTACAAGTGATGTGCCCCTATTTTCTTCTTTCCCCTTTTCTTTTTTTCTTCTTCTTTTACTCTTTTGAACCCCTCTCCATACGGTTCACCTTTGCGTTTCATGGTGTTTCTGTATTTGGAGGGGGAGATTATACCATATGAAAACTTTACTCATTCGCACCTTCAATGCAGGTCATTCACGCACAATCTACTTTCCCGCCGAACCTGGGGCCCTGCGACGCCTCTCAGCAATGGAGGATGTGGGTTCATATGGAGTCAAAGAGGCGTCTCTTGTCTGCCTGCTTCTTACTCGATGTCCATGCAATGTCCTTCCTAGAACAGCCTCGTGTCTCGGTACTTGGCCTGGACTATTCCGACCCCGCGACACTCCCAATCCCCTTGTCAATGGGCACGCTGCTCCAATGGGACGCGCAAAACTACCAAGAATGGAGCAACGTCACCCAAGCTGCCCTGCCAGCGACTGTCGGGACGACCATTCTCGAGACCATTTCTGCCGCGAATATTGCTTCAATCCCAGCCTTTGACGCCTCGCTGTTCCTGGTCGCACACGTGCTGCAACTCCCCCAGAGACAATCCCTCACGAAGATTAACCTCTTGGATGATGCATCTAGTATCAGCATGAGTCATTTCAGGATCATGAATCTGTTCCCATACTCTCCAATTGCAATGTCGCATCTTGCTCTCCACTATACCCCGTTGCACACATTGCTGTCAGTGTCTGGTGACAGTTGGGTTTTCAACAAGAAGGTGCTGCAGGCCACCGACTTCATGGAACACCAGAGACAGCTGGAGAAGTGGCGAGACTCTGGCAGCGCTGCTGTTGCAGCTGCCTTTGCTGCTCGGGCTCTCAAACTCTTCCTCGGCCTGCAGAGGTGTGTTAACAAGGACGGAAGCGCCTCGATTCCACCTCAGTTCCAGCGCACACAGCAGAAGGAGATTTCTGACTTTTGGGGCATTTACGTGTGCGCTCTTATCTGCTGGGCATTCGGACATGTCGGCATCAGCCGCACCGAAGCCAAGGCGCCGACGCGGAGGGCCGCCATCCAGTGGATTTTGAAGATGTCGGACATGGAACCTGGTCGCATCCAGCAAATGTCCGAGCAAGAGAAACAAGTTGGCTCCGGCGCTGTCAGTCTCGCGCGCGCGTCGCTCGAGAAGGACTGTTTGGGCGGAAGAAACATTTTGCTTGCCGATGCTGTTGGTGTTTTGAAGAAGCTAGAGGAGGGCGATAACTATAGACGATTTTAAGGGAAGTGGTGTTTCTGTTTTGTGTTTCTGTTCTTGTTCTTTCTTGGTTTTCAAAAAAAAAAATTCTCTTTTGTTCTTTCTCTCTTATGATATACATGAATATGGCATCTCCCCATGACTTTTGGTTTATAATGGTTTAGCATAAGGAGTTTCACTTAGCTCAAGAGCAGGACGCATGAAGGGTTTATTGGCGCATGGATTATTTATGAGCGACACATGTTGGCTCATTGGTATGAGATACCTCGGAAAGCAGGCGTGGCGATATAGTAACTAGGTAGGAAGCATACAGGTTTAGGAAGCAAGGATGGAAATGGGATATTGATTTCGATAACTTGAGTGTTTTTTTAATAGATGTTTTCACTGTGGAATTATGCCCTTGTAGATGTTTAGATGTGCTGATTTATGGAGATGAGATAAGGTACAGCTAGCTATATAGAAGAGTATATCCATCCATCCATCCATCCACTCTACTGTCCGTGTAACTTCAGCTATGGAAGAAGAAAAACCCACAGATTCTAATATGATTTTAATTCCATATATTATATTTAACTGACAATAAATCGACAACGTTGGCCTAATTTTTTTTCTCTTGTTCCCGATCCACAATGAATCCTGTTTTCAAATAGTAAAGAAAAACAAAAAGAGAAAAGTAAAATGAATTTATGCATAACCCATTTCCCCCTTCCATCCCCTGAGCAGCTAAACAAAACCGCTCAACTTGCGAGCAATTAGTAAAGAGAGAACCTCCCCCCTCCTTTCCCCCATGTAAAATTTGCCGCCTCTCTCTCTCTCATCAGGAGTTCATGCCTCAACTTCGTAGATCTTTCCGGCCCCCTCTCATCTGGGTGTTGAGTAGTAATACAAGTTCCGTCATTCAGTAAAAGGCGTGGTGACGAAAAGGTCCGTCGGGTGAAAGATGGTCGATTTGAGCTCTCTTCATCGCCAAATCTGTCTTCCACCTAACAGTTCCAACTATGAGCCATCAAGTGTTGCTGGCTGCTGGTTTCATCGGGCATAGGGATGGAAGCCTCTGTTTCCGCCACGACCTCCTCCACGGTAGTTTGCGCCAGGCTTTCCGGCATTCTTGGGCCCAGTTGGGGCGTTCGCTGGTGGTGAGTGCTGAGCATCCGGCGTGCCTCCCTGGCCAACACTTCCACCACGCCGAGATGAACCTTGGCTGGCATTAGGTTGTGGCACGTCGTCGTACATGCCCTCCCAAGAAGTGGGAGCCCCTCCACCTCCACCCATGCCATATCCGCCGCCTCCATAGCCTCCACGACCGCCTCGCCGGCCGCCATGAGGGCCCTGGGGACTTTGCTGTTGGTACTGATCATAGCCATTGTAGCCGTCTCCGCCCTGGCCGCCTCCCTGTTGCTGTTGCTGCATCATCTGTTGTTGCATCTGTTGCATCTGCTGCATCATTTGAGGATTCATCTGGCCCATCATGTTCTGTCCAGGGCCACCGCCACGACCCATCATCTGCTGCATCTGTTGCATTTGTTGCATCTGCTGCCACATGGCCGGGTTCATGGGCATGCCTCGCGACATGGCCATCTGCGACTGCATCATGGCAAAGTATTGCTGCATCCGCTGGAAATATTGAGCCATCAGCTGTGGCGTCATGGCCGAGTTGTTGCCTCCCATCTGCTGGCCCATGCCACCTTGAACAGATTGTTCTTCGCCCTTTCGAAACTTTCCACGCTTGGCCGCCTCTTCTTCTTCACGTAGGTTGCCCCTCGGCTGAGCCTTCTTGACTTCGATGGGCTTCCCATGTATCTCGAGCGGCACATTGATGCAAGCATCCACGCCAGCTTCACTCTCGAAAGTGACAAACCCAAAACCTCGGGGTCTGCCGGTGTCCTTGTCCATCATCAGTGTGGCATCAACCACTCGACCAAACTGGGCAAAGTACTCTCTGAATTCCTGGTCTGTGGTATCCTGGCTGACTCCACCAACGAAAATCTTGCTCGTCTTCTCCTGCTCATCACGAGGAATAGCTCGCTTGGGGTCGATCTAAATGCCCAAGTTAGCAAAAAGCAGCTTCAAACATAAGGGTTACAAGAAAGTAAAACTCACAATCTTGCCATCTAGAAAATGCTCCTTGACCATGACAATGTTGACAGTTTTGGGGTCCTTGAAGGTTAAGAAACCAAACCCTCGTGATCGACCGGAGCTACTGTCTCTCATTACGGTACATTCGACGACTTCGCCAAATTGGGAGAAGTAATCTCGTAGCGATTCTATGGGTTGTTAGCAATCTCAAAGCTCGCCTAAGGCATAAGTCGGGACGTACGGTCTGTTGTCTCCCAGTTTAATCCACCAATGAACATTTTCCTAGATGAGCAAATGGTTAGCAGCCAGCATAGACATAATATTATTGCCTTCATGTAAATAACACGTTAAAGAAACAGCAGTTCGCGGTAGCAGTAGCAGTGTGTGGGATTAAGCATGAGAAATTTCAGCGGTACAGTGAGAGGAGAGATGAAGCGGCTGCCGGCCCTCTCTGGCGTATAAATGGGAAGCCATGGTCAAATCCGTCGAATACATTATATTGCTGTCATCGGGTCGAATGGCTTGGAGAGGGCAGCCAACTGAGGGCGTACGCAGATATCCGCCAGGCTGTGTGCTTGCCCTTGTTGCTTGTTGTAAAAAAGGACATTTTTTAAAAATTTGTATGCGCATAGCCTCAAAAGCCACATGGCAGGCGACTGGCTCCCCAGAATATCTGACGCGATACGGACCCAGCATTGTCTCTTACTTGGCGAAATGGTGAAGTTGAGGTTATATCAAGAGTTGTCAATGATGGCGGTTCATAGGCCCCACTGCGATGCAATGCTTGATGAGATGTCCAATGGCATGACAGCGATTGCAGAGGGACGCAAGGTGCCAGACAAGTGTCGAATTTGTTTCCTTTCTTTTCTTCTGTCTTTTTCGTCTTTGTGCTATCGTTTGACTCTGTCTCTGACTGTCTGTTGCTAGGTACGAGTTGACCCTAAGCGCTACCCGCTGTCAATCTTGCTACAGCCTCCCGAGAAGTGTGTACATGCTCTCGTGGGCTATTTTAAGACCTCTGTGACCGAGAGCTATAAAGACAAGAGTTCCCATATTGGAATTGGAAAAAAGGTCGTTGGTAGGTCATCTTGCTCTCAACTTTATCAAAGCTTGAAACCCTCCAGCTTCTTGATGGGCGAAAGGCCATCGCTTCCTTGTTCTCCATTTCCCCAAGAATGTTTTCTCACTTGGGAGGGCGGTTCAATGTATTCTTCCAGGCGTTTCAGGATACCCCAAATGAACTCTCATGCTTGTTGACACTTTTGCTCTCCGGTAGACCAGGGTCTTCCCACCGCTGAACCTGATTGGTCTCCCATCTAATCAAGCCAGCCATTTTGCCCCAAGCAAAATGTATATCCACTATGTGGTTGCAGGATGCAGGATTACGCGCTGGCTGGTAGCCTCTTATCATCACATTGCAACATTGCTGACGACACTTGTCGCAGATAATGTGGGAAAGAAAATATCATGCACCGAGTGTCATATAGCTTCACAGAACGGGGGGAACTCACCCATCTTCCTTGGCACTGGCTTTATGAACGGTCCCGTATGGAGGAGTTGTTGGCATATCATTTTGCGGCATCACATGTGTGCTGCTTGAAGCGTTTCCTCCTCCAAGGTTAAAGTCAACATCGTCTTCATCGTCGTCTGCATCTTGGTTCATCGCATCGTAGCCGGTATTGTCTTCATCAACAGCAGGGGCAGGGGCAGCAGCCGGTTCGAGCTGGTCATGAGTTTTGGTGTCGGTATTTTGGACCGCACTTGCGACCGGCGCGGTAGGCTTTGCGTCAGTATCTTCGTAGCTAAGAATCATCAGGTTAGTATGGTGATGGACAACTAATTCCGGAAAAACTGAAGAGCCTTACAGGTCGGCGAAAAGATCGTCCTCGAAGTTTTCCGCTTCGGTCATGATGGAGATGGTGTGGTGGGAGATGGAAACAAGATTGACGTGAGGCGAGAAGACCCGACACCGCGATTCTGGGTCTCTAGCAGTGCCAAAATGTAGGAATCGGCCGCCGTAGAAGTATCCTGGTTAAGAAAATATCTTTCCTAAATGGTAAATAACAGGTGATTTTGATGCCAAACTGGGCGATGAAGTCAAAGGGATTGTTGGGGTAATGGCGTAGCAGTTGTAGATGGAAGGTTGAGGACGAAGTTGCTCCTTAGGAAAGCTTGACTGAAGGCCTTGTGCCTTGCTACCTTACGCAGCTGCTGACTAAGTCAGGTACAGAGTCCGTTGATGGTCTTACAGCGAAGGCTCTGAATCTCACCAGAAGCGCGGCAATGGCTTAAAAAATTACAGCTCGATGGAAGGCAACTTTGAAAAGAATTGAGGCTTCGAATAACCCTTAACTACTTTGCTGCACCCTGCTTTCTGCCCCTTGCGTGAAGCAAGGCTGGCCGTATACCATCGCAGGTTACAAAATCACAAATCAGTACTAGAGATGTAACTTGGAGATGCGTGCAAGTTGACTATAATTTGTTAGTGCGGAAGTATACCTAAGTAGAGTACAAGCCAAAAGTCTCCGCAGGTACCCAGCAGCGGCAGCCTCGCCACCCGCAGGCGAAACGTACAGCCTTTAGCGCGTATTGCCGCTATGAGGGCCCCTTCAGCGACCTTACAGGGCCTTTACCCCGCCTCAGCACCGGCACCTCAGCGCGTTGCCTGCTGTACCAGCAGATCCATCCTACTGTACCGACCGGGAACTTCGCATTGATGGCTACGAGAGTACTTGTACGGAGTACCCGACCAGGCCACACTACCTAAATAGAGCTTGGCTGAGACAAAGACTCGAACGAGGATCATCACCGAGTTGTTCCAGCTCGTTTCGCACAGTCACTGGCTTTGTATCTGTTAACCCAACACCCCGCATAATGACGCCTCACCTTTGCGCTTTCGACGACCATTCGTGAACATGTGGTCGTCCTCTGGGAGCGGCAAGAAGCCGGTCAATGCAGTAAGTAGACGTCGCCTCGGCCTTGTGTCGCAACTGGCGACAAGTGGTGATGCTAACCGCCGGTCCCCAGCCGCAGGAGATGGTACAGGTCGGTACGTTGCTCGAAATCCTCCCGTCGCGTTGGGCAATGCGCCCTGAAAGCAGAGCTTTGGAACTGGTTACTGACTGAAGCCCAATTGCTCTACGTGGTAGATCGGTCTGAGTATGCTTCCATCGCCCCATTCGTTCCCCCCAGCGGTTCGCCCTTTTCGCTAATGCCACTCCTTGGTACAGATCAGTCTCGCCGTTCTGGAGACCGCCGCCACGAGATGGCTCTTCTAGGAGAAACGTTACTAACCCAGCTGGCCGAGATGGCTCCAATCTGGTCGTTGGGGCCGCGTATTCACATGCGGATATCCTCAAGTTCGATTCATTGTGCGCTTCTACCGCAAACTGGCCCGTCATGTCTGTTGTGTATCGCTGACTTGAGACAAAGAAACCTCTCCAACTCTTCTTCGCCTCGTCCTAGAACCCCCCCTTCGACGTCGTCCTCGAGAAATCGCATGGCCGACACCACTCCACCACCACAACGTGGCTCAATGGGCTCCACTTCGCCGCCGTTCAAGAGTTATATCAACTTCCTGTCGAATACCAACGACGATTGGAAGGCGGACGAAGATGAAATGCTAGGATATGAAGATGACGACGGAGACGACTTTGGGCTCCCTAGCCTTTCAAACATGAAGAGAAGGTCGAAGCGAATAGCTACTCAAAACAAGTCATCTCTGAACCAAGAGACTCTGTCTCCCGCCGATGACGGTTCCTTTGGTAGAATTCAAGGCAGACGGTACTCGAACAGCGCAGACATCGCAGCTGAGCGTCCAGCACCAACCTACCCCATGCCCAAGAAAAGTGAGGGCAAGATCCTCCGACCTCAGTATAAAGACATATTAAAAGGTCAGGCTGAAACTATTACCAGTTGGGTTACAAGTCTTATTAACTCGTTGACAAGATCCGGCAAATGCGCTTCATTTGATCAACTACCCTTCTATTCCTAGCAATGCACCGCAGAAAGAAGCCGATGCAATCAACTCCCGTATAACGCGTATAAATAAGTTCAAACGACTACTACAAGCATCGTCAATATCGCTCCCTGACCTTCGCACGCTGGCATGGTCAGGTGTACCCCACGAAGTCCGTGCCATGACATGGCAACTCCTTCTTAGTTATCTCCCTACGAATAGCGAACGGCGTGTTGCGACCTTGGAGAGAAAGAGAAAGGAATATCTAGACGGAGTCAAGCAAGCGTTTGAAAGAGGAGGGACAGCTAACAACAGCTCCTCCGCCGGAAAAGCGAGAGGCTTGGACGAAGCCGTTTGGCACCAGATCAGCATCGACATTCCTAGGACGAACCCTCACATTGAACTTTACAGTTATGAGGCAACGCAGAGGTCGCTGGAACGCATCCTCTACGTTTGGGCTGTCAGGCATCCTGCCAGCGGATACGTGCAGGGTATCAACGACCTAGTGACACCATTTTGGGAAGTTTTCTTGGGGCTTTACATTACAGACCACGATATCGAGACGGGCATGGATCCCGGTCAACTGCCCAAATCAGTTTTGGATGCTGTGGAAGCCGACTCTTTCTGGTGCCTTACCAAACTTCTTGATGGCATTCAAGATCACTATATTGTTGCACAACCGGGCATCCAGAGACAGGTTACAGCTCTGCGTGACCTAACTGCTAGAATCGATTCAAACTTATCAAAGCACCTTGAGCACGAGGGCGTTGAGTTCATACAGTTTAGCTTTCGGTGGATGAATTGTCTCCTCATGCGCGAGATCAGCGTCAAGAACACGATTCGCATGTGGGATACATACCTCGTAAGTCCATCTCTCAGCATTCACCTGCTAATCTACCGGACAACCCAGCTAATGACAGGGTACCCAGGCCGAAGAACAGGGTTTCTCAGAATTCCACCTCTACGTTTGCGCTGCACTTCTAGTAAAGTGGTCCGATAAACTGGTGAAGATGGACTTCCAGGAAATCATGATGTTTCTACAGAGCCTTCCTACGAAGGCGTGGACGGAAAAGGATATTGAGTTGCTCTTGAGCGAAGCCTTTATATGGCAAAGCCTTTACAAAGGCTCTGCAGCACATTTGAAGGGCCAGCCGCAGCGTCCCTTGCTCCCGAATCTACAATTATAGCGTGAATTGGCGCACTACAATCTGGTAAAGCGATTAGCCTTAATAAACAACCCATTTGATTAGTAGCGTCTCCATTTCTATCCCGTACCCATAGCATGCCATCTGCTCTATAAAATTCGTACCAATTAAAGGGATAATGGGATACGAGCTCTGCGACAAAGAGGTCACGTGGCCGCGCGTTAGAGTGGACGTCAGACCGCGTTACGCCCAACGACAACCGCAGCCTCACCTGCAGAATCCAAGTAAAGCGCTCGGAGATTTGCAATCAGGTGGTGGTGGATTGTTTCTCTTTTTTTCTTTTCGCATATTTTTTTTACTTGTTAGATATCAGCAGCATGAGCCCAGTGGTTATTGCTGACTCTGATGACGAAAGTGACTCAAACGAGCACATTGCCGCCGCTCCAGCTATAACAGTGCCCCAGGCGCAAACACGATCCTTTGAGCATGGAAGCCTTGCCACTGCGTCAACTGATTCGATCCTCTTCCAGCAAGTCTTCAATGAGCAGTATGGAGCCGCTTGCGAGAGAGCCCAGCAACTACAGCGGGATTTCGACGAAGCACCGCATCAGAGCTCAGCCATGACCATTCCTGATGTTCCCTTTCAGCGAACCACCAAAGGCTTCTATCATTCATCCACCACATCAGCCACAGATCCCCATACGGATAGGCTTCAAAACACCCAGATAGGACGGCCCTCATTGGATTTGGCCCAGATTCCCTCTTCGATGCAGAAGCAAAATGAGGCTGGCAAGGTGGACCTTTGGGAAGTTCCAAGCAGTCCAGAAGCCCCCGGATCTCTGCAAAGACAATCAAAGGGATTGGATCAATTGTATAGGAAAGATGGATTACCTACTACCAAGGGTGCACTTTCAGATAGCCCTTGGGATAACCATGAACTTGTGGAAAGCCGAGGCAACAAACGGAGACGGTTGGACGAGTCTAGGGAAACACCTTCGGCAACAGACGACGTCGATTTGATTATGTTTCGTTCTAGTAACAAGGATATCACCAATGAGGAACTGGAGACGGCAGCAGCATCCAGTGTCCTGCTCCCTACGCTGCCTGTTGACGCCAATTCAACATTCTGTCTAATACACCCGTCCACAACAGAACGCCAACCGTCATCTCATATTGAGATGAATTTGACATCAAACGATGTTCCAAAATACAACAATTTGCTCTTGAAGCAACAGACACAGTATGCTGTTGGCTCCAGTGGAACGGTCACTAATGTCAACACCCCTCGAAGCCAAATGCTCTCAAGCCATAATTTTAGCACTGTAACTCCTAGAGAGCAAGCTAGGGAAGTGGCTACGAAGAAAGTAGAGTACCGAAGCTTTACCACGCGAAGGGATTCATCCCCCGACATCATTTCTACCCTGACACCCGGTTTGGACAAAGTTACTGTGAGTGGGCTGGCAACCAGGGCATCGCGCATGAAAGGCTAATCAAATTTTGCAGTCCGAGCTGGAGTATTCTCCTGGCCTAAATCTCGAGTCCAAGCCCGATCAGGAATGCTGTGACGAAAGAGATTCTTCAGCTCATCAGCCCCCACCACGAGAGTTGCAGTCGGAGGAGAGTGATGCCGAGTTCGTGGCACATCCTACGCCAATAGCCAAATCTAAGAAGAAGAGGGGGCGTCCAAAGAAGCCTCCAGAAACAGAGGAGCCCCTGCCAATGAAACAGGCTGCAGGTCCTGTATCGGCCGCGGCTGATGGAACACCAGATGCAGCGCTGCAGAAGAAGAAACGAGGGAGACCTAAGAAACAGTCGAGTGATACAGGTGTAGACGGTGCCCCGCCTCCCGCCGCCACTCCCGTCTCTGCCGTTGTCCCTAGCAAAAATACGAGAGCCATGTTGGGACAAGAAAAGGCTTCAGCTAGGAATGATGGAGACAATATCCAAATAGCCGCAAAGCAAAGCTCAGTGGAGATGCCAAATGAGCAGGGAGCTGCCGAAGACGCCTCGTCCGCAGCAGACGACACGGAGCGTGTCCGGCATCAGGCAGCCCCAGGCAGCCAGAAGAACCCGAAGGATCATGCCACCAGCCAGAGCATTCCTAACAGGCCACAGGACGAGGACGAATCCAAAGGGCCAAAGCAACCTGCTGCAAGAGGGAGAGAAGAGAAATCGGGGGGTGACAAGAAGGGATCTTCGGCACAAGGGATGGCCAAACCCCTGTACAGGGTTGGGCTGAGCAAGCGATTTAAGATTGCCCCGCTGCTAAAGTCTGTACGCAAACCATGACGGAAAGCAGACGACAGGAACAAGAAAGGTGCATGGTATCTGAATATACTGCGAGTGGATATGTCACATCTATAATTAACCAAATCGAAATAACTGATACAGCTCAGCGGTTACTCCCTGGATCAAGAGCCGCCTCCTTCTCTCTCGAGAAGAAAAAGTGCGGTGGTTGGTGTGACCCGCCAAGACTATGACGAACGAATCATCACCAGAAGTAGAATTTTCGGGATTCCACGCCATGTACATACGCGTTGGGTAGAGATGGGGACGACGAGATGCTTGCACATGGGGGACAAGGTTACGGCTGTGGTGTGCAGTGGCTGAAAGCAACACCTTCTCGCAAAAGGCTGCTCCAGGGACACGATGAGCCAATGGCCGCAAAGGCGGATAAGCCTCTATTGGAGATAGCTTAGGTGCCTAGTAGGCATTTGGGCATGACCAACGTCACTGTGCCTAATTGGCGCTGAATCTAAGAGGCCAGGTCCTTCTCCATACCCAGGCCCATCTCGGATATGCAGAAGGCCTGCATGGCTACAACAGACTGGTGAGCAAGCGCCACTTTTTCACGTCATTCTCAGACATGGGTTGCGTCCGCGGTCGCGGCAATGTGAAATGAACAAAGTTCAGGGTAATAAATCCGACAAGGTCATGTCAATGTCCAAACGGTGCTCTCCCGTTGGGGCCGATGCGAAAAAAACAAGTGGTCAGTCGAGCAGTGGGGAAATTCATATGACATGATACTGTAGAAACAACTGTGACTAGCGAAAATCATACGGATGGCGGTCGTGGGAAAGATCCTCTTGCCGGCCTTTTTACGTACAACAAAAGCTCATCAAATGAGCTGGAAGCACGCATCAACCAGTGCCAGCCTGCATACCGTTTGTTCGTGCAACCTAAATCTGTACGTTTGAAACACCCTGGTCTGGGATCGTGCGACTCCTCTTACTTTTGTTTCAGTCGCATCAACTCCGAGCGATGAACCCACGATGGAACACTTGGAGACTTCGGCTAGCCCCAGACCATGGAAAGTCGATTACACTGCAGCACTAGTTCAAACTATCCATAGTTTGCCCCGAGAAACATGGCTCTCACTTGGATGAGCTGCAAACAATAAGCCTTAGCAGCAGTCTCAACTCTCCCGATGAACTAGATATGTGGACATTCCTTCAAGCTCTTGGGGCTATCTGGGCTATTGTTGCGGGTCTTTGGCTAGTTGCTAAAACCTCAATCGACACGGCCAATGGTACGGACTGTCCGAGCCACAAACTCGCCTAACGGCCTAAAGCAATCCATGTCAGACCGGTGTCAGTACGAGTACGATGGCAGGCTTGCTTCCTTAGAATAGGAGAGAAGAGGCATGAGAAGTGCTCATGCGACAGATTCTCGAGCCGACTTTTACGTCTCTTCTCTTTTTGGGTCCACCAGCTATCGTTTAGGACTCGAAGGGAATATCAAAAACGCGCCGCTCAGCCGAACTCTTCACAGCTCCAGGGCCCGGTTTCTAACCACAAGCATCAGACGGTGGCAGTGAAAACGAAAGAGCCCCAGACGCATTGATTTGACCGCGAACCAGGATCCGCATACGGCGTGGTTACCGTTGACTATCTACTGGATTCTTTTTTAGGGCTGGCCACCTTGCCATGGGATGGCCAAGTTGACCAGGGGCTTGTTGGAAGCGCGCGCAACCCTCTGGCACCCTGTCACCGCAAAAATCCAGATATGGACGCATACTCGCTCGCAGCATGCGCGCGTTAGGCTTTTACCAACTCCCCGCCGAGATACCGGCTTAAGCTGGGCTCCCGAAAGGTTACATGGTTAATACATACGAGGCAGAGAGGCACAAGGCACATGCAGCCGCAGACTGTCACCGACCCAAGGATATGAAAAGAGAGCCACCCCGCACTAAGCACAAAGGGGATGCGGGAGGGGCTGCCACTGGTCAAAGAGAGACGGTGCCGAAAGGTTTTTGCCCCACGCCCAAGCCGACTGTCTTGTGTGTACTGGGACCTTTGGACAGATGGAATGGCGTCTCTGACGATGGCAGGCGACAACCCTGGCTGGTATTGGGTACGAACCCCTGGCCTGCCTCTCCTGTGCCGTGTATGAGTACCTGCCATGTAGCCGCGACCTGTCCGGGGCCTGTGGCGCCGTACTGGTACTACGGGTCATACGCCAAGTTGATCGATATCTCTCTACTAGTAGTAGGTTGTTAGTGGCCCTGCTTGACTTACAGACAGCCCTCTTTGTCTCTACTCCTCCGCAGCTTCTACCAGATAGTCGCGCCCTCTTTTCTCACCTCGAGCTTAGTAAAAATTTCTCTTGTTTTGATTTTGTTTGTTCCCCCCTGCCTGTATCGCTCCTCGACCAACGCCTCTCTCGACCGCACTGTTTCATCTCTTTACCCCTGACGTCTTGGGTCTTCAAATCGCGGTGCCTCGGGAGCTACGTAGGTAGCCATGGCGCCAGACGACACGGCGGATGAGAATGCGTCGTACCGTTACCTGAGCACTCGCGGACAGGATAGTGGTGTATGAAGACACTTCCCTAAGTCTCTTCTTCCCCAAGCTATCCTTCAGCACGGATTTATTTTATTCGCTGCCATCCACCGTCTATACGTCATGCCCTCTGCAAAAAGCTGAGAACTCCGACAGCATCCTAGCAGCTAACAGTTTCGTCTCTGTGCCAGTTTTCATTTGAGGAGGTCGTCCTGAACAGTGTTGCCCCTGATGGCGGCTTATACATTCCTGAAGAGATTCCGCGTGCTACTGCATGGGAGTCATGGGGAGACCTTAGCTTTCCAGAGCTCGCTTTCGAGATCATGTCCCTTTACATTTCCCCCTCCGAAATCCCTCCCGCCGACCTCAAAGATATCATTGCGCGCAGCTACTCGTCCTTTCGATCCCCAGAGGTTACACCATTAGTCCAACTCAAGGAGAACCACTACCTCCTCGAGCTGTTCCACGGCCCTACATTTGCTTCCAAGGATATCGCCTCGCAGTTCTTGGGCAACCTGCTTGAATATTTTCTTGTCAAGAAAAACAAAGGCAAAACAAGCATCGCAGGTACGCCATCCATATCGCCCCACGTGCCACCCGTTGATGTCATCCCCTAGAGGGTCACGTATACGTACAGCAGTATTACGTGGTGAGACAAAGGCGGGCATGGGACTCTCTATGGCCATAGAGACTCGCTTATCCTTTATGATGAATTCTTCCTAGCAGACCGACATCGTCTTACCTTTGTCGGTGCCACCAAAGGCGACGCAGGCTCTGCTGCCGTTCATGGTTTGAGAGGGAAAAGGGACATATCCGTATTTGTCATGTTTCCCCAAGCACAAATCTCACCTGTTCAAGAAGCCCAGATCACCACGGTGCCGGACGAAAATGTATGCAGCTTAGCCGTTGCCGGCACCTTCGATGATTGTCAGGTAGGTTGCTACCCTGTTGTCCTCCCGGTCTACGCTTGCATGCATTTATCCTTGATTTGATTTTCTTTTCTTAACTCAAGGCATCTAGAACATCCTGCGCCGCCTACAAGCTGATAGGCAAGCCAACGAAGACTTTGACCTTGTCAGCTCGAGGAACTGGGCTCAGATCCTGGCTCAGATAGTGCTTTACTTTTACTCGTATTTCTCTCTTGTCAAGAAGTCTGCGTCATTCAAGACTGGCGATAAGGTCCGATTTGTGATCCCAACAGGCAAATTCGGCAGTATCCTCGCCGGATACTTCGCCTTGCACATGGGCCTCCCCGTCGACAAACTTGTCATCGCTACCAACGAAAATGACATCCTTGATCGCTTCTGGAAGACGGGTCGGTATGAGAAGCAGCGTGTCGGCCGTGGCGGGCATGGCGTTAAGAAGACTCTCAGCCCTGCAATGGATATTCTCACTTCCTATAACTTTGAGCGTCTGCTATGGTTTCTCGCCTGCGAGTTTGCATCTAGCGCAGGCATGGACCATCTCTGGAACCAGAACCAAGCTAGTCAGGAAGTTTATCAATGGTTCCAGGACCTCGACAAGAAAGGAGTCTTTGGCCCCGTATATCGCGACGTTATTAGGAGCGCTAGACGCGACTTTGAGAGCGAGCGAGTCACGGATCAACAAACCATCGAAACCATCAAAGCTGTTTATCGAAAGTCCGGATACGTGCTGGATCCGCACTCTGCAGTTGGCGCTGCAGCAACACAAAGATCGATGAACCGTACACATGCGAACACCCCACACATCTCTTTCTCGACGGCACACCCAGCTAAGTTCTCCGAGACTGTAATAAGGGCACTTCATGGCGAAGATGGTTTCAGCATTGTTGAAACAAGCTTAACGCCAGCAGAATTGGCTGACCTCGATAAGAGAGAGAAGAAGATAACTGTAGTAAATAACGACTGGCAGAAAGTTCGTGAGATCATCAATGCTCGGAATAGCAACTGAGTCACAGCACACTAGAGTTTACATCAACGCCTTGGCGTGAAACGAGTTGCTGGATACTCAACAGGGCGATCGCATCTACATTCTACACGGTCACGGATCCCTCGCCGCTATTTAGACAGCAGATTTGGTAGGATACGGAAAGGAAAATCGGGGGACAAGGAAAAGGTTACACTATCGCTCAGGAAGGGGAATGTATGCCACGAAAGGTTTTTCAATGGCGGGTAATCCTAGTTAGACACTTCCTATCTGTACAGTCGAGTATTCCACCTAAACAATCTTGGCCTATGCAACGGCCTAATTGTACTCTCAACTCCTATTAACCAACACTTTGGCGCTGAACCACAGTATAAAGTTGGGGATTGATTGGTATGTATCATATTTTGTAGTCAACTGCAAGATACAGTCACGCAGCGGTCATCCACTGTTAGTCACATATACAATGAAACACGCCAGAGGCTAAGAGTTGGCTAACAGATACTCTGGAATCATCACGAAGTAAAGGTTTTAACAGATGTGCATTTCATGGTATTTATTTAGTTTCTTCCCTCGTCCATATTCATCAAGACTACATGACAGACCCTGTGCCAAAAACAGCTCTCCCCTCTGCGAACTTTCATCTCTCTTGGCGCTAACGAATACTACTCTGTCATAATAGAATGAGCTCGTAATATAATATGCCAAATACTTCGGATAAGCTTGAATCATTGGCAACGGCTTGTTTGGTAAAAAACGGGGGTTGGGAGCTCAGAATAAATAACGACAGAAATGAAAATGGGAGGAAAGAAGAAGAAAAAAATGACAAGAGAACCGCAAACGCCACAAAGTTAACTATGAGGCCCATATTCCTAGGCCATGAGAGAAAACAAAAAGGATAAAGACGGGGAAATTGGCTTGTACACGTGGGGGGGAAAAAAAAGAGCAAAATAGCATCAACAGTTTTTCCCCGCTTCGTAAAACAATTCATCAAGGCTTCTCGTCGTCGAGGCTCTTGATGCGCTTCTTAATGATTTCAAAGGATGAGAAGAAAATGGCGTTGACGGCGCAGGACCGGATCATGGAGACGCCCAGGCCGCGGTACATGTGACGCTTGAAGAACTCGATCTTCGGGGCCGGTTCGACCTTTTCCCCGCGTGAGTAAAGTAGGGCGTTCCTCTGGTAGATGCTCTTTGCTGAGTCAATGGGGTCTGTATTGGGTGGCTTCGTTTAGCTGAGAGTTCAATGTTTTGGAGCGATATGTTTGCAGGAGATACTCACAAATCATGGCCCATGATACCAACCCGCAAAGGCCTCCGGCGGTAACAACAGCCAACTTGTTGCTGTTCGGGCTATCGCCAGCAAATGTGGTTCCGAGTTGTTTTCCGCTCTCATACACCATAAAGTAGATGGCTGTACCCAAAGTATCACGCACTGCCCCCAGAATCGTATGAATTAGCAAACATAGAAGCAAGAAGTAAAACAAACCCAGGAATCCAGCCATTGCTGCGTCGGAAGGTACTTACAAAGATGTAACTGGAAGCCGGTATAGAGCCCTAATATCCCCCGATGCTTAATGATATTGGCCATAGTCTTCAACGTCCCCTTATTCTGATAGCTCTTGGCTACTTCGCGACTTCGTTTGCAGTCCCCAGAACGCTCCGCCAGCAGCACAGAAACCTGGGCGCTGAGTTTTGTGAGTTCAAACGGACAGGCCAAGAATGTGATTGCAGATCCTGCTGTAGCGCCAGCGGCACCAAAGCAGGCCACTGAATAGAGATTAGGATATGTTCCAGGAGTGCTGACGTGGCGGTGGATGTCGAAGCCAGACTTTTGTTTGATCCAGCCGGAATAGACGTGTTTTGCTCTGCGGTATATCGAGAAGGAGACGGTGCGTACGAGCGTGATGCTCGCCATGGGGGCGGTGACACCTGCAATAATGTGAGGTCAGATGGCATTCATTGCATTGATAACGTTATATCTATCCAGACGACGGGGTAAAAACTCACCTCGAAAGAACCCCGCCAGAGCCTCGGTGCGGTATGTGTGCTTGACGCAATCCAAAAAGCCTCGATATTGATACGTCTGCATGCGTGTCTTGACGCTGTCGAGAGGGAAAGCGGCGAGGGTAGAGAAGACGCTGGATGTGCTGGCAGCGACCTCGATGCGGTAGCGTTTTATGAGCGCGTTGGGCCATTCCCGCTCTCGGTCTCGTCCCCCAGGATGAGGCATGACGGCTGCTGCGGAGCGACCTGTGACATCTTGGTAACCACGCTTGACCTCCGCGCTCATGCTTCTGGCAATTGGCGTCCGGTCACAACGCGTTCAGACAGCGGTCTCGTATGAGGCCGGAGTCTGGAGCGCGGATCGCAGCACGGCCAGCAGCCAGCAGCCTCTTGTCCATCAAGAGCCTCGAACGCAGGGTTCGGAGGGGTTGCCGTCGCAGGCGGACGATATTTCAGCGGTGGTCGAGAATTGGGAACGAATGAGTAGTCGGAATGGTTGTCGGAAAGAGAAGACGGAACCGAGTTTAGTTTCAGGAGCGTCTGTACGAGAGAGAGAGAAGGGGGGCGGAGCTTGAGCCGGGCTGGACTTGAAGTGAATTCGGAACCAAGAAGGTGAAATGGTCGGATGGAGATTGGAATGGAATTGAGTCAAGCCTCAAGGCGTCTCTGGCGATGATTCGGATGCAGGACTGCAGATGCAAGATGCAAGAGCCGGTGCCGGTTCCGCCGCCTCTGTTGTCGTTATCGTTGTTCGAGCAGCGTTGCCCGCGGCGTCAAAGGCGGCTTGTTGCGCCCAATGGCGATGACCAGCAGTCACTGATGAATGGCGATGGCAGCAATGAGGCGAACCCGAGCAGCCCACGACGCTGGAACCGATTCCCAAGCACAGGCGACCTGGTGAGGGGGGAAAACTAGGCCCTTCGACCTGAGCCCATCGTTTGGAGTTGATCAGATGCCGACGGGGAGCCGCTGTGGGGAAGCTCTGGCGGTGCTGCTAGGGCATGAGGTCACAGCGCTGCACTGAGCCGCCATCCGACCCCGCAATGCAGCCCCTCGGGCTACCTGGCCTGCTATTGATGCTGCCATCAAGTATCAATGCTCTAGGGAGGGCTCCGGCTGTTATATTGATACTGTCTGTACTGTTCTGGTTGGCCTCTGTATCTAGTGAGTGGCATGTCTCTTTTGTCATGGATCACATGCCACCTTTTTCTGTCTTGTCTCACCCTGCCTGCCTACAGTCCCCCCAATAGACGTCTAAACCATTCATCCCAATACCCCAGATACGAAGCCATTTAACCCCCCTCCCAAAGCATCAAATACAGATATCCATATCCAGCTCAATTGGCCTCGACAGCGGCCCGTTTCTGGGTGGCTGCGCCCGGGAACACTGCCATGTGTTTGGCTGCTGCTCAAGGACGTCATCAGGCGGGAGCCAGCTTATCATAACAGGCCTTGGTTGGACTGAAACCTTGCCAAAGCATGGCCATGGCCAGTGACAATACACCGCTGTATCTGCATCTCAATGCAACGGCACTGCGTCATATGTGACTGATATCAAATCTTGCCATTTCTGACCGCTTAGACCGGCATTTGATTTGACCTTGTTTATTTATTAATTTATTTATTTTTTATATCTTTTTTTTTTTCTCTTTCTCGAGCGCCCTCGAGGGGAGCAACGTGGACAAACTAAATGGCAGTCTCACAGCCTACTCTGAGGCGCGTCCAATGCTGAATAAAGGCCGAGATGGCTAAATGTTTATATATATGCTTTTGATAATGTAATGTGCAAACAGCTCATCGAGTGCTCCCTACACTCTTGGCATATCTGCTTTGTTCTAGCTGCATTTTTTGCTTGCTTGCTTCCTTGGCAGGCCTTTACGGCCTCGGGGAAGAAAAGCTTGGCTGCCATGTCCTCCATTTATCCCCTTCATCCTTCAAGGCCCTTCCTATCAATATCATTTCCAATGTGAAACTGATGCGGTACTATTCTATACGGGGCAAAGTAGACTAGTAGTGTGAGGTACGTGTACGACTGCCGCCGCAGCCACCCACGTATCCAAGGTAACGAGCTTTCTTTTACGAATAGCAAGTCGCCGCGGCCCTCCTGGCGACCATTGGTCTTTGTGGTCCCAGCAGGTGCTCGGAGTTCCCTCTCGCAGCATTTCGTAGAGATGGGGGGCTTGAAGTCTCCTCGACTCTGAATGTTCTTCCGTAGATGTTCAAGACGCCGGTACTTCTTGACCAGCCTGTGTGGGTTCCTCCGCATCTCCAGTAACGTTGTCACTGCTCTCACCATTTCCAACAGCTTCCTCTTCTTCCGGTACAGCCACCGGGAGCACCCCACCATGCATAGCAATGAGTCGTTCCTCTTCTTTCCTCTGTCGGATAGCTTCGGTCTCACGACGCAGCTTCTCAAGATTCCAAGTATCGTCGTCTTCATCGTCGCTCTCCGCTTCGGAATCATCATCCCTCCACTTGCCACTCTCAAAGAGAGCACGACCAGTGTTGTCCTTGGCCTTGCGAGCCTGTTCTTCGGCTGCCTTCTTGTCCAAACGTTCCTTCTTCCATTTGGCAAAGGTCTCCGGGGTGACTGGTGTCAGGGTTCCAGTAAGCTTGTGGCGCTCCGATTCCAGGAAATCTTCAAGAGTCAAAGTCTTGAGCGGTGATTTGTCAAGCAATGCCTTCTCCGCTGCTCTCTGCTCCTTTGTCTTGAGAACAAATCTAGAAACACCCAGGTTAGTAAACACCAGAGATTGTGAGATTGTCGAATCCAATTGACGTACCCAGGTGGGAGAGCGTGCTTATACATGCACTTGTCACCACCGTTTGGACATATCCAGAACCAACCATACTTGCCATCCTCGATGGCCTGGATGAAGAATTTGCACACTTTGTCCGTTGTGGTCTTTTGGTTGCCCTTCTTCGACAGGACAACTTTCATCAACTGCTCTTCAGTCCAGTCTGCAGAAGTCTCCTCCTTCTTCTTCTCTTCCTCTTCTTGTCTAACATCTGTGTATAGGTTCTTCTTTTCTGTCTTTCGTTCGATGCTCAAGTCGTGAGCAAACTTGCACTTCTTTCCTTTTTCGCAGTCGCCCTTTTTGTAGAAGATGCAGACGACTGTTTTGGGATCCACGCCGAATGGCACCTTTTGAATCTGGGCTGGCTTATTCAGAAGAGCCGCCGTCTCTCGCGCGGCGTCTTCTGCCGCCTTCTTCTCCTTCTCACGCTGGGCCTTTTCAGCGGCCTTCTTCCTCTCTTCGGCACTACCACTGCCCTTCAGGTTGGCCGTCATCTGCTGGATTTGTCTCTGGGCCTGCGCTCCCTTCTTGTTCTTCATTCCAAATGTTCTATCCTCCACCAACTTGGCGGCAGATGGCTTCTTGCCACCGGCTGGCTTCTCCTTCTTCGGCGGCATGATGGGCAATCGATGGGCGATGGGCGATGGGCGATGGACGCTTCTAGTGGGGGTGGAAAAGACAATGAGAAGGCGGTATAATGTAAAAAGTAGATGCGCCGGAAAAAACAATCCGCCAAGAGTATTTGATTATCCCGGAAGCCCCTCTCTTCCTATCCCCAGAAATATCCTGTCAAAGGAGGGTCAAAGAAGTAAGAAATGGAGTTTAGGTTTTTTTTTAAGCTGTGGCGGCGATTCTTCGCTGGACACAGTTGGGTCTAAGTTTGGTGGGTTGTTAAAGTCAGGGCGGATGAAGTCACTGTGGTCACGTGGATAGTCTCCATATTTTCCACCGCTTGAGGCGTCTGAGTACAAAGTACACTGACCTCTCTCATCGGACGGGCTAAGCCGCATTTAGATCGAAGACTAGCCAATGCAACACGTCGTCAGCCCGAGCTATACAGATACAGGTGTCCTTCTAGCAGTGTTGCGCCGAGGGCTGTCAAATCCAGAGCTTTTCATCACGACCATACCAGCGTCCTAGGTGAGCATGGAATCGCTAATCTGGCATGCTGCGCATTATCTCTGAATCACAACTGACCAATTGGCGCTTCTTCAGCCTGTAGATTGCGGTATTCCGGTTAGCTCAAGCCTAGATCAAGCTCCTGCTCCAGCGCCTTCAACATGATTTCCGACGACGATCTCTACAAGCTTGCCATCTTTCTGGGCTCCATTTCCATGTTGCTCATTGTGGTCTACCACTTCCTGGAGGTAAATTCAGAAGACAAGGCAGCCGCTGCGGTAAAGAAGGCATCATGAGGGTAGCAAACGACATGGAGAAGAAACAAGTGCAATAATACGCCATTGGCGCATCGAGGCATCATGCCGCATACAATCGCACGAACGAACAAATGAATTGCACGAAAAAGTCAAAATGTATCTGAAAGGACAATTTTAGCGGGACGACAGAGCGAGAATTGGGAAGTGTCTTCGAGTTGGTAGCGGGACATTGAGAACAAGAAATGCCAGCTTTTGATACCATTTTAAAAGGCAGAGAGCAGGAGAGGCTATGAGGGCAATCGGCATAGAATTACCACGTCCAAAAACATCTCAATCGATTTTTGAACTTCCTCAACGGTCCCAAACGTTGACTGGCGCATGCATCGAGCATACACCTCTCTCTTCTAGATGCCCTTCAATCCAGACACTAAGCGATGACACACCTTTGCGGTCTGGTTATTCTTCCCACCGGAAGTCAGCCTATAATCACCCAGGAAGTAGTTTCAAACAGTATCAGCCATGCATCATCGTATAGACAAGCATGTGCCCATGTGTTATGTAGAGTGTTAGTAGTGTACTATTTATCGTCCCATCCCACGAGCACCAGTGCATGGAAGGATCCGATGAATCTCACCCCCCATACATCAGTTATGAGCTCAGCTATAACAGCAGTTTTTACTGTCTAAGCGCCAATGATAATGCTCCTGCAGACGTGACTACCAAACAGATCCCGGCTCCCACCCGCTTCTCATCTCGGGAGGTTGAAGCAGGGAGGCTCGAGATATGTAGTCAGGCCCCCATACAAGGCCCGCCTCATTACTATCATATTCCCCAAGAGATCGGTGGCAAAAGCTTGTCTGCCCACGGGATCTATGCACATATCGCCTCCAGCAATACCCACCGCCAGCAGCACGCGCAGATGGCCATCGCGGGCTTATGCCAGACCTGGAATTGCTGATTGCATTAGTGGCCTGGGCTGGCCTGTCTCACCAAATCCGACTGCATGTTATTACTACGATAAGTCGAGCTGGCTGACTGATGCGACGACTGTCTGCCGTTGGAACGGGAAAATATGAGCTGAGGCCTGCCGCAAGGTACGAGCGCTTCCGCAGTGCGCTGTGGTTGGCGCCAAGTACCTCCACGTGCAGCCTATTAGAAGGATTCAGAAGGGAGGCCCCCTGTTTTCAAGGCGCTAGCAGCCACCGGCAGCGCTGAGCCTCTCTCTCTCTGACTGTCCCAGGCACGCGTTCCTGCGCCCGTGCTTATTTACCCATCGCTCGCACTCCCCTCTTCTCTCAACCTCGCCTTTTCTTCTCGCATCTCCATTCCAAGCCCCAATTCTTGTGTCTTCGCATCCCGCAAGCACACCCAACCCTCTCTTCATCTTCGACTTCTATACCCTGCTGGACTGCAGCCGGTTTTTTTTCTCTCTCCTGTCACTTCTTCCAACTAGTTTGACTGGGAAAAACGCGCCCTTGCCGAAGCTTCCTTGCCTCGTACGCTGTGATCGATCTGAGCCACCGTCGACAAACCCCAGCTCGCGCATTCCTTCGGTTAAGCCTGATTGGAGCCGCTTCTCGCGATTCTACATCCTTGATCATCTATTCCTGATTGACTGCTACCTTTGTCAATCTTGACCAGCCGCTGTCGACACCGCTACTCGACAGTTTTTCTTCCGCCTACATTTTCTCACCAAGTTCCATCAACCTCCAAACTCTTCATCATGTCTACCAAGCTTGATAAGCCTCTTGACGAGATCGTCAGCGCCAAGCGCCGCGACTCTGTTCGCCGCCGCTCCCTGCGACGATCAACCACCGGTCGCCCTGCTCCTACCGCCCCTGCCGGTGGTATCCAGAAGACCGCGGCCAAGAACTCTCGTGGCTCTGCCGCAAAGGCCACACCCATCAAGGCTGCTATTCCTAGCAGCGACAGCAAAGTCATCGTCAGCAACTTGGTATGTTGGCCAACTCTCTCTCAACCAAGCAGTGTGACAGTCGCTAATATCGCCCAGCCCAAGGACGTGACGGAGAAGCAGATCAAGGTATGTTTCCGTTGAGACCTTATTCGTCTCCGGACTTTGTTCGACGTTTTCTTCCTCGCCGTGCTTGATTCATCGAGACGGCCATCCCTCTAAGAGGCTTTGATACTGCCTTTGTGGCACAAGCCTTTGTACTGCTCAAGTCTCCTTCCTTTGACGGCGCTCGTTTCACAACGGCACGCGCACCATTGGCAAGTCGAGGCCATCCTCGTTTCGCACAAAGGCTTCGAAATACCTGGTCAGTATTTATGAAAGCATGCGATAATCTCCTTGAGGATTGTGGCAATTCTCCCACAGGCGCTTAAGCGTGGTGGTCATGAGACACCGCCTTTGAGCAAAACAGAAATTTTGCTGGCACTAGTCAGTCAGTCGGTCGAGCGAGCAATGCAGTGGGCACGTATATCCAGGAACCTCGTATTTCATGTCAAGGGCCTATCTATTTTGAGCGCAGTTGCACTTGAGGGGCTGTTTCAAACAAATGTCGGTGGTTGGGCGTCATGGCGGATTTTCTTTCATTCACTTGTGCATCCACCAAGGCTATAGTCCGTCGGATCACACCTGCGGAATCTTTTGACGCCCTTGGTTCTTTCTGTTATTTGCTTTCCTCTGGGGGAAATAACTGCTCTACACTCTTTTGTGCTGCATCCTGGTTTGCTGCTCACTGCTACGCTCGCTGGTCTTCTCACATTTTCTATTCCATCGAAATGGTTCTGGGACTGGATCGGCAAAATACTCGAAGTCGGAGACAGCATGTTTATACAACCCTTCGCTTCCGCTTAACTGACACTACTTGCTCCCTAGGAATACTTTGTTCAATCTGTCGGCCCCATCAAGAAGGTTGAACTGTCCTACGGCCCCAACTCCCAAAGCCGAGGTATCGCCAATGTCACCTTCAGCAAGCCTGAGGGTGCTTCCAAGGCACTCTCGACTCTCAACGGATTGTTGGTCGACGGCCGTCCCATCAAGGTAAATCATTACTACCAAACAGGAACTGGGGTGGTGTAAGCTTACCATTGAATACCCAGATTGAAATCATTGTCGGAGCTGCCCAGGCCGACAAGGTTATTCCCCCGATTAGGACTCTAGCTGAGCGCACAACGTTTGTCTCTCCGACTCAATTTCCACAACAACGAGCATCAGCTGACTTTTACATAGCCAACCCAAGGGCCAGCCCAAATCTGCCGCTGGCAAGAAGCAGAACACCACTGCCACCAAGGCTGGTGGTGCCAAGGGAGCCGCCGCGAATGCCAACAAGAAGCGCCGCGGCCGTAATGCCCGCCCTGCCAAGAAGACTGCCGAAGAGCTCGACTCGGAGATGGCAGATTACTTCGTTGGTGCCGGCAACGCTGATGCTGGTGCCGCTCCGGCTGCGGCTGCCGCTGCTCCCACCAACGGCGATGCTCCCATGGAGGATGAGATTATGGTACGTTAGAATTCTTTCCAGCAGTGAGGACGCGGCTAATCATGGTACAGTAATGACTATACTTTACATTTTTCATATGACGGGTGATAAGGCAGGCGTTCCATGGGGACTGTGGTTTAGATATCAATAAACGAGAAAAAAAATTGAAACTGGCACAGCATGCGCTAGGGTATAATGCGCCATTCGAAGTCGCTCACAGAGATGTTGTTGCTACTATAACAGAATGTCTAGGGGTGGGTTAGGAAGCTTTGGAGTATGACACCAATTATCTGCTTTTTTTTATTAATTTTTTTTACCGCTATTTTCCTATCACTGGACTTAAGCATGCAGTCGGGTGCTGGCAAGTAGTTTACATACGAATAATATGCGATACCCGGCAATGTAGAGTGTCTTCCAAGTGATTTAAGCTTGAATGAAAGGAACGGTGTAGTTGAGTATGAGTGTCTTCTTGTTAGCAACCTGCTGAGTCTGTGGGCGTTAGTAATGAGAGAGGGGAATAGTTGTCAGCAACTCAAGTTACCGTAGTTATCAAGGTGCAGTTAAAGCGAGTATAATGAAGGTATGAGGAGGAAACACCTTTTAGGAGGGTATACAGAGTATCGAGTTCTTGGATTATCTACTGCTATCGCTATTTTCTTTCAGCATGGCTCCTCTTTTGTACACATGACATTGTCTGCTAATATTGATTCTCGTTGTCTAATATCAGTCACATTGGGGACACTGGTTGTTGGGTAGCTGACTAAAGGTGCTGCACAACCACTCTCTTAAACATATACGCTGAGCTTGAGCCTCAAGCTTGAGCCTCCGCAGGTCTTGCAAGAGTTGAAATCTCAACAAATGGCAAATAATGGGAGCAGTACACTGGATCATACAAGCATGGAATGATACGGGCTCTACCCAAAGGCGAACTCCAAGCCTTAAAGTCCTTGCCCGAGACACCAAAAAAGAAGACTGGAAAGGAAAGCCCTCCGAAACAAAAGAGGTATTTTAGATTTAATTGAATTTTTTTAATTTTAAAGATCCGTACTCCCAAGTACTTGCCGTCGGTCCCGAAAAAATGAGGCACGCCAAGATCCGTTTCCAGTGTATCTCATTAAATGGCCCATTTACGCCTTTGGTGCGGCCTCGCCCTCGGCCTTCTTTTCCTCGTCACCCTCAAGCCCGGGCATGTCCTCGTCTTCATCCTCAGAGTCGGACTCGGGGACTCCAGAGCTGCTGAGGTCGGGCATGCCCTCCAGGCCCATGCCGCTCATGTCGGGCATGCCGCCAGCGCCGCCTCCCAGCTTGGAGAAGTCGATTCCGCCAAAGTCGCCGCCTAAAGAGCAAGAATAGTTAGCCTTTGAACGATTGCAGAGTCGAGAATAAAGGGGGTGGTCGAGCAGAGTGGTGCTGAGTGTCTCAAAGTCACGTACCCATTCCGGGCATGCCGCCTATTTCATCATGTTAGACTCGATTATCAATGTAGATACAACTGGGCATCTTTGGTGTCGGCATGGAATTACTCACCCATATCTCCAAACTTGGCCATGTCCTCATCAGCAGCCTCGTTCTGCTCATCCTCATCAACCCACTTGTCGAAGTCGGTCTTGAGGAAGTGGAGCTTCTGGGCAACCTTGAGCAACCGCGGCCAGTACTCCTCCTTGAGCTCCTTCTTCTGCAGCTTCATCTCAATGTTCTTGGCAGTGTGGTTAACACGGCTCTCAGCGGGGTCGATCTCGGCGTAGAGCTCAAGCTCGACATGGTACTTCTTCTTAAGGGTAGATGAGGTGCCGGTGAAGGTCACGCCGGTAGGCTTCAGGTCCAGCTGCAGGTCTTCTTTGGGGACGTCGGGGACGGAGATGGTCAGGTAGATGAAGTTCTTAGTAGCGTCAGCCACAGAGGAGCGCTGGGCCCAGAGAACTAGAGATTAGAAACAACAACGTCAGCTTGGATTGCACCGTAAAGAGCAGCCGCCAGAGCGATTCGAATAACCGGAGCAGCATAGAAGCGTCGCGGTTACTGGAAGCAATAGGGCGTGATGTGATGGGAGAGAATGGGAGCGTGTCCGGGGGCAGCAGACAGCGCGGCTGGGCAGATTAAGGTTAACTCACCTTCGGGAGTCAACGTCTCAGCCATGGTGTGTGCGTGCGGGGGTTGGTATTAGGAGTTGAGGTTGGTTGAAGACAAGAGAGATTGGCAAAGCCGACGAGAGCTGGTGGATTGGGAATATGGTGGATGCTAAAGAGAGCAAGGAAGTGAATAGGTAAGGCTGGACAGGAGCACAGCAGTTTGAGTGAAACGACTCAAGGCAGTTATGGAAAGCGTCAGAAGGCAAAAGATTTGGCGGCAGGGCTGATGAGGGGCACGATGAGGCGGTACCCCTCCCCAGCGCGGCGGCAGATGCGTACAGCAGGTACCGCGCTAACGCCTGCATTTGCCATAGCGTGTTCGCATCTGCGCCACGCCAGCTCTTTGTATGAGCAGATACAGCGGATTACATGGAGCTTGTCAGCATGGTTGAAATTCAACTCCAGGCCAGTGACGAGATGTAGAGGGTTCAGGGCACTACAGCTCATCATAGAAAGACTCTAACCGCTCAATCCTCTCGTATCCGTCGAATAACCGAATTTAATTCAGTATTCTTCATAGCATCTCCCTTTTGACTTGGTCAATTCGCTTCAATACTTTGCTGTGCTGCGATATTTCCCTTCTCGGCGACAACTCATCAGAGCTTGCGGCGGGGTAATGCTCGGACTGGACTGGCTCAAGCCACACTGTGGCTGGGCCCAGCCTCAACCCAGTGACGAGTGACGAGTCCGTCTTCCCAAGGCTACCGTCTTTGAACCTTTTCCATCGAGATAAGAGATTCCCGTCACGACGCATATCCGGCCAAGGCCTCGGCTCCTCCAGCGCCGTCTTTGTGCTTCTTTCTGCGGATGAGATAGACTGCGACCTTGCGTCTTGTTCAGCATTGGGCCGCGAGCCAGCGTGCGCAGCCATCCTCCCGTCATCGCCATGGAGACGTTTAAATCCCTATTCGTAAAGCCGGATCCCCAGCAGCAGGTACGGCGCTTTGTTGCGTCGCAGATTTTTGCCATCTAGATTCGTCGGCCATGGACTTACAATCTACAATAGATGCGGAAATGCAACGCTCTGCTCCGAGCCAACGTCCGAAAACTCGATCGCGATATCGCTCAGGTCAAGCAGGTCGAGATCAAGACCAAGAACCTCATCGTACAAGCAGACAAGCGCGCTCAGCGAGATCCCACGAGAGCCAAGCAGGCGCAGAAGGAAGTTCGGGACTTTGCGCGCGAGCTAGTCCGGGCCCGGAAGACGTCGGCGCGGCTGGTCACCTCGAAGGCGCAGCTCAACTCGGTGCAAATGCAGGTCAATGAAGCCTTTGCCGTTCGTAAGATTGAGGGGTCTATCCGAGCCAGCGTCGGCATCATGAAGGACGTCAACACTCTCATCCGATTGCCCGAGTTATCCGGCACGATGCGAGAACTCAGCGTCGAGCTGATGAAGGCCGGCATCATCGAGGAGATGATTGATGAGTCGCTGCCCGAAGACATGGATATGCTAGGAGAAGATGAAGAGGCCGAGGGTGAGATTGAAAAGATCCTGGGCGAGGTCCTCAAGGGCAAGCAAGAGCCGTCCCTCCCGGCCACGCCAATCCCCGAGCCGGAGAAGTTGGCGGCGGAGGAAGAGGAGGACGAGGAAGATGCGGAGGCAATGATGGACCAGATGAGGAATCGATTAGATGCCCTGCGCAGTTAGAGCAGGCACAAAAGCCGTTTTACGTCCCGCAACTTGGATCATAGGCAGCGGTGTTTGGCGTCTGGTTTTCTGGGGTTGCTTGACAGATATACAACAAGTACATACATAGGTAATACTGCCCTTGGGGGCCACTTTGCCCCGTTTTCATATACATTCTGTCTGGGCGGGCTCCGACGAACCACCTGGCTGGAAAGACATGTGACTCCTCTGTGTTGCATAATCGAGATGCTTGTGGTCCCGATTTAGTGCCCCTTGTGCCTGACGCCATCTGGGCACGGGAGAGCCATGCAAGCCATCCGATGCTCTGTGGATGTGCGTGTGACTGTCCCCATACGGAAGCCGGTAGTTACATACATACTAGCCTAGCAGCAGAAGCATGGACGGTCGACAGCCGGCGCACGGCCAGTGGAGTTGTACTTGGCTGTCCGTATTGGAGCCGTCACGGCTTCCAATCTGGTACCGAAAAGTGGATGCTGAGGTTGATCAATACGGATCCCGGTGAGGGAGAAGAAAGTGGCCCCTTTCCACTTGAAAGGATAGACTGTGGGAACGAGAGCCACAATACCGTCCCAACGGTGAGCACAGAGACGATTCTTTCACCGTGGACATAGCAGGGAGGAAATAAAATACTCCACATGTTTTTATTGCATCGATTATATCCCGGGTAGGTGAGCTATCACGAACGTGTGTTGATGAACTTTGCCAGAACAATTGCCTCTGTGCCATTTGTAAACTACGTAAATACACCGTTATAAACATCCATGGATATCAATTACTATTCGATCAAAGACAGGAACAAAAAAAAAGTGATATGGTTGCGCTGTGTCGAGAAACCAAAAAAATGCGTCATCCGGAACTCGAATCCGGGCCTCAACTTTTCAATTGTCAAATGGAAGAGTTGAATCCTAACCCCTAGACCAATGACGCCTTTTGTTTCCAATTGGGAAAAGCGACTCCAAACAATGACTAAGAAGGGCTCCCCTTTTCTCTCTCCTCCCCGCATAATTCTTCCCTCGCCTCGATTGCAATGGATACTCAGTAACCTCAGGCAGAACCCGAAGAATCTCCTACGCCTGCGTGTAATAATCCGGATTCTCCCCGGTTTCCCCGGGCGTGCTTCCGCGGCACGACAGCGCGGCGCAAAGAAACCCAAGTTTTCGGGCCAACTGTGGGGACCTCACTTTAAAAGCGCCAGGGGGGACCCGTGTTATTGCAGGCAATTTAGGAATCCATACCCAGGACCCAACAACAGAGCGTGAAGAGAAAAAAAGGTCCTCGGTGAGAAGAAACAGCGCCGAACTTTTCGCACGCGGGACCCAGAAACACGGGACCGTAAATAGAGGGTGTGTATCGAAAACCCCTGGAAGGGCCGGCGGACCGAGCTTGGGGAGAGAGAAATCTTGGGCTGCTGGGCTACCTTGTTTGACATCTCGGTCTTTTTTTTTTTTCTTGGGACCGATTTTGAAAATAGCTTCTTCCAATTTCCACATCGTGATGGGGTCCAGTTCGCCTCTTTGCTCAGTCGTCCCAAGAATGCGGTTTTCACGGCTGGTTAACGCCGTGCTCCAGGCAGCTGGGCCATTTCATTTCTCTCCTGCACGACATGTCGCTTTTTCTTCAGGGGAAGAGAACGAGAAAACATGAGTTATCATATGAGACAGCTTTTGAGGTCGGCGATTGCTAAAGGGCGAACAAGACTAACAATTACCGTAAATGGGGTACTCGTAAAGAAGAGGCAAAGACAGCTACTACCTATCACAAAAGACTAAACCACCGGGACACGATCCGGAAGGCTGGGATTGGCCACAAGGCAGCTTTCCCAGATGCTACATGCAAGGGGCCGCGCGACTCGCGACGTTCCATGGCGTTGGGATCTAACAAAACCCTCCCCTTGAACGAAAAAAGCAAAGCAAAATAAGGGACCCGTGCTCCAAAAAGGCGTTCGTCCATCTCGTCCACATGCCTAAAGCGGATAAAACCACGATCCATGTCGTGAATTTCAAGGTTGTCTTTTGGGAAAAGCAGGGGCCCGCGGCCGGGGAAGCGCTCCCGAGAAATTGAACGGAGCCCAGAACGCTACGCCGATGCGCCGCACGTGGGGATGCGCTGGGCATTGAAGAAAGGACGGGATTTGATTACTTAGCATCTTGCAAGGACCAAGCCACACTTTTGCTTTTGCCCTGGGTTTCATTGTCCATTGTGGCTTGGGGTAAACCCGGACCGGGCTGTCAAATTTCCTGGGGAGAGATGAATAAGCTAGGGGCGTGCCGCTCTCTAGCACCGGCCATGGTAGCATTGCCCAACTTCTTTTCGAAACCGACTAGGACAGCCTTCATTACTCATTCAACTCGGGACTTGAGTCGTAGCGTCGAGGCAGCAATCACACACCCCTCCCCTCCCCTCCCCTCCCTCTCTTCTCTCCCTTCCCCTTCATTTTGACGCCATTTTGCTTCTTCATCTTAGTTTACCCGAGCGAAACCCGAACTTTGCTCCCAATTCCCAAGAAGCCGGAGACGTCTCATTTACCGGCCTCGGGGAACAGAGGAAACACACCAAGACGGCGGTCCGCGCCAACCCTTGACTGGGCTCTCTCTGTCTCTTTCACATGGCTCTTAATTACTAGGGCGAGCGGATGTCAAGGGCCAAATTTCGGTGCCTAGCCGTCGGCTTGCTGGAACTCTTTACCCGCGGGACAGCCGAGATCTCTTGCTCGTGCTTGTCACCAAGGGCATTGATCCTTTTCCTTGGGTTTTTGACAGTCATCGCCTTTTAACCGTTCAATATTGACCGAGGCATGGGTACTCTGGTGACGCAATGAGCCGCGCGTGGGAATGGCGTCGCAAACACAAGAAAGGTAGTTATTCAGCATTGAGAAGCTCGCAAGTTTCTGCGAACCTCACATCAGCCGCGACAAAGAAAAGAAGCCATCATGGCGAGCACCGAGCACCGAGAAAGTCCCAGACGCCACTGACCAGGCATTGAAACTTGGAGCCCAGCCAAAGGATAGATAGTTTTCTCAGTTTCTCGCCGGATTCGGTGTGGTCGTGGCGCCTTTCTTTTTCCCGCCCACGGGCGAGTCTGCTCTGCCATTTAGCCGGGCGTGAAGAAAGCTGTCAAGGCATTCAAAGCCGAACTTCGTTGCCGACTGGACGGGAAATTTGGCTCCACTCTTTAGAATGTTCGAAATTCCGCAGAATGTTTCCATGAAGACGGACCGGCTCTCGCTGCCATGACTCCGGACATGTGCTAAGGTAGCTGACAGCTGGCTATAACCTCTCTGGTGGAGTCGAGGAAACGGACCGTAGTGTCTATGTAACGACGAACTAGTGTCCGTCCTGGCGATTCATACATCTCCTAGGGGTCCTTCTTCACCTTTGTTCCCCGTTCGTCGGTGCTAGACAAGGGCTGGCGCCAAAGCAAAACAGCACACGATGGAGTCGCATGTGTGTGTGTCGCTGATCGTCCCCCCCTCTCCATCTCCGGAAGATGAAAATCCCACCTCAAAGTGGACTGGGTTGGTGCCCGAAATCTGTTGGAAATCGGGCTCCACGAAGGCATGCACGTGAAGCAGCGCAATGTTCACCTGATCGAGTTAATTTAGCAATTGGCAATCCCAGCATACCGAGGACCAAGCGTCTCCGTGGTCAAAGAGCCTGCAAGATAGAATTGTAAACGGCCTACGGGGTACTTTTCGGGAAAATAGGAAACCTTCCATCTCGGTTGTCGCTGAAAAGACAAAAATTCCAATAGTAATCAACGGATATCGACATGGACATGTGGCTTATGTGGTACGGAGAAATTCCTTCCGTGGGTGAGATAGAGAGAGCGAGAGCCAGCAAAGAAAAATTTTCGCCAGTTTCTTCCCGTCCGTTTACGGAGTACCCTTCTGGGTAATGCAGTACTAGACTTGGAAACGGCAGCTGTCATGCCGTTGGCTTGGTTTGGGCTAGACCACCGGGGAATAAAGAGAGTGAGTGAGAGAGAGAGATCAAGACATGGATTGCTCTAGTTTTAGCATTACATACCCTTTAATCCTTCACCGGGGCACGGTATCGAGCATTCCGCTGCATGGGAGCAGCAGCAAGGATGGTCATCAACACCCCTGGACCCAACCATAAGATTGCACTGATCTGAAACGAAAAGGCACCGAAGAATCTTTGGAACACTGGCTAGACGGGGGTTTGCTTGGTCTTGCTTGACAAGAGAGACGCTGGTTCCGGTCCGCGGGAGTGGAGAGCCGGGAATACCGCCCTCCAAGGGTCCTACAGCAAGCACAAAAAAGTAAAGAGATGGCGAACGAGAGCAGAAAAGGAGCCTAGGGATCCGGGCCGGCCCTGGCCAGTGGAGAAACTCTCTGCTCTGCTGGACGATTTTCCGCGTGCTAAGTAATTTAAGCTACTGGGTATTGTAAAAAGTCTGTTCCATCAAAAGAAAAGATCCGTGCTCCCTTTTCCCTTCTGGCTGGAAGAAGGGCCTTTTAGGCGACGGAAGCGGTAGAAGCATCGAGTCGGCGGTTTTGGAGTCGTGCTCGTGCGGTGTGCACTTCTACTCTACCTTACCTTACTCTAGTTTGTTTCCATTGGGGGGGACCCGGTGTGGTGTCGCGTATGTCAGAGGTGCATCTTGCAGGAGCGGTCAGAGCTTGTGCGTGCGTATCGCTGAGATGTATGCAGTGCGTGATGCATGCTGCAAGATGCAGTTGAGTCGGACTCCATCTTGATAGATAACGGACTGGACTGGACGTTGACCGCACTGCACGCAAGTCAGGATCCATGTATCGTACTCTATGCACGCCCTATCCACCCAGCAGATACAGTAGCGAGATGCCGAGCCCACTCTATGCACGGCCAGCATGGCAGACTGGGGGGAGAGAGGGGAAAAGAGAAAAATTTTCCTTTTGTAAAGGGTTTTGTGTAAGTCGTGGGAAAGGAGGAAATTTTTGTTGATATTTTTTCAATTTGACCTTCTCACCTTGGTCCCCTATCGGTGGTTGATGCGCGGGTTCCGTGCCCTAGCCCACCCTCGGCTCTGGAAATGCCCCGGCGGCGATGTTGAGCAAAGAAGCTTGGCAAGGGATCTACACGCCTTACGGGTAATATTGGGAATCACGGAACAAGCGTGTACTCAAATCGGGCAAGTCCAATGAGTAATACTACAAAGATTTGGAAATCAATCTTCTGCTGTACACACGCATCTTTGATTGCCGCGATGGAAGTTTCCGTGTTATTAGCAATCCGGCGGTCGGAGCGAGAGGTTAGGGTGCCTGTGTCATGTCGTGACGCCAAAACAGGTTGTGTGAGCCTTGGCCCAGTGTGACTGCGACTGACGTCAGAGAAGCTTTTTGGAATACTCGAGACTCGACGGAACTGGAGGGTGCCCGACGGCAGCTACGGAATAAGATTGCATGAGTACGTGCATTCGCTGACCAAGTGGATGGTAACCGCAATATCGTGTAATTTAGTAGATGGGCAGCCAGCAGCCAGGTGCCATATTCGGTATTTCGTGCTCCAGACATAGGGTAGCACGTGTACCTCCGTACTGTTCCCAAAGTACGACTCCTCGAGGGTATTCTGATACACTGGAACGCTGACTGGGAGGTGATAGCCTACCTAGATAATGCAGGCATGCTACGTAGCACGGGGGTCCGCCATGCCGGGATGCCAGATTAATGAATCTGACTGTAAAAAAATCTGGGTGCCGAGGCGGCGGCATTCCAGCCCGATAGAGAGATAATGTAAAATGGGGGTCGGCGTGGCATCGGACTGTACAGTAGCACTCATAACCAGTAGGATCACGACAGCCTTGCGAACATGATGCGAGTATGTAAGCTGCCCCCGGACTCCCGAAAATGTAATAATAGAAAGGATGCTTGTCCAGGTAAAAAGAGGCGCCGATGTCAGGCTCTCGGGGGGCGTGTCTCGTCTGACTGCGAAAGCTCGCTCGGTGCTGTCATCGCACAGCCATGGGCATGGCATGGGCATGGCGAGATGGCCCCCATCCAGAAATAGCAGTGGCCGTTTTCGATTTTTCCCGGAACCATGGATGATGACTACGACATATGGCTGGGCTGTCTGCCTGCCTGCCTCACGATGAGGGGGGAAATGGCGGTGCACGAGAAAACAACACCAGAGACTGGCCTGACTCATGAGGGGAAACGGCCAGCTGGCGGCGTCTCCCCTCGCAGCACGGTGAGCTGTCAAAGCTGTCCAGGCGCCAGCGGCCAGAAAAGATTCCCAAATCGTCGTGGACACCTCATCGCATTACCGCCAAACCCACTGCCTTAGCAGGCACACGTCTCCCCCCCAGCACTACCGGGGCAAACGATGGAGGTGCCGCCCAGGTAGCACCACAGTATTATCGAGTGCCTTATCATGTACGTGTGTACTCGTATGGGTTGCTTGCGATCAGAGGACCACGATCAGGCTGCGACACAGGTCTTGACCGCCTGGACAGTTTGCCCAATGGCATGGCGCAGACGCAGCTGGTGGGCGGGCAGCCACAGCAAAGGGCGGCATGACTGGCGACAAACTGTCGAGCTGGCGACGTTAGCGACCTGCCGGTTGGAGGAGGCGGCAGGACTCGACTCCGTATCGCCGTCATGGTACATGGAACGAACTGCCTCTGGTGCTTGCGTTTACGAGAGTTGAGACGAGGAGGAGACGTTCTAGCAAAGCAGTTGGGCTACTTACGACTCAGACTTCGAGGGGAGTGTCGGCCCGCTACGAGTCCACGTATATCGTATCGTAACCAGCAACCGTCCACCCCCAAAGTGGCGCTGAGTGCGCTGGTCTGGCTGCTCCCCCCAACTTTGCAAGCCCAAGAACCCTTGCGTGGCACTTCAGTCCAGTCAGCACTCAAGCTGGTTTGCCCAACCAGTGCCTGGTGCTCGAGCACGGGATGTGCTGCCTCCGTTAGTTTATCGCGGCCACTGTCCATTACTCCATTCTGCCGGCCTGGGCTGAGCTGGGGGATGATGCCATCCAGTATTACTCCGTAATGTTTATTGTGTGCTCACGGTTATTCTCCGTCGCGGCCCGTTTTCTAATTCATCTCACCTACCTTGCCTGGACGGTAATCATCTCATCCTCCTTCTGTAACGAGGAGCCTGTCTGTCCGTTTTGGGTATGTGCCTTCTTGAGTTTTGCTTCTTACTTTTCGGTCTCCTCCTGTCATGGTTGCTTTTCGGCTGGTTGCTTGGGTAAGCGCTACTTGTTATTAAAACATATCAAATCTTTTTTGTCTTGCTTCTTTCTTGCTAGACGACACGGGTTACGAGATGCCGTTTGTTGTCTGAGTCCACAAGCAGGAGGTAGATTAGTGTTACCATACTAATACCACTGAGGTAACCAACAACAACATCAAATCTCAAATGTATCAAGAGTAACGCACAGTAGTGGCCGGCGGAAGAGCCATCCGCCGACGACGGCTCAAAATGAGATTTACCCTTTTTTGCGATCTATCAGATTGCTAGCATCCCTTCTCAAGGGGACGAGGGAGGACAGGAAAAAGCAAGCTCGCGACGAGAGACACCCAGCGATTGCTCGATTCCGATTCCCCCAGACCGAGACAAGTGGCAGATCCAGCAAAACGGAATGCCGGGGAAGGCCATCCGTCGGCAAAACTGGCGCTGGTCTTTGTTGTCTCAGACGCCTCCAGGGCTCCCTGCTGGCTGACCGACCGGAAAGCTGGGGCGGTGTGCCCCGGTGCCCAACGGCGGGTTATGGCGACTAGGGAGGACACGAAGGCACTTTGCATGGGTGAAGGGAGTCTCTGGTAGGGTAATTGGAAAGCTGGGGCATGAGAGACATGGGGGGAAATTGGCGATACCAAGCAGCACGTACCAAGTAGTAGTAGCAAGTAGGGCATGAGATGCGCCGCCGTTGACACTGACAGGCCAAGATGCAACCTGTAACCATGTTGATGTTGGCTGGGCCGGTACGTACCCCGAGCGAGAGCGAGAGCCAGAGCCCAGCCAGCCCATTTGAGCCTACCAGCTAGAGCACGCCCCTTCCGAGCGAGCCCCGGCAGCACGGGTTTCTTTTTGCGAGGGGCTGCTTTTTGCGACTCGGACGGCGCTCGGTCCTCCTGCTTGCTACCAAGGAACGAGCGCGGTGTTTCCCCGGACCGCCCAGCCAAGCGTGTGTCTCTGTCTGTCATCTTGGGTGAACGGTTGAATTGCTGTTGCCGCCGCGCCGGGTTTGGGCTGAGCTAGGTTCCGTGACACTGACACTGACACTGACTGAGGGTGAGAAGCAGGATGAGGGATGGGAATGAGAATGAGGATGGGCAATGGGATGCAAGATGATACGGGATCCCTCCGCGCTGATACCTGGATGACACAAGCGTGCGGTGCTGATACACAAACATCACGATACGGCCAGCGCAGCACAGCACTGCGCACGCAACAGCTACAGCTCGCCGCTTCTCGCAACGCAAGGGTCCAATCAGACCGCTGGGCTGTGGCGGTCAAAAACCGAGTTGCGGAACACCGCCATTTGCGTGTCACCTCTGCTCTGTGCTGTGTGTGCGACGGTGTTCCCTCTCCGTTAGTAGGGCTGGCAGTTTTGCTGTGCTGTGCTGGTGCTGGTGCTTGTGGCCCACGGATGTCCTTGTCCATGTCTTCCAGCCCAGCGGCGTGGCGTGGGGGGTGCGAAATCTCCCAAGGTGATGTTGCAACAGCACAACGGCAGGGGAGGGGGGTGGGCGGAACCGGCTTGCTGCAACCTCTCAACTTTGCTTTTGATAACCCCCAGCCCGGCAAAGCAATGACAATGGCTCCCTTGCACCATTCCCCCCTTCTGCCCCAGCGCCGAGCGGCTCTCCCAGATGATTCACACATGTGCCGCCCACGATGAGTCGATATAAGTGCCTCTGCTCCCTCCAGGCTCCAGAGCTCGGTCTGCATTGTCCGCCATCACAAACATCCTTTGTTTGCCAATATAAACACCATCACCACTCTCCATCCTCTACTCTACTCTACTCTACTGCTCAGCAGTCAGCAAACAAACAACAACAACAACAACATCCATCCATCCTTCGGCATCACTGACGGAAAATCCTCGTTGCATCCACACCACCCCACGGTAACGCCCGAAGCACACACACACACACACAATAGCAATCAACAGAAGCCGAGCAAACTCCACCAACCGGTCTTATCAATACATAAACCATCTCAACCCCAGATTTCTGGAACAATACTCCATAACACCCATCTCTCTCACATACACACAAACACATTCACAATGTTCGGTTCATACAGCTCATACAGCTCCGTGAGCACCATGTCTACCGCCATCGATATCAGCCCCTCCAACCTTCGAACTCGCGATGCCTCGTGCGCCTTTCCCTCCTGGCCCAGGCGAGAGTCTCTCTCCGAGTTCGACCGCGAGGAGCGAGCCACTTCTTTCCTCTCCGACGACGACCTTCTCCTGTCGGACCCCTTCGACAGTGACAGCCACAGCATTGCCAGCTCCAGCGCCTCGTCCTCTCCCATCATGATGATGCAGTCTCCTCCCCGCCTGACTGACGCCGAGGTCCTGGAGATGCAGCGAGAGAAGCTTGCTCTGCAGCGCGAGTGCATGCGCCAGATCATGCTTGAGAAGGAGCGCCGCAAGCAGGCCTCAAAGAAGAAGAGCCGCTCTGCATCCAGCGCCAAGAAGAGCCCCAAGTCCAAGCTTGTCTCCATGACTCCCATTTCCGAGTAAAACATCTACAACTTACTCTGCGGGTCATGCGCTGGCGCAAACAAAGGCTCTTTCTTTCTCACTACTACTTCCGGCTTTCTACGAACAGCCTCTAATAGATTCAACACACCTTTGAATGGTGTACATGACATTACGACTTTCTTCTTTCTATTCTACTACGACTCAGACCCGGCTGTGGTCTAAGCACAGCCACCCACACCAAGTGCGCTATCAATATGAATTGATTTGCGGCGCTTTCATGGGGAAAATCGGGATGCCGACGGGAGAGCCACGGTCCGACCTAATCTGACTCATCCTCCCGCCCACCACCGAGGCATTCCCTCCTCTTCTACACTTTCTACTACCGCGGCCAGATCGGCTAAACTGGGTCAGCCCAACACGGCTTCTTCCATTTCTCTTTCACAAGCCTTTGCAACTTTGGACCTTCACTTGATACCCGGATCATTTTCATATCCAACCCCCTCTTGGTTTAGGGGATCGTCGCAACGACAGCCTTATTTCCTTTCTCATTTTACTACTATTTAATTCTTACGACGGCATTATCGGAGTTCATTTGTTTTTTATCGGGCTTTTGGGTTTTAGCGATCAATCATAGCGGGCATTAGCCAATGGGAATTTCTGGATACCCACTTCCACAAGGATGAGCGACGGGACATTGGGACACATTACTTTAGATACATACTCTGGCGTTGGGAAGCCCTCCGCTACAGACGGACTCGGCACATTGGGAAACATTTTAGCATAGCAACTGTTTAGATAGCTTCTTTCTTACAAGATACCCCCTTATTACCAATACTAGTTTCTACTTTCCACACACAATACCTTTCTCCGCCTTTGCCATTCATGATTCATTGTATTGCCATGTGTCTATCCGCCATTAAGTGAGCGCCACGGCGTAAACTTGGAGCCAGAACGCCATTTTCCGATTGACCGCATTTAGATGCCCTTCGGGGACGTTCGGCAATGGGCGAGCTTTGCTGCCACCGGCTCTCGTAGCCCAGCCGCCCCCGACTTTCAGCTCTGGCACACTAACACTAACTATGACTACAGTACTACTAGCATCTTTCAGCGCCGCTCTTTCGCGCGCAAACGCATAAACGGTGCGCTGTACACGGACAGAAAGTCGGTGACCGTCTGCCACCACACGCGCAGGCCGCCACAGAGGCTTGCGGGCGGATCAATCAACTTGGGGGTGGTTTGGCTCGCTCACCGACCCAATGCAGTGCGACTCGGTGGCGCCGGGGGCTTTTTCGCATTTACGTGCCCTATTCGCTGCGTGCTTGTGTTGTTATTGTCACATGGGAGGGGTGTGTGTGATTCGATAGGGCCCCATTGGTGATTGATCTGAGGGCTTGGGTTTGAAGGCACGAGTTCGCGAATAGAAAAGTATAATAATTAAGACAGTAAAAAACAACAACAGGATTTGTTAGACTTGAGGGGGTGCGTGACATGGGGGGAGGGTTTGTGCGCGTGTGAATCATGACTTGAGAATTACTTTTTTTTTTTTTTTTTTTTTCTTTTTACTCAGGTGCGGAGTAAGTAAAGTGTACTCGTAATTGATAGCTGGATTTTGTCGCAGAGAGGGAACATGGAAAATGTAACGAGCGGTGGTGGTTGGATCGCTACGAGGTATGCTTTTTGGGCGGGCTGAGAAAACGGTAGGCTAGTGGTTGTATGGTTTTCGCTATAAGCTTGTGCTGTAATCTACGTGCAATGCAGGGCGTCGTGTCTCGAACCTCAGTTGTGATATCTCATTTATTTGCTTTTTTGCTTTTTGCTCATTGGGATTTTATGATGTGGCAGAAAAAACAACAAAAAATAGATTAACTGCCCAACATTAATACTTTGCTTTTCTTTTAATCTTAATGGTCTACTATTTCATGTAGGGCGGCCAGTAAATGAAATAAAGGGCTGCCTGATGTGTGATAACAACCACCGAACGTGCAGATGGGTTGCATGTCTAATGTACGATGTACATGAAGCACGATTTCGCGATCGATCGGAGGGGGGGGGCAGCACTCGGACATGAATGGACAGCGCGGCAAATTGCGTGCGGCTGCACTCTTTGCTGTGATTTGACGTGGCCATATACGAGTACATATTCGCTGTATGCATCTTCTCTCCCTCTGTTTCTATCTTTTATCTTTTTTTCCCTTGCATGCAGCGAGCAGCTGGGTTCACCTACATATGTGCGTTACAGCTGATAATGTCGGTGTACAGACAGACGCAAACCTAAAGCTTGGGAACGGGAACTTGCGCGACCGTGAGCTTTTTCGCCCCGGGGGGCTTATCTTTTCTCGTGTTCTCTCTCTTGTCTCTCATTGCTGCGCTCTTTATTTCTCCGTTGAGACAGTGATAAGCTGGGCTGGGTTGATCACACAGTAAGCCCTCGCTCATTCGGCGCACGCTTACTCATTCGTTTATTTGTGTGTGTGTGTTGCAACCACTTTATTACGCCGATACAAAACACGGGCTTCGGGATGTGCCACACCGGTGATTTGAGGTGCTGGTGAGCTTGCATAATCCTCCTGCTGGGTGTGGGTGTGTCTGGGCTGCATATGCAGGGTTGGCGAGAATCCTGTGTTTCCGGCTTGCTTTTTTTCCTTTGCTTTTTCGTGGTTTAGGATTGGGAGAGGGGTGTCGTTACTTTTTGCAAAAATACACTTTTCTTTTTTCCCTTCCGGATGTTTCTCTCCCTCTCCCCGACAAATGAGTTTCTTTTTGCTTTTTACCTATTTACCAGCCATGTCTTGGCCGCCTTCCAAGCAAGGTTACGGTACGGGCCTTCGCTGTGGGCCAGATAATCCGTACGGGAGAAGGGCCGGCTGACCCCGAGATTGGCGTTTCTTTTCTTCTTGTTTCCGTCTCCGTCTCGTCTCGCCTTTTGATAGCAACGTTGTACTTCTCCATCGGGGAGGGAATCTTTGTTAGTCTGCCCTCCTCTTCTCTCTTACTCTCTTTTTGCTGAGCCACCGTTCGCCCTCGGGAAAATCCTCTGTCCACACAGTCACAACACGTGAAAAAAAAAAAAAAAGGTCCATCCAATCCGTCAGCAATTCTTCCTGAGCGTTTTTCGCCCCCTCCTCCTCTTCTTTTCGCCCGCCCTATCACAGCCCGAATCCTCTTGGCTTAGAAGGGAGTGTCAAAGAGGGAACTTGCTGGGGGTTTGCGGCGGATTTGGCCAATAGGTTTGTCGAGATGCTGTACTGCCACCTTATTCGTCGCGGACATGTCGTCCAATTGCATGCATGCTGCACGCCCATTGGCTATAAATACTCAACCACGTGAACGCTGAGTCACTGCATTTCTGGCGTATCGTTTGTCTTGTAGGGCACATCTTCTTTTTTTAAACCACGCAAAGTCGAAAAAGCCCATTGCCAATACAATCGCTCATTGCTCATTGCGGCGTCGTAATCTGTGACGCAGAAATGTATTCGAAGTGGCCGCGTTTAGCGAAAGGGAAAAAAAGCCCAGCTTTCCCCATATCATCTGATGCTGGTGAGGCGCCTTTCAAAGTACCTACAGGCCCGTTTCTATGGAGTTCTAATTATACGCCCTGTGTGATGCGCGTGTGAATCGATGTGATTGGAACTGGGCGGGCGCCAACCGTAAAACGATCCCCCATTTTTACACTCCCATTCCTGACATGAAGTTTGCGTGCGTGGTTTTGCAGCATCGATCGTATTCAGCAATATGAGATGTCAGGAAAACGACATGTTATAGGTTACAGCCCCGTCTCAGCTCCGTCTGAAGGAGTCGTCAAGGTCACAGATGCAACCTAATCGGCAGCACAGGGCTATCCAAGGACATGAAGTTCAGATCACGACACCTGGGGGGAAAGGCACGGCCTTCCTAGTTGAGGAGGAAAACATACGCACAATGTCCGCGAAGGCCTCCACAGCGGTAACTAATGCCGCTGTCATTATTGCCGCTGTGATTGATCAAGGCCGTCTTGTTAGACCCAAGCTACCGAGATTGATCACATGTTAGCTAAATTGTTCAGAATCATCTACTGAAAGCCTCGGACTCTGGCCAATTGTTAGCCAGTAGCTTCTCCTGTGGCCGAGTGTTGTAATGAGTGGTTGATAATTTCTCTTTTAATAACGCAAAACTGGAAGCTACACTCTTCATATGGACACTCCATGGAGGTGGATTCACAGCTCTAATGGGTGATATCTGATATGATGTGTGACACTCTTGTGTCCTTTGCGTAAAATCACTTTATACACTTATCTTAGTCTTCTTGATGCCCGCGTCCAGACTGATCTGGACTTTGAGCAAGTTGGGGTCATCACGCCAGTTCTATCGTAGATTCGAAATGAGAAACGAAACCAGCCATTAAGGGACCTTCATCTATTGTTGCCCATCTTTAGAAGCGAGCACACCCCCTCCATCAACCAGTTGAGGAAGAGATATCTCATAGCTAATCGCCTGATGTCGTTAAGATGGGTATACCCATTCATGAGGCATTAGACAGGAACATAATATATCACTTTATATCATTTCAACAAGCAAACTCATTCTATAGACCATTACATTAAGGCTTTGGCACACCCTTTTCTTTGAACCAACTCTCAAAGCGTGTAGAGTCAAGATACTGATAAAATAAAACGTCGATAAATCATGGACTGTGTATTGTAGAAAAAAAAAAAGGCTCACATTATATCACATCACGAGTAGATTTCCTCCAGTATCAGAAGGCAGGAACCTGAACTGCTGAAAGAAATCTGCTATGCTTATGTTATAAAACTGCATATACGAAGATGTATAAGTTCAGATGGAGACACAGCCTATACTGTATAGTTAGTTCCTAATCTTTGACAAGCTGCTGGCATGAGCAGCACTTGGATCTACACACATCACTCACACCTCCTTGTTCAACACATCAGGGCCACACTGTCGATAATGCAGAATGTGCGCCATGGGCTGGATAGAATCAAGGTCTTGAGCACTTTGGGTATTGAATGTGCCGATAGAAGCGAGAAATGGTTCAAGTGACGGCGAAATCGCGTGCCTCTCTTCCCTGCGAAGTTTGACATTTATCAACCATGAGTCGTACCCTTATTCCCAAGAACATTATCCGTCCTATTGCTTTACTCATTAAAAGTTTCACCAGCGGTATACTATTAGTAGTTTGACGATTTGGTATACTCCCACAAGTGTCTACTTGTGCCTGACAAATTCTCGTGCTGTCGAGACGTGACAAGAAGTTGGCGAAACATGTATGTAGATAATGGAATCAAGCATCAAAATCACTCGAATGGCCTTTTACTCTTTACAAACGTGTTTGCTTTTGCATTTCACCTCATAGGTAACGAATGTGGCGATAGGACATGTCAATAATTCATCGAACCTATAGCAATAAGGGAATGTATTCTTGACGTTTCTTTACCGTTCAGTTAACAATGAGTAATGTTCTACAAGAGCCACCTGGGCTGGGAGTCGTTGACTTATTCGAGCTCATCAGACAACATGTTAAAGTGTCTATTGCACAAATACAGAATAAAATCTGGATAGAATTAATGCTGCACAAATAGTCTTACTCATCCTATGACACTATTACACGAGACAAGATAGAATTGGATCTTGCTCTTTGGTGGAAAAGGGCTTGAGCCACGAGGTCAGGAACCGAGACTCTTGTTCGTACTTCGTCATGATTGAAGCGAAACCGGACATGCCAGTCACCGGCTGGGTCAGGAACAAGCTGCCATCCAAGGCATGCGGGATGGCAAGGGTGGCTCGGACTCTTACTTCACGTCATGGATACCTTGGCTCTTGATCTCGTTTGCTTCACCGCACTTCAATACTCTCCGCTCTGGTGTGACAAGACGATAACGGACCCCCCTCAGCTTCCATTCTAATCCTTGTTCAAGAAGACTTCGGAAGACACCTTGGCATCCCAACGTATTCGTGGACGTCGCAGATTGATTTGATGAATGGGCATTGGAACACCAGGGGAAGCCAATATTAGCGGTTTGTGCGTATTATTTCATTGCGGCAGCAGTATCCTATGTACTAGAAGCTTTGGCCACTTTGCCCTGTCTCGGAGTATAAAATGTGGCCGTGCCATGCTTGACGACCTTTGATGAATGTATCCCGCGAGTGGCGTTCCGGCGATAGTGACTGTAGACATTGCGTATGACAAAGAGGAAACTGAGTATAGTAAGCCAAGAAAAAATACTGCGTCACAAGGTCACAGTTCGACAGGGTGCGGAAAGAATAGCGAGACTAGAGTCATATACGCTGACAGGTTTGTTGTTGTTGGGCCTCAAGATATTCCCAATCGAGTAAACTTGCTGTTGGTCGCCCAAGGGACCAGTGTAGCCGGCGCCTATGTCTCATGGGGCCATCACTACTCCGTACCAGGATATATTGGGTGCCTAGCTGTGTGATATATACGGAATACGCATGTCTAGAATCCTTCGTGTGCTTGTAGTGGCCTCGGATGAGGTGGGTAAATACTGTATGTAGTACAATGGCAGTTCAGTCTACCAGCAGCGTTGATGCAGGAGAATAGACTTGCAAGTGGAGAGAGGAGGCTGATATGGATGCTAGCTTGGACGAAGGCGTGATAAGACTCCAAGACATTTCCAAGCATGTCGCACGTGTGCCCTCAAGTGTTTCGTCACTGTGTACAGACAAAGGTACGAACAGAAGACGTTTCAATGGCCATCCGGGTACGCCAATTCACTAGGATGATGCTGTAACAGAAAGAGTCCGCACCAGGGGTTGCTTTGAAAACAAGATATACCTAGATATAAGCCGGCTTTGGAGATGTGATTGCGGAGCCGACGGACATGGAGCTGGGAAGCTTGTTAGCGCGCCGATTTGAGAGGAGGCTAGCAGTTGAACGGAGTTTGGACGAAATTGCGATACTTGTACTCTGGGATTTGGTAGGCCGAAATCCGTGTCGTGAATCATCTGATGCTGCTGTGACGGCAGAGTCGTGCCATGCCATGACCACGGGCGGCGGCTCGGAAGCTGTATCGTATCGTGTCGTGTCCGTCTTATGTCTTGTGTTGTTCGGGTCTCGTCTTTGTGGCTGAGGCACAGAATTGCGTTGCATGCGATTGCTTAATTACAGTAATTACAGTAATTACAGTGCGGGACGGACTAGCACACAGCCGAGCTTCAGTGTGTCCAGTCTTGTTCTTTTTGTGGTCTGTTCTCTCTGTCTCGGCGCGATTCTCAAGCTCAAGATGAATGAATGAGGTTTGCATCCCTGATCCTGGGCGGCGTCTTTAACGGTCTTAGCGGCCGGGACTGAGCGATTAGACCCCTGCAGGCAGGCGTGATCGAGCCGCCGATTGGCCAGGCTGCGGCGCGCACCTGCATTTGGCGCGCCCAATCAGCAGGCGCGACACACCTCGGCGCTTCGACAGCTCTTGCCATTGAGCGCCTGCGCTGGCCGCCCCACTCTGGACCGCAGCCCCAAATCGCCAAAAGCTCCAGCCATGCTCCAGCCATGCATCTGGGCGCCCCCCCTCTGGTTCGAACGTCTCCAAGGCCCAACTTCAGGGCCTGAAGATGCTGATGATTTGTGGCGATGAAGTGCTGCATCGTATGGAATCGAATCGACTGTGGCAAAGCAGAATGGACGAACCATGGCCAGGGCTCAGTCTGGCTGCGGCGGGCGCGAACGAACTGGTATCACAGCACAGCACGGCTGCAAGGTACCGTGCAGTCACCCAGGCCCGGCCCTCGCACAGAGGCCAGATCGCCAGCGTGGAACCACCGATGCAACGGTGAAAGGCGCCGCAAGTCGGGGTAAGAGAAGAGCCCCGGTTGCTAGACGTAGTACGAGGGCTAATGGCGCAGGCGTATCAGTTGGTGCTGTTACGAAGACTGCTCCGTACTCACTTACAAATGTTGCTCCGGGCAAGACATGACATGGGATACGGAGTCGACGCAGTTCAAGTCGAGAGCTCTTCGACACCTCGATGCCTCTGGAAGCTTTGATAGGCCCATATCCAAATGTCTGGCAAGGGTCGCGGGCAGCCTGAGAGGCTAAGCAGGGGGCTTCAACAAGGGATTCTACTCCAGCAGCGGTACATGGCCCGCTAGCGCCTGTACATCACCTGTCTTCAATTCGTCCGCCTCGAGGATCTGAGAGCCCATGATTCCCAGTCCCAGTTGACTCTGAGGCGACTAGCAATCGCCATTGCCTCGCCCGCCCTTTTCGCCTCACTGCTTAGCTGGGCCCACCGCGGGCGCACGCGCGTAGCAGACGCAGAGCCTAACTTACGGCGGCTGGTTGGGACGAAACGGAGTGGGAAGGGGAGAAAGAAAAAAAACGAAGAAGCGAAGAAGGCTGCCTGACACATGGAAGCGATGGCAGCGTTGCAACGACGTCTGTACCTGTTACTCTCTGCTCGCTACACGCCGTCGGTAGCGAGAGAGGTAGGTACCACTACCACGAAGCAGCACATGGCCAGCATGTTCTATTTACCAGCCGTTGATGCTGCAGATAGCTGCAACACGGAAAGCCCAGGTATCTTGTCGGCATGCGCATGTACCTGGGCTGCGTCGACGCGCATTGGCCGGTCCTTAGCTGCCGGACCGTATCCGCTCCATCCCAAAGACGGCCGTTAGCAGCTTTTGCACTCTAATTTTATATGGCAGCCAACCCCATCCATTGACAGGCCTCAACCACGGCCGCATAGGCGCCATGCTCGCCTGGCTACTCTCCATCGGACCCATCACACCCCAGCCTGCTCTTATTACCTACCTATCCAACCCTCCTCTCCAACCTGTCCATGTCCATCTAATATTCTGGAGCGACCTTCACCGTGCGTGAGTGGTGCATGTCCCTACCGGATGTACAGGTCTTAGGTTGCTTGTGCGTCGTTTACAAGTAGCCGTTCTTGCACTTGGGCCGCTCCGATATTTTCTTTTACCTCCTCCTCCTTCCCTCCCGCCATTCCCATCTGTGCTGTTTCACACAGCTTGCCAAGGGTCATCAGAGGAGGATAGACAAGGCCTGAACAGACCAAGAGAGAACAGACGGAAGATCCGTAACGTCTTTCTTTGTTTCCATCAGCGTGACCACCATTACGCATCAAGCCAAAACTTCTCCTGCATCCGCCTGCATCACCTACTACTCCCAATCCTCCAAACAGGAGCATCCCCTAGGCGGCACGAACAAGCGCCGAGCTAATCAGATCAGCCCCTCCCCTAACGCTGCCCGGCACATCACAGAGAACCGTCATTCTTCTTGCCTACAAGTTTGTTCTTTATATGCAAAACCGTGACGCTGCCCTCTTTCGCTAGCCTGTCTAGCCTTCTTCTTTCCAACCTCACTTCGTGGCCTACGAGTACTACGGCCAAGCCTTGCATCGTCAAACCACCCTCGACGACACATCGTACCTCACATCTTGTCCGTCCTCGACCAATTCGACATTCCTCCTTCCCGAGCATAATAATCTTCCATCATCCTCGGTGGCCCGAAAGAAAACCAAGCGCCTGGTGAATTGCAGTGTTTGTGGCTTGTGTCCGGGAATAGACAGGAGCTGGGTTTCATGTGATGATTGATACCTAAAGAACGCCGCAGCTTGCCGCCACTTTGTGGGCTCACCCCAGAGAACGCTCTCAAGAGAGTCGGACCTTGGCCTGGAGACAGGACTGTGACACCGAAGCTGGTGCTGTCTCACGGGCTTGGAGTGCTTCGCATCTTGTTGGAAGCGAAACTGCCTCTGCGCTGGCAGAGGTGTAGGCCGACTAAACGGGCCAATATAATCTCGGACTTGACATAATTGGCCATCGTGGAAGCCTCGATAGCAAGACCGCAGCCATGTCTTCCGCGTCACATATCCAGACCGTGTCCAACCGGTCCGGCAAATCGTCGACCGCACGGGGCCGTCCAGCACCGCCGGAATTCGCACAAATGCCGAACATCAAGGACCTCAGATACTTTATCCCATCAGCCGCCACGGCAGCCATCTACCTCTATGCTCAAGGGCCAACAATAGTATGCTGTCATCACGATACTCTCACTATCGATCGGAGGTTCACACGGCACGTTGACGATGTTCAACTTCTTGCCGTGGACACCCAGAGCGAAATGGGCGCTGGCCGTTTTGTCGTGAGCTATGACGCCGGCCAGACCGCCATTGTCTGGGATCTGATGACTGGCGATGAGATATCTCGCTTTGTTTCGTACGAGACGCTTACAGTCGCCTCGTGGATGCGTAACGGAAACGTTGCGTTTGGTGAGAGAACCCGCATCATCCTCGTGTGGCTTACATGGCCTAGCTAACATATTGGCTTATAGGAAACACGCAGGGAAACATTATCCTTTTTGAACCAACAACATCCGAGCACATCTCAGCTCGGACGATTGACCAAATTGCAGTAACGGCATTGGCTCCTTCATCTGACTGTCGGACCTTTGCTATCGGGTAAGCTATCATCACCATTGGACGCAATGTGTTTGTCATGTACTAAACCAACCAACCTCAGCTACCAAAATGGATCACTCCTAGTCGCCACTCTGCAGCCTCGCTTCACCATCTTGCATAACTTGACGACTTCGAGAGGCCCATCACCTATTGTCACCCTTTCCTGGCATGCGTCGTCCTCGAGGCAAAAGTCAGATATGTTGGCTGTACAGACACACGATGGCGACCTGCGGGTCTGGAGTGTGGCCAAGTCGTACAACGCCGACGACCCCGCCAAGGTGGTCAGAGTGCTCCGGAGGAACGAGAACTTCCTGTCTGGCCCTAATTGGATGGGGTGGTCCAAGAACGGCCGTATCATCCAGTACTCAGATTCGTATGCCCCTCTAAACTGGCCACAGCCTAATAGCGCGGCGGCCTGCCTTCCATTGGCGGTTTTGTGCTAATTTATCAAACAGCGAAACGTTTTCGTGGGACGTAAGGACCAAGCATGTCACCAAGGACTCCATTCCCACCCTTGAGCATGTAAAAGGCCTGGCCGTCTACGGTCCTGGAGCCAGTCTTTTTACCATTGGACCAAACAATACTGTGCAGCAGTTTGACCTCAACTCTCCGGCCATCATGGTAGCAAACGTACAACACCCCGCTGGTGTTCTCCCACCATCGCCTCCCACCTCAGAAGAGACGGGGGGCCGATCAGTGCATTCCGCAACGACCATCCATACCTCAGAGTCCGAGTCTAGCTCTGTCCCTCTTGAGATGGGCATCTCTGAAAGCGATGACGACCACCTATCCCCTTTCCAGCGACTGGCAAAGCGCAACGCACCTGAAGTAAGAAACGAAATATATGACTCAGGCAGCCAGGCCTCCAGCCACTCATCCTTGTCAAAGTCTTCGGCAGGCTCCCGCACACCCGGCAGACAGGCTGGCTCACTGAGATCGCGAGGAATGACTGAGGGGACATACATCTCCGCTGGTTCATCCTTGAAAACCTCAACAGTTGGACGGCGGGACGTGGACAATTATTCGATGGGCTACACGCTTCCTAGCACGAGTGGTCCGTCGTTGGCCTCGTCCAAATCAAGACAACATCGCCCATCTCGATTGCGACACGAGGTGCCTAGGAGCCCTGATGATGCCAAGGTGCAGGACCTGTTCAAGTACACTCGCTCACGCCTAAGCGATCTTCCATACAAACATCCAATGCCCGCAAGCCAAACTAATCCTACCAATGACGATCTGCGTCGACAGATGCTCAGCACCATCTTCGGATGGAACAAGGAAGTAGACGACTTGATTCGCGATGAGATGAGTCGTTATCCCGCAGGATCGGCAAACCGCATCTTGCTCGCAAAGTGGTTGGGCGATATCGATTCAGACATCATGGCTGCTGGCTCTCAGAATATGACGTCTCAAGACTGGATGCTGCTGGCCTTGAGCGGAATCGGTGGTCAGGCATCTCAGCACAAGCTCGGCCGCGTCTACGTCCAACGCCTCTTGGAGAACGGCGATATCCATGTTGCAGTGACAATTATGCTTGGCATGGGTGACTACAATGATGCCATTGAAGTCTACATCTCGCATAAGAGATACATGGAGGCTCTCATCCTCACTTGCGTGGCATTCCCAAGTGTCTGGGAGCGACAAGCTGCCATTGTGCGTAAATGGGGCGAGTGGGCTGTTAAGCACGGTCAGCAACAGCTGGCGATTCGTTGTTTTGCCTGCACCGACCAAGAATCCTCGGAGCCTTGGACTTCACCATCAGCTGCTCAGCTCAACTTCCAAAACATCACACCGAGCATCCCCGAGATGTTGAGCCCTCCGCTGTCTCCCCCAGGAGTTCAGAGGGGCCCTCAGCGCAGTGTCGCCAAAGCGTCGGCGCTGAAGCTGATCACGTCGTTTGGAGACCCAAATCAAAAGTCCAAGTTTTACTCGCAGGCTGATGGCGGCCAAACACCTATCGCGGCCGGAGTAACACCTATTGCTGAATCGGCCATATCTCCCTCAAACGGCTTTGACCCTGCGACTGCGTTTCTTCGGCCATCGGGCAATAGTAGATTTAATACGCCAACATCAGCTCGCCCCGTCCAGGGTTTCAATCGTGGCCGATTACCATCCATTGGAGAGGCCACTCTTGATAGGAATACTCTAAAGCCCATTGATAACATCGCGAAAATTGTTGACGCACCCCCGCAGCGGGCGAGCCATTCCCGCAAGTCGTCCGCCACTCAAGACAATATGACGACGGGTCTTGCGATGCAGCGCGCTGCTACAGCCAGCCCCATGATGATGAGAGACCAGTATCAACGTGTCGTTCAGGGGTACTCGGGAGAGCGGCCACCGTCTCCTGATCATACCATCATGAGCAGATTACAGGAAGTCCACTCGACGCAGCGGAACGGCTCCCGTGATCGGATTCCCTCGCATCTGCATTTGCAGCTGCAGCCTCTGGCTCAACCGACAGACGCCATGTCCCCTGATCAGTCTGCCGCCTCATCTACTCGCTTCCACTGGCCATCTCGGACACGTCGTGGCACTGGTCCTCCTGTTGCCGGATCTGTGGCAGGCTCCATTACATCCACCTCGAGCGCTGGCCGGAGTCACAAATCGAACCCCCGGCACAGGGATGATTATATCCATAGCCTGGAGGCGGCTCAGAGTTACTCAAGGAGAGCTGGAAGCAGGACGAGGAGCAAAGAGAGGATGAGAGATGTGTCTGCCGGTCGCCATGGCAGCCGGGAGCGGCGAGCCAAGTCGCGCGATCCTTCAGAAGAGCGCGGTAGAGCTTCAGCCAGATCTTGGACAAAGGCCAAAAGATCCCCCACGTCCCCTGTACCAATGTCACCGGAAGACTTGGCCATCCTCAGCAATCAAACTTTTAGCAACAACGTTGAGCCCCTGACGATTCGGAAAGCAAGCGTAATAAGGGGTAAGACGGGTGGAAGGAGCCGATCGGCTCCGCGATCACCACCCTCGCCAGTGCCAATGTCGGCGACAGCTCTGCATTATCAGGGATCGGAGGATGAGGAAGATTTTAGAGCTGCCATGCAGGCGCAAGAAGAATTCAGAGCCAAGCACAGCAGGAGCGTTGGCCACAACATCAATTCTCCAGCCGTAAGTCGACGGGAATACGCGGAAAGCCGACGAAGAGAGCCAACCGAATCTCGAGAAGCCGCCCCAATAGACTTGAGCCACACTGTACACATACGAGCTGCATCTACCGAGCACGCCGGCGACTTGAAGAAAATGAAGGATGAGAGGCAGCGCAAAAAGGAGCAGGCCGCACGAGAGCTAGAAGAGCGTCGAAAGTCTCTTGCAAAGCGACAACTGGGTCCTCAAATCCCACACCCAAGCGAGATATCTCCTGGCTTTCCTCCGATTCTGGTGGAGGCCGAGGATGAGACACTCCCGGATGACCTCCCTCCTCGCTCTGCAACAGAACCTCCGAGGAGCATGTATGCGCGAAATGGACCACACATCGGCCTTCCTGCTACTCCCAAGGCGATGAGACTCATTCTCCGGTCGGACGATGACCAGTATGAAGACCTCACCCCTCCACCAGTGCCCGCAACATTCTCCCAGAAGTATTCCCCGCAAAGCTCACCAGGGTACTCTCCGCAATACTACACAGAGAAGAAGAAGGTGGTGCAGAGGGAAGAAGAAGACCTACAGCAACGACAATATCAACCACCGCCGCCGCCGCCGCCGCCACCACCACCACCTCAGCAACAGCAGCAGCAGAAGCAACAGGAGGAGGAGCAGCCACTGACACTGCTGCCATCGACCGTCTATCAACTGCCGTCAACAACTTATCAACCTCCATCTCGACCCATGATTCCGCGAAGCATGTCGGCACCAATCCCTGAGGAACCCTCTCATCAAACTCGTTTCGGGAGAAAGGGGAGTGCGAATGAGGGCAGGGGCCTCGATGACATTGTTGAGACAGAATGGCGCCGGCAAGTGAACAACCTGGTGCCCCCACCACCACCGCCCCCTCCTTCGGCGCCCGCTACTTTCTTGAAGGAGCTGCAACATCTAGCTATGCCTCCTCCTCCCCCTCCGCCCCCGCTGCCACACGTACGACGCCAGCCGCCCGTTGCTGGAACGTTGGCCTCGGGTATGATTGAGATTGTCATGGATGAAACCGATACGGAGGAACCCATGATGGCCGCTCCAAATGACGGCATGGTACCGGTGATTCCTCCTCCCGAACCGCCTGTCAAGGCCCACAATCGCGGCCGCAGCCTCGGAGAGGGCAGCCTTTCTGGCCGCATGACCAAGACGAACGAACGTCTCCGTTCAGGCAGCCGTAGCCGAAAGGAGGGATCCATCAGCATCAAATCACCCCCGCTTGACATGTACGGCGATGGTGGCAATTCCTTTAGCCAGCTTAGATCTCCTATGGCTGGTATTCCTCCTCCCGTTCTCTATGATCGAGACGCCATTCGATCGCCAATCGAGGGGCACGGAAGAAAACTGTCGTCGGCTGGCCTGCACGGTAGTGGCATGTTCTAATTTTGATAATGACGACCACACTAAAGGTTCCCCTTGCCGAGGCGCGAGATCTTTGCGCATGCCGATTTGGCGTTCTTGCCATGCTTTTCTTTGCTTCCAGTTTGGTTTTGGTTTTTATTATTCCCCAAGATGCGAATGCTATGTTCGTATCATCTTGTGAGTTCAAAATATGGGGTCGATGTTTTTGAAGAGGTTCTCTCTGGAGGGATTTATTTTCTGGCAGAGATATGTCATGACTATATTTGTTTTCTTTCTTTCAATTTTGCATGTTTTTCTTCCTTTTGCACCAAAAAAATTATATTCTTTCTGGTGTCTTTACATTGCACTTGTGCAATTCTAGAGGAGAACCTTTTTTTTTTCTTTAAACTTGTTTTATTTTGTGATATATGCATTAGGGGGTTGTTGTTGGATAGATGGCCTGTGGATTCGGCCTGAATCACATGCACGCGCATACGGGCATTGTATATCCTGGATTGGAGATGTTTCTTCTTGGCACTTGCCCCCTTTTTTCGCTTCTTTTTCTCTTCTTTACGATTGATGACGGACTGGGGCAAAAAAAACAAACAAGCAAGTGAAGCTGGAAGACGGCGACGTCTCATGGCAGCAAGACTAGGGGAATTGTATGGATGGACATGCGGTGCAGGCAGAGAGGTAGGAATGCAGGGCAGACTTAGCTTTTTTATACAAATGCTGCCTCGCGGCAAATTTTGGCTTGAGGTAGCTGATGAAAAATTGACGTCTTCTATCATGCGCACACGCTTTGTTTTTGTGGTGTCTGTGTACTATATAAGAGTTGATGCAGTGCACATGTTCGTGTACCCATCTTGGTGGTTGGTGATGGCTTCACACCCTGTGAATTCGACAGGATGATGCGAAAGGGAGGGGTTCAAGTGCCGCCACAACATCACAATGCAGCAATTTTTGAACCAAACCAGGCATCTAGACGGATACCTGAATGACTTGTGAATCCTCTACTATTTTTTTCACGGCATAAACCAATATCCTCAAAGAATAAAAGGACAAAAAAGTGAGAAAAAGCAAAAAAAATAGTGTCGGCATTCTCCGTCTCACCATTCCATCCCACGCCCTCCGCGATCGTAATCCAGCCCGCCACGCGACGGGGGAGAGTCCTCTGCAGAGTGAAACCTCCCTCAAGTGTCATCTCCATTGCTTAGGGCCAAAACCGACAAGTCGCAAGTTTCCTATGCGAGCGGCTGGCCACCGCGGCGTTCGGGCTGGGCGTCGAACGGAGGGGATCTGACGGGGGTGAGATTGGAAAAGGCGAGTTGAGTTGAGAGCCTTCACCGTTTGACCATTACAGCCGTTAGCATGGGTATGAATTTTGGTTTATAAAGGGTAGGGAGCTCTGAGGTATGGGGGACGGGAGATTGTTGAGCCGGCGGCCGGGGGGCAGCTGGAGCTGTTACAGTGGGTTGGGGGCGCTGTAGCTGCTTGAGCATGTGCTAGAGCTACCTAGTAGAGCTTCAACCTTACTTTCAACCTCCAACACGGAAATATGGCATCGACATTACTACATTCACAGCCTTGATCACCGAATTGATGCGCAGGCTCGCCTCTCGTTATATCCCACGGCCAACTCGGTTATCTCATAGAATGGCCTGCGCTACTTGATTGCGCAACATCTCCGTCCGCCTTCCCTCTCCATTCCCAACCTCCGACAGCTTTCCCGAGATAGACGGACGGACGAGACGAAGGCTGAACCAGGCCAATTACTCTACACCTTCTGCTATATGAAGCGATATAAGAACCAGCGAGTCCTTTAATATACACCAAAAGAGAGAGAGCAAAGAAAACAACAGATCACAATGCTCACCACGGCCCCTCACCTGCGCATTCGCCGCCCCTCTCCCACAACGGCAGAATTCACCGTCACGACGCTCCCGCCGCAGACGCTACCCCTGCGCCTCCTCTGGCTCCTCCTCCTCTTCCTGCGCATCTCCCTCTCCGTCACAATGCTGCTCATCCTCTACGCGCGCTGGGTCCAAGAGCGCACCCGCAGCTGCTTCGGCGCACAAGCCGCACCGGCCACAACCTCGCCCTCACCACCGCCGCTGTTCTCTCTAGACCGCATAGTCTTCGCCCTTGATGCCTTTCAGGACACACCTGCTGGTGCGATACTGGCTAAGATCGCGGCGACGGTGTCGCTACCGGTGCTGCTGCCTGTTGCTGTGGCGGTGTTTTACGCGCTGAGTTTGAGGGTGCATAAGCAGGAGAGCTTGTTGGTTTTGAGGGGGTTAGGTGTGCAGACGTGTGAGAGCCCGGCGACGTATTTGGCGGGGGCGGCGACGCGATTTATTCCGACGGAGAAGATTCAGGATATTTTGGTGAATGAGGCGTTTCGTGGGTTTGAGGTTAGGTATTATCTTGTGGTGGTGGTGGAGGGGGAGGAGGATGTCGTGGTTGTGTTTCCGGGGTTGTTGCCCAAGAGGAAGATTGTCGAGACTGTATGGAGGGGGGTGAGAGAGTGTTTGTATGAGGGGAGAGGGGAGGATAGGGGGTTGGCGAGTGATAAGTGAATTGAGAAGTCAAGATGGATATTCCCATAATGTGCTCATGAGATGATGCCGTTTTTATTTACATGTTGGCGCTTATAGAGAGCACTTGGCATCATATTTCCAAGAGTCATGTATTCCAGAACTAGAAATCTATATACCCCTCTTGATTTATATATATATTCATTTCTTCGTTTACTTGGATTTACTCATCGGCCATGGGGGTATCGCCGTCTTGCTCCTTGTTGGACCTGAACCCCTTTTTCGCCCTCATGTCCTCTGCGTCAGCGTATCCCTTTCGCTTCGCATACTTGTCATTCTGCTCATCCGCAGACTCGAGCAGCTTCATCTTCATAACGCCAGGATACTTGCCGCTCAGCCTCCCGCCGTTACCCCCCTCAAAGACCTTTGTGCTGTTGGCGCTGCTAGCCGGCGCCGCCCTGGCTGCCGTGCTGCCATTATTGCCCTGCTGTGAGACGTGCTGCAGTAGTTGGCCAGCAAGGATCTCATCCATCTTTCGCTCACGCCACATCTGCCAAGTGTCGTCCATGATGCCAAACTGGCCGAACCGCCCGCTCGGCCCGTCGTCGCCGACGTACACCCACTGCAGCGCGTCGTCCTCGCGATGGGCCGCCGTGGACTGGCTCAGGTCGGACGGGAAGATGCAGTCCCAGAGAACCAGGGGCACCTCGTCGGCCATGACGTAGTTTGGGCGGCGCGGGTTCCTTTCCACGTCGAGCAGCTCGCTCACCAGCGACGGCTGCTCGAGGCCCTGGCCGACGAGAAACAGCACGGCAACCATGTGGCGGATCTGGTGCCACAGGAAAGCAGAGCCGCGAACATGAAAGTAGTAAACCTTTGGATACACTTCGCCGGAGTTCAAGGCCAAATCTTCAGGGGCGAAGCCAGCGGCCTTGAGGTACGGCAGGGCAGAGGCGGCATCCTTAACCTCGACAATGTCCGACTCGAACATGCGGCGCTTGAAGTTTGTGATTTGCTTGGCCGGGTCGATCTTGCAGAGATTGCGGAAGTCGTGCTCGCCCTCGTACCGCTTCGCCGCGTCGCGCATGGCTTCGATATCTAGCCAGCCGGATTTCATAATCTTCCTGGTCCTCTGCTTCATCGGGACGCCTTCCACGTGAGAGGGCGTCGGGGCAAAGGCGGGCTGGGTGAAGAAGTACCGGTACTGACGCTCCCTACACGAGAAGCGGGCTGAGAAGTCGGGAGGCGGCGAGGGACACCAGGCGAGGATGCGGATCTCCTTGGGGAGTAGGCGGTTGAGGACGTGGGGATAGGGGATCTCGTCGCGGATGTCGTCAAAAGACTTCACTTCCTCTTGCTGCTGCTGCTGCTGCTGCTGCTGCTGGTTCTTATCTGCTCCGGACTCTTCCTGTACTTGCTCCCACTCCCCTGGTGCGTCCTCGTCCTGGGCCGGCTCCTTAGGCAGCGGCCTGTTGCTGCGCACCCTCAGCCCAATGACCTGCCCAAAAGCACTAACTCCACGATCCGTCCGGCCGCACTTTGAGTACTCGCAGCAGTCAAAATCAACAAGCTTCTCGTCCTCGGGAAAGATGAGGCACGCCTTGGTCAGGGCGTTCCACAGCTCCTCCTCGATGGACGGCTGGTTGCCCATGGCCTGGAACTCGAAGCCGCCGTAGTTTTTGCCCAGGTACGCCAGCTTCAGGGCAATGTACCGTGTGGAATACTTTGACGGGTCCATCTTCTTCTTGGCCCTGGGCTTCTTGACTGGCGGAGCAACTTCATCTCCTTCTCGTCGCGGTTGTTTGTGTTTCTCTTGTGAAGAGGTTTGATCCTGTGTTGAACTGGGCACCAAAGATGTGGCCACATGTAGCTGCTGCTCCAACTCCTTGACTCTCTGAATGAGACCGGTTTTGGTCCAGTTATTGTATTTCCCTTGGTCAGACATCTTCAGCCTCCTCTCGCGAACCAGATCCAAATTGTTGACGGTTGATAAACGGCAGTGAAATTGAAATCCTTCTCTAGCCCTGCTAGGCCAGCTCGTTATGGCACCCCCACAAATCTTGCGGCCTAGATTCCCCTGATGGAAAGGTCGCATGTAATGAGTTTGTGTAGAATATTTGATATTTCCATAGCCATTGAGGGGGGGTTTCTCTAGTTGCTTTGGATTTTTTCCATTTCTCTATTAATGGCCTTAATGGGTAGTTTTTTGAGTCGAGATGTGTGTGGCTTGGTGGCCTGTGAAGTGTGGCTGGTGAGATAAGTAGCGCCACTCGAGTTGTCAATGCTATTACGAGCGTGGACTCAACCCGATGACATCCATTGATCTCTCTTCTTCTCATGCTCTGTCTGACCCAATGCTCCAGATCCTCCACGGGAAGAAATGGACGATGAAGTCGTCAAGATACTTCTCGTAGGAGATGAAAAATGCGGCAAAACTACGTTTCTCTCGTTTGTAGCGACCCATCTTTTTATAGGGTAGTAGTAAACTCTCACTGACAGACGGGCTTTCATCGCAGGAGAGTCAGCGCTGGCGAGGACATCAACCCGATTCCGCTGCTCCGTGACATTGACCAGCCGTACATATTCTCGGTCAATGTAGCGTCCAAAAGTCTTCGGTTCGAGTTCTACGACACCTCCAGTCCCGAAAACTGGCGCCTGCTGGATCCGGACGTCATTGTCATTTGCTACGATATCAGCCAGCGCCTGAGCCTTATCAACATGAAGAGATATGTCAGTATTTCTTTTATTTTGCCCTCAATTTCCTATCTATCCTCCCCTCTGCAGTCTCTGCTATATACAATTCATAATAACGGCCATTAGTGGATCAATGAGGTGAAACAATCCTTTTCCCGGATGGATTCCCTGCCGGTGGTAGTGATGGGGCTGAAGAGGGACTTGCGGTCTGAGAATGATCCGAATGGCATCATATACCCGCAGGATGCCTATCGAATGGCCCAAGAGATGAGAGCAGATCGTTATGTCGAATGCTCGGCGGTGACGGGAGAGCTGGTGAGGCCTGCGTTTGAAGACATCTGCAAGACGGCTGTCAAGACGACAACGGAGAAGGGTGGCCAGAGCGAGGGTGGTTGCACGGTCCTGTGAGCCTGGACGAATTCCTGTTTGGAATCTTAGATATAGATATCCGAGTTGTCGTTTCTGGCAGTTCATTCATCCATGATAAAAGAGAGGGCCATGCCTTTGCCCGACCTGACGCTTGGTGGCTGTAATCATAGTGGTGACATTCATGACATTTCATGACTCTGCGGCTTCATCTGCGTTGCCGTTGGCATCAGGCTGCGCCGCTTCAAACTGGCCCAAAACTTCCAGAATAATGGTCACCATCTCCTCTTGCTGCTCGTCGCTGAAGCGCTCCGACATCTCCTCGATGACGGTATTGAGAGCTGCCACCGACGCCGGCCGAAGGTTGAGAATCATGACGACCTCGCCCTTGGAGAGCTCATAAGGACTTAGGCGTTCAAGCAGCTGGGAGATGCAGCCAGGGGTGTAGGTGCTGGGCTTTTGGCTCAGCGGGTTGGGATATGACTGCAGATATTGGATGAGCTGAGGAAGAATGGTTAGTTGTTGATAATACCTAGTCATCTCATGTCTAAACGGCAACGAACCTCTCTGACAACCGTCTCTAGATTAGGAGGGCCACGTCGTTTCCTCTGCTTGTATCGATCCTTTTGCTGGGTAAGATGCTGCAGCACCTCATAATTGGAGAGTACGGCAGCCTGAGCTTCGACGACCTTCATGGTGGTGGTGATATATGCCTTGTTTCTCCGGCAAAGTAGAGCAATAAAACCTCCAACAAGTGAACGATTGTAGCTGTAAGACTCCAGATAGTACAATGCCTGGGATTAAATGATTCCCCTTTGAGTATCAGACAAGACAAACAAAGCTCTTATTGAGCTTCCGTATCCAAATCGCTGCTACACGACTTGATCTAAGAAAAGATTGGACGACGCAAGCATTTTCTCGCGACAATCCGGCGGCCCAATCAGGGCAGCGCCAATTGCCCCTCCTAATATCTGGGTGCAGACCGCCAAACAGAAGGCCGCTAAAAATTTCCTCGCGTGGCTTGTGCTATGCTGAAGTTACCTTGTACAGTGTGGAATGTCGCATTTGCACCATGTAGCGTCCAGCATGCAGCCTAGAATATCACATGCAGGGAATAGAACTACAGGTACGGTACCCCGTAGAGGTGAGGGAGAGGGAGGGTTTGATGAGGCTCGTGATGGGTATTTTAGAATGCCATCACAATATCCATAGCTTAAGTACTACTACGAGAGAGGACTTTAGACATTGTCTCAGTAAAAAAGACGCTGAAGCTCGCGAATTTTGCCATTGACGGATGCCGAACTTGGACCAAGGTCAAACGGGTATGTACTCGCACTAAGCTGCACTAGCCCTGTTGAAACATGGCAACCCTGCATCTAAGTCGAGCTTGAGACCCTGGGAAGATATCAAGCAAGGCAAGCAAATGCCTCACGAACTGACTGGCCTTGTTGGAGAGAGGGAATAAAGAATACGGCACGCCATCACTTACTTGTTTTTAGGTGTCTGCTAGGTATTATGTGCGAATGTCGGTGTGATGATGGATATATGTACAGTTTCGTTTGCCTGACGTCAAGCACGCCATGGTTCCAAGTTGGATCAACGCCTCTGGTTCCCGACCAACTAAATGCAAAACAGCCTTTCGTACATAAAAATAGGAGCAATTGCGCAATTCAAAGCGTCGTTCCCTCAGACAATACGCTGACAGCTCGCTAGGCCCGGTCCTCAGAAATAGTCGTCACCCTCCAGTGAGCGCTATTCATTCGAGTCCGTGGCTCAGCCAGTGGCGCCCACCATTCTGGTACATCCAGTTGTAGCGTCTTTGGGGCATCTGATGTCCTTTATATGGGAAAATGCCTTGCCCGATATTGAACACATGCACCTTCCATCACGGGCACATGCACGTAGCAAGTACTGATAAATGACATGGAAGGATTCCATGGGATTGAGCTGGGTTCTTGTGAAGCTACAGTTCCGGTACTCACTCGTCTCAGTGGATGTACAGTGTCCAACACAGTGTACATATACCACCATCTCTTCCCCCGCCTAGCACCAAGTGGAGGGGCGGCAGCGGGGAAGAAAGCCCTGCCCAGGTGCAGTTACAGCGCGTTTTGGCCCTGTGCCAGGTTTTGCCAGGCTGCTGCAGTTGGCCTGAAATTGAACTGCATCTCGCTGAAGCCTGCCCCGACCCCACTCATGCACGTCTCGGCAACAGACGCAGGCCGGTATGCGGTAGGTCAATTTTTTTTCCCAATGCGCATCAGAATTTTTTTTTTTTGAGTTCCGCCTTCCTGCTAGTCGTCGAATCGGCGTCCTGACTCAGAGCCTCTCACTCCTCTCTCTCCTCTATTTTTTTTCTCCTTCTCCTTCTCTCCCTCTTCTATCTCCCCTCTCCTTTCATTTTGATCATCATGCTGCTGTAGCATCTTTGCGCTGTTCTGCTGCTGCTGCCGCTGCCTCGAGGCTCTGCCATCGCCGCCTTGGTCTTTGCTCCTTGATTCCGTTCCGTCGTCTCCCGCATCTCCAACTTCGGCCGCAATCGGCAAAGATCTCTGGACCACGGCTTTGCATCTGACGTCGGCCTGGAACTCTGCTCCCCACACGGACGGCGGGTCTGGCTGAAAAAACGAGCATCGCTCAAGCCCTCACGCGACCCCTCCATATCTCTGGAATTGCTCAATTGGAGACCTTCATCTAGTCTTCAAGGCTCTTCTCTTGATCACTGCTGTGCTGCTTGACGCTGTCGCCATGGTTCGCAACATTGTCGTCCTGGGAGGCAACTCCCACCCGCAGATGACGGAAAACGTCTGCAACTTCCTTGGTATCCCGGCTTGCGACCGCATCTTGTCAAAGTTCTCTGGTGGCGAGAGTCGCTGCGAGATCAAGGACTCTGTCCGTGGCAAGGATGTCTACATCATCCAGTCTGGCTCTGGCCATGTCAACGACAACCTCATCGACCTCTGCATCATGATCTCGGCCTGCAAAATTGGCTCCGCCAAGCGCGTCACCGCCGTTGTGCCTCTCTTCCCTTACTCGAGGCAGCCTGACTGGCCCTATAACAAAGCCGGCGCTCCTCTATCAAGGTCCTCCGAGTCTTCTTCCAAGAAGGACTATACTTTCGAGAGCGTTCCCCCGACACCGCGGCCTGGCGGACCGCGAAGCGCCGGCCTCTCAAATGGGGTTAATGGCCTCACCGAAAAGCTCTCCAAGAACTCTGAGAATGGCCATCGAGAAGTTAACGGCGACTCGCTGCCAAAGCGATCAGATACCCTCTCCAGCGTTGGCTCTAATGGAGTCTACCCCGACCTCACAAAACGAAGCTTTACGACTCACGATTACGAGAACCAGACCAACATCAACGGCTTCCGGCCCAAGCCTGGCTATAAGCAATGGGTGGCCCAGGCCGGCACTCTTGTTGCTGATCTTCTTACTTGCGCTGGCGCTGATCACATCATTACCATGGACCTTCACGACCCTCAATACCAAGGCTTTTTCGACATTCCTGTCGACAACTTATACGGCAAATTCCTCCTCCAAAACTATATCCAAACCCATATACCCGATTACAAGGAGGCAGTCATCGTCTCGCCCGACGCAGGTGGTGCAAAGCGAGCTACCGCTATCGCGGACAGCCTCAACATGGACTTTGCGCTCATTCACAAGGTAATATGACTCCATGATCTTCTTGTTCGAGACTCATTTTTTACCCCCTCTAGGAACGTCGTCCCATCAAGTTTACAGACCACCGCAACGCCAGCATGATGCTTGTTGGCGACATTGCCAATCGGGTCTGTATCTTGGTCGACGATCTTGCCGATACGGCCAACACAATCACTCGCGCTGCCAAGCTGCTGAAGCGAGAGGGCGCCACTAGAGTTTACGCCCTCATCACCCACGGCGTCTTCAGTGGAGATTCCATTGCCCGCGTCAATGCCTCCGCCATTGACAAGGTCGTTGTGACCAACTCGGTCCCGCAGGAGGAGCATCGTCGTCTGTGCCCGAAGTTGGAAGTGCTTGATATCTCGCCAGTCTTTGCTGAGGCCATCCGCCGCGTCCACCACGGCGAGTCTATTAGCGTACTCTTCCAACTTGCCTAAGTTGGGCTGGACGGAGAGACGCTAATTTTGTGTTGATGGATCAGCCATGAAGCTCGCGATGTTATCGTTGCAGTGCTGATGAGGGAGCAAACGGAGACGGGCTAATCTGCTGGAGCGGTTGAGATTTCTGAGGGTCACTTGGTCTGGGCTGTCTTTTTTTTTTTTGCCTTCGCTTCTTCTTCTCCCTCTCCCTCTTTCTCCCCCTCCCTTACTTCATGAATAATACCCCTGTGGCTTTTAAACTCGGTGTAAAAACACATTATATAACCTTGAGCCTTACTGCCACTGGGGGCTGTTCATGAAAGAGGTGTGGCCGTTCTTTTGTTTTTACTGCCAAAAAAGTATTCAGCTCTCACGGCATCTACTCGATTGGCCGTACTAGACGAAACCCCTTGAAATGCCCGACTACTGGCCTCGCACAATATCTCTGAGGAGGATCTATGTGCGAGAAGTAAGGGAGTTTTATTTGCGGTATGAGCTTTGTTTTGGTTGTTTTGACAGGGCCGCGTCGCTAGGCGCGTAGACCCTGTCACCTACCATTTCACTATGGTATTTTCCTTTTGCTCTTTGCTACACACATCATTGACAATACTGTCACCGAAGGAGCTGCTAGAGTGCTGTATGTACCCGTAGCTCTCTTCAAAAATATCTGGGAGGCTGCTTATTTTTCCCCCTTGCTGGGAAATTTATTGAGAAAAAACCATATAGAAAGTAAAATGGCATCGTAGACTTGAGGATTTCCAGGAACGTTTGTGCTTGCGCGCCGCATGTGCTAGTTCATGTTTCGGCGACGAGGAGGAAAACACATATCGTGTAAATAGTTTGGATTCAATTGGCCGTAGGGAGTAAATGCCACTTGAAAATCATTGACAGAGAAATATTCATGAGAAAAAAAAATTGAATGAATTGAAAGATAATCTCTTTGATTTCTGTTATATGTCGTGTCGTGTGTACGTGTATGTATGTGAGGCTGACTCCGGCATGTTTGCATGTGATTGAGATGTTTGTGGCTTGTGAAGCAGACGACAGAGTGAGATAGCATTGACGCCGTCCTGATTAAACAGATACCAGTGCGCGCGCGTCCTCTGTCTTCCTAATGGACTGAAAATGGAGAGAGAAATTATCGCCTTGGGCTGGTTGAATATGTTAATTGCATGTTCTTGTTACGGTTTCCAAAGTTTCTCTTATTGCACACAGATATGTTGGTGGTAACGTGTGAATTATCTACGCTGACTACTTGGAGTTGCTACGTCGCCCTTTGATGTCGGGATAAACTGGCCTCCCGGCTGCTTCTCTAAATCAAATTGGACGAGTAAGATGTCGTTTCACAGCATTTTTAACTCCCCCCGAGACGGCGAATCTGGGGTAAACCCACCTCCCACCGTGATGACGCGCCAATATTCACAGCATTTATAACCTCTATCGAGACCTTTGTTTCCAGCCTTTTGGTAAGATTGATTACATTCCGTGCCAAACACGTGTATACACAGCTTAGTTCAGAGCAAGACAAGACAAATGGCAGAAAAGAGAAAGTCGTCTAAGGTGCATTCATCTATCTCAGCGCAATCTATATGTGTTTGCCTCCTGATTCATCATTCCTCATCACATCATATCCATCTGCCAAACCCATCGCTTTCTGTCGCTTATCCCCTCCAACAGTCGTAATCAGTTAAAAAAAAAAAACGACAGAGCGCATAGCAAAGCTACGCATCACCTTCAGTTGCCGCAGTTATCCAGCTGCCTCCAATCGTCGCAAGGTCTTCAGGAATCTGCCAACCATGTAATCTTGCGGCTCGTTGGTAAGCATCGACTGCTTCGCCGACGCCGTAGTCATTGGTATCATTGGTCCCCTTTGCCGGATCCAATCTTGCTGGACGGTCCCGTTCTACCAATCCCAAGCGGACCTGCAAAATGACCTTTTCTATCGTCATCGCCGCCGACCAGCCTGAGTTTGTGAGCATCTCGGAACAAATCGCTCCCCCCATCGTGACATGCCCTCCCCCTCCCCGGGAGAATGGCAGGAATCTTGGCCGTACAACGCGAACAAAAGGCGGGGAGAAGGGAAAGTTGGCACCAAAACGAAATTCAAGCACGATGCTGGTGCACCCCTTCTCTTTCATGTCTTTTGCGAGTGGAAGGTCGACTTCGAAGCTGTGCAACTCAACCGTCCAGTGAAAGATGTTGCTTATCTTGTCAAAGTCAACATACCACCCGAGAGATGCGAGGTCTTCGTGACGTTGAATCTCATGCATTTCCTTGATGGCGCGGTTTAGGGTTTTGAGTGCCGTTGGAGAAGTTGAAGCCCAGCTCGGAGCCGGGAGCTTAGGGAGAGACTCCAGATCTAGGCTGCCAGGCACAAAGTCAGTCGTGAATCGCGCGACTGAATTCTCATCAGGTAGTCTATGAGCATATGCTGTCGTATTGAGTTTGTGACTTCTCCTATCTGTTGAGGCAATCGATGAGCTTCGGCGCTTAATTGAGCGCCTTACAACATCGTCGGCATGATTCTCTTCAGAATCCAGAAGAAATTCGTGATCCGTGTCGCCATGGTCGCTGTCATAAGTTATCTCCGGCGTTTTCAATGATTCACCTGGTTCACGGTCGCTGACTGTGGTTTTGCTTTTGCCAAGGTGTCGACGGTTAGATGGTAGTGCTGATAAGGGGATCTGAACTTTGACATCCCTAGAAGCACAGAGCGCCCTCGAGGGCTGCTGGGGCACGTATTCCGTGCATGTTTCTGTGGGCTTGGTGGGAAATGGTTCTTGGATCGCTTCCGCTGTCGGATCTACAGAGACGAATAGGTATCTGCACTGAATCCATTCGATTTGATTGACCACGTAGTGAGGTGCTGTTCTCACAAACTCATCGCATCGATTAACGACCTCGCATATGCTGATGGCAGCAAAAGGCTTGAGTAGGGAATTTGGCCAGTTGGTTTCCTATTGCACAGCAAAAGTCAGTCAATGCTTCTGGTATGCTTGCCAAAGTGTAGACATGGACTTACTACAGCATATGGCTGTTTTCTACAGTAGCCTTTGCTCACTGTAAAATCACTGCTCATATACACCCCATCTCCAAGGGAGCGCCCATTCTGGACAGTGTTGAAGTCGAGACCAGTTCGTATAATGCTATGCCAATTCTGAAGGCTGCTACCATGCCATGCAAAGATGGTAGGGAATTTTGACTGTTCTCCTCGAGACTGTGATACGGCCATAATCTCTTTCATAAAAAGACGTTCTCGTTCTGGAGTCCCCTGTAAGAATCGAAACTGCATCCAATGAGGCTGCAACCCATTCACCTTGTGAGGGTTGAGAGGGTTGGGAGGGTCGGGAGGGTTGGGAGGCACCCTGATTCGAGATTGGGGATCATCGGGAGGCACCCTGATTCGAGATTGGGTATCACCGGGCTGCTCTTCTGGCTTGAATAAATTCGGTACTGCATCGTCCTGAAGAATTAGAGATCTATTCGAGGATATGATCCACTGCAGAAGGGTAAGTGAGTCCTTATCAAGACGACCCCAGGAAGGAAGGCGCTGGCTTGGATTATCCAAAAGATATGTCCTCATGTCTAAAACGGATGGAATTCTGCGTAATATCATAGCCAGAGCGACGGATCGGTCAGTCTCGTTAAGATTATCAGTATCACCGGTGTACTGAAGAATCGTGACCTCTTTCCATTCCACTTCAGTATTCGAAACCTCTGTAGGCCGTTCGTCTTCCGGTAGAGGCAGCACTCCCAACGGTGTCGAAAGTGTCGAGAGGACCTCAAATGTGTAGAAACAGTCCGCAATGTGTGTCACTTTGCAAACGTGTCTTTCGAGATCTAAGTAAGAGCATTAGAACCGAGGTGTTGGATTCAACAGATTGTAAAAGGGCAATTGATGCTTGGGTAGCAGAAAATGGTCAGTTACTTACGTCCGTTGACTAGCGATGCCACTGGAATGTCGGCTTCCTCCCCGATGACTATCATAAGCAAATCGCCGACCTTAATCTTGGGGTACATCCTTGCATGAACATCTGGGTCGAAGCGGATCGTCTTGTCGTAAAAGCAGGCTTCGGCAACGGTATGCGCTGCCGCTTCACTAGCATCTCCAATGGGGACGCTCTTTAGACCTAGACCGACAGGGAAGTTTCGTAGACTTCTAGGGCTACCAAGGGCTGCAGCGAAGAAGCTAATCAGAATGTCAACGACATATGGGTTGCTGACGATCTCGTGCTCAATGCTTGCGCCTAATCCAAGAGTCGTAAACTGGTAAACACACAAAGTTCTATGGCAGACGTAAGGTTTGAGAGCCTCGAACTCATCGTCCAGCCCTCTGTGACAAACCATACAATATTTTGTACAGCGGGCGAAGCGGCGAAGTGCAAGTTGCATGGCGACCATAGGAAGGCTGAAGTTCTTATCTTGATCCAAAGCATAGTCAGGGCTTAATGACGGTATTGCGTTTTCGGAAACCGGAGTGTCCATTGTAGTATTTTCGCAAGCAACTGCATCCCGAAAAAATTCACCCTCGGCGAGCAATCTGAGGCGATTCACAGCCGTGTCCCAGGATAAGCCCTCGCTCCGTCTTAACTTTAACAATGCTAAGAACTCATCATTCATAAGCATGTTGATTGAGTTGGACATATAAAGAGGCACAAAGCTTCCGCTGGTATCTTTAGCCTTGTCGTTTGAGGTATTCTGGCTACCAAAAACAGCATCAAACAGCGTCTTCAAGGCCAAGCGAGCAGTATCCATGGATGGCTTAGGCTTTGAACACTTGCCAAAACGGAACTCAGGCTTCCAGTGGTCGTCGTTTAATAATTCTGAAAGAGTCGGATAGTGTGACGAAAATTTACACAAAAGAACTACATAATCGCGAGGTTCAAGGCCCCATGCTTCTAGAGCATGCTCGGGGATACCAAGTTTGTTTGCTCGGAGAGAGAGGGAAAAAAACTCAGCCTCGCGAATTGGCCCTCTGGGATAAATTCCCACTGAAATACCTGCTGATCGAGCAATGTTTAAATCTTTCTTTAGACGAGCGAACGAAAGTGGAGTGCCGCTAGGTTGGTCCAAACGTTGCCTGGCTGAAGTCGTGGAGAGAGAGTACTCGTTCATATGGTCCTCGTATAGTGATTCCAGCTCTTCCTCATCAAATGAGTCTAACACATCATCCGAGTCGGCATATGATTCGGGACTTTCATCATCTTCGGCGCCGGCCTCTACCTTGAGAAGAAGCCTCTCTGCAACAGCTTTTATGATGGTCTGAACATCCTTATTTGCAAGAGACGCCGACAGACGTTCAAGAAGAGAAGAGACATCGACCATGGAATGTTCGGATTCTGTGAATATCATGACGCTTGAACTTTTTGGATAGGAGTCGACATCTGGCTAGCTTTAACACCCAAAATTCCAAGGTGGTGGTTAGGAATATTGGCACTTACCAAGGACTAGGATTTGGATAACCAGGGATGGTGTATCGCCATTGGGAGACCAGGTAAAGACAACCTCGCCATCTGAGTCTCCTTTTCGAATGTCGGATACTCCATTGATCTCAATCGCTTTAGATGCGGATATATCCTGGTTGAACTGTTTTAGGCCCATGACGACGAGCTTCTCAAAGGCGCGACGTCTGACGACATGCAGCCATAAGAGGTGCGCTCCACTATCGCGATCGGACCGTCGTAAATCTGTATTAATAGAGAGATAAAGAAATGTAGAGATGGAGATAAAGAGGGCAGAGAAGTAGAAGAAAAGAATATGGGATCAAATGCCGTCTGGTTCTGCGCGTGCTGAGTTTGCGTTTTCAGGAGGTTTGTCGCCGGGCTGGCGGCAAGTGGCGGCAGAAAATTGGAAGGCTGTGCCGGGCGACTCTTGGGGCCTTTTATATTCCGAGAGTTGGGAGCAAAAGTGAGAAAAGAGAGAAAGAAGAAGAAGAACAAAAGCGTCGAAGAGCGTCAGAGAATCACAAAAGGGTAGCAGCCAGTCACCTGTTTGAGCAACTGCATTTGGCCTTACATTAGCACTTTTCCGAGCCCAATGAGAGATGGAAACTGGACGAGGCCGAAAGCCTTGCTCTGGCTTGATAGATTAGTACCGGTATGACATTTGACGGAGCGAGAAGCAAAGGCCACATCAATACATTCAATCAAATTAGGCGGCGCCATTCCATTACAAAGACAGTTGAGGGCAGAGTGACCACAGCACAGCTCAGCGCAACAGCAGAGGTATAAGTAGCACCGGAGTCAGGTACTTACGTGCACCCAATGACCTCAGCTATAATATCATTAAGTTCAAGGCTTCTCTGGCGCAGAGGTGCTCATTGAGCAGCCTTGGACGTGTGCTAGTAGGTATGCTGCCCAACTGCATGCAGGATCCTTCACTGTTGCGTTTAATCTATCCGGAGGCCGACGAGGAATGAATGAATGCCGCTGGCTTTGCTGGCCGGCTTGCAGAGTCACGACAGGATAAATGAGAGAGGAGCAGGTGATTCATAAGGTATTTGACGACACGCAGATGTTAAAGTACCACCGAAGTGCCTCCAAGCACCCAAAAGCTTCAATTTCAAGGCTGCCAAGGTTGGGTCAACGAATCATCAATTGGAGAAAGATGGAAATACGGACTCGCCACAGCAGAAACAAAAACAGGGACTCAGCCTTGGTGGGGTGTCTGGGGCTGTTGCCTGCGATGGGCATGGATGGCTGATGTGATATGATAAATGATTCGGTGCATCCAAGTCACGCAGACCTGGTACTTTTGGCAGCAGCAACTTCAATGGTACAGTACTTAAGCAATCCATGTGTTGGTTGCATGTGGTCAAAGTCAACATGGACATGTGAAGTTTGGTGTTTGGGCACTAAGGACAAAATAAGGCTGCCCGGACGATTCATTCTATATCCAGTAGCGCATCTCAGGGTTCTAGGCTCAATACACTTTCGTGTGGCTTCGGCTGTTTGCCCATCGATGTCTCACAATCAATCAAACCCAAGACTCTGTCACTGATGCTAACGCGGGAGGTACACGGACACCACTGTAAACCCCGCTAGGCGGTGGGGAGGCTCAGCGGAATTTATTTTAGCACGAGCCTTAACTTCAGCGTACCTAGACCCGAAGGCGCCGATGCGCCACTTTGACTCCCAGATTCGCGCATTTACAGTGACATCCTCAAGCCAACAACGACGACAGCTTCGCACAATGGCCTCCACGAGCCGTCGGTACTCGCAGTAGCCGGCGACACTATGCCGTTCAGCCAGTCAAAACAGTCTCGAACTCCCGTTTAACACGTCCCAAGACTCAGCCACCTTCGCCACAGCTTGCCGATCTCGCCTCTGCCTGCATTGCGTGGCCCTCTTCTAGACCAGATGCACGGGACGGATTGTGCAAGCCACCGATATGCTCAAGCCGTCTACGCTTTGGGGCTGGCCGCTCTCTCGGCTTTCCCCTCGTCGCCTGCCCGCGCTGTTAATCTTGCTGTCTCTTTTCGCGCTCCTCCTGATTGGCAGCCTGACATGGGCTGTTCCAGCCTCACCGGGCCTTTCTGCATACGAGCACAACGTCTCTCGCCCTCGCCCTCACCCTAGTGACGCGCCTCCCAAGGAACCTGAAGTCTCCCGCCCATCACAATCGCCACAGTCACCAACGGAGCAAAAGAGCAGCGAATACAATGGCTCGTATTGGTTGGCCGACGAGAGAGGGCTCTCGACTCCCTATTCTAGCGCCATCACGCTTGATAACGAGCGGGTACTGCTTCCTCCGCTAAAGGCCCGACGGCCAATTTATTGTTACTATGATAAGACCATAAAGAAAACAAAAGACGAAAGAGATGCCGAGAAAGAGCTGCTACTGACATGGCGCCGTGCTTGGTGGGCGCAAGGGTTCCGTCCCGTTATCCTGGGTGCTGCTGAGGCCAAAAGCAATCCCTTTTACGAGCAAGTGCGGAAAATGGCAGCATCGTCTGAGCTGAGAGAAGATCTCATGAGATGGCTCGCTTGGGACACTGTCAATGGAGGCATCTTATCGGAATTCACTGTCCTCCCCACGGTTCCACGACAGGATCCACTGCTACTGCTCCTACGACAAGGAGAATACGCCAACTTGACGAAATGGGCGGATTTGGACGACGCGTTTCTCGTTGGACAAGAAACCGATGTTCGATTGGCAATCCAGTCCATTCTGCTGAAAGAAGGTATAGACAAAGTGACAAGCGTCACTACGGCTCTTTCAGATGATACCATCACAGTAGACAAGACAAAAACACCGCTGGCTTACTACAGCTCCAAGGTTATCGACAACAAGTATGCTCAAATAATCAAGAAAGGGAACAGGGCGGAAACTCTCCGGAATCTGAACAAGCTCATCAACTATCACCTCTTAGTTGCTTGGCAGAATACTTTTCCCGATGGCATCGAAGTTGTCAAGCCACACCCGCAGCATGCGACAGCTATACTGACTGGCGCCTTGAAGCTTGCCAAGTCTCTCTCCTCTTGTCCTGCGTCTCCAATGCCATCCACATGCCCTCCTAATCTACCCCATTGCTTTCCATGCGTAGCGTCGCCCATGGCTGTTTCTACCCCTTCTCGCCTTCGCAAGTCTCCTCAGATTTTTACAATTGGCGTTGTCCCGCACCCATGGTCCTTTGCATTGGTAGATAATCTTCGGGAGTCTATCAACGTCACCTGGATCCTAGATTCACCTCGGGATTCGTGGCTGAGTGCCGTCACCCTCGCGTATCTTGGTTCCGGAGTGTCGTCGAATCGCAGAATTGTGCGATTCAAAGAGCTTGTGGCTGACGAGGCTGACTCTGTTCACTCCCTGTGGCTTTCAGCAGAGAATGAAGTCCCCAGTGATATGGACTGGCACTTTGGATTCACCTTGCCTGAAAAGTCTATGAGTGATGGGAAATCTCGCAGTCCCGTTCCCGCTGATCGCTTGCCGAAAGAAGATGAAGAGCCAGACGTGCTCAATGGGCCTGTCGCCTCGGACGAAGAGGTCGCCCGTGAGCGAGCTATCCTTGACAGAGCCAAGAGCGTCATCATGATGAACAACAAGTCATTGAATAACGGGACCAAAGTACGAGCCTCGCTCGAGGCCTGGAATATGGCTGACACAGAAGCATGGCGGTTTACAAGAGCCTTCAACGCACGACGCTTCTTGGAGCGTGAAGAGTGGCAAAAGGAGACATTGTCAACGTCCGGAATCGAAAGCAGTCTCAGAGCCCACAACTGATAGCAGGGGGGTCGATGATATGAAGGCAACGTGAGTTAAAGATGTTGAAATTCTTATACTTAATCTTCCTGTACACCCTCTTTCCCCCGTTGCCTGTTTTGCATTTGCATTTTCACAGGCAGCCTTCATGTACATATAATTTTAATCATTTTCTAAATATGTGGTGAGCAATCCCAATCAATTTTTTTTTCTTCTCTTTTCTTCATTTTCTCTTCACCAAATTTATGGTAGCCTTTTGGATGTTGAATCCTTATGAGCTACCAGACCTCCTTTTCGATGGCGCAATCGCGATTAAATACAGAGGCCGCGAGCATTAGGCCTTAACAGTATCGCCGCCCATCTCTCCGCTCAATTCGCGCGATGTAATTCCGCGGCGCAACAATCCAGACAGAGAGCCATGATGTTGGTTATCACGGAGCAATGCCTGCTCCTCAAGAAGCTCGTGGATGTGGTCATTGAGCCAGAGGCCATCAAGCAGCTGAGAGGGCATGTCCTTGGCGCCAGTAATAACCTTCTTGCAAGTGGGCTTACCGCAAAAGCATTCGAATGGCTGAGCCATGTCCCATTCAGTAGATGGGTAGAAGAACTGTGTGTTTGAAGAACGGGGTATATCAGCTATACGCTAAACCAAGACTAGGCAGAAGTTTCACTGACAGTGAGTTCATCTCCAGGCTGAAGACCCTTGGGTCCCGCCACAATCTTCATGTTTCGCATGTCAAAATGCTAGCAGTACTCATTTAGCTGTGAAAGTTTCCAAAGTTATCCGGCTTCGGCGGTTCTACTTACAAGAGAAGGCTCGCACGAGTGGTTGATGTAGAGCAAGTCGCTGTTGAGGTTCAGATGCTGGTCTTTGCCCATCTGGACGGTAGCATAGGTAGGCTCGCTGGCCAAGGTGCAAGGAGGGAACTCCAATTTGACGAATAGGCCAAAGGGCGGCACGGTCACTTTAGACAAGCTCTTGGTCATAAAGTCGGCACCGCTGACGACGACGTCTTGGACGTCGGGGTGGGAGGGCTGCTTCCAGGAGGGCTTGAGGGGGGCCATTGCGAGAGCGTATGAGGTTTAGATGGAGTGACAACAGAAGAGTGTCTGATGATAATGACGGCTTCAATCGGATGAAATGACTGTTCTGAGGAAGAGTCGGAAGTGAGGGGATTACTGCTTGGTATACAAGCTATAAACTACTAAGCTATCAAGCACAGTACGTGATGTGGTCAAACTCAATTTACGTCCAGAATCCTGGGCCATCCACGAGCTATTTATAAACCATAGACCTTTCTCTACACCATTCCCCCAGCCCCAAGCCATCTCCGGTCTTTAGCAACACGTCAGTTTCAAGCCGCCCAAGCCGCCCATCTGCCGCGGGCCGTTGACAGTCGACTCTGCTCCCTCTGTCGGATTACCGAGGGACCATGTCAGCGGGCTCCACGCGGAAGTCCCGCTTTCTGCTGGCCGCTATAATATCTTCACCAGCCCATTGGATATAGGGGAATATTACTAGGGCAAATAGCTCGTGACAGGGCGGCGGGGTAGGATTTTGACGGTATGCTTGCGATCCATTTGTCCTTTGTTGGCATGATCGACTAGAGCCTATCAGATGCTAGTCCGTAACCTAAACTGGTAAAGCAAAAGGGCGTGCTTCGAGAGGTGAAAGCTCCCTTTAGGCTGTGGCCAATGTATGGCCTTGTTCCTTTGGGATCCTTTGGGCCGACTGTAGGAGCGGAGGTGACGGGATTTGTAGCTGCTAGACGTAACGTTTACGTTTGAGCATAGAGGATAGACGGACGCTTCAGGGTGAGGCTGAGGTTGTCAACAGGCACTAGCGGTGTTCTGGGTGTTTTGGGGCCCTTGTCAAACTGTTATTTAAGCCCTGTGAGTTCTTTACTGGAGAGCAAAAACCCACAATTGGCATTGGCTGTCATGATGCTAATTAGCGCATGTACAATTTCTTGACATGTGAAACCTTCCAATCGAAGGAGCGGTAACAGCAGATTATCAGTCTACCTAGTGGTCTTCATTATGTATTGTGGTCTAGGGTATGGGTGGCTTCACTAACAATTCACCTTAACTTCCATCCCAATACAGGACGTCGGTCACTGGCAGCATTGTAGTCGTATGGGATGAATCACTAAATGAACCGGCCACGCATACGGCTATTGATGCTTCTCCCGAAGGCGAAACTCTCGGCTGGTAAAGCCGGTGAGGCTCTTTGTTATGTTTTCCTGTTTGCTCAAGGGTCTTTGATCAAAGAACGGAAAGAGAGAACAAGAGGAAATCACATAATTTACTAGAACAGGAGAGTGCTGCATCCATGTGTGACGCCTATACACATGGTTTGTGATGTTGATTTGTCCTTCAAAGTGTTTCCTCCGTATTGACCTCACATAAGGCTTATTATGAATACCACTGAATCGAGAGGAAAGAGGGTAATGGATCTTTCAGCCCCGACAATGGTTATTCAGGTTGATTTAGCAGTCATTTTTCGGTCTCATCACTGGCCATGATTGGACAGCCAAGATACCAACATGAGCGTTGCCTGAGCCAGCTGCCGGCCACCTCGTCAAACAATGCTCCAACTGGCACACAATTCCTTAAAAATAAGGGCTTCTCACCTTGATAAAAAGTACTTAAGCATGCACACATGAATAAAATTCTCGCTTCTATAAAAATATTATCTGTGCGCACTTCTTCACCTACCTCTTCTTCCCTCAACTTCTTCTCCCATCTCTTCCTCCCTCAACTCTTCTCTCGCCTTTCTCCTCCCTCAACTTCTTCTGCTCTCTGCATCTTGCACCACAAACTCACGACCTGCTTCTTCTATTATCTTACTCTCTTAGCGCCATCACCATGCCGCTTCAAATTACGTGCAAAATTTAGTGGAAGCTCACGTTGCAACGGGTAACCATCTGTCGCTTTCGTCTGTTAACTGGGTGTGATAGGTAGCAGTTGGTTGTCATCGTACGGTTGGCTTTTTTTGCATAACGCTGATAGACTTGGGGAATTTCCTGAAGACTTATCATGTCGGGTATCAGAAATTAGATTATATGGAAGTATAGTATAGCCCATATTGACTCAGATGGTGTTGGTGACGAACAGGCCAAATGTCTGAAAAGATGCTTGGTCTGTTGACCCATCCTCTGTGGCGTTTAGACGCAGTCTGAAACTATCCGAACTACAGAGGTTTGCCATCTACTCCAATTCTAACCATGGTCAACCAGCATCTTCCCTAGAATACTCGGATTACCTGTCTAGTCTAGTCCACTGCTAACAAAATATCACGAGAATTTTCCAGGACTACTGAACTCATCCTGTAACGGATCCAAATGCCATCGTTTCTACGAATGATTGACCAATAATGAATGATCTCGTAATGAGATTTATCGTGGAACATTATTTGGGTACCAAGGCTGCAGAAAGCGAGCCGGCCTGAGCCACTGTCCATTCTGCTCTCCATATTCCCGGTTTAGTATGCCCTATGGATTCTAGCTCTTGGGAATTGCGATCACTCCGAGCTACCTACATTTGATGCCAAGCCGACTGCTGTAGTAGTACTCCGAAGCGAGAGTCCCCTTGCTCTGGTATTTACTGCTGTAGGGAAAGAAGAATAGATGAGGGTATATCTATTCATATCCTCATGAGAAACCTCTACTTGGCATTCAGTTGCTAACATACTCATTCAGACGTAGCTTACTCCAGGAGAGCACGATATCCTATCTCACTTCACGAAGCTTCTTAATTTGCTCAACCATAGCCACCCAAGGACAATAGAGACTTGGCACCTGTACGGCTTGTCTTTCTGGTTGAAAAGATGTGGCATAGCACCCATTCATGTCATTTGCATGCTGCAGTCAGTAATCACTCAGTACATATTCAGGCCAGCCGTACTTAGTTGTCTTGATACATGCAAAATGGTATAACGAGATGGAATCAGACTAACACGGACGCAGCAGGATCAATTCACTTGACAAAATTGATTTCATCCGACTCAATTGTCCCGATTTTTGTCAATTCATTCTCAGTATCCCTCAGCAGCCCTCCCTACGCATCTAATTCACGTTGCTATTGTGTTGCCGGGGCTTACGGGTCCGCAAAGCCGGCACACGTCCGGCAGCCTTTCGACACGCCTCCTCGCCAAGTAGGTCGGCTTTGCTTGTGATATGAAACGAGCTGCCCCGTCCTCGGATCTCTACGACGCGCAGTGCCACGGCAACGACGAGATTCACGCTTCTTGGTGTTTTGGTTTTCCAATTTTCGAGAGCCAATTGGCCAGATCAGCTGCAGCCCCCCCTACTACAAAAGCCTCCTCGAGTGCAACCTTTCACGCCAACCTTTTCACCACCGCAACCCACTTTCCAACGCTCTACAACTTTTGATCGAAAACCAACGCCCTATCTGCATCTGCATACTGAGATCTTTGGTATTTGGTCGAGGCCTCAAGCCTTACTCTATATCCTTGTTTTATTTCTCTTCTTGTCTCTTCTTGGTGTTCGACATCGCCATCTTTTCTTCTCGCCGGCTCTTGCCTGCAGTCGCAGCCTCCTTCCCCTGGAGGCCACGACTTCAGCATCGTATCGCTGAGAATCGGGCAAGGACCCGAACTGCTATTCTGGGAGGCGAAGAGTCGTTTCTCACTCTTGCTCTCCTCAACTAAAGCTGAAAAGTTTCAGGCGACAACGTCCCCTGAAATTCGCTAGAAAGCTCGTCTAGCCCTCTTACCTTCCAAGACAAGCCATCGCAGCTTCCCCTTCTGAAGCTTACAAGTAACTTCCTCTTCATTCTTCCAACCTCAGGCAGGCATCTGCTAACAGTTTCTACAGAAAGTACCTACCAGCAAGAGTAGGTAAGCAGCTCATCAGTGCTCTTTGTGCTGAATTTGCTCCTTCGCACTCTCTTCACTTTTTGTCCATCTTCAAACACACTCTTTCGACTACCAGTCAACCTCAACACTACCCTATCCGCTCCCTCTTGTGTCTGCTGTCTTCAATAGTTCCCCGTTGGAAGCCTGATCAAGGCTTTGTATGCATACAGACCTTTTCCTGCTCACTTGGCAGCTGTTTGGTAAGTCCGATTTCATATCTCCTGGTGAGAAGCATCCGCTACTCCCATATTACCTTGCTGTTCTAAGGCTCAGAGCAACTGTTTGATATCGAACACAACACCTCTTCCTTTATTGTTTCTTTTCATATCCACCGATTGTTTATCCCCCTTGAGTTCTTTGCTGCACTATTTGGCAGCAAAATTCCCAGTGAACCGGTCTGCTATCCCATACCCAACCCAATCATCTTCTGTTCACGAGAGAATGTCTTCAAACCCAGTATCTACAGACTTCATTACGTTTCATTCGCCATCGGTCTTCATAGCGTACTGACAAGAACAGGTTCCAGTTGCAATCGCGCTTGTCTCGACGCTTATCCACACACAGCTGCTTCATTCAGTGATATACGCTGTTCTTCGACTGTTTCACTTCATTCCTTCCTTCAGGAAGAAACGACTAATGGCAATCATTGCTGCTGTCGACGAGTCCGCAATGGCCGGGAAAATCTACACTCCCAGCGAACTCCTACGACTCAAGAATACCCCTATGAATAGAGAGCTTTACAATCAGCTCCAAGAAAAACTTCGCCAAGATCAAGCGCTAGGTATGGATGAACTTCTGCCTAGTCTGCTACGCTACTTGATTGCTAACCAACTGCTCTAGGTGAAGTTCTTCGCATGCCTCTTGAGAGCTCACTTGCTCGCATCATGGAGGAACCTGCCAATGTGCCTGTAGGCTTGGAGAGCGCTTCTCCCCGCCGTGGCGAATCTGCTAGACAGTTGGATGGTACTGAATCCGAATGGAGATATCGTGGCCGCAGAGACTCGGAAGCTATTGGGGGCCAGCCCATCTCAGCTCCGACTGGCCTGAGCGCCCAGAAGGATGAAGGCTTCCAACGATTCTACCGAGCAGTCGTGTCACCAACTCACGTTCGAGTTACTGCTGGCGGCCGCATCGTGCCCAACACACGTGGCTCTCCATCGCCCACAACTAGGTGGCCCAAAGACAAATCTGCGATGGAAGCAGCTGAGAACAACTCCAACCGCCAGCCATACCGAGATATTCTCCAGCAAAGTCAATTTATTGTGCCTCAACACCCCATGGGATTCTTTCCCCACCACGCCATGATCCCAGGCTTTGCGCCTGGAATGGTGCCTGCAATGCCTGGCATGGCCGCAATTTCTGCGATGTCCCCAATGCCATCGATGCCTGCGATGCATGCTATCCAAGCAATGCCATCGGCGTCAGCGGCGCCAGGCGTACCAGCAGGAGCAAACCCATATCCCATTGTGCCGTGGCCATTGGGATTCAATATCTCAGGGCCAGGAGGAGCGGCTCAACCTTCTCTCATGGGCCACCCCTCAGGTCTTATGCCAATGCCACCAAACCCAGCCACTGGTGATAGGCAGGATGAGACGGGAGCTTCAGAGAATGCAACCCCAACTCGGCCTCCTCCCCCTGAGAGTGGCGAGGTAGCCCGACCTTACGTGCACAATGGACAATGGGTGTTCCCCCCTACTGCTCACTTTGCTATGGGACCTCATCCCGTACATCCCGCATTCATGGCTCCCTCAATGGTGCCTATGGTGGCTGGCCACAGGCTCATTCCCAACCATATCATGGCTCCTATGGCCCAGAGCAACGGACAGGCGCTGCAGATACCACCACAGGCAGTGGCCTTGCCACCTCCTCTTCAAGTCCCCCCGGTACCAACCCCTACCCCCTCCAATGGACAGCATCAGTCCTCCATCCGAGCAAGCCAAATAACCAAAAAACAGCTTTCAGTTCTTCGTGCGTCCCTCAAGTGGGCAGAAGACCAGCTCCAGTACAACAAGCACCAGATTGATGAACGAACCATGGAGCTTCATGCAGAGTCGTTGCGCTATTCTATTGGACACTTCGAGAAGGTTCAAGATGAGCAGGCCGCAAATGAGAAACGGAGCCACCCAAAAGACCAGGCAAAGGACGACATGAGTGACTTCGCCTCTGCAGACGAGGAACGATCAAAGTCTCCAGTGACTAGCAGCGTCAAACCTGAAAATAGCGGCGCTGAAAGCTTTACTAGCCTGCCAGAGGAGTCCTCCATGGAGCGGGCTGACAAGGCGATGCCGACAGCTCAGCGAAAGGCTTTCACTTCTAGCCATGAGGAAGCAACAGTTCAGGTTGCCTCGACTGCCCAAATTCTCAAGCTTTCCGATGAGATCGGAGCCAACAAGAGATCTTCAACTCTGCCTGTCACGGCAGCGCTGGCTCCTCCATTCCAACCTCGTGCTGTGGGTGGCCAGGATACCAGGGACGTGTTGCCTAGCTCTGGTCATCCCAAGCCCATATCTGGAGAGGATGACTCTACTAAGCCTTATCTCGTTGGACAGCTCCCACCCGGTATGAGAGTCGAGCACGCCAGGGATACTGATTACATTTACCCACGACAACTTACTGAAGATGAACTCCGAGCTCGTCACATGTACTGGGGTAAAGCTCCTCACCACCTTCAAAGCGGTCTTCCCAAGTTTGATGGCCAGAATTTCTATCCACCTTCACCAGACAGAAGCCAGTGTGGCGAGCATGAGTCGGAAGTCAGTCGTGGACAAGAATCTCTTCATACCAAGGCATCCCAAGTTGACAATGGTGATGGGAATGTCAGCACTGACCCCTTTCAATCTTCTCGACATGATTCACGTCAATACGAGCGCGGTGGAGTGGGAATCACCACTGAGTCGAGTTCATCTCAGCATTCTGGAATGTCCACCAACGGTGGCGATCGTTCTCGCCAAGAGGCCGGAAAAAAGGCCCCTAGAGGAAGTCGTCATCAAATGGCTATGACTGGCAATCCCAACGCTCGCTCAGAGAGCGACAGTCCCGACGAAAATGACGAGAAGAGCATCGTCTTCAAAGGGCGCAACTCTTTGCGCCAAACTCGGTAAGTTATTCCTTTTTATCTACAATTTCTCATGCTAACACAAAACCTTTATAGACCACGACCTCGCAGCGGCATATGGCACGATATGATGAAACGCGGTACATCGAGCAGCAACGCAGTTCCAGGAACAGTTTCCTCTACAACAGTTCAGGGCGTTCTACCTCACTACAGTGGCCATGCGACTGCGTCTCTCACTCCCACAGCAACCAACATCAGCTCATCTCGTGAGCAGACAATCAAGTCGGGAAATGCCAACGAGGGTGAACCGGCCAACCTTACGGCCGAGAGACAGATCGAAAACAGGCCCCTAGGAGATGGCAAGCACAATGCTCATTCCGGTGTTCAGGGGTCGAAGAAGCGAACCTCAATGCTTTGAACTGAGGACAAGTCGGGCTCTATATTGCAACAAGAGGAGCCCAGTCCAAGATTCAATCGAATCATCTCTTATTGCAAGCACATTTATGGATTGTATGAGTACTTATTACGACTGTTACTTGATTTCGACATTATTTTCCTTTCAACTCGGTTATCACTTTGTTTGCGACGAACAATCTGAGAATAGCATCATGTCAACCTCACCATTTCTCCGTGGTGTCAAAGGGCGGCCAATCAGTGCTTTCTAACAGACTTAGGGCGCGTCACTTATTGTTAGAGTTTGGCTGTATCATGTATCATCTGCAGAAATTTCGGAAAAAATCGAAACAACCAAAAAAAGGGGATGTGTGTATGAAAAGGTGTTGATCATTGTGGGATTATTTTGTACGGAAAAAGAAACACTTGCTACGAATGGCATCTCCTTTGGAGCCTGCTTCCTGTTGCCTTACAGAAGGTTTGGACTTTGGAGGAAAATTACTCGCTAACCAACGAATATATTGCTTTGCTTTTTTTGCTAAACCTTTTTGCTCCACTGGCTCATTTGACAATGGTGAAATGATATACTCGTAGCGTCTTGACAAAAGCATACCGCGTGCTAAAGAGAATGATTTGACCGTTGCCTACGCATCGGCAAAGTCATTCGCGTAGTACTGGTCGTCTACCCTAGATACAGAGCTTGATTGGAAGCCAAGGGCCTTCGAACAGGTGTCATGTCCCTCACCATCAAATTTCCAGCTTCGTTACAGAAAAGGCAAGATGAAAATCTTCGGGCGAGCGCAGAGTTTCGTGGTATGAATCTCAGTCGGGGTTCACTCTTCGCCAGTCGTATACCTCGAAAACCATGAATTTTGTTGGTTGACGCGGAGATTATCTAGCGGGATTCACAGACTACGAAGAACGGAGACAAACCTACCTGCATATGCCTTTTCTTTGTTCATAGTCAAAGACTTCAGGCAGTCTACGAAGGCTGAGCAATAGCAGCCCCTCGACAAATGAATCGAGTATGACAAGTCTCACTGAGACAGCAAAAGTGGAACAAGAGCCAAAAAAGCTTCGGGAAACACCTCCCATGGAGCATTTCACACAACAAGTTGGTGAAACGGCCATTGAGAATTGTAAAATTCTCGATTCATCTACCCTGCTGAGAAAGCCGGACCTGCAGGGTCTCGGGTATCGCTAAAACGCCGGAGTATATATGCCCATTCCTTGCCCATCATTGTGCCATGGATGCATCACATGGAAAAACTGTTAAGTTGAAAAAAAAAATCATCTCCTCGTCTCACCCAATTTTAAGATTTTGCTTATGAATTTAAGCAGAGATCTTGTTGGGGACACGGAGCTCACGGCCGACCTTGGAGCGGGACAGGATGCTCTCACGGTCCTTGTCGAGCTTGAGCTTGGTGATGACGACGTTGGAGGGGTGGATGCCCAGGGGGACGCTCTGACCGCTGGCCTTGTCGCGGGTGACACGCTCGATGTGGATCACGTACTTGAGACGGTAGACGGAGGTGACCTTGCCCTCACGGCCCTTGTTGGAGCCACGGACAATGGTGACCTCGTCGTCCTTGCGGATGGGGATGCTGCGGACCTGTTTGCGAGAAAGATGTTAGTTTTCCACGATTAGGAACGGAGAAGAGCGTTTGTTTGAGGGAATACGAACGTTGTACTTCTCGCGCAGCTCCTTGCTAAGGGGAGCGCTCATGATGACACGGCGCTGGCCAGAGCCGGCCTTGAAGTGAGCGGCACGGCTCTTGCTCCTGGAGGAGTGAGTGTCTATTCCAAGATGTTAACACAAAAACATATTCAATTGATGCACAGATCATTAATAGGAAAAGCTTACTCTTGTTAACCTTGACCATCTTGACGGTTGGATTTGGACGACGAGGAGATCCTGTTTTGTCGGTTGAGCGTTGGGTGATGAGGAGAGAAGGAAGAGGGAAAAAAAAAGTAGTCCAGCCAGAAAATTGTCGTTGTCTGGCCCGCTGTGGGCGAAATTTTTGGCGAGCGGTGGGTTACCACGTGACTTTTGCTGCCCTACTTCTTGGTTCCGTTTCTGGAAAGAGGGCTGCGAGCTTAATGTGATTAGTCATTGAGTGCAACCTAGCTTCCCTTAGATGGACGGCAGCTAATGGGATGAGGTAAGCAGCCTGCTGGGTTTTCAATGAAGAAATCTGATCGTTTGAGAGAAAAGTACAAACGAAAGAGAGCTCAATGAAGGTGAGGGAAAATGGGCAATGATTTGAAGAGATGGATTCTTGCTTTGCTCTCCAATCTCATCATTGGTGAGCGGAATGCGTATCTTTAGTGTGCAAACTATTTATACAAAATCTCCCCTCCAAAAGGACGAAAGAGCTCCATTGGTTGTAATGTACAGAGGCCATCCGAGAACTCCTGGTCGTCTATCTATAAAATATCGTACAGAGACTGCAGCACCATTTTTGAGGAGCACTATAGAGGCCATGGGAATCTTCAATGCCTATTATTTTGAGGCAGGAGGCATGAATCTGCCGTTATTGTCATATCTCGCTTCTGCTTTCGGTCAGTAGTCGGTCAAGGAAATAGACGGTCAACGTCGGTATATCGATGGAATCTTACTGAAGAATGTATAATTGAGAGTTACAGTCTCAACACCCTTCATGTTGATGTCGTTCAACAGATCAGGGTCCAAGTAAAAGAACACGGGCATGTCCACTGTCTCGCCAGCGTTTAATCTCTGCTCCTCAAAACAGAAGCACTGAATCTTGCTGAAGTATGGCGCACACTGAGCAGGCGTCACGCTATATGTTGCCACGCCAATGATGTCCTGGTCGCCCAGATTCGTCGCCTTGTAGAACGCCAGGGCGGTCTCTCCGGGAAGCACTCGGACCTCTCGCTGTTGAGGGACAAACTTCCATGGCAGGATGTCGGACACGGCCGCATTGAATGTGACTTTGATTCGATTCGCAGAGGTTACGGGAACGAGACGGCTGGAGAGGTCTTGGTTCTCTTCGCCGGACGTGCCGTGGGCTCGGATGGGCTGGCCACCCCAACCGGTGGTTGCGCAAATCTGCAGCCTATTTAGTCCATTGATCAATGCCATACAGTGAGGATGTCGCGAACCATTTTGTAGAAAGGCACCGATCCATATGCCAGAGCGAGAGTGCCCATGATCACGCTCATGGTATAGAAGCTGTAGAAAGACATGAGCCCAGTATTCCACGAATTGCCGCCCAGAAATGGTCTCCATACGCTATTGTCTTGTTCCTCTGGCTATACTGCTCCCGCACCCTGTCCATAGACGGCGCATATGTAGCATTCTGTCGCGGCTGGTGTGGTATTTGCTGCTCTCGCCGAGGCCGTGAGTTTGAGAATTTGCGCCGAAAGTCTGCAAAGTTGGACCGGCTGCTCTGTGGCCGCGCATGCTGGCAGAAGAAGCAAGCCCACTGCGATGAAGAGTTCGCCGTCCGCGAAGGACCGTTGCGCACCAGGCGCAGTGCGTTGCTCATCTTTGGCTATTTGTTTGCGAGATTTGCCTTGCGAGAAGGCTGGAGGAAGCAAGCTTTCGATTTGGAGCTAGCGCCAGCATCTGTATATCCGATCCGATGCTCAGTGGCATGACATCTTGAATTTGGTGGGGCAGCGGTTCGGGGCGAATTGACTTTGGCTGTGCCGATGCAATGCTGTAGGTACCCCCACTGCCTCTACTCTATTTACACAAAGCGAGATATTAAGCTTAGCAGTAGCTACGTCTTGATGATATATCCCCAATTATAAAAAAGGAAGAAAGAAATCATGTTCGGTACAATGTGCTCTCATAAAAATGATTTTTAATTTCTCTCTCATATACTGGCCTTGGCCTGGTACTTAAAGTCTAATGTCTGTTAAAATGTGCTATCAGTCTTGTATTGCAGCATGCCCTCCCCATCATATCGTCGTGAATTCTCAAGTAGCTCCATACGCTGTGGTAATAATCCCGTAACAATAATAAAGGAATAAAAAAGAATAAAACAAGAAGCATTTTTGAATAACACCTGGGATGTTTATGCCAATTTTTTGCGGGGTTGCTTCTTCTGGAAGCCATTGAGAAGCGGCTTCACCACCCTCTGCCTGCCAGATTGTGCCAGTCTCTCCAAGACCTGGATGACAAACACCTGGATTGCCAGAATAATAAGCCGGAATAAATGATCCAACAGACCCAACCTTGGGACTCTTCCTCTGCTATAGGTGGAGTCTCGGAACTCAAAGGGGAGCTTAGCCCCTAGGTGGTCCTGAGCCACCTGCAATCCACTGGTGAATCCGTCTTCGTGGAATCCATATCCAGTCCATGCACCAACGTAGCTGATTCCTCTCCTGTTCTGTATATAACGCAGCATCCTTTGAGCGCGCACAGATGAGGGAGTGTGCAGAGGATGAGTGTAGTAATACTTCCCCTGGATCTTGGATGGACTGGGGCGATGGATTGGATTCAGAGTGACCAAAACATCGCCAAATGGATTTCTAGGAATGCGCTGCATGATGTTCATGTTGTAAGTTATGGAGACTTTGTCCATATTGGCTTTCTGTGTTGAGGGAGAAGACAATGTCAGGAAGTTCCAGCTTGACCATGCCCTTTTATTCCGTGGCATCAGAGACAGATCTGAATGTAGCACCGCTTCGTTCTGTGACGTCTGAAAGCAGGCCAGAATCGAGCGCTCCTGCTCCGTGGCGGAGGGGCCGAGAATGGAGAGCGCCTGGTCGCCGTGAGTGGCAAGGATAACGTGATCGAACACCTCCGTCTTGCCATTTTCAAGGTGCAATAGTACTCGTCCTTGATTGTCGTTGGACACATTTCTGACTGGGGTATTGAGGAACATGTGGTTCGGGGGAAAGCCCTTCATGACAGTATCGATGTATGAGCGAGCACCATTCTTGAGCGTCAGCCACTGTGGGCGTAGGGCGAGGGTGGATAGCAGGTGATGGTTCCATCTAATTGAATTGTCAGTATAAGATCTGAAGAGATGCGGCAACAGTCTGAACTCACAGGAAGCGGACCAGCATTGTTGCAGGAAACTCCAACGCGCATTTATCAGGGCTTGTGCTCCAGATAGCAGCTGTCAGGGGAATCAAATAATCGTCCCGGAAGCCATCCGAGTAGCCCTCACGCTGCAGGTACTCGCCAATGGTCAGCGTCTTGTGAACGTGATTCATCATGTTCTCTCCTCCATAGCGAGGCTCATATTCCTCATCGTCTATGAGCAAGTCCAGCGCGAACTGGCTGAAGCGAACAATGTCAAATAGTGTCCTCCACATCCTAGGAGAGAAGACATTTCTCTTTTGACAGAATATCGTGCTCAGATTCGTGCTCGCCCATTCAAACAGGCCCTGGTCTCGCGATACGCTAAAGGTCACCTCAGTAGGCTCAGTCGGGACTCCGATTCTGCTGAGGAAATTCAAGAAATTGGCTAGCCAGGGGGGTCAGCACTCGGAAGATGGCAATGGAACAGTTCCAAGTCAACTCACGATATGTCGCTGAATTCATCGCAATGAATCCGGCGTCAACGGCCGTCGTATACTTGCCGGCCTTCCATTGCACCGTGTTGGTGTGGCCGCCCAAGCGGTCTGCGGCCTCGTAAAGATAGACATCGTGATACGTTCTATTCAGAGCCCAAAGCGCAGCAATGCCCGAGCAGCCACTGCCGACAATGGCCACTTTCTTCCTGGCAAATCTGTCAACAGAGTGGCTCATAGGCGCGATGGTATCTTGCTTGGGGGCGACGGATGGTGAAGGGCATGGGAAGGGACTTGGGAGTTGGGAACGGCTTCAGCTGCCCAAAAAATACACGGGAGACGACTTGCACATGTCAGAGAACTCGACGTCCAGCAGCGGCCGGGACAAGGGGGGCAAAGCTGCCGGCGCCACCCATGGAACTGTGCATAAGTGTCGCGGCCCTGATTCGATGACGGGCAAGAGATAACATGCAGGAGAATCAAACAACTCACACATGCCGCGGTTCTGCTCGCAGGGGCATAGTCACTTGTACATGCAGCGATCTCCAGCAGGTACCTGCGCCTTATGTATATGTACGAGTACAGTACGTGCGTCTGTGCTGATGTGCGGAAGACAAAGCAAGGGATCGGATCACCACAGGAACACTTCGGGGATTCAGCAGGAGAACCCTCTCGGTTTATGTACTCCTAATTGCTGCCAGGGTCTTGTAATTGTCTAGGTGTGTTTTCAAGGATGAAAGCGGCTGAGCTAGCGCCACAGGTGGCTGACTTTAGAGTGACGGTTCCGATCAACGTCGATGCAACTGCTTTCATCAAATGTTGGGATACTACAGAACAAAGGCTCTCTCGCCTCATTTCTCGAAATGCCACGTACAGGCACGTTGATAATTGATGCATTAGTTCCTGCAACGAACAACGTAAGCCAACGGATTCGGCACATCCTGCCAAGGCAAATAAAGACGTGGCTGGCAGCCAGACGGCTGAAAATAAGCTATCCAACTTTGCGGAGCTGTCTTAGCATGGCGGGCTGTTAACAGCAAGGCGATGTTACAAGAGTCAGGTACTCTGTATTTTTAGCCAGGATTTGTTGCGATAACGCATCCGCCCAGCACCAAACTCGGCCTAGAACTGTGGTCTGATGCAATTCATGCTTCTACGTGGAGATGCATCAGTGGAGCATGAATGGTTTTTTTCCGTTTCGCCTCCATTATCACATGCTTTGCAGCCGGTGCAAATCATAAGACGAATGCCTGTCGTTTCACCGGCATGGATCCGTCACCGCTTGACCGCCTTACTGGCCGAGTTCTTTTTGAGCAGTTGGTAATGCCTGGTAGCAGTACCAGTACTTCGTATCTCATGCTAGAGACGGACAGCCCAGGGCTGGCCCTTTAGCTGGCATGTCGAGCACTCAACGGGATCGGGAAACGTGGGAAGCGAATCTCCAATTCTTGAAAGCGCCGTGTAGGAAAACCTACATCAATCTCCCCGGCATCTCAACTGTGCGCCATTGACAAAGTCTAGACGCTTAGCCTTAAATTCTTCGTAGCCGGGTGGAATCAACTTAATGAAAAAAGAGAAGAAAAATTCAAATTGTGCGGGCAGTTGTGAGATAATATCGACCAAAAAGCACGGACCACCCTGAGCTTAGTCACTTGCCATATTTTAGCCGTGGCCTCACACTGCACGTGTTGTGCAGTCCAATGCCAAGGCTGGATAAAGTGCAGGTCGGTACTTGGCCATGGGTAGAGACAAGGTACCCTGTCACGCGCATAATGCAGGCAAAGTACCTAGCTGCCCCCAGCAGACCGGTACCCCTTCTGATTGCCCAACCAGCCTGTCTTAGCCTTGAATGCGTACGTACGATGACGGCGCTGCTGTTCTCAGGCGGCCATTTTCAACATCACCAGAGGAACTCAGCCGAGCGCACATCGCAAGCATAGAAGCCGTCATCAGTCTCCCATTTCTGAACACCTCCAGCGAGTCGATTTCATCGCAACAGCTTACTGCGTTGTCCACCTTTTTTTCTCCGCTTACTCCTGAACCCAACAAGCAAGATGGCGAACCCTCTCGATACCGATGCTGGCTCCGAACTTTTCAGCTCGTATGAGGCGGAGCTCAAGCTCGTACAGGCCGATCTGGCGCAAAAGCTGGACCAGATCCCCGAACTGAGTGGTGAACCGCGCAAGGCTGCCGTCAGCCAGGCTGAACGCGCCTTGGAAGAGGCAGATGAACTGGTACTGTAACCCGTTGCATATACGCAGAGACAGGTCTGATATTTAATCGCCATCATAGCTTGGTCAAATGCGCCTTGAAAAGCAAAACATCCCTACGTCTGCACGAGCCAAAGTCAACCAGCGCTTCCGCAACTACGAATCCGACATCGATACAAACCGCCGAAAGCTTACGGGCCTCGCCACTAACCGAGCGGCCATGTTCGGTTCACGCTACACCGACGAACCATCCGGATCAACGGATATCAATTTGGAACAGCGACAGCAGTTGCTGTCGGGAACCGAAAGACTCGACCGAAGCACACAACGACTTCTTAGCAGCCAGCGGCTCGCCAGCGAGACAGAGGCTATCGGAGCTGAAACGTTGGCCGATTTGCACAGGCAGGGCGAGACTATCCGCCATACGCACGATACTCTTTTGGACAGCGAGGGTTATGTCGACCGCAGTGTCAAGACCTTGAGGGGGATGGCTCGGAGGTAACGTAATCCAACACCGGCAGTGTCGAAGCACAGAATATTGATGATGAACAGCATGGCTACGAACCGAGTGATTACAATTTCCATCATCACTATCCTGGTGCTTTTGATCATTGCTGTGATTTTCAGCAAGTTTCGATGAAAGCCAGGGTCTTGCTTGGAGTTATGTCGGCGATTCGGAGTTAATTCAACTGGACTTTTTGCGTGCTTCTTTTCTTCTTCTTTCTTTCGCAACATACAGACTTGCACATATATATGAACCTTAGCACAGACACCAGGGGCTATAATAGCAGCAACTCGAATAGAGAAGGCGATAGTGTTGAATGCCCCTTTGAACGCATGCACTAGTAGAGTGCATTGTTCACAGCTATTGTGTTTACCTCTCCTTTATCTCATACAGGCAAAATAGAAGTGTATTGAGCAACCAGAGTGTTTCCTTTATCAATAACGAAGCTCAACAAGTGACAATAAGCAGAAGCCTCGGGAATGTAAATGTACCTCCCACTACAACAGCTGTGCGGAGTACACAGGTATAGATTTACGGGTGGTTGGGCAACGGGGTGTGGGGTAATTCAGTGTCTCAACTCCATGGCCGAGTTTATTCCAATAAAAGTCCGATGTTGATCCAGACGCTTACGCGAGGGTTCCTCACGAGAGCTCAGACTTTGTCCAACCGTTTTTATTAGCCTCACAAAACTTTCTTCCTCGCACAAACCACTCCAACCTCTCCGCATCCTCCACCTTCCTTACCTCCCAACACTCTCTTCCCTTTCTTCTTCTATTTTTCAATTTTTCTCTTCTCTATTCACAGTGCATATACGCACTTACTCTCTCGTCTTTGAACCCCTCTATTTACAGCTCGCTACGTGGTCGACGTGGCCTCACGGCCCACCATGTCTGAATTCCTTGGGTATGCGCGAATGGCCTCAACTCACGTACCGTGTCCCTCAGGCTAACAAGCGAGCTTCCAGATCCCGTATCTCCCTCATCTCCAAGAGCGATATTCGGTGAGAATCTATGCTCCTGATTCACCAAGACGGTCACTGACCTCTAGTGGAGCTACGTGGGGACTTTGCACGAGATCAATTCGGACGAGTCGACAGTGTCTCTCGAGAATGTCCGCTCATTCGGCACAGAGGGTCGCAGGGGCAGGCCTGAAGAGGAGATAGCACCATCAGACCAAGTCTATGAGTACATCGTTTTCCGCGGAAGCGATGTCAAGGATTTGCGAATTGAGGAGCACCCCGCTATCAAGGAGAATAAGCCTCCTGTCATGCCTGACGACCCTGCCATTGTCGGAGTAAGTAATGTCTCTTTCTATTTCTGCCAAGATCTTTATACCCTTTCATGATGAATTATTGCGGATGTAAACTTTTTGTCACGTCGGAAAGCGCAAAACCATGTCGAGATTTCCGTTGCCTTCCTTCTGATTGTAAAGGATCATATTCACTGTTTTCCTGAAAATCGTACTTTGAAAGCTTTGTGCTAACAAATCGATGCAAAGGCCCGAGCTCGTCCTGGAGCGCAAGGACCAAACCAAAACGCTCCTGCTGGAGCTCCCCCCGGAGCCCCCGGCTTTCCACAACACCAATACCCTCCCAACCAGTTCTACGGTGGCCCTCCGCCTCCGGGCTCTTGGGGACGAGGTGGACCCGGCCCTATGGCTGGACCAGGTTTTGGCAACGCACCATTCCCTCCGGGACCTCCACCCCCAGGCTGGTACCCTCCTCCAGGCCAAGGCTTCCCGCCTGGACCTGGTGGTCCGGGTCCATGGGGCAACGCACCGTTTCCTCCGGGACCCGGTGGTCCCCCGGGCTCTGAAGCTCCTCAAGGTCAGCGGGCTGCACCTGAGCTCTCCGCCACCCAAGAGTCAAAGCCTCCTGTTGGACCAGGTGCAGACAAGTCGAAGGGAGCTCCCCAAACAGAACCCAAATCTCACGCTCAAGCGGCGAGACAGTCCTCCAACGCGCCTGCTCCTCCAGTCGATTCCAAGCCGTCGGTGGAAGAGGTAAAGGCAGTTGCTACAACACTGGCATCGAACGGAGCTGCAAAGGCAACCGATGCGTCCAAGGCTATCCCTACTGGTCCCAAATCGAACCGTGTCCAGCCAGTTTTGCCTCTCACGGGACCAGCATCCAAGCCTTTCCAGCCTCCCTTTGCGGCAGAAAAAGCTTCCCAGGCAGCTCCTCAGTCTGCAGCTGCTGGGCCAAGCAGTGTACAAGATGCTACGAGTGCAGCTAGAGCAGCCGTGGCGCTGGCGATGGCGCAACTGAGCAACACTGGTGGGAATGCTATGGATAATCTGACCACCAAGGTCCAAGAGATGCGAGTCAATGCCATTAGAGGCGGCAGCGCAAATCGTGGCCGTGGACGAGGTGGCCGCCCAGCCAAGGTGGAGGTTCCCGACGCAGACTTCGATTTTGCTCAGTCAAACGCCAAGTTTAACAAGGAAGACTTTGTTAAGGAAGCTGTTGGGGGCTCTCCGTCGAACGAGGCTCCTGCCGCGTCTGCAACAGAAGGCTCAGAGACCCAAGATGACACCACTCCTGTGGCATACAACAAGTCGACGTCGTTTTTCGACAACATCTCCAGCGAAGCGAAGGAGAGAGCCGAAAACAATGGCCAAAAACCTGGCGGACGCGAGTGGCGCGGCGAGGAGCAGCGCAGAAACATTGAGACGTTTGGCCAAGGAAGCGTCGACGGTGGATACCGAAACTACCGTGGTCGTGGTCGCGGACGCGGAACTAGAGGAGGCGGTCGCGGCTTCAGCCGTGGTGGACGAGGAGGTCCTCGTCCCCAGTATCAGTCAACTGCCGCTGGCCAGTAGTATGGCAATTCCGAATAGGTTCAAAGGCTACAACCCCCGAGAACAATTCACCATACAAGTCTCTGGAATGAGACTACATGACGACTTCAACTACCAATGAGCTCATGGTGCGACTTTGAGCACGCATTCTCCCAATATTCCTCTTAATTCACTTGCACCAATGTACCAAAATTCTTCAATGTTTGCCTCTTCTAAGCTACTCTACAGTAGTCGCGAAGACTTATATTATTCATGTTTGATTTGCTTTCAGCTCAGGATAGGAGCTACGGTTTGCACTGGTCACGGAACTCGACGACGATGCCGGAGTTCGGTTTGCGTTTCAAGGGGGGCACAGGCATTGCATTCCATGAATCATGAGGGGACATGATGAATGAAAAAAAAAATCTTTTCGACCAGGAGTAGGGGGCGCTTAGGAATAAGCCGGAGTCTTTCACTGAACAATGAGGCTGGGGATAAGCATGCGAATATACAATGAACCTGTATTACCTTCTATATGAAGCACGGGGGTCTGGTTAAGAATAATCAGACAAAATGAAGTTTAATGAGTCAGTACCTCGTAGTGGGCAAGCAACTTTCTAGCCCGCTACCAAGAAAATGAAAGAGGATTAATTCCCCATTCCCAAGTGCCAAGATGAGAATTACTCAGTAGATGTAGTGGTGCATTTGAAAGCAACAAGGCTCGGATAAACCCACAGTGAGATGAGTGGCAAACTCAACGATGGAGTATGAGCTGTCATACCGAAAATTGGAGTTTGTGAAAATAGAGCGTAAAAGCAGCTGGCCAAACGGAGCAAGTGGGTTCTGCCGCTCAGCCCCGCTAGGTTCAAGGCGGCGTGACGCATATCAACGAACCCTACGTCCAGTTGCCTGCGCAACTAACCTGAACCATTTCAATATCTTCTGACGTTTGGGCGAACGATACGGAAGCCATCACAGCATTTGGAAAAGTATAAGTTTCAGGAGCCTTGCTGGATTTTGTATTATTAATATCTCTCATTTCACTTTTTTTTTTCTTTCGACATATTTTCTTCTTCTCTCTATTTTGGATTTACGTTACCCATTCTCCCCAGAGCACAATTCCGAAATGTCGACAAGACAGCTTCGGAAGCTGCAGAAGCAGAGGGAACTGGAAGCAAAGACTGTTCAAGAACATGAAGGCAGTGATGACGATGCAGACGATGACGAGATTGCTCCCGTAGTGGCAAAACCTCGGGCGAATCTGTTTGCTGCACTTGGGGGAGAAGATGGGGATGAGGATGAAGGCGATGACAATGCCCACGAGGACCCTGAGCAAGCATCAGCACTAGAACCTCAGGTGGAAGAACCTGCCGCTGCAGCTACTGGCCGGAAAAACAAAAAGAAGAAGAAGAAGGGCAAGACCAAGAAAGCTGCTCCGGCCCCCGAAGCCGAGCAAAGCGAGGATGATGAGATCGACAGAGCCATCAAGGAGTTGAAGATTGAGCAGAATCCCCAGGCAGGATCCGTCACCAGCAATGCTTCCACATCCCAGGGACTCTTCAAGATTAACCTCTACAATCTCAAGGCCATAAATGAGATGCGAAACCTGTTCGGTAGAGACACGATTGAGTCGGCAAACGCAGAAGAAGAGGAGCAGCGTCGTGGAGCACGCCATGGAATCATGCAGCAACAGGTGGACTTGGAGACCTTCTTGAGAGGACCACCAAATGCTCGCAAGCTCCCTGAAGTGTCTAGAAGACGCAACATCTTCATTCAGGGGAGAGAGCACTGGCCAATGAGTACCACCGGGGGTTTGACTTTGAAAGAGCTCGGCAAGACGGCCGATGGAGTCGAGTATACCTATGCTCATGCCCCGGAATACGATGAAATCCAGGCTTTGTTTTTTGCACAGGTGCAGATGGGAGATCCTATGAGAATGGTGCATCTTCTCACCCAATTTCGTAAGAAACGCAATAACCCCCATTTGTTTGGAGAACCATGCTCACACACATGGACAGCCTACCACGTCTCAACGCTGCTGCAAGTGAGCAGTGTGGCAAAGCAAGATCAGAACATGGCACTTGCTGCAGAGCTGTGTGAGCGCGCCTTATTTAGCTTCGGTCGAGTAGCCCCCTCGTCCTTCAAACAGAGTCTGGAACTAGGAATGGCTCGCATGGACTTTAGGAGACCAGAGAACCGTCAGTTTTGGCTAGCAGGGTACCACTACATCAAGAGCCTCGTAAGGAAAGGCACCTATAGGACGGCACTGGAGTGGGCGAAGCTTTTCTACTCTCTAGACCGTAGTGATCCTTATGCGATGAGGCACTTGATTCATTTCTTAGCCATCAGAGCGCACGAATCAAAGTGGCTTCTCGATTTCCTAAACCAGCTGGACACGGAAGGCCGCCGAGACGACACGGTGTATATCCTGCAGAGCCGGGTATTGGCGATGCTACAAATAGGCGACGAACAGCAAGCAAGGCAATATCTCATCGAAGGGATGCAGCGAGTACCCTGGTTATACTGCGCGCTGTTCCAAGCTCTAAATGTCGACACCCCGCCGTCTGTCTGGGGCATCAGTTGCGAGACGGAGGCCACCGAGTTCTGGGTGAAACTGTACCTGTACCAATCCAAAGATTTGTGGAACATTCCGCAGGCAACACGACTTTTACTGGATGTGGCCAAGAGTATCGACCGGGTGGACGCAAAGTCTCTACCAAAGGACGAGCATCCGATTGATCTGGGCGTGGCTCGAATGGCCTACATTGACGGGCAGACATCTCTCCTAGCGCTGGTGCCGCGGGGCATGCTAGAACAACAACCCAACTACGAATTCGATCCCCTGCCGCCGGCAGAGAAAGATAACATCTTCACTGGAGAAGGATGCAGGCTCCCTTGGCGCGAGCAGCGGCAGAACCCAGCGCGCCTGGGCGGCATCATTGCCCAGATGGAAGAGCTTCTCGCGCGGCGGGGGCCTCCGCCTCAAGAAGACGAGGATGCTCTGATGGAGCAGCTTCGCGACGGAGCGTTTTTTGGTGCGAATGGCGAGGCTGAGGACGGCGATGACGTAGCCGAAGTGCCGGTGAGCAGCGAAGATCGGGGAATGGTGGCCGCGCTCATCCAGATGCTCGGATTTGGGGGTGCCAGGGAGGGTGATGCAGCTGATGCAGCAGACACGAGGGAAGGCGAGACATCTAGAGATAACGGCGACGATGTGCATCCTGAGGAAGAGGACGGGTCGGGGACTACAGACCTTCCAGGGTCGTGGCCAGCCGAAGAAAGTCGGCGGGAATAACGGGCGGCGAAATGAGGCCCTTGATGGGCATTCGGTGTAATTCACAGGCGGTATGTGCATATGTCTGTATCGCTGAGCGGCCCGCGATTACTGCGTCTACTATCTCGTTTGTATGGAAGCATAGGCCCAGATTGACAGGGGGTGAGAAATGGCATGTTGGATAATAGTAACTGCCGATGGGATTCCGTTTGCCTTCTCGTGCGTATCCCGTGTCCGTGTCTGTCCTCGAAGCAAGTCATATCATGCCATACACGTGTCTAGAATGTCACTGCAGAAACCCGGGCATGGCACTAGCAGGATTTGTGGTCGCCGTCTGGGAGAGGAGTAATTATAGAAATGGCGACTATCAAGTTTAATGCAGGTCTATGTATGTACTATGTATGTAAGCCGTCCTTCTACTATCAAGTCAATGCTGGTCTATTGTATGTATGTAAGCACATCCTCCTAGCAACATCTGGCTACTAAATGCGAAGAATGGCGGAACGGAAGGCCAGGTCAGGGGCAGTACGTGTACTTGTAAGCACTCGCATCTGCAACTCGTTCAAAGGTTCTGTCATATCATCGGTGACGGAAGGATTACAAAGCGCACGTAGTCTTGGACAACTAGTACTAGGCATTTTTTCTTCAGAGAGATTGATTCCTGATCAGCGTTTTGCTTGTTTGAGAAGAGCCTCTACAATATCTCTTCGGAGTTCCGCAACAATTGGCGTATCTTCACCTGTGCTTATTTAGGCTGTGTTGAAGTGCCATGTTGCTTGTTGACAAGGGGGGTGGTTGGCATCAGAGAGATAGATAGGGATCAGAGTCTAACTCGCTTGCCGGTTACCAAATCGGAACTCGGAGAAAAAGGACGGAATTTGGTTCCGCGCACCCAGGTCCAATCAAGGGCAGAGAGATGACAGTAAGCACATATTACATACTACAACGGGTGATGGGCTGCGATATTTTCGTGTGTGTGTTGGGGGTGGCATGGCATGGCCTTGCCATAGGGCGAAGCCGTTTCGAGGCGGCAAGACAAAGGCTGAGTGGCTCGGGAGGGGGATCCACCGTCATCACTTTGAATCCGGAATCTATTTATACATTCCGGCCGAAAAAAAAGGCACTGTGAGTTCCCGGGGGGAGGGAAGAAGAGGAAAGGCCAAAGAGCGAGAGAACTGGTTGTTGCCTCGAAACTTGAAGATGGGGGCAGGAGTGAATGATGGATGGCTACTGTAACATATAGGAATGAAGGAGGGTAGAATCTAGAAAGGGAAAAGGAAAAGAGAAAAAAACAACAAAGGCTTGTGCTAAACAGGGTTTGGGCAAGTATCTCGGCCGATTGCCCGTTTTTTACTCTTCTTGTTAAACAGATGCCTGCAACTCCGAAGAGTCGGCAATGCGAGTGTATCCCGTGCGGCATGCCATCTTTAGCGAACAGGGGGAAAGGGACAGAAAAACAAGACTAACAAGCACCGGAGCAACGACGCACGCCAGCCAAAAGGGCACATAATAAAATGATGCTTACCGTGGCTTGAAACGTGCCGCGTCCCTCACTCAGCCGTCACCCGGGCCATTGAAGGAGGCTGCACCGGCTAAACCGCCATCTTGAGGGCTCAAGGCCAAGGCGGGCTGCAAGACAAGGAAAAAAAAAAGATGAAGGGGAGGGGGTGGGCTGTGTGTGTGAACAAAGGGGGAAGCCATTGCCGTGGCACAGGAGGGAGGTGGACGGGGGGGGGGACTTTTGATCCAATGTCCAATGGACGGGTTGTTGACTCGCTGTTAGAGAGCAAACAGCGAGGAGCGAGAGAAGAAAAGAGAGATAATTCCCGTGGCTGCGTTCTTGTGCATTCGGGCCCTCTTTTGCAAGCACGGAGCACGAACGGGCATATACGCGTAAAAACAGCACGACGGAATTGGGCTGTTATACGAGTGTGCCTAGCAAAGTGTCAACGAAAAAGGCATTTGATCCATCCACGGATTGGATCCATTTGATCCATTGAAAAAATGCACAGTGCAGGCGGGCATCGGGCATGTACTGTGCCCGTCGCTGGACGTTAGTGGCATCGACGATCCCAAGGCTACTGGTGCAGGGCCTTGCATACATTTACGGAGCGGCCAATAGCGGTAACAGGAGATGCGATTTGTCCGGCCCCGGGGGTCGCAGCTCTCGGCCGGGACGAGCGAACTACTGCTGAGGGATGGGCTAAAGGCAGCACTAAAAAGCGATGGGAGGAGCCAAAACGAAAAAGACGGAAAACTCCATTCGAGGTGCTGCTCCGGCTAGGGGGTTCGGGGCCAACGCAGGGGACGTCTATTGGGTGGTTGGCCGCCCAGAACCGGAGCTTTCGCCCGTGTATACGGCCGAAATAGCGTCCCAGGTAGCCACCAGTGCTAAAGGGTCCCTGGAAGCGGTTTGACGCCTGTGGGGGGGAAAGGACGTGATGGAGAATGAGTTGCGAGCATGGGATGCGGCGTGGAGCCCTTTCTTTTTTTCTTTTGGTTCTTTTTTCCTTCTTCCATCATGCCCAGTCTGGCGCAATGCTCCGGTCCTGCACGGTCTGCAGGCACGGGGCGTTGCCCAATTCCACCACCGGAGGTCGGTCCCACGATGTGACATGACCATCCATGGCTGTAGGAGTGCGGCTGCAAAGGCACTGAAGAAAATGCATGCCAGGGGGGATGGAAGATGGCCGGAGAGCGGCGCTAATGGCGTGTTTGACGGCATTGACTCGATCTGGACAATATCACGTATGATTGATGCGATGCTTTGGGGCCAGTGGAAGCGGTGCTGACGGGGGATGATGCGTTGGAGATAATTATAGAGTAGAGTTTCAGCTTGTCGCTGCCGCTTTGATGCTAGCGGGTGATACGCTACCAGAACGCCAAACGGAACGGGCTTGATTGCTGGGGGAGCAGCAGAAATGTCCCGTCTACCTGGAGCCTGCGCGTTAGCTGCATGTGCAATGTAATGTACCTTGCCGCTTTTTTTTTTGCAATGGAGCACCGAGCAGTTGCAGCTGCAGCTACGGAGTTGACCAAATTGTTTAGCCCGTACGGAGCTGGAGCCTTTGGGGGATCAGAGCTGGAGCCCGGAGGCCTGATGTTTCAAGAAGGACGATGAGTTCAGGTTTCCATGGCTTGTGAGTTGCCTTGATACAGAAGAGCCAGATCAAACAAAACAAACATCCCTCAGCGTGAGGATGCAGAGTGAATTGTTTGTCCGTCTGCTGTACGAGTACAAACGACGTCGTTGAATCGCAAACCCGTGTCCCGTCACGTGGCGGCCAGCTCCGGGGATCCTGACTGACTGATGCTGATCCTGGGCCACCGTCTGATGATCGGGTCTTGTCCCAAGTCCAATCCAGATTCAACCAACGTCCGACTCCTTACTTACTGCTACATGTACCTACTGCTACCTTAACTTTGTGCCCGGTCAAACTATTCTGCCTTTTCGCGGGCTGGGGGGGCCCCCCACCTTTCGACAGCGCTGCAGGGACATGGTTCGGCCGAGCCAAAAGCCTCGCTAAAGGTCCATTCACACTTCCGCAAGCTAGGCTTCAAACTAGTTTCCCAGCTCTGCTGGCATGTGCTGGTGCTGTGCTGGCGTCTGGGCCGGGAAAAAATAGAGGGAAAATTAAGAGAAAATTTAAGCAAGCCACGGAGTACTCCGGCGTCCTGGCATGGGGGCCCAGTTTCGAGCCAAGCAACCGCCGATCACTACCTCACCATCGCCGACGCAAGGACGGCGAGACTTACTTTACTTTGCGAGTCAAACTCGAAGCTGTGACGACGCATCATCAGCTTCGGAGCTTTCCGCTGCATGTCTGAAGCTGGACTTGCGTCTCTTTTTCTCTGTCTGACGACAAAATAGAGATAGGGAAAGCCGGAGAGCTGTCTATGCTGTGTGAGAGATTGGTGTATGAGCGCAAAGAGAGAGAGAGAGGCTCAACCAAAGACAAACCGTCACAAGAGACAAAAGTCACAGACGAATAGCTCTCTCTTCAAGCCACTTCCTACAATCACACCCCCCCTTCTCCATCATCCTCGTCTTTCCTCCAATCCCTATCCCACTCCTCTGCAGTCCTTTGCGTCTCCTGCCTCCTTGTGTTGCCGTTTCCTGTCCGTTATGCTTGGCGTTGGCGTGCTGCCGTTAGATAAGCGACTTGTATGCGTGCCGTCTCCTTGACATCACAAAGCACATACTATTTCAAAAGTCGACCCTCTCTCCCCCTTCTCCGGTCGGCCGAATCACTCGGCCGCCCAGCCATCTCGCATATTCCATCTCTTGCCCCATCTTGCCCATCGGATGGCCTCAATGCATACGTATCCTTCCATCACCGAGCCGGGAGTGGCTCAGTCGCCAGCCATGGGCGTCGATGCCTCCAACCCCAGCGAAGGGGCAAGTCCCTACGACACTTCCTCAATGTCTCAGCAGCCTTCGCCGCACCAGCATCACTTGGGCGCGTCACATTCGCAGTCACAGCTGCAGTCGCAACAACAGCAACAGCAACAGCAACAGCAACAGCAACAGCATCAACAACCGCAGCAGCAACCACAGCGCAGCGTCAAGCGGCCAAGGCCCGTCAAGTCGTGTACCGAGTGTCGGAAGCGCAAGCTGCGATGCGATCGCCTCTGTCCTTGCTCACAGTGCCAAAAGTCGAGCCGTCCCTGCAAGTACGCGCCCGACCAGGACTCGGCCAACCTGTCCGAAGGCTCGGACGCAGAGGCAGCTGAGCCGGGCCGGCCAGCCAAGCGCAACTACTCGCACAGCACTCTTCCCGGGCTAGGCAGCACGTACAGCGATGCTGGCGCCGCCAGACCGACAAAGGCGGGCGATTCCACCAGCCTGCCGTTGCTCGAGGAGCTCTCCATACGCATGGAGCGGCTGGAGAAGCAGGTTCTCGTGCGAAGCCCCAGCAGGGCCGAGCTCGGCGGCGGCAGAATCGTCGCTGCACCACCAGAGACAATACGGGGACTGACAGTGAAGCGCGGGGCCTTGCGAACCCGGTATTTCGGGCAAAACGACCCCCGGGTGTTGTTGAATCTGGTAAGTCAGGATCAGTCGTGTGTCGGAGGGGCAAGTTTTGCTTTCGATTCTTTTGATATTGGGCCAACAAGAAGCTGACTCTCAACGCTCCCCCGTGTTCTAGTTTGACGATGCAAAGGCATATGTGGCACACAACTTCCAGCGGGAGCCCTTCACCAGCTTTGAAGCCCTGCATAAGCATCTACGAGGCGAATTGACAAAGTCGTTGACCCCCATCACCGTCTTTGTGGATTCCATGATGCCCATACACAAACGAATGACAGACATCCTACCCAAGAGGGCAGTCTGTGATCGCCTGCTGGCGGCCTATCTCGATACCTCGGAGACCCAGTTTAGAATCCTTCACACTCCAACATTCGTGGAACAGTATAACCAATACTGGCAAGGCAACCCGCAGGCCGAGCATTTCCTGCCACAGATGCTGTCGGTCCTAGCAGTAGCGTCTCGATTCGATACCAAATCAAGGGGATTGGTCCACCAAGAACGCGTAGAGGGCGTACATATCCCGACTGCTTCCGCGTTGATTCGAATATGGCTGGACAGCCTCAAAGGCAAGCAACTCGTGGAGCTTGCCACGCTGCAAGTCGAGGTGTTGTTGTTACTGGCCAAGAGAATGATTATTCCACGGGCACAAGACTCGTGGAATCATCTGGGCTTCGTCGTACGCATGGCAATGTCCATGGGGCTCCACAGAGATCCCTCGGAGTTTGAACCACGGATGACGGTGTTCCACGGCGAGATCCGAAGGAGGCTGTGGTTCACGGTCCTGGACATGGACTTGTACATGTCGATTGCTGCCAACATGCCCTGCCTTACTCGAGACGGTGACTATTCCTGCCGGCCGCCGCGAAATCTCAATGACGTCGACCTCTACCCAGAAATGACTGAGCTGCCGCCGTCTCGGCCGCTAGACCAAGCAACAGACAGCCAGATTCAGGTCTATACGGTCATGACTCTCCCCACGCGGATGAGAGTGGCGCACATGATTAACCGTATCGACACCATTCGTGATTATCAAGAAGTGCTAGACGTGGGCGGAAAGCTTGACCGCTTCCTCGAGGACATCAACTACATCTTCCCGCGGCATGCAGCCCTCAGCGATGCGCAGAAGAGCAGACTCTGGAGAAACCGCGTCATTCTCGATATGCACGTGCGGCGGCCTTTGCTTGCCTTGTACCGACCCTTTGCCATGGCAGCCCCTGAAGCTCCAACGCAAATCTCACGGGCCTACCTGCGGTCTTGCATGGTCATTTTGAAATACCTGGACGAGGTCGATCCCAATCTGCCTCACTTTCAGGACGTTGCTGAAATGTACGTGCAGATGCTGCGGCGAGACATTGTCCAGGCGTCCCTGAGCGTTTGCTACTTTATCAGGCCGGCCGTTCGGCCTTCTGCTGATACCGTCATGCTCGATCAGCATGGAATACGGTCTTCGCCGGCCCCGGTGGATGACTTCCCAGGGTACATACCGGACGACCTGATGCTGTGGACGCCTGCGCGGCTGATTGGCACCGTGCAGAAGACAATAGATCTCCTAGTCGGGCTTATCCGCGGCAGTGATGTCAAAGACGTTTTGTGTATTGCTGTTGTGCTGGAGAGCGTAAGAAAGGCTGATGTTCGAAGCGAAGAGATTACCAACAATTTGTTTGGCTTGCTGGATGCCTGCTTGAGGGCCACCAACGTGACGGCAGATAAGCTGCGCAGTTTATACCTCGGCAGCGCGAATGGCGCGTACTCACATGGAAGGATGCCTTACGTGCAGCAAGGCTACAGCATGGGAGGCCTTTCGGATCCTACCACAGAACTGGGCGGCTGGATAATGTGGGATGGCTGGGATTGATTCCGACTTTTCTAGTCCGCCTTTTGTGGTTCTGTTCGTCTACTTAATATTCCTTTTATTCTTGTTGATCTGTCTGCTTGTATCTTTTTGTCTTTTCCATGTTTGTCATCTCTTAATTATGGTTATTTCGTCTTCTTCTACGGCTTGAACGAGCGACGAACGTTATGGTCATTGGGTTTCCTCCTCATATATAGAGGCTACTGATTGGCGAGTATTGGCTCTGAGTAACATGGTCGGTCACATTCTGGTTGGTTCTCATAGCACATTCTGGTTGGTTTCTCATAGGAAAGTGAGAGAGAGAAGGAGATACCCTACGCGCGTTAGTGTTTGGAGCAAGGTGCAGAGGCTTTTTATCCTCTTCTTCTTTTTGTGTGTCCTTTTCTTCTTTTGGTTGTGTGTGTACAATAAAGGGAGGGTGGATATTTATAGGCAAAAAGTATGACCACCCGTACCATGAAGTGAATGGCGGGCTTCTGATTAATATACTGCTATTATACTGTTGTTGTTGCTCTAGTCTCCATGAAGGTAAAAACATTTCTACAATACGATGACCGTTAGTTGGTCAACACCGGCGACTTGCCATCCCACTCATTAGACTCGGCTGCCGTGATCAGCCATGCTCCCAAGCTTTCCCTGCTCATGGTCACGTTCCAGCCACATCCCTGACCATTCTCAGGCCACACCTTGACCTTTGCAGCCGGCCCATCAGTCAATCTCGGCGCCCTCGCAAGTACAAACGGCACACCACTCTCCCGAATCAATACATCCGTGTTATTATGGTCCTTGACAGCATACTTCATGGTGCTGTGATCCAGGACAGCGCGAAAAGCCCAGCTGAGATTCTTCCATGACTCACGAGCCCCGAAGATGGAGTTTAGGACGATCTTGGGAGGATGTGCGAATGGTGTGGCGGCGATTGCGGCGAGGAGGACGCGCGTTGTGCTTGCGAGGAGGTCTGGGGGAGAATCTGGGGATAGGGGGGCGAAGGGGTTGTCGGAGGTGCGGCGCTGGTTGAGGGTTATGAGGATGGAGGAGGGGGGGGAGGGGGTTGAGAGGGCGGTTTGGACGTCTTGCTGGGAGGAGGGGGAGCCTAGTTTTGGAACAATGGGTTAGTTTGTGAAAGAAAAGTATTTATTATGTGGGCTGTGGATTTGGGAACGTACCTTGTATGATGGTGAGGTTTGGGTTGGAGGGGAGGGAGGATGGGTTGCGGGTTAGGACTGTGACGGTGTGGTTGCGAGAGAGGGCGTTGTCGAGGGCGATGCGGCCGTTGCGGCCGGTGGCTCCAGAGATGAAAATGTGCATAGTTTATTGATGTGGGATGTATAAGATATTATTGTTGTTGTTATGTAGAGTGGGAGCATGTATTATATGTGATTGAGATGATAGGGTCGTGTGGTGCGTGTAAGTGAAACCAAGGCTGCAATTGAAGAAAGCAAGTTTTTGGTTTGAATTTGTCTGTCTGGATAGAAGGATAAGGATGGTTATGGGCTTTTACAAAAATTCTACGGAATCTGGAATTGCCCTTTAAATACGTTGTTTCCATCCTTCTGCCATTCGGGCATCTTTGAATCAATCCGTCCACTCGGCCGATATACTTTCATCGGATCCGTGACTCTCGGCCGGTGAGCCGGTGTAATTCATTCCAGTCCACTCCTGCGCCGCCGCACTGACAATGCTCGGCCGAGTTCCTTCGAAGCCCCAATTTGTAATCCTCTAATCCATCCTGTCTCACGTGCGTAACACCAAGGCTCATTAAAAATCAATCGGCGTCCTTCTTTGTCATGACTCCCTTTTTTTGCCTTTCAGTAGCTCGCAGGATACCTTCGGATTAAGATTGTGGCGGGCCCCGAAGCTAAACCCATGGACGAAGCAGGCAGTTTGATCGCTCCACCAACACCTCGAAACAGAAACGGGTAATACGGGCTGGACGGCCCGCAGTACCTCGGCATCGTTGCCCCGGATCCCAAGGTACGATCAACGGTGTTTCCCCCGCATTCTGCCACGATGCATACATTCACGTGCATATAAACTGCCGATACTCCTTTTACTCCGTATACGCCGATATAAAAGGAAGAGATATATATATGTACTGCCCTTGGTAGTAGTTTTTACGAGGCTCTGATGGGTTGAAAGAAAAACAACGAAACATATCACACAAAACAGAGGATATATATATCACAAAACCAAAACACACCATGGCTCCCAAGCAAAAGTCGCCCGTCTACGTCCTCGGCGTGGGCATGACCAAGTTCATCAAGCCCCGGGGCAAGGTCGACTACACCGAGCTGGGCTACGAGGCCGGCGTCAAGGCGCTGCTGGACGCGCACATCAGCTACGACGACGTGGACCAGGGCATCGCGTGCTACTGTTACGGCGACAGCACCTGCGGGCAGCGCGTGTTTTACCAGTTCGGGCTGACCAAGATCCCCGTCTACAACGTCAACAACAACTGCTCGACGGGCTCGACGGGCTTGGCCATGGGCCGCACGCTCATCGCCAACGGCGCGGCCGACTGCGTCATGGTGGTGGGCTTCGAGAAGATGAACCCGGGCAGCCTGCAGAGCTTCTGGAAGGACCGCGAGAACCCGACGGGCACGACGGTCAAGATGATGGCCGAGACGAGGGGCGTCACGAATGCTCCGGGCGCGGCGCAGATGTTTGGCAATGCTGGGAGGGAGTACATGGAGAAGTACGGCGCCACGGCGGAGGATTTCGCGGAGATTGCGAGGGTCAATCATGCTCACTCGCCGAATAACCCGTACTCGCAGTTTCAGCAGGTGTACACGCTGGAGGAGGTGCTCAAGTCGCCCACGATCCACGATCCGCTGACCAAGCTACAGTGCTGCCCTACTTCGGACGGTGGTGCGGCAGCGATCCTGGTGTCGCAGGAGTTTCTCGACCAGCGGCCGCATCTCAAGGCGCAGGCCGTGGAGATTGCTGGGCAGTGTCTAGCTACGGACGGCGCGAGCGTCTTCTCCCGCAGCGCCATTGACCTGATGGGCTACGAGATGACGCAGCACGCGGTCAAGACGGCGACGGGCGAGGCGGGCATCTCGCCGCGGGACGTGCAAGTCGTGGAGCTGCACGACTGCTTCAGCGCAAACGAGATGGTGGCCATTGACGCCCTCGGGCTGAGCGACAAGGGCAAGGCGCACGAGCTGGTGCGCAAGGGCGACATCACGTACGGCGGCAAGTTCCTGATCAACCCTTCCGGCGGGCTCATCTCAAAGGGCCACCCGCTGGGCGCCACGGGCATCGCGCAGTGCGCCGAGCTGGTCTGGCACCTGCGCGGGTGGGCGAACAACCGGAACGTTGCCAACACGCGATACTGCCTGCAGCACAACCTTGGCCTGGGCGGCGCCGTGGTGGTTACGGTGTACAGACGTGCGGACGGGGGATTTGCGCCGAAGTTGGATTCGAAGGCGGTTGGGGAGGTGAATGGGCTGGGATACAATCCGGCGGTGGAGGCGAGGGGGTTTACGAAGACGCAGGCGGAGGCGGTGATGAGCAAGAAGGCGAGGAATGATTGGGCGCTGCAGGATACGCTGCAAAAGGTTGAGTCGCGGTTCTAGGCTTTGATGCTGTCTGGTGTCTTGATATCTTCGATGCTCTCTTGCGTGGAGGAGACGATGTATATGTGACTGTGACTGTGACTCTTTGCTGTGTATTAGTGTGTGAATAGTATGTACGACGAGCATCTAGTCTTATGAGTAATGAATGGTTTCGGATTCTTTATGGCAAATCCTGAATTATCACTGGGTAGATGTGGTGATGATCAACACATAATTGACCCATTGTATGTCTCCGTGTAAGAGCTGAGACTGAGACACACACAGCTCGACGATACAAGACCAAGGCACAAATGACGCAATCCGGCGAAATGGCCTCAAACGAGAATGAATCAAATCCGAATAAAGGGGGCAATTACATATCCATACAAACCAACACGTCAATTCGTAATTCATCCGGCCCCCCTTCCAACCGTCTTTCTCCTATTCTCACCAGAATACTTTCAATCCAACGCCGTGAGCAAGTTTCACATCCCGCCCCCCCAAAGCTCCGTCTAGCGGGGCGCTTGTTTCCCCAGGCGGTACTCTGTACCTACGCAAATCTCCCTCACTACACTCAACTTGGTGCGCCAAACACTTAGACTAGCAAGTATATGGTACTTGTATTCTAAACCCCCCCCTTGGGACGGACAGAGTTACAGCAATAGAGCCCTTCTATTTGGTGTGGCGCAATTCCCGCTTCAGTGACGAGCAGCCTTTTTTTGGTCTTTTGGCGATGCGCTTTCTCTGATATCCATCTTAGAAGAGCAATTATTAATCGGCCTCTGTGTCAGCCTTCATAAAGAGAAGCCCATTCTCGCTCGCAACTTCTTCTCCTTCTTCTGCATCACTCCAAACCACAAGCTATCTACCTCTTCTTCATTCGCATTCGTCGCAAACAGCATTTGCCTTTTTTATCTATCGTTCAGATAAGCCAGATTACAAACCACCAGCAAAAATGGCCGACACGCACACCTACGAGTTCAACGTCACCATGACCTGCGGCGGCTGCTCCGGCGCCATCGACCGCGTGCTCAAGAAGCTTGACGGTTTGTTGCTTTCTCTTGTTTCTATTCTTCTTCTTTTCTGTCGGGACTAACGTGTGTGTGTGTGTGTGTGTTTGCAGGCGTCGAGAGCTACGAGGTTTCCCTCGAGAACCAGAGCGCAAAGGTCGTCACTGCGCTGCCCTACGAGACGGTCCTGACGAAGATTGCCAAGACTGGCAAGAAGATTAACTCTGCGACGGCCGATGGTATTGAGAAGTCGATTGAGATTCCCGCTGCTGCGTAGAGGGAGAGAAGAGCCTAAGACATGATAGGGTGGTAGAACAGGAGAGAGAGAGAAAGGCGGGGGAGAGGACAGCTTTTTTTGCTGCTATTATACGTCCAAGATTTGAGCGCTTTGTCTCTTTTTTATTAATGAAATGAAATCACGAGTCCTGTTATGGAGTCTGAAGGCCTTGTATCCTTTGCAGGAGGATGCGAGGTCCGCCGAAGTGATGTTCGGGTACGTTGTGATGTGTGTTTGTCCATGTGTCTTCTATCGGATTCGCTGGAGAAGAATGTATAGATATTGACTGAGGAAAACGAGTATGTTCGGTTGAAAGGATCAGATATAAAGAACAGACACATGTAGTAGAGGAATAAGAACAGGAACAAGAACGAAGGGGAGAGAGCAGAAGAAGCAGGAACAGGACGAGTATATCCTGTGGCAACTCCATGCAAGCACGAAGCCCGCGGAATCATTAATCTCGCTGAGAAGGGGAATTTGATGATTTGTAGATCTACTAGAGAGGGCCATTAACTACTACTGGCCATGTGCCTGGCAAAGGACTCGTAAACCATCTCCATCTCATCCCGCTGCCCGTTGATGCCAACCAATAATCGCATCCCCAACATTCCCAACGCCCGCCAGCTGAAGATGAAGATCCGTCTATCAACAAGGCACCAAATTCTAGGCCCATCTCTCCCTTCTCCCCCGCATTCCGCAAATCTGTCCTCCGCAGAGCCGGACCGTCGACGGCCAAAAACCTAGACGCTTCGTTCCCCCAGCCCAGTGCATAAACTACAAAGTCCAGGGTAGTAGTAGTTCCAATAATCCGTCGGACTTGCGCCCCAACCCGCACTATGCACCCCGGATTATTTCTACTAGGGAAAGAAAAAGCTGGGGGAAAAAGAACGAAACAAGCCCCTCTCATCCATACACAAGGGAAGAAGAGAAAAATAGGGAAATAGAGCTAACAACAAGAGGGGAATAGTGGCCCGGGAAAGCCCTCCCGGGAAGTACAAGTAGGCTGGATTAGATAGAGATCCGTTCGAGCGAAGAGCTTATCAGGTCCCGCATCCATCGGCGGAACGGGGAGACCTGAAGCATTGACGGCTTGTTTGCTGGGATGTATTGCTGGGAATGGGATTGGAAGGATCTGGTGGCTAGGCAGCTGTTCTTTTTTTGATCTGGATAGGTTGGTTTTTCTGGGGAAGAGGAGGGGGTTTGTGGGGGGTTTGTACGACGGCTTCGGGAGAGTTATACCGAGCTGGCTGGCTTGTCATGGGATCTGATCTGGGGCTTGGAGCTGGTGAAATGAAGCAAGCCTCGGATCTATCTTTGGGAGTGTAGCTTGAGTATCTTTGATTAGGATTGTAGCTTGATCCTACTAGTTAGTTTGCTATTGACTATCTTGTTCTCACTCATGAGGTTTCTCTGTTGGTATGCTTGTATGTTAGTTGAATCACATATAGTCTTCCTTGGAACATCTTGCTGGCATCACAACTCCCATCCCCAGAAACCGGTCACAAGGACAAGCATCGAAGCTGCATGGTAAGCAAATACAGCACTGACTCTATCCCCGTCAAACCCCCATACCTGCAACGTAAGCCGTCAAACCCCACGCCTATCGTGACACTCGGAGATTCGAGGCCTTGCTCTCCTCCTCCTCTTCCCAACCATCCCCGGATTCCACGACGCTACTCTGCATCTAGATAGATTCCCCCCTCCCCTCCCTTCCGCCCTTCGAAACATCGTGGCGTGGAGCCCACTTTTGCCCGTGAGTGCCGCTCAGCATTTTATCTGGCTGTAGTTTGTACGTAACTAGATGTTGGATGCATCGGTGGCTGTTCACAGTGGGAAGAAAAGAACACAGCTTGGGCTTGGCGTAAAGTCAAAGCCTTAGCAACGAATAGCTTCCCCTTGTGTAGCTATCTAGGCATCATTGGCTAGCTGTGTATGATGAAGCGGCTTGAGACGCCGGGTATGCAGGAAGAATGGGAAATGATAGGGCCAACGCTTTGATTTCTCTTGTTGAAGAATTCCGTTGCACCTAGCGCTGCACACCTTTCTTTCCTTCTTCATTTCCGTATCTTTGTTGGTTGCTCATTGCATGGGGATCTGCATCGGAGTTGAAGAGTTTGTTGTGAGAATACAACACTGACCTGAGTCAACTTACATGAGGTACATTGTATACTGCTGCCCACTTTAGTACAGAGTGACATTGTAAAAGTCGTATAGATGCATGGAAGTAAACCAGGACTGAGAATGCATCATACTGACTTATACGGCTATGCAGTACTTTCCCAATGCAGTAAGAATTGGAGATACTGTGTAAAATAACAATCTTTACTCTATCAATTTGAATAAAGAGATTAATTGAAAACCCGATGAAAAAAGAGGAACCGGAACAGTGTGACGACACAACAGACTACCAAACAATTGAACACGGGCTTCTGGTCTCTTCGCAACAAGGATCTGCCTTTAAACGAGACCGGGCGTTCTTTTTGCCTGCGGGGACACATCATTCGCAAAAGAGAACCTATCGAAAAAAGGGCCAACGGCGCAAATCACGGCCAATTCGACTGTGCGGACATGAGGATGTGGCTTGCTTTTCGCAAGGTGGCATGCCGCATGCATCTGATATGGTTTGATGGCATGATGCGCCATGGCATGACATTTGCTGCGCCGGCGGGGCCAGTGTATGCAGCTTGTTCTAATGCTGCATGGCCCCCCCCCTGTAGCCCTTCAGTTTCTCCGACGCCGCGCTCAAATCAATCACCAGCCTCGACGGACTACGCGTGCGACGCCGGCTCTGTTTCTGCAATCTAGCATTGGTTGATTTGGTATTTTCACTGGGCTTTGATGGGATTGCCACTGTGCAGGCGAACGTCACACCAATCATGGCTTCGGTCCGTCCAGCCGAACGACGAACGAGATGGATGCGTCCTATCAGCCATGATATCACTGCCGTACGTGGGATGTAGCTGAGGGCTTCAAGGAGAAACGAGTATAAAGGCGCCGGCTCGTCTCCTGGATTCTCTATAGCTTGTCTCTCCAGACTCTCCTCTCAACATCACATTTCTCCTTGAAAACAGATTCAATCTCGACTCAATTCCTATTTTCCATTTACTACAACCTCAATACCAACTCCATCATACATCATGGGCAGCATCGATATCCCCTCTGAGCAGTGGGCGCAGATCGTCGAAAAGACCGGTGGACGTACGCTTTCACCCCTCCAAACTTCCAATTCCTTCTCCTCATCCATTCATCCATTTGCTAACATTCTCTCTCTCCAGCCGTCGTCTACAAGAGGATCCCCGTCCAGAAGCCTGGTCCCGATGAGGTCCTCGTCAACGTCAAGTACTCTGGCGTCTGCCACACCGATCTCCACGCCATGATGGGCGACTGGCCCCTCGACACCAAGCTGCCCCTCGTCGGCGGCCACGAAGGTGCTGGTGTCGTCGTTGCTCGTGGCGAGCTCGTCAAGGACATTGAGATTGGCGACTACGCCGGCATCAAGTGGCTCAACGGCTCGTGCCTCAGTTGCTCCTACTGCCAGAACGGCGACGAGCCGCTCTGCCACAAGGCCCTGCTCTCGGGCTACACCGTCGACGGAACCTTTCAGGAGTACGCCATCGCAAAGGCCGCACACGTCGCCCGCATCCCCAAGGAGTGCGACCTCGAGGCCGTCGCCCCCATCCTCTGCGCTGGCATCACCGTCTACAAGGGCCTCAAGGAGTCAAACACCCGGCCCGGCCAGACCATTGCCGTCGTCGGCGCCGGTGGCGGCCTGGGCAGCATCGCCCTGCAGTACGCAAAGGCCATGGGCCTGCACACCATCGCCATCGACGGCGGCGACGAGAAGCGCGACCTGTGCATGAAGCTCGGCGCCTCCGCCTTTGTCGACTTCACAAAGACAAAGGACCTCGTCGCCGACGTCCGCGCCGCCACACGAGACGGCGAGGGCCCCCACGCCGCCCTCCTCGTCGCCGCCCAGGAGAAGCCCTTCCAGCAGGCCACCCAGTACCTCCGCTCCAAGGGCGTCCTCGTCTGCATCGGTCTTCCTGCGGGTGCTCAGCTCAGCGCCCCGGTCTTCGACACCGTCATCCGCATGATCACCATCAAGGGCAGCTACGTCGGCAACCGTGCTGATACTGCTGAGGCGCTCGACTTCTTCCGCCGCGGCCTCATCACAGTGCCCTTCAAGACCATTGGCCTGAGCCAGCTGCAGGAGGTGTACACTCTGATGCACGACGGCAAGATTGCCGGCCGTATCGTCGTTGACCCTACGAAATAAGTGGACAAGAACAAGCAGTACACGACAATACGCTCTTCTCCATTCATAACCTTTTAAACATGAAGAAAAAAAGCAAAACAAAAGTGATTGGTTTAGATATCATTCTGGGCGAATATAGGCGGGTGGGTTAGTGCGAGTATGGGCGGTTGCATGGGCTGTTTCGATATACAGGATGGCGGAGCGTTGTGAGATGTAAAGTATGATTATGATGAGCTTTTTTTTACGAGTTAATTGATGAGACATGATATAATTATTTGACGTCTGTGTAAAAGAATCATCTTCTTCAATTGGATGATTCTTCAATTGTGTGGCTAACAGATCTGGAGTGGCTGCTAGTCCCTTGGTACCTTGTTAGCAGCGTCTTTCGTAGCTCACTCTCCTCATTAGCTTGCAACTTGTCACTCAATCCCCATGACAGTCTTGACAACCTACAATGAATCACCAAATGACAGAAAGCGACATAAATAGCACGCAATTTTATCACCATAATAGAAAGGCAACACAAGGTGTATATAATGTATATATTTTGTCAAGTACAAAAATCATCTGCCTAGTATCTACCCCGCGCCATATCGTAATCCGCTTATAACACACCCCTCTATGAACCGCCAGGGCCACCAAGAAGAGCAAATCTTCGCACAATGCTGGGTCCGTATTCTTGGTACTAAGTCAAAGGTTAGCCACAATGTCATTAACAGATAATTGGACAAAATATTTATGTCACGTACCTCCGCCTTGGTGTGGCAGTAAGATCGGAACTCGGGAGTCTGACCGAGCAGACTGCCGCCAAACCAGGGGCCGTGTCGCTGTCTCTTGTGTGTAATAACCTGGACGTCGAGTCCACCGCTTCGGGCACCGCCGCTGCGCTGCTCGCTAGCCTGGATTCTGGCGTCCACAAGCAGCTTGATATCTCGCTGCAATCGTCTTCCAAAGTCCTTGTACAGGGTGCTTCCACCAGAGAGCACAATGTTCTTGTATAGACCTCGTCGAACGTCAATTGGGGACTGCTGAATGACGCCATCCACAACCACGGGCAGCGGGGTCAGGAAATCGGACGTGTAGATCTCGGGGTTGAAGAAGATCTCGGGTGCCAGGAAACGTTCGTAACCGACATCGACAGTAACCTGGCGGCCACCGGGCTGAGTCACTACGTGCTTGGCAAAGCGGCTGCGGTCGCGGTCGTATCGGGCGAATTCCTTGACAATGTCGGGGCAGACGTAGCAGTACTCTTCCTTGATCTCCTGGGCTGTCTTCAGGGACGAATCGGGCTCGCCACGGTCTCGGAGAAGAGACTGGACAAAGTACGTAATGTCTCGACCGGCAACGGGAATCGACTTGATCGAAGACCCAATGACATATCCTTCAGCCACGGGGATGACGTGGGTGACACCATCACCAGAGTCGATGACGGTACCGGTCAGCGATCGATCCGAGACCTTGGATGAGGTCCACGAGGCCGCGAGGGCAAGGACGGCCTGCACGGCAATGTACATGCCGGCACAGTTGAAAGACTCAAAGAAGATCTCGGCCGTGTTTTCTCGGTTTTCGGGAGGGTTCAGCGGCTACCATACCGTTAGCAATTCGGTTCTTGGTCTTCCGTTCCAGCCGGAGTGAGTGTCGTGTGTAGGAAACGTACAGGCTCAGTGAGGAGGAAGTAGTGGTCTTCAGGCTCGACTCGCAGATACTTGAAGATGGAGTTTGACCAAAAGCGCTCCATGTGATCCTAGATACCCGTTAGACCATGTTCTCCTTGTAATCTTGTGCTCCTGAGACGCATACCCAGTTCTCAATCTGACCGTGGCGGATGGGATAGTGGAGGCCATATCCGGGCCCGGCCGCGGCGCTAATGGCCTCATCGCCAATGTAGTAATCCAAGTCCTCGGTTCCGCGCTTTGAATTCAGGTGGCCGCTGGGACCAGCTCCTCCGGTGAGGAACGAGGGCTTGTTGGCAACGGAGGGACGACCCGATCCTGATCCTCCGGCACCCCCACCAGCTCCGGCCTTGGTCGCAATGGCGGTAGGGAAGACGAACGAAGGGGAATCATTTCCGGCAAAACCTGGCAGGCGAACGAGCCCATGTCAGTCGAGTTCAATTCAGGAGACGGGATACGAGGAACGGCGAGATGGTACCTAGCTTGGAGAAGCCCGTGCCGCTGTGAGAGTCTCGAGTTAGCACCTTGAACCAGGCTGTTGTCACGGAAGACAATCGGTGGAATAGTCTAGGGAGAGGAGAGGAGAGGGGGGCAAGAGGAGAGAGGAGGAGGGCGGAGCATGACTTACTTGTCCATGACAACGGCGGGAGTTTGGTTCGCCATGATTGCAAAAGGTGCTGGCAGCACAGGCAGAAACTCCCAGACTCGTGACAGTGAGGCGTCGAGATAGTTGCAGTCGGGAGAGCGAAGCAATGGAGCGTCGACAGCTGGACTCTAGGGACAAGTGGGGAGAGATGAATGGGAGTGGCACGTACGTAACGTGCCTTAGCTTCCATAGGATCAATGCTCAGCTAATTCTAGGCACGCTGTTAGTGAGTGAGACCGCTAAACCACAGCAGCTCCAGTTGCTCTGACGAATCTCACCAGCCCCGCCAGCTACCGCACGGCCGGGGTTTATGTGCTTAAGGGGGGTTTTGTGGGGAGCTGCCAGCGTTCAAAGTTTCCGACGTCATGCTGCGAATAGCTTCGCTTTTTGGGACCATGATACATATCTTGGGTGCTCTGTACGGCATTGCGGTTTGGGAGTTTTGGTTTCGACCACGCAATCCGAAGCGCTGCAGTTTCTGCTTGATTCCCTAATTGGCTGTTTGTCTGCTACATTCTGCATCAGTGAATTAATGTCTTCTCATGCAAGATACGGATTGACACTCGTATACCTCGGGACTGTTTGCTGAGATGCACTTTTTGGTCACGAAATAAATAGACCCGAACCATGCTATGAGAATCTACAGAGGAGCAACACAAGCCAGGTGGAAAAATACATTCAGCAAACTCAAGCTTCCTCATGATATATAAGGAAGGCGTCGCCTACAGAAATCTCAACCACATAATGCTCTCTCAAGCCACTGCCTCCTATTGTGGCCTCCTGACGGTCTAAGACGACTGCTTTGGCTCGATATCGACACTCTTGCTTGAATCCGCCTGCCATATTCGCGGTGTATCCAGATACTTAGAAAGCTCCAGCATTTGAGAGTTCAGAACGTTCGCGGTACCATCTTTCTTCGCCTGCCGCGTGCGTGCTCAGTGCAAAAATTCTCGGCTATCTCTGTTGAAAAGCGACTGCGCTCTGTAGGCTGGCAGAACAAAAGGCGGTGGCTTTACCTCGTGCTGAGAGCAATTCCTCTGCACGCACCTAAAAAGTCCAAAAACTTCAACACTTCCTAGATTTTATCCCTTTTACTCTCTTACTCTCTCCGTTCCCTCTCAGAGGGGCCGATCTGAGCGTCCTAGCCCGCCTTCTTCCGCTCCTTTTCACCATTATCAATACTGTTTCTTGTTTTCACAGCTTTCTGGACAGCTCTTCCGTATACTTTCTATACGAGACTTCGCACCCAAAGCATGAGCAGCGGCTGTGACCATGAAGTTTCCTCCATGATGGCTGACAACACATACGGAACTGATGGTGCACTCGATCGCGTTCTCGGCTTCGGTCAGAAACAGCTCAAGAGTGTTCCGGCGATCTTTATCCATGCTGGAGCGGGTTTTCATAGTCATCAAAACGAACATGTTCATCTTGAGGCATGCGTGGCGTAAGGCATCCCCTTCTTCCTTTAAGTTTCTCTCCGAGCTTTCTCTCGAATTCCTCCTTTGATTTCCACTCTTATGTGCTAACTCGATGCATCATCCGATAGGGCCTGCGAGATGGGCATGAAATTCTTAAAAGCTGGTGCCACTGCCACCGAGGCCGTCGAAGTTGCTCTTCGCATCCTCGAGGACAAAGAGATAACGAATGCAGGCTACGGCTCCAATTTATCCATTGACGGCGTCGTCGAGTGCGATGCAACAATCGTTGACCATCTAGGACGCAGCGGTGCCTGTGGAGCCGTTCCAAGTCAGTCAATTGTACCGTCTGCATAGCTCAACACAAACGACGTCCATCATGTCAAACTAACAAGACTGCTTCTAATAGACATCCGAAACCCCATTTCATTGGCGAAGCTCATCTTGGACACGAGCAACAAACCCCTGAGCCTCCGCCGGGTTCCCCCAAACGCTCTTGTTGGCGAAGGAGCAAGACTCTTTGCTGAGGAACACGGCATGGCAACCTTTACCAACGAGTATCTCGTTTCAAAAAACTCCAGGGACCGCTTTCTACGATGGCAAGAGGACCTGAAGAGAGCTGATGTCAAGCCGAAAGATGCAAAAGGCGGGTTTGCTGCTAGCCCGATCAACATGAGCTGCGCTCCGTGTCAATACGATACAATGGCAGTAACAGATCCTCATAAAAGCTTTCCTCGGGATCATACCGCAGCAATCCTGGCCGGCACATGGAACGAAGGACAACCGGATTCTCCTTGTGTTGGCACGCCTAATCCCGATGCTAGTAACATCTCTGAACCTCCAGCGTACTCGACAACATATGCTCGGGCTCTGGCTTCAACCCCAACGAATTCTCCGAGAAACCTCATGCGACCAACATCCAGTGTGCTGATGCAAAAGACATCTGCCGCTCTAACGGGCGATATGAGCCCAATGCTTTCACCCGACCGCCCAAAACGATACCATAGAAACACCAACCAAGGTGGCCACGGGAACGGTGTGAGCACTGGCTCCCCTCGAGATGAGGCCAAACAGACGCAAAAGTCTGGAGGAGCGACTTTCGATGGCTTGAAGCCCCCTAAGAATCTTGACAAGCTCCATGAGGTTTCGAACAGCCCTGACGAGGATCAATTTCATCAAGAGGATGAAGCTGTCGTAAGTATTCGCGGTCTTAAGCGTCCGCTTAGCGTATCAAATGAAAACGAGGATTCAATCACGCAAACAGCAAAGCGCCAGTTCCAGTCTGGTAGCTCTGAAGAGGATTCGGTCACGGACACTATTGGTGCTATTGCAATTGATGATAGAGGCCACATTGCAGCAGGATCCTCATCTGGCGGCATTGGAATGAAACATCGGGGCCGCCTAGGACCGGCCGCCCTAGTTGGCATTGGGACGGCCGTTGTGCCTTGCGCCGAAGATGACAACGATAATCTCACCGTTGCGGCTGTAACGAGCGGCACGGGTGAATATATGGCCACTACAATGGCTTCTCAGAGGTGTGCTGAGCGTCTTTATCATGGGACGCGTCGCGGTCCTGCCGGCATCGACGTCCAGGACGATGACGAAGACGCCATTATGGAATCTTTTATAGCTAAGGACTTTATGGATCACCCCGGGGTGAAAAACTGTCATTCCGCGGGTGCCATCGGTATCATGGCCGTCAAGAAGAACCGGAACGGCTATTATCTATACTTTGCCCACAATACAGACTCCTTTGCCCTGGCATCCATGGGTGGGCTGGAAAGAGAGCCGCGATGCGTCATGTCACGACTCCCCGACGGTGCTAAGATTGCAAAAGGTGGGCGCAAAGTTCGACTGGACTAAGGAGCTAGTAAAGGAAGAAATAGCTTCTATTCCTTGGCATGTCAGGTTCTACTAGACTGGAGGAGGGAATTGCAAGAGTAGGCTGGCTGGCACCTGTACACAGCGGCGTTACGCTCTGTCTGTCTCTCCATCTTCATGTACATCATTTCTCTCCTGATATTTGTACCTGGTACTCTCTTTGTATGATATTCGCATAGTGATTATCCCCCTCTATTCCTATATAGACATCTTTTTGTTTCCAGAACTCCCATGTCTTTTACCCAAAGCTATTATTGCAAGCTGCCCTCGGCTGATCCTCACTGTTGCACCAGCTCGGACATCAATACAAGACTGTCTGAAATTTCCACCTTGCATTACAGCTTGAACTCGCAGACAGTCATTTTTTATGTAATCACCAAATATGTCTTGTTCCTCTCTCCTCAAATGAGTTGTTCATGGTTTTGGCGTCCCTGTAGCACTACCCGTCTCCTCACGCCCGCTACCGTTGGTAATCTTCTTCTTCTTCTTCTTTTTCCGAGGCATAACGGCAGGCTTCGCTCCGTAATTACCTAGAGCAAGCACAGTTCCGCAAGTGAGACACTCGGCGTTCTCTGGTGGTTCGCAGAATATGCTGAGACACACTGAGCAGACAAAGCCGGTGTCGACGACCTTGCCGTGGCAAAAGCAAGCAGTACGGAAGTCGACCGTATCGTGAGTCGGTGTGATGAGGTCTCCACGGGCCTCGGTATCGGGGATCAGACCAAACATGAGGTAGGTCAGCAAACCCTTGGGATTGGAGGCTTTAAGGAAGATGCCGTTTGTGTTGAAGCAAGCCTGTTGGAGGAACGTCGAGTCTCCGGCAAGAGAAATGGTGTCAATGGCAACCTGATTATGGGCGGCGGCAAAGACGGCGTTCATGGTGGGGATGTATTGGGAGGGTTCGGAGTCAGAGACGGAGATGACGACGATTCGGCCTTTGACGGGAGGAGGGGCGGTGGAGTTGACGGGGGCGGCATTGGAGATGGTGGTGTCTGATGAACTTAGAGCCTGGGCGGCCTTGTTGATGCGACAGAGGGCGAGCGTCAGGGCTCCGGAGAGTTGTGTTGTTACCTGGTCGAGGTCTTGCACGGTGGTCTCTGCCATGAGCGTCTGGATGGACGAGAAGACGGAGGACTCGATCTGCGCGAACTGAGGGTACTTGTTGGCCGAGTTCGAAGGGGCATTCGTCTCGGCTGGCACATCCTGCATCTGAACATCCCCTGAATGGTCCTTTGTTGCCGTGGTAGCTGATGGACTCTGAGGAGTGGGATACAGCCATACGGCGCGGTTCACGTGTGCGGCGATGACGGCGACCTGGTTGGTGTTGCTAAACGCCAGATGGGCATTGACGAAGACGAGAATGTTGGAGATGGCCTGGGCGAGGGAGAGGGATGAGTCGAGAGCGGCCCAGGCGCGTGGGTTTGTGTCGAGGACGATGGAGAGGAGGGAGGGAGAGTTGTCGGCCGCGGTGACCTCGTAGTGCTCCGAGACGTCGACGGCATCCATGATGACGGGTGGATGAGCTGGACGTAGGCTAACGGAGACAGCTACGAGGCCTGTTTAAGATGAGGGGGAGAGGAGGAAATGGTTCAGCTCGTTTGAATGTCGAATTTGGTTCGTTAATGGAAGAATGGTCTCGTTGGAATCGTTGGGCCAAGGCTAAAAGAAATAGATGGAAAGAGGTAGTATGTGCAAAAAGACACGCGAAGATGGAGACGCGGTTATTGTCTCTAGAGCTGACAGACGAGAATTGCAATTTGATGGAACAGCTGGAGCTCAACAAGCAGAGCCAAAAAGGATGTTCATGGCATGTTCGGGTGAGGCTAGAAACTAGCAGCTGCAAGACGCAGGTCCGTCATTGACAAGGCTGACTTTGAGACCAAAAAAAGAATGACCTAGACCGGGATGGCACGGCTTTTGGCGAGAGACAACGCCAAGGCACGTGACTGGACGACTGCATATTAATCAGGGTGTTTCTTGCAAGGCGTCCATGGGATATTTCAGTATACATAAACACTTTGCATATATTAGACAGTTTGCAGTCTTGTCTTGTAGTCTCTTCCAATTGTTAAAATAGTGGAAATGGCGGAAGCAGGAGACGGAGATCCAATTGCCAGACTGGTGAGCTTATAATACGACAGTGATGATGCAGTGTGGAGATGTGCTAAAGCTTAGGTACTTGGCTCGTACTGTAGGTGAAATCCGCTATAAGCCTGCAAATCCCTAAAGAGGTCTTTAAGCATCTCAAGAAGCCGTCTTTTTATTCCATTATCCCGGATAATGACAGGGATCGGGTAATTCATTTTAACGCCTGCGAACAAGTCGAGTTCTACTGGGAATCGGAGTTTGGGTCGGATGTGCCCGTTTGGGCTCGCAAAGGCGACTTTACGCTGACGCTGCCTAAAGGAATAAGTGCCATAGTTGCTTGGGGCCAGTACATATTAGATGAAGTGCTGAGGGATGAAGAAGTACCGGAAGATTAACAGCTGAAAGAAGAAAAAGTAATAAAGAAATTGGAGTGCCGGAAGAAGAGACACTGAACGCTGGAATGCTCAAGTCGAAGAATGACGAAGCTGCACCTAGACAAGCGGGGGACAGAAAAACCGAGACTGAAAAGATTACGAACACACGCGCCTCAAATATTACGCCTTCAAATCCTAACTCTTTAAGCATCTGCTACGGAGTACTACATCTACATTTCTCTAGTAACTGCTATTATATTTATACTTCTTTAGTAACTGATACTATATCTATATTTCTTTAGCAACCGCTATTATATTTATATTTATCTACTACTTAGTATTATTTTCGTACTATGTTAGTTTAATAGACTAACTACCTAGGTGCTTATATTGTTGAATGTATGCACTTATTCTTTTTACTGTCTCGCTTTTTCTGACCTCGGCTTGGGACCCTGACCTCGATTGAATTAGTGACGAATCGAGTTCCCTGTGCAGCTCCGTTACTCGTAGAAGATGCTCGATAATAGGCCAATTGCAGCCCTGGAACCCAAAATTAACGTGCGCCAGCGTGACATTTCCGGCGACATCACTGGCTGCATGGCGGGAGAATATTGCGCCAACCAGGTCGCTAACACAAACGGTGACGCCAGTAGGTGGGGTTGAAGCATCGACTATCGGGAGTGGGACAGAGCAGAGCCCTTGGAGCTTCATTTTTATCAGCTAAACCTGCGTATCTTATCTTTTTCTCCGGGGGAACAGCTTGTGGCCTGTGACGTTTCGATAGAGTCGATCCATTCTCCATTCTCCAACTTGTTTCTTCCTTATTCAAACATCTAGTTGACCTTCATCCATACATCCCACTCCAAGGAGCATTGACATTAGACGATAAATGCATGCCCAAGCCGGAGCCTAGCTTTGATTTGACCCTATCCCAGACACAGACACAGACACAGACAAGACCTGAAACAGATCATCTCAAACATGGCGACTGTGGCTCAGACGCTTCAAAGCTCGGGCCCGGCCGCGTCTCTGGAGGACCAGACGCTGCTCATCTTTGCGCGTCTCATGGAAGGCGGCCAGGAGGATGAAGAGACCGTTAGAGATCTGGACGCGCTGACCAAGCTGCTCAACGATGACGCCAATGCCCAGCAGAAGAACAAGGAGCACAAGTCCATCTGCAAGCTCATCGATAGCGATTGCGTCGACACCATTCTGTGCTATCTGGACATGCGCCAGCCCGAGATTGTCCGCGGCCACGCTACTCTGACGACATCGGCCTACCTGAGGGCTGCCGACGAGCAAGGCTCCAAGAATTTGTCTGCTTTTTTCTTTGATCGAGTCAAGAGAGGCACATACGATGACTACATCGTGGCCTTTTGCGTTGCGGCGGCCATCTTCCCCATTGTTCCGGATCTCTCCGCCGAGCTGTTTCTCAATGAAGGATTTCTCGTTTCACTGGGCCCCCTGATGAGGAGGAAGTGGAAGAGCAGAAAGGTGGAGACTGCGTGCTTGGAAATGCTCAACGCTTCTTGCATGAACTCTGCGTGTCGAGAGGCCATACAAAAGTACTGCGTCGAGTGGCTCGAGGAGGTGGTTGACCAGGATCTAGATGGAGAGGTTCGCAGTATGAATGCGGACCCCAACGTCCATAGCGAGGGCGGCTCCATTAACATGAGGAAGCATTCCGAGCAGGTTCAGCATCTGGCCGCCGTCATTTTGGCCAAACTCAGGGTGAGAAATTGACCCCATCTTTGCACCTTTGGCACAACAAAAGCTTGTGATTGTGTATGGCTGACTGACTCAGAATGAAGGTCGTGCCGTCGAACCCGGCGACGAAGGATCCAAATCAACCTAGGGTCGAGACAGCGGTAACGAGCATTGAAGATTTATCCGGCATGTTCACTAAGATGATTTTGCGTGACGAGGATCACGGAAGACAGCATTCTATAGAAGGCCTTGCCTATGCATCTCTTCAACCAAAGATTAAGGAGTCAATCATTAACAACCCCGAACTACTAAAGAAACTCGTCAAAACGCTCAAGGACGCACCACCCCGATCCCCAATGACCTATGGAGCTCTCAGCATCTTTCTCAACCTAACCCGATATCGACCTTCTCTTACTGAAGAGGAGAAGAAGATGTCTCAACTCAAGGCTTATGCGGACGCGGCCGGCAAGTTGGCCCCCCCAGACGCCCTGGATGACGATGATCACGTCTCCAAGAGGTGCAAGGCTGTCTTTGATGTCGGCCTCACTCCTGTTCTCGTTACACACAGCAAAAACGGATCTCCAGCATCAATAACCATTATTATATCCATCATTCACTCATTCGCAATGACAAAGGCACTTCGAGGCCCCTTGGCTCAGCAGGGAGCCCTTAGCATGCTATTGGCCGCATGGACGGCTCTTCCAGAAACCGAAGCGACGGGTCGTCGCATGGCCGCCCAGGCAATTGCTCGCATCCTCATCAGCACTAATCCTACTCTTGTATTCGGTGGCAATCGTTCCAGCTCAGCCATTGCTGCTATACGACCCCTAGCCTCTGTTCTCCCCCCTGATCCCGCGGCTGACAGACGAGACTTGCTTCCAACCTTTGAGGGGCTCATGGCACTTACAAACTTGGCTTCGATGGAGGACGAGGAGATTCCTCGTTCCATTATAAGTATCGCATGGGGTCAAATCGAGGAGCAGATGCTGTCTTCCAATGACCGCGTGTCTCAAGCAGCAGTTGAGCTGGTTTGTAACCTTATGCAAGCACCAGAAGGCATAGCACTTTACGCAGATGGCAACCCACAAGCCAAGAACCGAATCCACATTCTCCTAGCATTAGCAGACGCCGAAGATGCAGGCACGCGCAGCGCAGCAGGTGGTGCTCTGGCTTCCTTGACAGGCTACGAGAGCGTGGCGAAGCTAGTATTGCAAAGAGAGGGAGGCATCAAGGTCATTCTAGGGATGTGCACAGACGAGGACGAAGGGCTGCGGCATAGAGGCGTGGTTACGCTGTACAACATGGTCGCGGGAGATGTGGAAGTTTGCCAGCTCGCAAGGGAAAAGGTCAAGGAGGCGGATGGAATCGAGGCGTTGAAGCAATCTCTTAAGTTGACTAGGAGGCCGGAGGTTCTGCAGCTTACGGTTGGGACGTTGAAGGCGCTTTTAGGACAGGAGTAGTGTGCATAGGGGGAGCGTCTTTCGTATCTCTCGTTGTTCTGTTTATTTCTCCTGTTAGTTGAATTGCATTTGATAGCTTTTATAGGCATTATTATTTGAATCAAGTTGGGCATTGAGAGACCCTCGGGTTCTCTCTCTTTCTCTTATATATATAAATTCAGCATGACCATGTCTACATTCATACTGCAACAAAATGCATCATTAAGTTGAATAGAAATGAATGAGCCGAATAAGAAAACTTTTGTCATATCCTTTCTATAAAAATCCCTAATTGTCTACTCTGTTCAAAACAGCAACGCCTTCAACATGACCCGTCTGGGGAAAGAAATCAAACCCCCTCAAACTCTCAATCTCATACCTCTTACCCTCCCCCTCGCCCCTAACCAAAACACCGACGTCCCGCGCCTGAGTATGCACGTTACAACTAACATAAACGACCCTCCTAGGCCCGAAGCGGCGCAGCTGGCCGAGGAAGTCCGCGTCGCAGCCCTTGCGCGGGGGGTCGAGGATGACAGTCGTCTCCTCCGGGTCGTATGTGACGCTCTTGAAGAGCTCGCCGGCGTCGGCGGCGATGAACTTGCAGCGGTCCTCGCCGAGGCCGTTGAGGGCGGCGTTTTGGCGCGCGGAGGCGATGGAGTCGGCGGCGATGTCGATGCCGGTGGAGTGTTGGAAGACGGAGGCGAGGGTGATTGTGAAGAGGCCGGAGCCGGAGTAGGCGTCGATGAGGTACTTGATGTCGGACGAGGAGGAGGATGATGATGACGGGGGCAGGACGTGCTGCTTGATGTAGTCTGTGAAGACGGGCAGGATGGAGTTGTTGTTTTGGAAAAAGGAGCCCGCGGGGTTTGTGAAGTGGTGGTCTCGGATGTATTCGTGCGTGGTGGCCTTGGAGTCTGTCTCACATGTCTTGATGTCGATGCCAAACTCGCTGTCGTTGCGGACGGTGTAAGGGAGCAAGTTGTCCGCGGCGGGGGCGGCGTCATCGCCAGCAGCGTCGATGGGATGGCGCTGAGTGTTTTCTCGCAGGAGAATCGTCGCGCCTCGCTGGTACTCGCCAAACTCCTTCTGCATCCTCTCCCGCTCGCGCTTCATGCCCAGCCGGACGACGTCGGTGCCGATGGGGCAGTCCTCAATATCCATGACCTTGCGCTGGCCCTTGCGCATGAAGCCAATGTCGGGACAGCTCTCGAACTGAGGCTTGGGGCCGCCCTTGTTCCTCTTGTGCGGACGAAACCCGGGAGGCCCGTCGAAGTGAGGCGTCAATTTCGTGCGGTAGCCGTACTGCAGCGGGCTGCCGATGGTGTCGAGGATGGACGGCACCAGCTCTGCGGGGAGGTTGGCGAAGTTCTGAAAGGCCTTGTCGACGATCCTGCGCTTGCGGCGGAGCTGCTCGGCGTAGTCGAGCATCTGGAACTGGCAGCCGCCGCAGGTGCCAAAGTACTTGCACTGGATGCGGGAGTCGTCGCGCAGCGGGGAGGGCTTGACGATGGAGATGAAGTCGGCGACGGTCTGGTTCTCGCGCCGCAGATGGCGGAACACCTTGACTTTTGCGATGTCGCCGGGCACGGTAAATGGCACGACGTATACCTGGTTGGAGCCGGCCCTCATGCCGAGGCCATCGCCAGTGGAGGAAAGCTCCAGGACTTCGACTTCGGTCTCGGTTCCTTCAGCGGGCAGGTCTTCTTGCGTCTCGGTAGCTTCGCCGTCGGCCGGGGTATCAGCTTCGGATTTCCGTGACTCTAGCAGCGCTTCGATATCGTATCGCAAGACCTCCTCTGAAGACCCTTCGGTGATGTTCTTTTCTCTCTTCGTCTTCTTCTGCTTCCAGCTGCGATTGTTGCCGCCGGGATTGGGCCGCTTGGGCCTGTTGCCATTGGCGCCATTGCTGCTTGTCTGGGGCACAGCCGAAGGGGCTGAAGGAGCCGCAGAAGCTTGAGCGGTCGCCATGAATGCCGACGGACGAAGAAAGCGGACGGGTGGTGGTCTTAGTCGGCAAGGCTGGAAAACAAGGCTGGCGATGGTGGGATACGATGAGAAGGGCCGTATCAAGTTTTTCATAGACGATGCCGAAACCCCGTAGCAATTGAATAATGGCGGATAGCACAAGGCACTCGGATGGACCCAGAGCTATAAAATTGCCTTGTATCGTTTCGATGCGCTACCGATGGCTTCACTCTACAGCGCAGAATTTCTGTAGAAAGTTTTGCCTTACGTCTACGAAGAAAAAAAAACCATGCAGCCAAAAAAAGTTACTTGATATGGAAGTCCCTGCGCTCCGTACACGGTAGACGAGCTGCAATCCACTGTCTCTGATTGGCCGCCGCTGCGATAAGACATGCGGCATGGCTGATAGGCGGTCACAGGGGACTCCGAGCCTATTTTGGCACTAACTTCTGGGCCTTTTTGGGCGTCACGAGGGCACTGGCAAGCCATAATAACGGAAGAGCATGGCTTTGGATCCAGCTGACTGGCAGATGCGGAGCCGGACGGTCCACATGTGGCAGCCAACGTTTTTTTGGGGAAAAAAGGGAGTGAGTTCGTGCTTCTGGGGCTGGTTGAGGTGATGAGGCCGGTTCTGCAGGAATGAGAATCCGAAAATACTATGGCGGTGTCTGCTTTCTTCTACATAGTAAGCTGAGGCTCGGGTTACTGTTACTCCTGTCTTCAACCACAGGACCGTGTTTAGTCATTTGTTTCACCGGTTTAGACCTCGTGGTGCGTCTTCGTGTTGCACCAACAACGCCAGTCAGTTTCTTGTAAGTCGTGCCGCACCGCGCTTATTAAGTGGTCCGAATCAATCCGACGAATCTGTTGCTGGAGATAACAGACGCCCTGCCGGCGATTATGTACATACCCCGGGTCTCATGAATATCATCCTTGGAATCACTTGTCCGGTCGGTTCTCCATTAATAATTAATAAACGGTACTAGTACATAGTGTAGCAAACGCGCACGCCGACGTCCCGGAGCAGACGCCGACCACCCATCCTTTTCCTTTGTGCAACAAACTCCCAACATGAGTGAGTAACATCCCCAATTTTCTTCTTATCTTTCCTTCATCTTCTTCCCTCCATCTTTCACAATATCGTCTCTACTAATAAGACAACTCACTTTCTTTTTTGTATTCTTATAATACACTTATCTGCTTTCATCTCTTGCGGCCTATTGACTTACGATGTGGATAGAATCACCGGCTGCTCGCGGCCCTCGGCTTCTGGGATCGCTGCTCCTGGCCATCACGCTCCCCCATGCCATCACCGTCCAGGCGGCTGCTATACAGCAGGAGATTATCTTCCAAAAAGAGACACCAGGACATGTCGGCGGCGTTGCCAGTGAGAGCAGAGAATGCAGCGCCATAGGCAGAGATTTGCTGGCTAGAGGGGTATGTCGCGTGCTAAGACTATGATTTGCGAAGATGTCTCACCCGGACCATCATCACCATCAGCAAACTAACCTTTTTGTTTACTCATTTAGGGAAATGCCATAGATGCCCTCGTAGGTACGACGTTCTGTGTTGGCGTTATTGGCATGTATCACTCAGGCATCGGCGGCGGAGGCTTTGCTGTGGTCCGCGATGCCAACGGCGAGTATGAAGCCATCGACTTCAGAGAAGCTGCGCCAGCCGCGGCCTTTGAGGACATGTACAAGAACAACGCAAGCGCAAGCATCCGCGGCGGACTTGCTGTCGGCGTCCCCAGCGAGATCAAGGGGCTGGAGTACATGCACACAAAGTACGGCGTCCTCCCCTGGAAGACGGTCATGCAGGGCGCCATCCATGTGGCTCGCAATGGATTCCGAGGTAAGTTTTGCTCCCCCTGAAAATTTTTAACGTTGTGTGCTGATTTGGTGGCGATAGTTTCGAGCGATCTTGTACGGTACATGAGTAGCACGTTCAAGGCGGACGGAGGGACTTTTCTCACCAAGGACCCCAACTGGGCGGCAGACTTTGCCCCTGATGGTACGTATAGAAAACCCGATTAGTCTTTCGATGAGATGATCTAAACGTATACTAATTTGTTCTAGGGGATTTGGTCAAAGAAGGTGCCTGGATGACGCGGAAACGCTACGCAGAGTAAGCCAGCCACTCGTTCCTTGGACCGTTAAGCTTCGGATAGAATGCTTACCTCTCTTCTAGCACGCTTGAGAAGGTTTCCAAGCATGGCTCTGAAATATTTTATTCCGGAGAACTAGGTAAGCCTCAAGCTGACATGTGCCGCTGTAAAGCTTCTAATAACTAATCCATCACGTATAGCAAAGACCATTGTCGACTATGTTCGACGCACCGGCGGGACAATGACTCTCGACGACATGGCGAATTACAACGTCGTCATCCGTCCCGTTCACAATGTGACTTATCGCGGCCTCACTCTCCATGGCATCGGTTCCCCCGCCGGCGGCGCCGTCAGTCTCCAGATCCTCAAAATCATGGAGCGCTATGACTCGGAAGACTGGTCTGACCAGGACCTATCCCGCCATCGCCTCACCGAAGCCATGCGCTTCGCGTACGCCGCCCGAATCAGCCTCGGCGATCCAGAGTTTGTAGATGCCGATGTGGAGGGTTTTGAAAAGGAGATGCTTGACCCGAAGAACATTGATGCCATTCACGAGAGGATCTGGGATAATCAGACGCATCCTACAAAGTACTACAACCCGGAGGAATTTTACGTGCCGGAGAACCATGGCACCTCGCACATTGTGGCTGCTGACAAGTCTGGCATGGCCGTCTCCTTGACGACGACTGTCAACCTCCTTTTTGGAGCCCAAATCGTCGAGCCTAAAACCGGCATCATCCTGTAAGTCTCCGTGATATCAAGTTAAACGAATTCGTCACTGACATGACATGTCTAGAAACAATGAAATGAACGACTTCTCCATCCCGGGAGTCAGCAACGAATTCGGCTTCGCCCCCTCCGTAGCAAACTACATCCGCCCCGGCAAACGCCCCCTCTCCTCCATCACCCCCATCATCGCCGCCTTCCCCAACGGCACCCTCTACGCCGCCATCGGCGCCGCCGGCGGCTCCCGAATCATCTCCGCCACGGCCCAGGTCCTATGGCACGTCCTCGATGACCACGACGCCACTCTGGCGGGTGCTCTGCAGCGACCGCGTCTTCACGATCAGCTCATGCCGAATACCGTCCTGCTGGAAGAAATGTTCGACGATGAAGTGGCTTTGGGACTGGAGAAGAGAGGGCACAACGTGACTTGGGCTCGGCCGGGCTTGAGTTCCGTACAGGCCGTCAGGAGATTCACCGACGGTGTGTTTGAGGCGGCGGGCGAGCCGAGACAGAAGAACAGCGCGGGATACACGCTGTAGAAGGGGGGCATGGAGTTTTGTGAAAGGGAAGCGTATGGGTATGGGTCAATGAATAGAGGTTAGACATTGCAGTGATACCATTAGCATTAGCGCAAACATTTTGGTTTTCTTCTTGAATATGCTCGTCTTGCCGCTTTTTATTCTATTCTTGAGTTCTGTCTCCATAATCTTTGCCTCAAAAGCAAGCAACATCTATAAATGTACCCTCCGCTAACCAGTCTATCAATAAAAGAAAAGGGGGTATCTCCTAGTTCTATATACCTAGCATTCTGCAATAAACACGAAACCAAACGATTATTCTTCACCTTCTTCTGCAAAGTGCCACCAGCCGGTCCATCTGCGCCAGCCATTTGCCTTCAAACACTTCCTCGGAGAATCTCTTTGCTGATTTCCTCGCGCGGAGGCGCATCGCCAGGGGATCGGGAAGGGAAAGAGCTGCTTCGTATCCTGCCGCAAACTCGGCTGCAGTTGATCCGTGGAAGCCTAGAATTGTCCCGTCAGTTAACTGTTCTCCGTGCATAGGTTCATTATTCTCTAGACTTACCCGTTGGCTGGCCATCAACTTCAGTGACAATGTCCAGCTTGGGGCCACCACTATCGTGGACCACGGAAATCAACCCGGCGGCCTGGTACTCCACGACGCCGATTCCAAAGTGCTCGTTCCACATTCCATTGACGCCCACAGAAGCTTTCCTCGACCAGTCAAGAATCTCTGCCCAGGAAGCATTGATATGAAACAGAACACGATCCTTGATACCGAGCTCATTCGCCATTAGTCGCAGCTTATAGACCCTCTTGGAATCCGAGTCATCTCGGACGCTTCCAATCAGAACCAGTTTTGCTTTTTCTGCAGCTTCCGTCTTCGTCTTGACAAAATCAGCGAAAGACTGGAGAACAAGGGGGTGGTTCTTTTCAGGGCGAAACTGCGCAATGTAGATGAGAATCGGCTCTCGCTTCTTCTCGCTCTCCGCGGAAACGTCGACCTCCTTCTCAAATTCGCTGACGGCCACCGGGGGATATACAACAGCAATTGGGTTCTCTCGGTCCTTTCCTCGACGGTATGGACCCCACAAGCTCTTTACATGACCCTGGGTCCATGTAGAATTCGTCATGACAACGTCGATGGAAGATCCAACAATCGAGTAGAGAAGAGCAAACAAATGCCAATATGCCTTCTTCACGGTCCCCTTGGCTCCGGTGCCCCGGCCAGCATTGACTCCCTGGGAGCCCACAGCAGATGTAGGATCTAGAGATTCCAGCATATCGGTAGAGATTGTCGGATAGTGTACATAGGCACCAGTGGGCACACTCCGGAATAAGAGCTTCGAGAGACTGAGCGCAAATGCGTAACCCATGGTATCAATAAAAACATCGGGCACCAGCAGGGAGAAGGCGTCCCAGGCGAGTACTATCGAACCCAAAGACTGTCCCAGGAGCGTAAAGACTGGCCACCTTGACGCAAGAACCCAGCGTGTCTTGGAGAGGTCGAGGAATTGGACAGTCGGGGCGTGGAGCTCGATATTGAATCGGGTCTACATTTCAGTTTAATAAGATTGGCTCTCTGCGTCTGATCTTAATGTTAGATTCTCACCTTGATTCGGTTTAGAACCGCACCTTTGGTTAGGGTGCGATCTCCGGTATACACAAAGCACTTGGCTCTCGGCCATCGATCTTGTGTCGCACGAATGGCAGCCCACAGAACTCGCTCTCCGCCACCTCCAGCATTGCTGACGCGGTGTTAATGAAATGCAATGGGGAGTCATCGGAGGGACGGCAGCAAGGGAGGGGCCGCGGCCACTTGGAGAGAATCATACCAGAAGGGGTGGAAGAAGCCAACTACTCCGTCCCAGTCTTTGGAGGCCTTGAGGTTGCCGTTTGCATCCAGTGAATCATTAGTTGTGCTGCCTGACTCTGGGCGTTGTTGCAAGTATTTCTTGTGTTCTTCGTCCATCAAGCTGACCAGGTGCTTTCGTGTGCCATCTGTCTTGACTCGCAATATCCATCCGATGCCAGAGGCGATGAGGGGGAAAACGAAGAGCAGAATCAACGGCGAGGTTGCCACAAAAGTCACAAAGATGGCCATTGAGGAGGAATTCAGCCCGAGAGCAGAAGACGGCTGGCTGCATGTCGCCGCCTCTGCCGAGCACTTGTCCGCCATGGGCAGGCCGGGAAACTCACCCTCGCTTTGATATTGGCGATGCCTGGTTTGGGGGGGTTTTCCGGTCGAGCTGCTGATTTCTGGTTATTTAAATGACCGCAATGCCACACGCCTTAACGCGACAGCAGGTGGCATTGCCAGAGACAGAGGCAATGGAAGAGAGAGAATGGGAGTCAGAGTGAGAGGTGCAGAAGGGAAGCAAGCATGTGGGGGAATCTGCCTGTATGACTTGCTACCTAGTAGGTAGGCCTGCATTATTGACAGCTTGTCCCAGGCACTGGCTCCAGTTTGGGACCACTATGAAGCCACTGTCGAGCAATCCTGTGGCGCCAGCTTCAGGCAACTGTGGCTTGAGCGCTGAATGGATTTCTTCGAGACCCACTCACGGGACTTTATCACGCTTCGGTCTTTGTTCTCATGACGACTCTTTATTATATTAGACTGAAACTGTCCATGTGCTGGATCACAACTTATTAATCAATCACTTGTATTGTGCACAGCCTTGGACTGATCTGATTCTGGGCAATTCGGGTCACGTTCTCACCCCCCATCGGCTTCAAAGCTATGACCGGCCATGGCTTTCTTCAGCAAATCAGTCAAGGGCCTCGCAGCTCGTGGTAGCAGGGCTTCGCTTTCGCCTTCACCTTCACCTTCACATCTAATTCAAACACCCTTTCCTGCAATCCGAAGCAAAACCAGTTCAGTTCCAGGACATCGCAACTTTCACCTGAGCGCCGTAGGAGATGCCGTCCTCTGGACAGCTGACAGTATCACCTTCATCCACCATGCCGGGCTGCCCTGGTTCATCTCTATTCCCCTCGTAGCTGTCGGCGTCAACTTTTCATTTCGACTTCCAATTCAGTACTACACCAGACGCCTTGTGGCCACCAGAAACAAATTGACACCTCTTGTCACAGCCTGGAGCTCCCGACATGCGGCGACTGTGCCGCAGGGCCAAGGTGAAGATGCAGCCCGACTTTGGCGGTTGCGGGTGGCTGGTTTGACAGAGCGGTCTCGTGCACGGATATATAAAAGCTGGGGTGTCCAGAGATGGAAGTCATTTGCCCCTTTCCTGAGCATGGCACCTTTTATTGTCGTCTCAGAAGCTCTGAGACGCCTTTGCGGTGCCCCCACAGGATGGCTCAGTCATTCATTCGGACTGGTAGATATCCAGGCTGTTTCATCAGCCGTAGAGATGTCTCGCCGCTATCTTGATGAATCCCTGGTGGACGGCGGCTGTCTCTGGTTTACAGATCTTACCGCCATGGATCCTTATTATGCGCTTCCCATCATCTGCTCGGCACTGCTTGCCCGGACGTCATGGGGGAGGCTGTCAAAGGACCAGCTTCGGGCCTTGCTGAGTGTCAGTCCGCCTCAGATGCCACAAACACCTGCTACCAGGATTCGGACGGCGGTAGGCCGAACACTTCTTTTAGTCCCCCTCTTCCCCATCCTTTTTGCCGACCTACCCAGCGCAATATTTTTATACTGGGCATCGACGTTTGCCCTCAACGATGTCAACGAGGCCATCCTAGGGAGACTATTTCCACAAAAACCACCGGCATCTTTAATATCTACTCCGAAGCCGGCGGCAGTACTACCATATCTACGAGGAGTGGTAGATTCCAAGGAACAGCCAGGTCCGAATAGATAATAAAATTTTGATTTCAACGCGCTCAAGGTAAAATTCCAAAATTGCCCAAAGTGATCCGAATCCTACCTATATACATCTTCGAAAAAACGAGGTCAGGACATTGTATAAACCAGCCATAAAACACGCCTGGACAAAAGAAAAGAACAAGGCAAAGAAAAGAAGAGGAAACTCCGTGTAGAAACAAAATCACTAATTAGCCCGGTGTATCGTCTCGCGCAACTCGCATTCAGCCAATAAAGATGGCCAGAAGAACAATGGTCAAAATGACGGCCATGATAAGAAGCAAGCAGCAGCCCTTGTTGCGCGCCGCCTTTTGGTATCGAGCTGCTTGGCGAGTCTCTACGTCAGCGCCGCGGGTGCTTTCGTGGATATTCTCAACGGTATCAGAAATGGTAATGAGCTGCTGGCCCTGCTCGGTAACAATCTGTGCCACTTGCTTGAATAGCACATTTAAGTCGCCAACGCCCTGTTCAATGTTTCGGATTTCCTCTTCTCGCTCGATGATCAAGGCTTCCTGGAAGTCCACCTCGTCCTGTGGGGCCAGTTGCGATAGTTGCTGCTGCTGTTGCAGTTGTAGCTGTTCCTCTCCCCCGGCGCCAGATATTTCTGATGCCTGCGCCTCTCGGGCTGCCGTAATGGATGCGCGCTCTTTTTCCAGAGCCTTCCTCTGCAGACCCTGGAACTCCTGGAGGGCCGTCTGAAAATCGCTCGAGACCTTTGTCTGTTCGTACTTTTGTTGTTTCTAGCAATACGAGTCAGCTCATCATCATTTCGCATGGCAAGATGCAAGCGCAGACGTACGGTAAGGTCCTCCCATGTCTGTAGCTTCTTCACGCCATCGCCAATGTCCTTGCAAATCTCCCGAGACTTCTCCATTGTATTGTGAACCCGCTCCCGCAAGCGAGGGGTATCTTTCTTGGTCCCCAAGACGTTGACATCGTTGGCAAGTTTGCGGTTATTGCTTAGCAGGGACTGCAGCTTGTTTTTCAGCTCGTACTGAAGGTCTTGGAACGCAGGGTCGTCAGTGTAGCCGGCGCCGCCCTGGCCGGCCTCGAGGCTGTTGAGTCGGTCGTATGCCATGGTCGCGGCGGTTCACAGGGCGGAGTAGAAACGGAACGGGAAACGCGAATAGGGGAATATGGTCCGTATTGCTGGTATATAGTGTATAAGCGCCGCAGAAGGATAGAAGCCGACAAAATGCGATGCGATTCTAGCGCTTGCGAGCAACAAAGATGGCCAAGACGAGCCGTTCGGGATGCAAAATGGAAGATGAATGAAACCCGCTGGGACGATGGGGCTCTACGTAACCTGTTGCGACGGCCGAGTTACGACATGCATGCAAGTCACTTGGGCGATGGCGCGCCAATCAGAGGCGACGCCACCCATTCCACCTTTGCTTATCGCCACGTGATGCGTACAGATAGACTCAGGCTTGGCGCGTCTAGCGCAGCTCTGCACAGCTTCATGGTTGCTTAGCCGGTGATTTTTCTTTTATTTACTCCGTTCATTACATCTCGTCCACCCACGCATTGATATCCCATCTCGTCCAGCGTCCTTTCTCGACCCGACGTTCCATTTCTCCGAGGGAATGCGCCGCGACCATGGCGGGCACACAAACGCGGCGAGCCCCCTATAAGGACACTCTGCAGCCTGCGTTGCATCGACGCTTCTCCTCCACAGCTAGTCTGTTGTTGGCCGTGTCGTACCTCCAATCGATCTTACTGAGCAGCTGGGACTCCTGTGAGAAACCAATCCCTCTTCTCAGTCCTATAACTACCTTTCTCTAACCAAGGGCGGAATGGAATGATACAGATTTTTGGTCATGGTTCCCTCTCGGCCCGGCAGGCTTTCGAACGCTGCTACTGTTCGCGTGCGGTCTCACCATTCTCGTTCTCCGAATCGCATTCTACCACGTGGGCATCAAGACGACAAGCTCAGGCCTGCATAGCTTGGCATCTGCACTTCTCAGTCCCCGAACCTACGAGACAGCCTTTTGGTACGGTACTTCGAGTCTGCTCTACTGCGCCATCTATCTAGGAACGACAGATGAGGATTCAAACCTTCATTGGATCAACTACTTTAGTGGCGACCGCGCCAGGCTAAACGAGCGACCTGTCTTCTTGGCCTGCTACATGATCACGTTTGCGCTCATTCAGACTGTTGAGCATTACAGACATGATACCGACCGTCTGGATCTCGGCGCGCTTGAACGGAAGCCTGCGGTGGAGCAAAAGAACACGGGTATCATATCAGGATCCCTTCAAGCTGTTCTGGAAGAGCTGCCCATGGCCTTAGCTGAATGCTTCAAGCTGGCACTCATGTCTATACCTGCGACACTCATCCTTTACTTCTTCTTCCTGAGGTCGTTTGCTTGGTCGTGGACTTTGACATTCCTCCGTCCGTTCTACAACCTGCCCAGGACTAACATGCTTCCATCGTCCTGGCCCTCGGATATCTACCTCTTGGCTCGCTGTGTTTTGGCAGGAGTTGGTGTTGGATTTTTGTGGGCGGCCGGTAACAGGGCTTTCTCAATTTTCATGGTTAAGAAGCCTCTGAAGAACGACAATCCCTTGACTTCTGATTCCAAGGACCCCAATGGCAGTCTTCTTAATGGCCTTAAGAGCAAGAAGCTCTCCATCAAGGTAAGGATACGAAATCGGGTTAATATCATGTATAATGTTTGAATGCTGACAAGTAGAATCATAACAGTCCTTTGCCATGTGGGAATTGGCCCTCACAGCTCAAAACTATGGACCCCGGAGGCAAAGTATTTTCAACGATATCGACCGCCAGGGTGGCCCCATGTGGTCTCAGATATACACAATCTGCATGGAGACTCTAAAAAGCATCGAGTCAAATGTTGATGCTTATGGACAACCAGCAGCACATGCAGCTCCTGAAGCCGCACAGATTGAAGAAAAGCAACGCTCGTCAGCTCCGTTGAGGGAAGATACTATTTTTGCCAGCCAGTCCCGACAAGCAACCCTTCGGACTGGGGTTGAAAAAGCTCTGGACAAACTTGCACGGAACCCTGGCTCAACACCCGCTTCAGAGCTTAGCCCTATCGCTCGCAAAACCTGGCAGAGTGCCAAAGACCGAGTGTTGAGCAAAGAACAGCAAGAAGCAGTCTCTCCTGACCATTTAATGGACCAAGCCAGACAGGTGGCCATTCGCCTGATATCAATTGGATGGATTGGCGATATAATCCGGCAAAGCTTCCGAACGCAGTTTGCCGCCGCAGTCCTGGGCGGTTCATTTGCCGAGCCAACCTTGCACGCCAACGCAGCCACTGCACTCTGCCAATTGGCGGTACACAGCTTGGCAGAGGACTTGTATGGCAACGTTCACAGAGATGTCCCCAGTATAATCCGGACCCTAGCATCAATCATCAAGAAAGTGGAGGGGTTGAAGGCACAATTTCCTCTGCATTGGACCGACGTAAGGGGATTAAAGGAGTGTCCCGAGGTGGACGAGGTGGTGGAGGCGTTGAAGACAGGCTTGGAGCAGGTCATTTCCAAATTCGAGCCCTACAGCACTGATCTGAGGCTTACGCCTACCGACTTGCGGATCGCAAAGGAAGCCATTGGAAAACCAGTAGAGCAGCCGACCAAGCGGAGAGATAGGACACCCGAGCCCAAAAAATCCATTGAGACAAGGACGAATGGAGATCGGGCAGAGAGGAAACCCGCACGAGCAGACTTCAAGCGGGTAGAGTTCAAACGGGTAGAGTTCAAGGAGCCGGAGATGGAGCAGGTTCGATAGCGAAAGCAGGGCTTTGTGAGACGAGGACGAGCTGGATGAGCAAAATGTACTTATAAGAACTGGAACTGGGAATTCCTTGGGGGTTATGAATGTCGCATATCGCATGAGACGATACCGGAGTTTGAGGGTTCACTATAATTGACAATACTAAAATACCTGAACTGCATGTTGGCCCGTAAAGAAACAAGGGAACAAAGAAACAAGGGAAGAAACAAACAATCGAAACAAAACAAAACAGCAGTATAATATCAAATAATGTCAACCTTTATACGGCTGCATAAGGCAAAGTGCTAGCCAAGCCCAATACTCTGCTGCAGGGACCGGCACAGAGTCTCAGCCACACAAAGTCACGCGTTGGGAACCCAGCAAAGCTGGGCGAAGGTATCCACGCTTAGCGGAGCAGGTCCCGCGTACCTTGCATTACACGCGCTAAATGCCTGGTCGCCTAGTACATGTACATCATCGGCCATTGCGCCCCTACGACGCTGTACCTTCAATAGTGTGGCATCAATCCTTGCTCCATCCGAGCTCCCTAGCGAGGTGCCTGTAAATTACCTGCTGGGGCCCTGCTGGGCAGGTACAGCTGCACTCGCAATTTCGTCCTCCTGACTGCTTGTTCCTCCTGACAAACTCTCCTCTTCCCCCATGACATGACGATATCGCCTTTTTGCCTCCCCTCAACAGCACTTACGGCAGCGTCTTGGATGATTCCCCATCAGCTATAGCCATGCGACCGCGATTATTCTCATCCGAATCAGAAGGGCGGCGACGAATCAGTTGAGACCAGCACCCGGGCGCGTTGTCGCCATGGCGCATCACAGCCTTTTCTTGCGTATCCTCTACAGGTCCCTTTACCTGTTCCTCTACGTCGTGCTTTGCGGCCTGCTTCTCATTACCCCGAGCGACGCCATCCAGCGATCCGTGGTCAACAGGCAGTGGTACAACATCTGGATCATCGCGTCGGGCTATGTCGTCACAGTCTTCATCGTCGGCTTTGTCTACGTTGTGCGGCTGTACGTCAATCGGACGGTGCTGGCGTCGATCCCCAAGTCATGGGTGCCCATCGACAAGGGCGATGTCAAGGAGGCGGTTTATAAGATGATTGGGGCTGGGCTGAGTAAGAGCTCGGCGATTGCGTATGCTGCGCGGCCAAGGGTTGACGAGGAGATGATGGGGGACGATCAGGATGAAGACGATTTGGAAGACGAAGCGCGCACACGAGCAAAACTGATGGCGTGGAACGAGGAAGCGCTGGAAAGAGACGAGCCGATCCCCATGCCGCCGCATCGTCCTGTCTGGGGCGTCATCGAACACGGCGGCTGGGCGTCTCCCAACTCGCCTGATCTTGCCAACCTGCAGTACAGCAGCGTCGTTGCTGAAGTTCCGAATCTCATAGAGGCGCAAGCGCTTCGACTTGCGCCGTCGGACCCGACCTCTCAAACCGACCCGCCGATGCTGGATCCCGAAGCTGCAGAATTATTGCAAAGACTCCCCAGCATGAGTCTACGAGACTACTTTGGGCATTTGGCCAGTCTGGGTGTTGCCGTCATGGATGAAACGGTGGCCGAGTTCCTATCGAAATACGAAATAGCTCGTTTCTCTACGAAGCCAATTTCTAACGCCGAGTTCCGCGAGTTAATGCATCTCTTTGCGGAAATCTTACGATCGATACAGCCTTTGGACCCTACTGTCTTGGATCACCTGTATGAAGAAGATGAAGAGGAGGGGGGGAGGATGCATAGGACAATGACACCGGAAAGCGACATCGACAACGATGCGCCTGCGGAAACGATTCCGTCTACTCCAAGAACTATATCACGACCCTCCACAGCGAGTACTCAGCGCTCTGTTCAGAGACGGACAAGGCGGCGCACCAACACATATCGTACGGCGCCGAGTACGCCCGGTAGCAGAAGACACATGAATATGACACCACACAGCGCCAGCACCAATGGCTTGGCGCAGATGCGACGCACTTATACCTCCAGCCAGCATTCATCAGCCGCCAGCCTGCGATCCAAGTCGTCGGATGGCTCAGGATCCGTCATCCGTCTGGCAGACAGCGGGGACGTTAGTGACTTGCCATATATTCTTTCCTTGACGGAATCGACGGCGACGAGATATTGAGTCCCAGGCTGGCCAGGGAGAAATTTCACGACTACTACGTTGCGATGGGTTTTATCAAAAATAGACTGTAACTTTTTATCGATGAAGGCTCCAGAGGCCAGAGAGGATACGGGAGTATGAAAAGCATATCGAGTACCTTTGTGATTTTAGACGAATAATAATATATACATAATTTCATTGGCTCAATTGGCCATAATTTTCTTTTACATTGCTTTCTGGAATTGCTACCGTGATATGCGCAAGAATGATTGACGCTTCTAGAAGCACGCAGCTGTTTTCCCGATGGAGTAACCCCAAAGACCCCACTGAAGCTCCCAGTGCTTAGAGTGACGCTACTCCAACTTTTTTTTTTCTCCAGCAACTTTTGTCCTTCAATATCCTCCTCACATTCAATAAATCCAACCACCAAGCCTCTCGAGTTTCCTACACCCATTGCCATATCAAATCAATCAAGACTCTCAACAAACAATGCGATCATAACAGCGACAACCCGAACAATTCATCTCGAACAATTCAATCTCGAACATCTCCCAATCTCACCAACAATGCCGCCGCCCTCATCAAAACCACCTCCCCTCCCCCTCGCCCCCGACCGCGCCGCCATATCCAACAAAATCTCCCTCCTCCTCTCCAACCGCACATCCCTCCTGAAAACACTCAACCCTCCCTCTTCCTCCTCATCCTCACAAACAACGCAAACGCGGAGGCACAAGGTCAACGCAGACGACATCGAGCAGCTCTTCTCCGGGCCCCGGCCCAACGAAGGCGTAGGGTATGTTCCCGACCGTAAGGCCGCTGCGGGAGACGCGGCTGCGAGGGAAGATCGGATGTTGAGGGGACGGTTGTTGGGGAAGAAGGGGCAGAGGGATGGGAAGGGGGGGAAGAAGTTTGCGGCGGCGGTGGAGAGTGAGAGTGATGAGGAGCCTGGGAGGAGTGGGTTGGGGAAGAGGAAGAGGCCGAGGAGGGAGGTTGAGGAAGTTGAAGAGGATGGAGACAAGGTGGGAGGAGAAGATGAGGTTGAACATAAGGAAACTGGTCATGGTGAAGGAGATGTTGAAGATGCTGCGCCGGTACTACTACAACAAGAGACAATAACAGATTCCAACGGCGGCGACGACGCGAAGCGGAATAAGAAGAAGAAAAAGAGACAAAGGGAAAAAGAAAAGCAAAGGCAAAAGAAACTCGGCAATATCCCATCATAGTTCAACTATTTTCTCATCATCAAGAAGCACAAAAGAACAAAAAGCGGCCAATATCAAAATATTATACCATCCTATAATACTTTTTTACCACAACATAAAACTCATGAGAGATCTCTCCTATATACTTTATCCCCACTATCCTTCCGAAAAATATAATCTCTCAGTCCAACCCCCCTTCCCTTCTCTTCCTTGATATTACCGCCAGAACAGCAAGCTTTCCTTTAGATAACCTCCCTTCTCTTTGCTGTTCTCTTCGCGCGAGAGCCACGCACTGTCGCCCCGACTGAAGACCATCTAGACTCCTTCCATCCTGACTTTCATGCCTTTCCATCAGGCTTGCCAGTTTCCTCCTCTTACTACGACAGTCAAAAAGCAGCAGTCCAAAATCAGACCCCGAGGTTTTTAAAAGATATAGCAACTTTTGTTCGGCGTTCCAACGACGGATGAGGAGGGTAGCCTCAGACGTGGCAGGATATAAAGATATTTCCAGCAGGTCATATTCCATCAAGGATCGTATTAAGAGGCTCGATAAAAATGATTGACGCCAATTCATGTCGTTCCTTAGCGATGTCCTCAGAAAAGACGTTTGAATCAGGGAGAAAGGAGAGGCGAGGTGACTCCACAAGTAGAAATATGTTTTGTAGTGTGCCATGGAGATGGTCAAGATCCAGTCCAAGGATGTTGTTTGTTATTATACAATCGAAAGTGAATGCGAATGTGTCAACTCGAAAACGGCCGTCACCTTTGAGCATAGCTAAAAGAATCTGATCGGCCATGATGCTGCCATGCCTAAATATCCAATCTGGATTTGCAAATCAATAAATCGAAAAAAAAAAAGATAAACCAAGAAAAACAATAAAGAAAACCGAAAAGAAAAAAACATGTGTGAGGTATTGATATTTCTTTCAAACGCCAGCCTCAGAATGCGACCCCTTGGTCGTAAAAGCAGCGCCAGAACTCATGCGCCGTGGTCATGATCCATCCTTCCTTTCCATCCGAACGTTACATGCCCGAGGCTTTCGACACCGTATCACTGTCTTCGTTTCCGCTTCCTGTCATCGTCGCCCCGGGGGTCTTCGTCTTCGTCTGATCGTTCAGCAGTGTCGCTAGGATTGAGAATGTGCGCCATGCTCCCTCTCCTGGTAGGTGGTGCTGACGATTCCTTCAAAGCCCCAATCGTTTTACTCTCACGATTCGATGCCGAGTTCCACGACCAGCTACCAAAAGTGTCCGAGCCACCGCTCGCGCCATTAGAAAAGGGGGCATGCGGTGGCGTCGCCGGCCGTGAGTGCGGATGGCCATGAGTAGGTGGAGCTTGCAGAGAGAATGAAGAGAGAGAGTCTCGTATCCTCTGATCCTCTGGCGCAAGTCGGTTGGGAGACTGAGGCCACACGGGTGGCGGTACAATTCCTGACGGGAAAGGAGGTGCATTTGGCTGCCATCCGTGGGCGCGAATGTCGGCGGCGGTATGGCGTCTAGCCAGGCTGTTGGGAACCGTCTCCACGTTGGAAAGGGGGTGAGGACCCGGAGGAGGAGCTGGCGCGGCATTGCGCAGAGGTGAAGATCCAGCACCGCCGCTGATGGATCCGTAGGGTCGTCGCGTGCCGATGGACAGGTTAGAGGGAACGGCCGGGCGGTAGGATGGCTGGTTACGACCCTGCGGGACGTTGAGGGTGACTCTTCTGGTGTCATCCTGCGGTAGCTGTCTGGGCGAGACGGGTGCGTTGTCGACAGTGCCGAAGAACTGTTGCCGGGCAGAATATACGGGTTCGTGTGGCTCGTCGAGTGAGCGGAGCATTTCTGCTTGCCTCACCATTTCGCCCTGGATTGACAATACTTTAAACCGTTCACGTTAACCTCATTACATCTGGCTTTTTTGGCGAGATTGTTTATACGTAACATACCATCTCGATGAACAGGATTGTCCGGGGGGACGAGCGATAGCAGTCCCTTGGACAATTCCTGGTTAAAGTAGAGCAGTCGACTTAGTGTCTCCATGACTGCTTGGTTCTTAACATGCATGTAATGGGCCGATTCTTCGCTTCTCTGGAGTCTCGCCGCCGTATCGTATAATGAGTGCTCCAGATTGGCCAGTCGAGCGTCAATGCTATCTGGCGGAACCTGAACAGGCTCGACTGGAGTACCGGGTTGAGAGGTAGATGTCTTGGGGAAGGTGTTCTCTCGATTGACAAGAGCGTGTCGGCTCGCACGACGCTTGATTTCTCGAAGACCAACGAGGTCGCCACGCTTAAAGTTTCCGTTGCCGTGCTTGAACTCCCAGAGAGTTGTTTCGGGGTTGCCGGTATGGAATACGTCTCGTTCTAGATGAGAGTGTGAGCACCTCTATACTTGGTCTGTTCAAGGAATAATGTAAATGGAAGCGGTCGGTACCTTTGTGAAACCCGTACATGTTGAGCTGACGTACAAAAGACGAGATATTGGTGTGCTTAAAGTATTGACTAAGGGGACGAGGGTGAGCAAGTTCGTCAGGCCAGAGGCTGTTTATCGAGGGGTTGCTTACGATAATACCTTCGAAAAGTCGGCCGAGGGGGACATGACGAAGCTTTCGGCGGACGATGACCATGAGATGAGATGTTGTATACTAGTATCCTCCAGCATGCTGCTTGCACCATCAGTAGCCGTCGCTTGGTCCGGGGGCACCCGGCGAGCTGATGAAAGGGGGGGGGGTTCAGGATCCTCACTTGTATAGTTTGTGGATGAAGGCAGTCTGGACGATTTTGGGCTGATGAACGGCGGCCGCGGCGGCCGGAGGAGGCGCGGGCATGTTAATTGAGCTCGTCACGGCGGTGTGCTCCTGCGGCGATGTGTTGCCGGGTCGAGCGCCGGCCGGCTTGCCATTGGCGCTGGGGTCGGAGTCGGGGCCGTGGGCGGTAGGCGAGTTGTCCTCTGGCGATGTGCCCTCCATCGGATGGTCGACGGGACTAGGTGGAGACATGCTGATGGTAGGTGGCGGTACGGAGACGGAGATGGAAACGGGGACGATTCGGGAGCCGGGCGAGTCTTGAAGTCTATCGATTGCCGGAATGGATTTCTGAGAGGTCTCAGTCCTGTGGGCCATCTGTACTGTCCCCATTGCGGTCAGCCAGCGATGGAATGGGATCTCCAGCGTGTGAATTGGGGGAGAATGAGGGGGTGGGGGGGGAGAGAAGAAGGTGATGGTTCAGGATTTGTAGCGGCGTTCGAGGAGGAGAGGCGGGATGTGAGGAGGAAAAGCGACTGAGCGGGCAGGCGGGCAAGGAGGCGCAAAGAAGAGCTCGGAGCTGCGACAACCGGCATTGGCTAGCTCAGGGAAGCTCCGTGGACTAGCTACTCACCTCACCTCATGTCTGCGGGATGCAGCACTTTGGGGTCGCAAGATGAGGGCGGACTGGCGTGTCGTGTTGTTGCAGTTTGGGTGGAGTCGAAGCAGCAATGGAGATGACAAAAGTTCTCGAGTTTTCTTATTTGTTCGTCGAGGGACCGCACACACGCCCACACCACACCACAGCAGACAGTCTCGGGGCTCAGGCACAGGCACAGACGTCGAGATCAGCCTCGCATTTGGAGAGGCCAGGCCCGGGGAGCTTCTAGAAGCGGCAGCTGTTGCCAGAGACTGCGGACAACAACAGCAGCGACGGCGCCGGCGCGAGGGCGCACACGGAGGTAAGCTGTGTGTGTGTATGTAGCTGTATGCACTGCACGATGCTAGTGTACGAGGGTCGAGGCCACTAAGAGAGAGCTCGACGATGCAGCAAGCAGAGGCGAACTTTTTGGGGGCGAGGCGGTGACGGTCGAGGCACGTCAGGGAACAAGATGCGCGGACAAGAGGAAAAAAAAGAAACAAGGAAAAAAAGACGATGAGGACGATGATGCACAGCTGCGGCCCGTCGAAACAGCAGCGCAGGAGCTCGCGTAGGGTTGATGTGTCTCAGCGACGGTGCAACCAGACGGAGCAGAACCGTTACGGAGGTGGGAATAACTGTGCTGTACATGCAATGACGGGGGGGAGGAGGAGGTTGTGGGATCGGTATGCAGTACTTGCGCCGCCCATTAGATAAGTCGTGCTCTTGTACCACAGCAGGGTGCGGTACGGAGCAATGGCCGCTGGCAGGTACCTCGAGGGGTCGGCAAACTCGACCGCGGTGTAGTGGGCGACAAGTACCGGGTACAGCGCCTGTGCTGGGAGGCTTTAGGCTTTAGGCCGAGCTGCGACGGGGACGAATGGAGAATGGAGCTGTCGGCAGCTTTTTGCGGCAGCGCTTCCCCATCTGTGGAAATATGGGAACACAGACTGTCAATGGCGGTGGTATGTACCTTGGCAGGTAGAGGTACATTGGAATTGGATCGAGATACTCGACGAGATTCCTCATGGCGCAACCAAAGCAAGGCCAATAGAGAGGCATAGTACGCGTATCAGTGACATCGAAGGGCTGAGGTGATGCCCGGATATCGATCTAGGTAGTCTACAGCTTACAAGGTTTTGCCAATCACGAACAGAACAGCTCAAGCTTACTCGTACTGATTGATAGCTGTCAACAAGCCTCTTTCGGAGCTCGGGAACCTCTTCACAGGCCCGAGGTGCGGGCCTTAGGTAATGCGGCGAGCGCCTTGTACGTAATGCTGGCATTAGGTACAGAACACCTGCGGAAGGGCGTGGAGAAGCAAGCAAAGGGCCAGACGCAATATGACAACAACAACAACAACAACAACAACAACAACAACAACGATCACCAGCATGCAAAAAGCCTTGACTAACAGACGAGGTTCCCCATGATTAATAACCATGCCAAGTGATTGCTTCAACAGACCAGGGACCGATGTTTCCCATTGATGTTTGCCAGGTAGCTGAACCATTACACTCAAGACAGCTTGTTGGCGTACTCGTAGACTACTCGTAGTAATAAAGCTTGATGCTACAAACACTGGGGAATCGGGCAAATAGAACTCAGCATTCTTCCATTTCTCCAGGGACCAGGATCACGGAACATGTACAGGTACATGCAGTACCTGTGTCCAAACCACCAAGGTACTTGGATAGCTCATACTAGCCGCCGGCATCCTTCCTTCAGACCAGAACTTTCTGTCTCATCCTTCACCAAGGCTGGGCGGGCAGATACTAGATCCGATCTCACCAGCAAGGTGAGATGGATTCAGCCATAGGTCCGAAAGAAGAGCCCCTCCCCGCAACGAAACCTGCGCACAGACAAGGAGACTTTTATTGGTGGCTTGCTGACAGGCCGTCAAACCGACCACAGGGAGATTTGGGCCATAAAATGGGGTTGATGGACGGTGGGTAGCACAGAATCAAGTATGTAATCTACTTGTATACTCGTATACCTGATATAATTCAAAAAGTCGATCCAATCATGAAAACAGTTGTCAAGATAAGATGAAGCAATTACAGAAACATCACATGGACATCATCTCTCTGAGCAAGTGAAACACTGCAGACAATCCCCCTCCCAACTTTCACATGAAATTTGATCCAGAAAAAAGGGCTCCTTATCTAGCTACTCCGTGCTAACCTGCCTTTGGTAGCTGCCAGTCTTACGTCGGCGGCGCCAAATCTCATCCCCATCTTTTTCTTCTGAGGAGTAAAGGAGGCCATTCTGGCAATTTTCCGTCTGTGCGTCTCGTCTTTGCTCAGGTTGGCTACTACTAGTTACACGAAGCTACCTAGTTCAAGCCCTGTCCATCCAAGGCGGGCAGCATCAGATGCAAATTTCATCAATGCCAGCATACTTGCACCCGTGATTCCGGTCCTGGCGGTGGCACACGCGAGCTCCATAGCCACAATTCTGCTAACATCAGCATCCATCAGCATCAAACCAATGGCCGGGCACTTATTCAGCAGCCATCTTCTTCATGCTAACAGCTGCTAGCTAAGCTCACTAGTGAGTATAGCTTCCATCTAAACCTACTACCTATCTAAAGAATGTTCCAAGTTTGCTGCCGAAAAGCTGCTGCCTGAATGTTTGCCATCGAATCCCCAACGGGCCCGCAGCAGCCACTTCACTTACTTGCACTCGTACCGGTGAATTGACCTTGATCCAGCAAATTCTCCTCCGCAATCCAATGCCTACGGGGTCGGCCAAGTCCCCAATAGGCCGAATATCAATCCGTGGCACCACAGGACGAATTGGTTAATTTGCTGGCTGCATGTCCCGCCCGTCCGTGCATATGTACGAGTGCGTACGACACTCACCGATCCGCAGGGGGGGGGGGGGGGATATGGATACGGACCCGGGCCAAAAGAGAGACGACTTCTGGCCAATTCTTTCTGCTGTAGCGAGATGGCCCAAATATTTACTGGCTAAGGTACATGTATGATTACAGTACCGGGCGTATGCACCCCCCTTTTTCTTCGGTCTGTCTACTCTTTTCTTGACAGTCGCATGTACTCCGTATGTGATTCCTGCTGGGGAGGGTATCATTTACAACCCGAAGAAGCCCTCGGTGTTTCCCACCGCCGTCTCACCAACGCCGTCCGCATGCTTCAAGTTGTCGAAATTCGAGGCTCTGCAACAACAAGCTAAACCAAGAATGTCACCGTCCCTGCAAGTGTCAGATTCCTCTTTCTGCCTCTGCCCGCGCTTGCTCGAGGCACTATTTCGTGCAAGAGACCGAGCTGCTGCGGCGCTAACAGCTGCCGATCTCGGGATGTTGCCAAATTATATTAAATGTTGCCGTCAGATCGGCGCGCGGCATAACACCCTGGCAGCCCTTGTTTTTGCAGTCTTTCTTTCTTGTTCCCTCTTCTTTATTTCTTGGTCTTTTCTCTCGCTGCTTCTGGTTTGCCCGCCGGCCCCCTTTCTGCCCCTGGCATTCAGGTACTCCAACTAAGTACATTCTCCGGCTGCTCCAGCCAACCGGACACACTAGCCAAATAATATGCACCAAGGAGGAAATATCTGGCGAATGGCTGCATGAAGAACATGGCTCTACAAAACATGTTACCGGTTTCATTCTAATAATGAAAAAAGACGTCGTCAAAATAATGAAAGAAATAAAGTAAAATGCATCCCGTCTTGGCTCGGGCAAGCACTGAGCAAACTGATACATCCTGGCATTGGTACGGGGCATCGACCAACACGAATAGCATCAGATACATCATCCTGCATATGACATCCATGATTCTCCTAGCTCTAGGCACCGACTTAATCAAAGCGGTAGGCAATAAAAAAAGACGGAGCCGAGGCGTGAAACCACCTGCATAGTCCCGCCAACCCTCCTCCAAAAGTCCGAGGCTTTTCCCCCTTCTTTCTGAAAAAGCTTTGATCACGTCTGGCTCGGCGGTGGTTCTAATTGCAGTAACAATACCGCTTTTACCCGTGCAAAGTGCCCTCGTCGAAACTTGCAGAATAGGGCAAACACATGTTCCGTAGATGGATGCTTTGCCCGTAAAATCCCTACCCTACTCTTTTTTTTTTTTTTCTGAGCGAGAGCCGGTAACCGATATGGCACCAATTGTTCGTATTTTGGAGCTACGGGACAATACTTAGGCAGATCCATGGTAAGCCCGGGTGATCGAGGTGATTGATGCTTATTTCTCCGTGACCCTAGGTGGGTGGTGTATCTACCCGAGCAGCGGTAGGCTATCATCCATTGATGATATTTGGCATTCAACTTCTCCTCAAAGCCTACATTTAAGTAGCTACACACACTTACAGTCCAGCACACTTAAAAGATTGCCAAGCAATTACCCCCAAACACAAAGTCCCCCACGCGACATTTCGAAACAAAAAATCCATCCTACTTTAGCACGGAACAAAAAAGTTCTTTGTTGCAACCAAACCAAACCATCCCCCCTGTTACACCTCTCGGGCGAACTAGCCCTGTATGTACCGCATTGAGACGTGCAGCAAAGAAAAAAATAGCGGGCACTTTTAAACGGTTTCGAAAATCCGACCTGATTCTAGAGTTTCCACCGTCCAACCCATTTGGTTTCCATTTGCCAGTCCCAAAAAAGTAGGCTTCCAAAAGAAGGGATACAAGTGTAATTCCGAACCCCGATTTTTTTGGCCCCTCTGTTCTTTTGAGGGGCAAAAGGAAGAAAGATGAAAAAAGGAACCTTTTATCCGAGGTAAACGGGAGGCAGAGACAGAGAGGAAGTGAGATGCCCCAATACTTTGCATCGGAGCAACCGCCCAGAACTTCTTCTAGCTCCCGCCACTTCTTACACACAGGTAGAGAGCTCAAAGTACCAAGTACACTTTAGTATTACTGGATTATACAGCCGCGGTCAAAACGCTTAGCTCCCCGAACCTCACGAAAGCTTTACTCATAATTTTTCCATCCTTGGTTACCATTAGCAAATGTTAGTATGCACGTGTATTCTCCGGTCCATTTTTCTCTTAGAATTTTTGGAGAGTCAACGTAGACTGGAATGTCAATGTCAACTATTCCCCGCCTCTAGAGAACGGGACACCTTCATAGTCTACGATAGTGTAGCCTCTAAAGCGAGCGTATTATTTACTAGACTTGGACTAGGAGGGGGTTTCGAATAGGAAATAGATCCGTTCGGAACACCTCTCTTGTCAATGATACTGGTGTCGATGAGCATTGAAGTGAGATCGAGCAACGAGACGAGCAAAACGTGCCTCTTGCCGGGTAAGAAACTAGCAGAAGCACACTCTCCTTGGTAGCTGAGTTATAATACTTGAGGTGTACTAAATAAGTCGTAGCGAGATCAGTTGGTTCATCAAATATCGTAAACACTAGAAAATAGGCCTCTTAACTGATCAATGATTCGTGGTACCTATATTTATCAAGAAATCTTGAAAACTCAACGGATATGGCCTCGAACATTCGATTCAACATTGCAAACTCCCTAGATCACCACAATGGATATCAATTGATGAATCAAGAGTGCTATCATTTCACGTCTTCAAACATACCGAGTCCGAAGAGATATGTACCTATGCTAATCCTTCAACCAAATGCCAATCATCTACCTTGTACTACACATTTTCCCACAACCCATCAAACCCAAAAAACCGCAATCCCGTGAAACTCTCCCATTCATATCCGCCCCCTTCCAAATATAACAAGTATAAACCATTTTCCATGACAACAGAATCTCAACGCCCCGCTCAGAGATCATCGTCACCACTCACCCTATTCTCTCCAACCTCCCGAATCTTCTCCCCCAAAATCGTACGCCCGTACCGCTCTGCCACTTTGTACGCCGCCTCCATCATCCGGCCAGTGCGGTCACGCATCAGCTCCACGATCTCGAGTGCACGCATGCCCCTATCCTCGCCCTCGCGACACTCCACCGCCAGAAGCTGCAGAAGCGTCTTGTCAATCTCCAGCTCGATCCGTGACAACAGAGAGCGCTGAGAATGACTTCCGCTGGTGGCATCGACAAGGTCACGGAGCTGAGCTGCCTGAACGCCCTTGAGCATGAATAGCTGCTCCAGTTTCTTCGTCTCGGCGCCTTCCTCCTCCTCCTCGTCATCATCTTCGTCCATTGCGTCATCCTCTCCATCACCTGAATTGTCCTTGCTCTTCTTCGACTTGGGCTCCTGCAGTGAGTGCAGGGGAATCGAAAAGTCAAACTCTGAGAGCAGAGGCCGAGGAAAGTATGGATACTGGTCGCCACCCTTGAGAATAATGCAGTGAAACTTGTTTTCTGCCACGGCAATGGGGAAATACGTCTCAGTCTTTCGACCAGAGGCAAGACGGGTTAGAAGCCTGGTATCCAGAAGAGGCACCCAAGAGGCTCGTGACGGCTGACGCCAGTGTAGCAATGTCAGCAGTGTCCCTGTCGAGTCATAAATGCAAGGATCCTAATAACTAGCTGTTAGAACTGCGTCATCTACATGTAGAAGATGTTGACTTCTGTTTTGACCAAGACTTACACCAATGTCAGAAAAAAAGGCGCTCTTCAAAGTCGCGCCTTCAGGAAGTGCCACAGTATCTTCGTTCTGGCAAATCTCGTCCCTCTTGACATTCTCAATGGTATATTGGAGGCGTGTGTTTCCGTCAGCCGTCACAGGGCCGTTGCCTATCGTGAGAACGTAATCTCTCCAGCTCGCACATGTGACCATGGGCGTGCTCTTGGGACGATAGACCCGGTAAGGTATTCCAAATAGTGTAAAAATGCGCACATAGTTGGCACTCGTCACAACAGTAACAAAAGACTCGCTCAGTGACATGGCTGTGACAGCCTCCCCCTTGGGAAGCTGTGTCCGCCAGTCGGATCGCTGCGTCCAGGTTTCGTGAGGACGGTAGAAAATAGTTGCTGGCTGATCATCTTTGGGGGGACACGAGAACAGAGTGCCGCGCTCATTGAGACATGCCTTGTCGTACAAAAAGGTGTCTGTGAAGTGAAAGTCTCTCTGAAACTCATGGTCGTAGAACTCAACAGTGACGGTATGATGCCCGTCTTGATCCACTGTCCAAACGAATCCAATGAGATTCAAGCAGAGGTACTTTCTGTTCCCCCTCCATGGTGTTGATCCAGGTTGAAACGCCTCGTGATACTGAGGATCAAGGAGATGCCTCCTCTTGTTGGCGTAGTCACCGGCAACTTCATCGCCCACACGGCCTCTCTTCTGGCCGGTTGTATACCCAGCACCGTCATCATCAACGACAAAGCCATCGTCATCGCCATCTGCATAGTTTTCATCCTCCAAATAAGAGTCAAGACTGCCCAAAGAGTCTCGGCGAGGACGCGTGGGAATGTCGCGCTTCTGGCCATTAACCGCTGGAGCTCTTCTGTTGGCAGATATTTCTAATAGAGGGTCGTGGATAAAGGGGGCTGGCTGCACCGGCAGCTTCAGCATCGGAGAGTACTGGTCGGAGAGAAAGTCGGGGTATATGTAAACCTCTCCCTCCGTGGTGGTGAAGGAGAGAATGTTTTTGGACGGGTGCCACGCCAGGTCGATGACATTGGAATACTCGTAACGCTGAATGACGTTTTGCGTGCTGGTCTCCCAGATCAGAACCTTTCCGCCCTTGCAGGCTGATGCTAGCATGACGCCGTTGGGTGACCAGGCGAGGGCGGTAATATCTGCCGAGTGGCCATTGGTGAAGGAGCGCTGTTTCTCCCAGTCGTTCTTGGATACGACCTGGATATCCCGCGTCGGCGTCGCGACAGCAAATGCCCTGCCATCCGGATGCCAAACTGCCTTGACCGAAGCCTCTGAATCTGTGTCCCCTGCGCCAATCACCCCGTCCACCTTGTGTATAAGCTCAGGCTGCTCCGCCGTCAGAGAGTAGATGTATATGATTCCGTCAACGCAGGATATGGCAGCAATCCGGCCATTGGGATCCAGGCTGACGTGTCGAGCGGCGCGACCATGTTCGTTGAGGTGCCGCAGCTGCTTAATGTCCTGCGTATTGACGACCTTGACGGTCAATTCGTCGCTGGCCACGGCGCACCACTGCGAGTCTGCGGAAAGCGCTACATCTCGCACCGGGAGCGACGTTCGCACGAGGAAGCGCTCAAAGTTGGACGTGGCGAGCGAGTATAGGCTGACGGTGCCGTCCTCGGAGCCGACAACGAAGAAGTCCTGGGCTGCAGCCACAGCAACGTTCTGCTCCTGGCAATCGTCAATGTTTGTCGGTTCGCCGTCCGAGCCTGTCTTGTAGAGCCGGATGGTGTTGTTGGAGCCGACGGTGACCAGCCGGCTTCCATCTTTGGTGTAGGCGCATCGAGTCGTGCCTTGAGTGTGCGCAGGCCTCGGTCGAGGACGAGGAGCAGCTGTCGAGTCCATGATTGCAGCCTGTGCTCGTCAGATTAGGTGCATGTGAGAATCTTGGAAGCTCTGGATTTTGGCTTCAGTGCAGGGAGACGCGTCTAAGCGCGTATCAATTAAAGTCTGGGCGGTGTCGCGGCCCCGCGGTTGAATTTTAGCAGCAGCTTGGCTTGCCAGTGAGCCCCGCCATTTGCTGTCATTTTGGGCCATTGGATTCAAAATTCGGGAGCCTGGCTGGCCATGCTTACATGTTTACTATTGATCCGATACTCTTGCAGCTTGATCATCACGATATATTTATTCTTTTCTCTAATTTATTCGGCAGCCTAATTCATCCCTGGACACCTTGATGAGCATATAAACCGGCGTTGTTGCCATCTCTTTCTCTTCCCCTTCATCCATCACCAGACAAGATATCCATCGCCATCCCCTTTACAAATCACACACCCCACCGCCATGGAAACCTCAGATCGAGACGCCTTCTTCCAAACCGAGTGAGTTGAAGAGAAACCTCCTTGAAACTCCTTTTGCTTGCTCATTCTAATCATTCTCACAGTGCCTCTAATGCTGAGAGAGAGCGCAAGGCTCTCAAAGCCGGCAACAAAAATGGAGACCCAATTGTCATGAAGTCCAAGATTCTGGCTGCCGTCCCTGACCCCTTTTCTCCTTCAACCGCCATTTTCATCGCGGAATCAGCAGGCTTTGTCCGCCGCATAGACCTTGCAGTAAGTATCAGTCGTGATTAATACTATATATGACACAAAAACTCATCACTCATCCACTGCTTCCAGTCTGCGTCAACAAAATCAACCTATCGAGGACCCAAAGCCCCCGTGACATGCGTCGCCATTGGAGGCAGTGGCAACAAGACCGTCTTTGCCGGCTCATGGGACAAGGACATCTGGTCTTGGGATGTCGAGACAGCCCAGCTCGGACGCAAGTTCAGCGGCCACTCAGACTTCATCAAAGTCGTCATCTGCACCAAGGTATCCGGCAAGGAGATCCTCATCAGCGGCGGCGCAGACAAGAAGATCTTGGTCTGGGACATTGAGTCCGGCAAGCGCCTCCACACGCTTCAAGACCCGACCACGACAATGATGGCCGTGCAGCACCTTGCCATTGACCCTGTCCTGAGCACGCCTGATGCCGTGGTCATCGCGAGTGCGAGCAGTGACCCTCACATCCGCCGGTGGAAAATCACAGCCACTGGCTTCGAGCAGTTGACTGAGGCGTTCCATGACCGGCCCGACGCCGAGAAGCTCACCATTGCGGAACACGAGACGAGCGTCTACAAGCTCATATACGATCTCGATAGCGAGGAAGGCGATCTCTGGACGGCTAGTGCGGACGGCACTGCCAAATGTCTCGCTCGGGCCCGCAACTTTGAGGCTGACGATGTCTTTACGCACGGGGACTACGTCCGCGCCGTGATTCCTACGGAGAGCTGGGTAGTCACTGCGGGACGAGACGAGAATGTCAAGGTCTGGGACAGGTCTTCAGGCAAGCTGTACTGCACGCTGGAGGGGCACTACGAGGAAGTGACGGATCTGATCCTGCTGCGTAACTCGCGAGGATTACCTGAAAAGGTTTGCAGCGTCAGCATCGACGGCACCATTCGTACATGGCCTCTGAGCAAGGGCGAGTTGGACGAGGTGGTCAAGAAGATTGAAGAGTCCAAGAAGCCTGTAGAACAAGAGGCCGAACCGGAGTCGGGTAACATGTTGACCGCAGAGGAGGAGGCAGAGTTAGCTGAGCTGATGGATGATTGATTAGCTGGGTACCCTTAGACAGCCAACAGAATAAGCACTTGGAAGAGTCTATTCTCTACATCTCATTTGCTGAATGCTCTTGTTCAGGGGTTGCTGATGGGCGGGTGCAGTTGGCTCAAGGTTGTTGGTGCAGAGATCCCTCGTGACGGCTACCTGCTTCTCAAATCTTCGATGAGCTAGTTGCAAACGGAAACACGTGGTTGCTGAAATAGATGACACTGCATTTAATATGAAACTGTTGACGGTATGTCATCTTCACCGACTCTTCCGGTTCTACGTGTAGCATGCTGAAAAGCAAACGCTGATTTGCCTACCTGCATATCAACTTTACCATCTTACCGGGTTCTCCCCCTATTTACAGAATTATGTTAGTTGTCTGTGCCAAATTTGGCTTCAAATCTAGTTGTGTGTTTTGTGTTTGTCAACAATTACGAAGCTAGCAGGGGCAATACATAACACATTGTTCTCGTAACGAACTGGTACTCGTATGTGAAGAAGAGCCCGTTTGCCGTGAAGCCAGTCACTTGATTCGGTTCACAGCTTCTCCTGGAGTCATACGTAGCATCATGGAGAGAGCTATGCGGCACGTTCGACCAGAGTCGTTCAAAGCGGATAGGTAGCTCAAGTGGAAAGAGTTGGCGAAGCCACAACAAAGAAGGGAGTAGCAGCATGATGGGCATCGAAGCTGAGGAGTAGTGTACGAATAGCTACCATAGCTAGTGAATCGAATACTACCTACTCCTTCAGGTTACCGGTAAGCTGCCCAACATTGACGAGACGTGATCGATGAGCCAGTTCCATGGTCTAAGACTGGGCTAGCTGAAGTTGGCCCCGAATCTCCGGTAGCACTCCGCCGCTTATTTCGTATACGACGCTGTGCTTCTATGATTAGAGCTAGTAGCAATCTCCAGGCCAGCTGTGAGGTGTAACTCAGGCCGGGATATATGCAGACACTGCAAGATGCTGCACTGGTCTCATCCGCACTGCGTTTGCTATACAAGCGGCTCTACAAGCGGCTCATGCGCCGCACAGAGCACCAAAGGGTCACCATATCACGCATGCCGCCTTGTTGTAGCGCATGGATGCACAGGTTGTTGCGGCATGTTGGTACGCAGCTCTCGGCAGCTGTGGGAGCTGTTTACTCATTTGGGTTGGTGCCTTCGGGTCCCGGCGCATAGCATTATTCTGGCTTCCAATTTTACCAGAATAGATAATCTTGTTAGCCGTCGGTCCGGCTGCCTTGAGATCCCTGCATTGTGGAGCTCCGGGGTCCTGGGCATCTCCAAGCTGGCCGGATCATCTCCCGTTGGACGATTAGCTGCAGATCCAACTGAGCAACAAGCTTCACCTGCGGCCGCGGAACGCTGGATTAGAGTTGGAATAGTGGTAAATAGAGAGAATTGCTTATCAGCCGCGGTCTACCGCCAAAATCATGCCCAGGGCTCTCGAGGAAGCGGGGAATCCCCTGTGGCATGTAATGGCCGCGGCCCGGACTGGGCTGAGAATGTAGTATTTTCTCGGTTCATTCTGAAACAACTAGAAAGCTCGCATAATCTTTCTTGGTCAATTATCCAGAGGCTATTAATGTCGACTGAGTTTATTCAAGCGAGAATGGCAATTAAAACTCCAGGCGAATTTGTTGTGAAGAGGGTCGACCAGGTCTTGAAAAGGCAAATTTCCCGGAAGAGACGTATAAAGCACGGACCCCCTTGTGTTCGTAAACATTGATCAGAAACGAAGGTTTCTAATTTATGTTGGGTTGTACATAGACGCATAGACTCATTGGTGGCGACATGGATACTCTGATGAGACAATTCTGAGATATTGTGTATGAGTACAAGGATGTACTCGAGGTGCCGGATGCCTCACGAGCGAGTCTAGCCGTAGGAGCTACTGCTATCGTAGATAAACATCTCAAGTGTAAAATAACAAGTAAACTGATCGATGAAAGAGCTGTCTGAAGTCTTTGAGCTTGGTAATATGAGATTAGAGACGAAGTTCGACGTATACTTCGTTTTCCTGAACATACCGCTCCCGGCTGGGTTTTTATGTTAGTAACTTGAGCGTCAGGAGATCAACACGGAGCTCTTGCTGCTGTTGGAAAATACAGAGAAGCTTATGACCGACATGTTGCAGCCACACTCAAACATGTCGTGGCTCCAGTCTGGGGAAGTTGCCGTGAGGGGAATGTCATGCTGGTCAAGGTCCACTGACAGTTGCCAAAATCCCTTCTCCTGAAACCTGCATGCGGTGATTACTTTTCACACAGAAAAGGTTTCTCATTTCAAATCCTCCAGCTTCTTAGGACCGCGGATTCGGCTGTTGTGGCAATATTGCGACGGGAGGAGCATATCTGTGCAGGTGAAGTACGGATGCCGGCAACAAGTCTGAGATAACGTTTCACGTCTGCCGGTGGTCGTGTATATCATGGACAAACCTCCAAGATTTGGTGACGGCAAGCCCCAATTACATGGACAGAAGCCGTAAGCTGCCCCGAGCAACTTGATAGAACTATATGCCGTTCAGTCCCCAACAGACAGAGTATGGGGATGTGATTCAAATGCCTCCCACCGTGGGTTTGGTTGGCTGGATGGTTTTGGCCAACACCAGTAGAGTACAGGTGTGGTAGATGTTGGACCACCAAATTCAGGTATGTGAGTTTCAGGTAATGTACTGGTGGCTGATGCTGAACCAAGTGCTCTGTAGACGATATGTTCCATCAACATGTTGAGTCACGTCGTTCAACGTTTACGAGGTGCTCGCAAGTCGAAACAAGCCACGTTTTGTAGTCATGTGGTACTGCTGGAACCTTTTGGTAGTGCCATCGTAATTCGACGCACCTTATCAGGGGGCATGCTTGGAGATATGCGGTAGCCTCCTTCAGATGGAATGGGGTAGAGCATATATGAGAGTTAGAGTTGGCATTCGCCTGCGGGTATATGACGGCCTTATGATATTTAAAGGCGTACCCAAATTGCCCAAGTTTGGCATGGAACTTATGAGTAAAGGTCAAGTAGACTGATTCGAAGAGTTGCACCCCTCCCCATCTGTTGCGATCTCAAGTATAAGATTCGTTTCAAGGCGTATTACCCTCATGTCCAAATATAAGGCGTGCAAGTGCATGACGGAGACGCAAACATACTTTTGTCCACTTCATACTCCTACGGACATGTTCCGGCCCTTTCCAGGGCATAAACGTCAAGATGTTGGCGATGGGCAAGGGTGATATTCAATGCGCTCTGAGATAGGAGAATAAGGATTGCCCCGGAGAAAGATGGACCGCTATCTGGTGTTAAGGTGGCGGAAGACCTCGAATGAAGCATAAGCATGCTGCGAGGAGTTCACACCTGGTTGCGAGACCAAGATTCAAGTCTCCTAAGCTTCGTTGGAATACCCGACAATTCGTACTCGTTGCATTGACCATTGTTTGGTCGGTGTTGACACTCTGGTTGTTGGATCAAACGTACGGTGCAAACGGCCGCACTACTCGATCGGGCACAACCCGACTGCTTCACATATACATGGATGGCAGCATGTGTGTTTGGATACACCCAGCTGATTCGCAGAGGATGAGATAGATACCACCACCACACAGGCCAGCACCACCGGAAATTTAGCGGCCAAATCTCGAGTTCGTGATTGGTGCCATACTCTTTGGTTCCGGTTGGTTGTTTGGGAATAACTTGTTGCTTTGAGTACACACGTCCGAAGCGCTGGTAATACGAGTACCGATGCTGGCGGCTGCATCTTGGAGGCGTAGCCAATGGAAGTAGGCGGAGCTGTGTGACGGCGATGTGGTGGTGCGTCATGATTGTCAGGCTGAGGTCAGCTGTGCTCCCCGGCTTCCAATGGTAGCTTCTTAGTGGTAGCTTTGCGCGACAAGCTATCAAGCGTGTATCACGGCGTTTTCTTTGTTTATGCCGAATGTGAAAGAGGGAAAGCCCCTTGGGTTTGCACACACTCGCACATGCATGCCACATGTACGGAGTAGTCTGGATGCTGCCTCACTGCGACACAGGTCCGCGGCGTCGTAGCAAGTCGTCTTTCTTCTGACGATCATGTCTAAGACATCGTTCGTGCCTGTGTCGCTGCTTCAGAGGACGCTAGCTTCTCCACTGAACCTTCTGTAGATATGGAGTACCGGTACCAAGACCTCTCCAATGGCCGCCAGCGAGAATGTCTTTTGAGTGCCGCTTGGTCGTGTGGGGTCCCCGGCATCAGGTTCGCCTGAACGTGGGCGAGTGGGCTGAAAGCTCTGGGCCTTAACGGGATAGGCTCCGATGGAGGCATGGGCGCATTGTGAGGCCCGGAGATGAGGTAAACTGGCAGTAGTGTCAAGACCAACATGCGACGGTCGAGGACGCTTTGCAAACCGAAGCTATGGATGGACAGATCAGCCGGGCTTGTGCTGCGGCTGTGACAGACTGTTTGGCTGCGTGTGGACTTTTTGTCAGTTGTTGGCGCCCAGAAACCTGGCCGGTTGGCAACAGGGGCGCTGTCCAATTGTCCAATTCCCATCTCGCATTGCCGTCCCCCCATGTCGTGTGCCCCTGTCAGCCACTTTTGGCGTCTTCCCACTCTAAGCCCCTTGTTTCTGCCACCGAGATCAAGCGAAGTGTAGTCAGATCCCCAAAATGGCGATGTTGAAGCCTCCTTTTCTTTGCGAAGGAACACTGTAGGATGAAGCTGGTAGGTTGGGGAGCTTAGCTTAGTGTAGTAGGGCCGAGGAGTGTGACATCTGTAGGAAGCCCGGCGGCATCAGACACACGCATTCTTTTCCCTCCAGGGAGTTGTCCGCGTAGTTGGTTGTCTGTGTCCGTCGTTGTTCGAATACGGCATCGAGAAGACGTGGAGGAGCCATTCTTGCCCATGGGTTCGGTAAATTGGACCTATACGGAGCACCACTTGTTCTCATCAGCGACTCCATAATAGGAACGGAGAAAAAGCAAAGAGAACAAAGGAAGAGAAAAAGAAAAAAAAGAACACACAGACGAAGAGGCGTATGAGCCTGACCCTTGTAAGTTGCTCGCCTGGCAAACCGTGCACTCGCGCACCCGCCGCCCCGTGAGAGCTGCTCCCGACGAACTCCAGGGTTCGGCCATTTTGGTACATAATTTTCTGGCGCATCTGACGCGGCTGTTGTGATTGACGGTGACGACCGACTTCGCCCATTGGCATGTCCGTCCAGCAAGTGACATGTGAGCACAAGGACTAACAGGATTAGCAGTGCTACCAACCATTACAAAATGAAGCTATAACCAGTTCTCCCCTGTTTCCCGGTGGGGCTCAAAGCCGAGTCGGTGATCAACTCCCGGCTTGTGCTGTACATGTACTTGTAGCTCTTAGTGCACTCGCACAAGTTCTGCGCAGTACATTAGTAGAGAAGCTTGTAGCTGGGAATTACCCGCCCTGTACTTGAATCTGCGAACGAGCAGGTACTCGGTACTGATGCAGGTACGACGTGTTACAGAGCACTAACGTGAGGCAGGTGCACGGCATCAGGCAAGTGCACAGGAAGCAGAGCTCCCCGTACTCCCGTACTCCCGTACTTGTACCTGGTAGGACGAGTACAGGTACGGGCACAGGTACGAGCACAGGTACGAGTTCAGGTACTTGCATCTGCTGGCAGCCGCCCAGAGCTCTGGATGAAGCTCGACGATTTTGTTGTGTGCCAGCTTCAGACCTCCTTCTCGATCGCTCATCTATTTTACTTTAACCATCTACACCACCTGCGAGTACTTTTACTCTGCTCCTCCTTACACCCTTCATCCTCTCTTGTCTCCTCTTGTCTCCTCTATCCTATCTTACTCTACTCTGTTCTATTCTCGTCTCATCATCCTCACCCTTCTTTCTTCCGCGAGGCTTCTCCCCATCGTACTCGGTAGTTTTCGCCCACTTCCTTGCTGCTGGTCATCCAGGCCCTGCAAGTCAACCCTTTCTTTCCTACCCCTGCTGACGTCCCCAACTGTCACTTGTCATATTCCAGAGCTTGCGCTGTCGATAGAAAAACGCAGCTATAGCTCCAGGAAACCTGTCGGGTTCTCGCAGCTTCAACTGTCCCGGCGAATCAGAAGTCTCGGCTGCGTCATTGCGGTCATGGTCTCTTCGAATACCTGCGAGTAGACTAGAAACAAACGCCAGAATAAACGACAAGAGAGACGGGCGGAAGCAGATCACTCACCCACCGCCATTCCACCTACCTCGTCCCTGTTCTCCATCACTGCCTCCGCCGTGGCCCTGGGGCCCTGCGCGCAGTCAATCAGCTGAGAAATTCATCCCAACAGTCTTCGGCTCCGCTTACATTTCTGGGCCATTTCTCTTCTTGATTCAATCCGTCTTCACCTTCATCCAGACGTCTGTTGACGTCCAATCTTCACCATGGCGGACACCAAGCTGGAGGCTTACGGAAACATTGTCGCCTTCGAAGGCCATCCTGACGTTGTGTCAACTCAACTCAGGTTGCTGCCAACCTCGCCTCAAATCCTCATTCTTCCAGCGGTTCAGTGCTACATTGCCAGTGACGATTCAGACAAGGCCTTCGAGGTACGGGCTTATATTCGAAAGGTCCATGACGCTCTCATCACTCGCCAAGAAGCTGCGCGCAGCTTCCTGCATGGCGCGACAACATCGAACAAGCGGTTGGCGTTTCTCAATGGTGGTTCACCGAGTGCCCATGCGCTCTGTATTAAGGCCATCATGAAGCACGAGACAGGCGGAGACCGGGTTGAGGCAGAAGCTGTTTACGCCCAGCTGGCGAAAGGTGGCCTGGCTGGTCTCGAGGCTAAGAGCCAGATACACAGTCGGGCAGGCTCTGTCGGCGGCGAGTCAATGTTCAACGAAGAGCTCCATGATCCCATAACACGGGCCATGAGAGCTGCTGATGCTTTGGACCGTGACACAGCTAATCTTCAACCATCTGACATGCTCGAGCTTACCATGACAACTCGACCACGCAGCCTAAGTTTGCCACTGTATGGCTACTCGGATGGCTTTGGTGACGCAGCTCCTTTTTTCCTCTTTGGCGCGCACGTTGAAGATGAGGTCGATGTGGAGGATAACTCCCCTCTAGCCCCAGGGGCGCCGACGTTTGCTGTCGTGGACTACAACCAGCCGGCGAAACGGCCAGTCTCGGTAGAACTCGCACCTGCATCGCCGAGTGGTGCTGGTAAATCCAAAGTGCAGTCGAACCTTGGAGTACACCATGAAACAATAATGCTCTCCCCGACAGCCCCGACTTTCAATGCCCGCACACGCGATACCGTCACCAGCGGAGAATCTACCACATCCGACATGCGCACATCAGTTTCGAGCTCCAAGGGAACACTACAAAGAGTCAGATCGTTGGATAGAATCTATCCGATCAGTGCCAAGTTGAGAGATCTCTGCATCACAGGAGCTTCGCAAGAGATGGGAGAAGGGTCTAGTGTTTTCCCCCGTTCACGCTCTTTCATGGTTGTTGGCGAAGAGAGACCTCCAGCTATCCGGAGGTTGAGTTACATTGACAGGCGAACGGCCTTATCCAAAGGTCGTCGCCCAACAGTCAAAGTCGAACAAACTTCTCTCGATAAAAAAACGACACAAGGTCCAAATTCTGGCGGAGCGTCTCAGCTTCACTTAGGAGCAGACATTGCTACCACTCCAGATGTTCCATTTCAGCCAATACTACCTTGGGTAGAAAACCTAGTGGTTCATTTCAGGGATGAGACACCAAATTTACTTCTCTCTTCAGTTATCAAATCGTTCAAGGCCGGCAACTATCCTATACTTTCGTCTCCGACTTCGGCGTCTGTGTACTCTGGAAATGTGTCCACCCCAACAACTCTTCTTCATCAGCCAACTACATTTGATGAAAGGGCTCATGAAAGATTCCACGATATCTCTGGATTAGGTATAGTAAATGACGATTTCGTTTTCAACACTCGGCTTCAACCGCGGCCTGCGAGAGAACGGACCGTCCCGTCCGTGAATGTTATTCGCCCCCCAACACCAGCACAGACGCCACCTCCTTGCACAGGAATGGAGGCCAAGTTTCACGAATTCGATATTGTTTCAGGACAGACTGCCGTCGCTATCCAGAACTCTCTTAGATCAGTCCTAAGCCTATACTTTCCTCCAGAAGCTGAGGGCTATCGCCAATTCCAATTCTCCCTCCTTCCTGAATTCGACGGTTTATGGAAGCCTGTATTCCGAGAAACCGAGCCCAAGGGCTCTCCGAGAGGAACTAACCGAAGAGTCGATCACATTCTGGCAATAGGGTCCCAGCAAGGTGTGGACAAAGTATACTCGTCAGGAATCATTAAGCAACTGGAGACGATTGGGACGAAATCAAGCGATCGCCAGGGTCGCAGCGGGCGGGTAGATTTCCGGTAGGTCGCTCATGCATGATATTTGCCTAGTGTAATTGGCAACAGAAGTGGCTAACTGATCTGTAGATACTTACTCGCCAATGCCATGCAAGCATTCACTGCCCTTCCCCTGACGAACCAAACATCCGATAACCCTTTCGCCAATTCCTACCTTCTGGCGACACTACTTATTCCCCATCTCGAAACATACTTGGCACTCCACTCGGAAATTCGCTATCTTCTGCTAGAGTATCCTCCTGAGCACCTAGCCACCGTACTGGCATTGCAAAAGTTGATAGGCGTGGACCTTATCAAGGTGGCCCAAATTGTTGACCCTAACAACAAAGACTGTTTGCCTTTTACCCAGATTGGGGGTCCTACCGTCAGGGCCAAGATCAATACCAAAACACCCAATTTGTCGCCACAGTCGTCAAGCTCGGATATCACGGTCTCCAACGCAAACTTCCTACTTACATGCACGGCCACTTCCAAAGATATAGCGAAATTCGTTTCTGCTGTCTGGAATATTCAGATCGAAACTTGTGACCCTGAGCCTTCACCTAAAAGGAAGAGTTTACCTGGTAAAAAGCCGAGGCCGGCACCGCTTAATGTCCTGCTCACCAAGTTTCCTCGATCGTCATTGTCGACTCGTAGTGGGCCGTCGCCTACTTCGGCTGAAGCCACTTCTAGTCCTGAATCGCTGACGCTGTCCTCTCGACGCCAGTCGTTTACGGATAATATCAAGACACCCAAGTCAGAGACCATCTACAGTCGAGCCTTCTCCCGGCGACGACTCTTCCGCAGCGACTCGGCATCGATGACTACCTTTGATCACAGTAGTGACGACAGTGAATTGGATCTAGAAGAGCGGAGGCTCATGCCCATGTTCATGAAAACCATCGAGCCTAAGGGTAATACCCGCAAAGCTCTCAAATTCTTGGGGTTGGCATAATAATCCGCAATCCGGGTCCTAAGCTTCTCTTTTTTCTTTTTCTTTTCTTTGTTTCATTATGCCGCGAAGCTTTCCTGCTTCGCCATGAAAAGTGCCAGGCTAGTCGCCAGGTACTTATCTCGTTCCAACGACTTATGACATCTACATGCCATTGCTCTCTTCTCACGTATCCCATTTTATCCAATTTAAACATTTTCTTCCTCTTCTCATTTCAGTTTGAAGCCTTGTTTCAGCTATTTCTGTTTTTTTTTTTTTTTTTTTTTGATGTCTTAGTGTTTTAAAGGGAAGCTGGAGTTGTTTGGGGCTGCACCAGAGTGCAACATACAAAATACGGAGATAGACAAGTGTACTGCAAGGTAGTGAGTGGTGGAAAATGAGGGCGCTTTAGGACGCGATTCTAGTTTTTTGTTTCTAGCTTTTTTCATTTATTGAAATGTTGCGGGGCCTGTCAGATAATACAAGACGATTCCATGTTATTGATCAAGTTTGATACCGCAGTCTCCCAGTGTTCTTGTGATGACACTCAGTAGTAAAAATCACGGGCATACTCTCCTCCAATACCCATAATCCACATCCAAGCAAAGACAGCCCCCCTTGCAAGACAAATAAACCAACTTCCTCCCCATGTCCTCCGTATTCTTTACGTGTAATATGTTGACTAGGTAAGTATTCTTCTAGAACGAACCCCCTATTAATAACTCGCTCCCAGATCCTTGTCATGATGACTGTACGAGTACACCGTCATCTTGGAATCCCGGTGCCTATTTGAGATGTGTAGGATGTATGGTCCTTGCATTTTGCACACCTGCTTCATCTTGAGAATATGAATGACTCGTTTAATCTATAATCCTTACCTTATTTATTACTAGATATTATATGATAGTACTCACGTTCATCACGGAGACAGGGACAGAGATGGAAACGGAACTGGAAATGGGAGACGGTTCGATAGTAATTACGGGTAACAAAGCGAAAGAGAAGAGAAGACATCCTTGAATCACCCCATCATGGTCAATCAACATGCGCAATTCCCCTGTGTATTAATGGTACCTCCCCATTCTCGTAAAAAGGAATGGTTGAAGAGACGAAAAAAGGTACCGGAAAGCCTTCCGGGATCAAGCACCACAAAAAGCTGTAAGCGACAAAAGGTAGGTAGTGAACAAATAATACCAACATAATAAAAAAAAACCAAAGCTTGCTGCAAAGGCCATAGTTTCCATAAGCGTCCATTGTTCTCCCACATAGAGAATCTTTGTGGGAGGGAGTCATTATGGGGAAAAAGGAAGGCGTGAAAGTACAGCTAGCGCAACCGTAAGGTCCTCATCTCTCTTGAATCTTGAATTTTGCGCCTTGTTCCCAAAGTGTATCACGTCCTTCCACCCGTATGACCGTCTCTCCCTTTCCCGTCCGACCCTAATGTGTCCTAAAAAGCAAGCGAGATTGCCACGTTGTGCGTGCGTGTGTCTGAAGGGGCGAGATCCAACGAGACATGATGTAATCTATGCGCAGAAATGGGGCAAACTGAAACCCTAGAATAATGGAGAAAAAGGTCATAACAAACATTGTTCAGTCGTTTCCCAAGGGACGTCACACTGCTCTAATCATCCTGTCACCAGACTCGGCCACGACAAAGCGAACCACACGAAACCATCAAAGAGGAATACATTTAACAGCAGCTGCTGTTGGAAGAGTTGCCGACACCCTGGCCCTGGCCAACGTGCACGCTGGGTTTCGTGTTGTTGGCAGTTGTGGTGCCCATACGCTCCTTGATCTGGCGAGCCATGGTCAGGAAAGCCTGCTCAACGTTGCTGGCGTTCTTGGCGGAAGTCTCGAGGAATGGGATGCCCAGGCTGTCAGCGAATTCCTAGAGAGGGGTCGTCAGCTTCAGCTTTACAGGGGACCTAGGGGTCCGAGACATGGCAGCCTGGAGACGGCAGCCGCCTTTCTGGTGCAGATGACGGTGCGGCCACCAGGCTGCAGTTGAGGCGCTAACTCACCTTGGCAACAGTGTACTCGACAACCTTCTTATCGGACATATCGCTCTTGTTGCCTACGAGCAACTTGTTGACGCCCTCGGTAGCATACCGGTCAATCTCCTGGAGCCACTGCTTGACGTTGTTGAAAGAGTCCATATCAGTGACATCGTAGACAACGCAGATGCCGTGAGCACCGCGGTAGTAAGACGAGGTGATGGTTCGGAAACGCTCCTGGCCGGCGGTATCCCACTGTAAAAAGCAAAAGAGTCTCAGCCAACTGCATCGCATCGCCTTGATACGAGGGTTAAATTTGGATCACTTACGATCTGCAGCTTCACGGTCTTGCCATCGAGTTCTATCGTTCGGATCTTCTGCGAGGGGGGTCAGTAACTGGCGAGCCCACAGGAGAGGAAGTCAACGTACGAAATCGACACCGATGGTGGAGATGTAAGACTCGGTGTAGGTGTCATCGGCAAATCGCAGCAGCAAGCAAGACTTTCCAACACCGGAATCACCGATGAGGAGGAGCTTGAAGAGGTAGTCGTATCTAGAATGGGGGGAAAGCGGCGTGTCAGCTCATGGCCTCTCCTCGGTAACAGGCGCCGCCAGCATCAATCAAAGCCCATCCATCAACTCAGCAGAACCAAGCATCGATGGAGACGACAAAGCCGACGAACGGAAACTGTTTTTTTGCACTGGACTGTACTCTGCGGAGTCGGTTAGCACCCGATAAGACGGACGGTTTCAGGAGATGCCATCGCAATCCAGCGACGGGGGGGCTGCGTACCACTCGGGGTTCATGATGGCGGTTGTTGGTGTTTGTGTTGGAACGGGAGAAATAGAAGCGGAAGGCTTGAAAGTTGAAAGAGGTGCAGGTTTGGTCAAAGTGGCAATCGAAGCGGATGGTTGGCTCGAGGTCAAAGGAGCGTCGGCTGGCCAAGTCTCGAGTACGTCAGGGAAAGATGACCTCGTTGGCTGGGCTTTGGGCTGGGAGGATGGGATGGGCGGTGGGAGCGCCAGTCACGTGCAAAGGACCTCACCTGTGACAGTGGTGAGTGGCTCATTTGCCTATTATTAGCCGTGGATTGGTGATGGCAGGCGCCGAGCTGCGTTAGCACGGGTACCTTGGTACGGAGGCTGTACCTCGGAGCGCGCAGTTGGACGGCCGCGCTGCTGGGATGCTGCAGTACAGGTTGAGTACCCCGTACCGCCAATGGGTTTGGAATTCAAAAGGAAAATCAAAAACCTGCTTCTCTGTGCTACTTGTGCTCCGCAGTCTGCGACAAGTGCTACCTGGGGTCAGCCTGTACGGAGCAGTGTCTTTATGTTATCTTATCTGGGGAGCCTGCCGTAGTGTATACTACAAGGATCACGACACAAAGGAGCCTCCATTCGAAATGCTAAGAATAAAATCCAGGTCCCTTTGAGCCTCCCCAGTGGGCTTGGTGCGTTTTCTGAACTCGTCAAAACTTGATTACTCACGAAGAGGCTTTCCTCAATAAATCTGTCTCTTACTTTTATTACTTCTCTCTCTCTTTTTTCACTCCACTGTATCCCCTCTTCATCGCTGCCGTGTAAGTCCTGGTACGACTCTGCACTGCATTGCCAATTCCAGGCTACCTCGTGCTGCGGCACAAATTACAGTGCACGTTAGGCCAGGCGCGCATGTGATTCGAGCTTCTTCTCGCCGGGCTTTGATCACCTGAGATTCAGCCACGCTGCCCAGTTTTCTGGCCTCTCGTTCAAAAGATGCAAGGCGAAAAAGAATGCCATTGCAGGTGTCGTGATTCCGATTCCAGCTGTTGGAATCACTCGACCAATCCCGAATCCACCCGCGTCATGTGTGCACCGTTATCTATCAAAGAGAGTCCATTTCTCTTTTATTCTTTTGGAAGCGTTCCATTCCATGGAGCCCAGCCTTTCGTCTCCGTGACCCGGAATAGCGGAACGGCCCCGCAACGATGCTCCCTAAAGCAGCCCACTGTAGCCTTGTAAGAGGAGGCGCTACGGAAGCAAGGCGAGGAAAAAATGACGGATTGTTATCCCGGCACTCTCCGTCCAATGCCGTGTGACATTTTCGCATCAAACTTGTAAAAAAATCTCTGATACAAACTTGAATTACAGCAAAACCTACGAAACAGAACACTCCTCACACGCCCCCCCCCCAATCCCATGCGGCTCCTCCCCAGGAGCGCCCACCGCAATCAATGGCCGCGCCCCTGCGCAACACTCTGACGAGCCCAGCCGGCCGCTCATCATTCCGATCTTGGCCCGGCGCTTCTTCTTCAGTTCGCGGCATCACCAGCTTCAGCCCAGCCAATGCCCCAGCACAGATTGCGGCGCGGCCGCCGCCGGAGAGTGTTCTGGAACGGCCGCCTCCTGATGCTTTATTGTTGAAGAGACCGGTGTCTGCGCCGCGAGACAGCTTGCCTCAGACGTACTTTGAGAGCTCTGGAGCTGTGTGGGTGGGAGGCCGGGGAGACCAGCCGCCGGATCCAAACAAAGCAAAGCTCGGCAAAAGTAAGTAGAAGCTTTCAAGAATTATATACCTATCTGAAAAGGAGAGAAAGAAAGAGAAGACAAGAAAGGGATATTGAAGGAAATGAAAGCTTACTTACACGCATGAACCCTCGCCAGCTCTACGAATCCTCCAAGAACGCCTCCCGACGCTCCTCCAATCTCCCCTCCCGCAAGACATCCTCGCCCCCAACATCTCGCTCCAGCTCTTCCCCTCAACGCACCCCCACCTCCCCGTCGTCTCCGGCCGAGTCGCCTACAACGCCGCCCTCTGGACCTCCCCCATCGCCTGGAACCGCGTCCCCATCATCGGCAACGTCAAGCTCGAGATCCTCGCCGAGCGCATGACCTCGGAGCCTCTGACCTTCTTGCCCCGCCGCGCCGGCGCCATCCAGGAGCAGCTCGTCGTGCGCTGGTGCGAGAAGCGCAAGGTCAAGGAAAAGGAGGACAAGCAGAAAGGCACGGGTATTTCGCTGCCCTCGTTGCGCCTGGCCCGCGGTGTCGACCCCAAGGAGGCATTTACGGGGCTCTTCATATTCGACTTCGATTCAGAGGGCAGGATCCTTACGCATACCATTGAGCAGGCTCAGGAGGGTGGTGATTGGGAGAAGGGCATGGGAGCCAAGTTCGTGGGCCTCACTGATTGGCTACTAGGCGGGCTTCAGGGTCCGGACGATAACCCGATACCCATGTTTGAGAGAAAACGAACGTTGTGATTTTTGAAATGATTCGTGGGAGAGCGTGTGTTTTGAGAATCAGAAAGTGGGAAAAGACGAGGGGTGCGTTGGCGTTGATGGCATTATCTTGATTTGGTCTCTTCACCTACCTGGTCGATCCGGAGGTAAGGTGCATGTTGTAACGATAGCTGCCCGTTTAGAAGGCATTTGTATAACTCTGTATATCCTAGCAAGACTCTCTACTACGTTAGTAATTAGCATCTCATAACCTACTCAGCAACATCATATATAAGCTTATCAAATAATGAAACAACATTCTTCAAATCAAGCCGTATCATGTCAACATCAGAAAGTACGCAGTTACGCGGAATAGACGTCTCTAGTCATTCAAGGCGTGTAGCAAAAACTACCTCTTTTGCACCAGTCAACTCTCCGGTCCGGGGGCATTTCACAATATTCTGCCGCCGAACCGCCTCTGCCGCAGCGCATAAAAAAACAATTAAAAAAAAGAGAAAATGTGGAAAACAAAAAAGATTTCCCTGCTGTCGGCTTCTCACCCCCCCTTCTCTCTTCTCGTTTATCCCTCTTCTCCAACAATGGGGCGCGCAAATATCATGCTCGTCTTTAAAAGAAGATGTCTCCCAAATTCTCCCCCTCAAAACCAATCCGGACGAGCTTTTTCAAGCGAGCCTTCTCCTTGGCTTTATCCGCCGCCTTCTTTGCCTCAGCGAGCTTCTTCACCACATCCACCTCCGCAAGCTCATATCCCGGCGGCGCATCGTCATCCTTGTCCAGGTCAATCTCCCCCAGGAGCAAGACGTTCTCGCCTCGCACGAGGAAGATGCCGTGCGTTATATCGGCAAAGTAGCCGTACGGATACTCTGATCCAGGGTTATCGGGTCTGGGAGCGAATATCCTCTCTGTCGTCGATTGGAGAACAATGTTGGCTGTTTTTGCATTATAAAGGCATTAGATGATCGAGTCTTTTTCTTCTTGTGTTCGCACAGCTCTTTTTTTCGCAGCTCTTGGTTTTTGGGGGACTACACACCGAACTGGTCCCAGCTTCGTAATACTCCAATCAGCTTTCTCCCATCACGCAGAACCACCATGAGTTTTTCTACATCCGCCCGTTAGTACAAAGCAACCCCGACTCTTCACGTCTCCCATTCTCTGATCTGACGTCGTTCCATGGGAGGCATACTATCGGTGAGATCCAACAGCTGCGCAGCAGTCGTAAACATCTGCGGCGGTAGCTGGGCAAAAGGTTGAGAGGCCGGAGCCCCAGGAGGAGGGGCGTCAGAAATAGCTAGATTTTCCATCATGATAGCATGAGGCGGCGAGAAACAAAAAGGTGTTTGTGTAAATCTGGTTCGTGTTCCGGCTCAAGGGTCCATGGGCTGTGGTGTTTCGGCGTCCTTTTTGTCTATATCAACATGGCCGCAGGAGGTTCTTGGGAGCGACGAGGCTGTAATCTGGAGAACAGCACATTGGCAGTCCAAGTGAGGTTGGCCGGCCATCGCTGTACCCGCTGTGGTTGAGCGATGCGCTGTCGGTTTATCGATAAGTGCACATCACGTGTCAGCGCCGTTTCCTCGAGGTCTGGCTTGTCTACGTCAGAGGAACGAATTAGGTTTTTTTTGAGATACCAGGTAGCTGGATGTAATGTGCACCCGCATCAGTACCCCTAAGGTGGGCATTGAAGCATCGGGTTCATTGGATTTAAAGATGACGCAAGGTACAATCTAACTTGATACGTGGCATTTGGTTCTATCAGAGATTGGATGCGCCGTCTACCTAGGTAGTAGATGCCCTCATCTGGGTGTACCGGCTGGTTCGAGCAGCCAACAGCTTGTAAGCCGTCAACGATATTACTAAGAGTTACCTACCCGTATCAGCTCATGTAGATCCCAGGGCTGGTACATACAGGACATATGGTAGATGCTACGAAGGTTTTTGAGGGTGTTCGCCTTACGTTGAAGCCTGTGTAAAATGTTAAACGCCTGCAGAGGTAGCCGCTTGCATAAATCCCGTCGCCGGCTCAAGCATCGAGATTGGCAACTCATTTTGCAGGCAGCACGCGATCTCCAATCAAAGCTACGCTCATCTCGGCGCGACAAATGACGGTTGAGTCATCAGGTCAGGTACTGTAACTGTACATGTACTTGTCAAAAGTGAGGGGTGTCTGGGGCCCAGAGCTAAGGCAGGTACTTAGCTCCAGCGCACACGACAGCTCCCCTCGTCATGTCTATGGCATCGATTTCTTCTATGCTCTCTATCATCCAGACATCCGGAACTCGCGACAGGCTGCCTCTCCGCCGTCGTTGTGTAAACAATTAATTTTGTGTATCCTATTTCAAGAGCATTGAGTCTTGTAATACACCAGATGTGCCCCGCCCCGTCTTAAGATTTTCTTTCTGCGTGGTAGCTTCTATGATAAAAAAAAAATAAAGACCTGCCGACAACGCCTGAGCCGAATTCAAAAACTCATCGCACCCCTGGATGGTTAGCGGCTTTTGTGTGAGTGTGTGTGATTGTGTGTTGAGGAAATGTTATAGAGTAGCCGCGGTGACCAAATGGACCGCCGTGATCGTCAATCAGAAAGCAAGCATCTTCCATCTTCCTTTCTCTCCGACTCTTGCTCTTGCTCTCTGGCTGTTCTGCCGTTGTTCACGGTTGCATCCAAGCTGTCCGCTGTGTGCAAGTTGCTTCCACGACCTCAAAGCACTTGCCAATCTATGGCACTCCCCGGAGATTGTGAGGGGATAATTAATAAAGTATACAAGGAGAAGGGAAAAGGGTGGGGATGGTTTTGTAGAGAACGAGGACAGCCGAAAGCACAAGCCCCAAGGCCAGCTTGCTCATGTCCTGTTCATCGAAGAGCGATTCAAGGCTTCTTGGAGCTCAGGTCTGTTGACAAGAACCTCAATTGCCTTGGTGTAGGTGAACCACTCGCGCTCTCGCTTGTCCTTTTCCGGCCACTCGTCCAGCTGGTCCAGGACGGTGCCCTGGTAAAAATAATAGCGAGACCGGTCCTTGGACGTCTTGGGCGGCCGCTTCTCCTCAAAGTTGCCCAAGTCATAGTCAATGTTGACCGTAATGCCAGCCTCCTCCCATGCCTCTCGCACCGCAGACTCCTGACATGATTCATCCGACTCCCATCCTCCTTTGGGCAGGACCCAGCCCTTCCGCCGGGTAGACTGGATCAGGATGACGTGGTTGCGGTCTGCGCTGAGCGGCACGATGCCGGCGACAAGTCGTTCTCCTTGTGAGTTGTACCCTGCAGGAGGGAGATGGGTCAGTGGGATCCCGGGCTTTGGCGTCGGCGGAGCGAAGCAAAAGCAGACAAACGAGGCGGCTGACAATGCAAGGACGGCAGAGAAGCGCGCGGGACAACAGGGGAAACAGAAGGGGAATGCAAAAGTTTTTAGAGAGAAACGGGGATAGAGGGTGCGAGATTGGAGTCTTTGGGAGGGAAAAGTAGTCAAGGTAGTTGTGTGAAACAAGGTGCAATCAATCTTCACTCGAGAGAGGACTTACGTTGTTTGCTCCGCCCGGTCCGCGACTGCATTGACCGATTGTTGGATCCCTCGGCGCTGGAAGCCGAACCCGACATTTTGGAAGCTGCCGTTGCCAACGTGCTCTGTGAAGTTTTGTGTGCGCGTGTTGAGGTTAAGCAGGATCTGGTGATGATTGGCCACTGGATTCTAGGTACGGAATAGAATTGGCCGAGGAAAGGAAGAAAAAAAAAAGAGGTGCCGGAAACGGGGGGCTTCGCCGGCGGTCGAGAGCGTCGTAAGGCGGAGAGGCAGGGCGAAAAGTCACAGTGACATGTGCTGCATCATCGTCGATTTAAGAGAGCAGGAAAATGGGATAAAGGTAAAAAGCAAAGAAAGGTAAAAGGTAAAAAGGTCTTTGTTGTGTCGTCCCCGTTGAGATAATGACGGAGGCCCGGGGGAGGGAACGAATGCAGGTCTAGGTGTATTTTTTTTCTGCGGCAAGATGGCGTTCTGGACGGGGTCCGAAAGCGATGTATAAGTAACTCGGCGCCGACTCGGGGAACCGCCAGCCCTGGATGGTGCCTTGGACTTTGGGGGAGGGACTTTCAGTTGGTACAGCAAAGTGGCCAATATTGGAATACCTGACCTGACTTTATGGATTTAGCACAGGACTGGACTGGTTTATTTCGTCCCAAGGCGGAACTACTGGTACTGGTACCGGTACTGGTACGAGTACTGTAAGCGCGGGCTTGGTGCGGTGTGATTTGACTTGGACTGTGCAAGCCTGAGCTGGTACCTGGCGCTGGTAGTGGAACCAAGGGCTTGCAAGGTTGGGTTGGCTCAAACGCGGAGATGGGGCCAAAGTTTGTCGCGCGCTGCCTGTTCTGGTACGAGTAGGTACTGTAGCCCGTGCCGTTTATTAATTGCCCCAGACGGACAAGATTCTGGTTCTGGTCTTGGTCCTGGTAGTGGTAGTGGTACTGTACGAGTATGTACCTGGTGGCCTGGATATAGTACTGCTACTGTACTGCTCAAAGTATCAAGGGTGGTGGTGGCGGTTGAGGTTACTTGTAAGTTGGGGGCCACACAAAGCTCCAACAGCTGGATGCCAATATCGTATGTACCAAGTGCTTGGTTTGGCGACGCACGCGCGCAAGCTTCAGCCGTGCTGGCCGGGTGTAAACTCCGTCAGCGCAATCTGCGGCGGTATCAGGGGCAGCAAGCCGGCCACGGCCGCATGAACTAGGCTCAGGCGACGGGGAGGCACACGTGCGTTCTGCGTACGCGGTACGGCGAGACGGCACGGGGATTGCGGTCTGGAGGATGTGTTTGATAGAGTGGCGCCGGAGCAGGGCAATAAAGGGAGTGAGTCAACGAGCGAGTAGAGGTTAGTGAGCGGGAAAAAAGGAGTTGGGAAACTCTCCGGGAGCTTGTACTCGTACTTGTTATATAACAACAACGGACAAGGACAAGGACAAGGAGGGATTCCCCAGCGGCGCAGTAACGATGGGGGTAGCAGTACGAGTAACTCGTCCAGCCAGAAACCACGGCTTCTAGGCTATCTGTTGCGTGTCTCGTGCCATGACAATAGATGGGAGGGTCCCGGCCGAGGAGGATCCGCGTTAGCTTTATAGTCAAACTAAGGTGCCATCTATGTTAGTGTCATGAGCGGGATGGAGCTCGACAAGGCCTGCCTGCCCAGTCATGTCGTGCGTCAGGGCCGGTGGCGCCGGGACGACTGTGAGCAAGGGCAGGTAAAGGACTTTTTAACGACGAGGAACGAAGCTGTCATGATGGAGGCGAAGGCGGAGGCAAAGGCGAGGCGAGGCGATTCCATGCATTGTGATGTGATGTGATGTGGTGCGGCAGGGAGGAGGAGGAGGCAGCAAGGCAGATTGTGGGATATTGATGTGCTTTGCTCTGCTCAGCTGTGCTCTGCTATACAACACGGCAACCACCAACAAGAAACAGGCAAGATAGATGAACAGACAGACAGCCCTTCGTATGTCATCCGGTCCGTACGTGCAGGTACGAGTACGTGGACGCGTGCGTTCATCAGTGGTGTATGTACGAGTAGCAGGTACCTCGTACGCCTACAGTAACAGGACACGCGGGATGAGATTTGATGGAAGAGACATGGCACGGGCCCGAGGCCGGAATAGGGACCAGGTCCAGTGGGAGAGTTTGGGGGTTTCATCCCATGAAGCCGCAGTTCGCCCTGGAGAGGAACGAGAAAAAAAGGTTGGCAAGGCCTGGAAAATCCCCAAAATAAAATAAAATAGCACCGCCAAGCACCCCTGTCCCTACATGCAGGCGACGTGCACCCGATGCGTCGTCCAATGGGCGGCGGGCCAAATGCTCCATATAACAACAATGTACGAAGCGCATGGGCAGACGACGAGCAATGGCCGGAACACTACTGGCAGTAGTACGGAGAGCTATATACGGTAGCCCTGCCAGCGAAGAGGCAGAGAGGCACCACTCAGCTGCCAAGGTGACACATAGGCCCGTGTAATGCACATTGAGCCTTTGGAAGAATAGCAGTTGAGTCAAGCCACATGAGCGCTGAGACAGACGGAGCAGAGGTGAGATTGGCGAGGTTTTACGCTCAGGTGATGGTCGACTTGCTGCCGGATAAGCTTTCACTAACTGAGAGCTGAGATGGACTGATCAATGTCCTGGGCCCTCCGTACACCATCTATCTGTCTGTATGAACACCGACCTACATAGCATATGCATGGACGAGGCGCCATCGTGGTTAGTAGCAGCATTTCCGTTAGGTACTTGCAGCATATATCGTTTAGTCAGGGCGCCCGTCTGTCCAATCATTAAATATAGATAGCCCTCGCCTCATTAGCCCGCATCGAGAAATGGTCGCATGAGGCTTCTGCTGGCTGATATTACCCGGCAAAGCTGTATGCATATTCGGCATGTCCAAACAGCATACCAAGTACTCCGTACAGGTGGGAAATACGGTGAGCAAAAGCCGTTGCCTCGCTCCCCCTTGCAGCCAGAAGATGCATCCCAACGGCCTCGCCAGGTCCAACGAGATGCTAGAGCGTCGCCACGCTCCTTGGTCTCTCGGGCAAGGGAGGGCTTCGGGGAGTTTGCGTGCATGTAGAGTTCCTGGCTTCAACCTGGCACACACGGCTACTACTGGGATATGCGTATTACCAAGGTGTATGATATAGTACGAGTAGTATCACAAGGCATCAATGCGGGCGTTTCCTTTCTACTATCAGCATGCTAGACGTCATATCGGAAGAGTCGACTAAGTGCTTAGTAGTACGGAATGATCCCATTGAGAAACAGTGGTGACTCAACGACTGCCTCCAATACCTTATACAGGCATGGGCAATTTAGTGTAAGTACGGACGACATCATGGAAACGTACGCGAGATTTACCGCCTAGCATCGGCCGCAGGACCCGAACCCTGGATGCAATGCCTATGGGTAATCCGGCAACTGGAACATTTCGGAATCGTGACAGTACCGTAAAAGACCTCAAGGGACGGTTTGATCCTCTGGCGCGTTGCTAAACCAGGCCGATGAGCTGTCATTGTCTCCATCCATCCACATGTTACCTGTATCTTCCAGGGTCCAAGCTGCCAGCTAGTACCGCCTTGAGAAATCATGCCTACACATACATACCTTGCAGTATGCTCCGCACGTTAGTACAGGCGGTTGAACCCATTACAGTACGCCGATAAGGAGCTCTGGAGGCCTTTTGGGGACTTGGTAGCATCAAGCCTGGGATGCCTGTGGCCGCTTTGAGCACCCAAGCCGCATAGTTGAAGCAACGTTGAGGTCCATGGATATGGGTTGATGCATGTACCTTAGCAAGCTTAGATACATGTACCTCGCACCTGTGGCCCTCGTGCTTAGTGAGTTTAGCGACTGGACGGACCGCTGAATCTGGCGCTGTCAACGCATCCCGTCACCCTGGCAGCCACTAACACAATCAACTCAACCCCTCACTTGCTCCCCCCTTTGCCCCGCCATGGCGATTCGAGCTTGACCTCATCAACCCATGAGAACCTCTTTTCTTACTCCGCCGAGGCGCGCTTGCGATGCTTGAATCATCTTTCTTTCTCTCCATCTCCGTTAACATGAATTCCTGCCGTCGGCAGCAAAGATAGCGGCCCTTGCCCTGCCCCCGTCCAACCAAGCAACTGCATCCTCGCCCGTGGCCAGCACCACGCCCAGCTCCGCCATAAGCCAGCCTGCTTCTACTGTATCGGCATCATGACGGCGGCTAGATCACATACATGCCACCCCACAAGTTAAATTCGTCCCGTCGTCTCTCACCCAGCTGAAGTGCCTGGGGCGGAAGTTCTGCTTGTTCCGCTTGGACTTTTTGCCGCTTCGAACTCCTTCCTGCGCTATACCCGTCCGCCTTACTGTACCTTACCTTGGGACCATCTCCATCTATATGGAAACGCTCGCATTCACTCCATCTTGACGCCTCACGCACCAACTTGCCTGTTCAGGAAAACTCGAGGTGCCAGACCAGCCATGGACTTAGACGGTGGGCAGACCCCTGAAGACGCCTCTACGAGCGAACTTATATCCCCGATCGGTGAGTCAATAAAATCACAGTCGTTTTGGTTCCTCTGCCTTTTTTCCCTTTTTTTTACAAGACACGTGCGGCGTTCAATGCTTGTCGTTGGCTCGGGGCATTTCAATCCCTTTCGGCAAAGTCTCTGCCTTAATGCCAACCCCTGTCCAGCCTTTTTTTGCCATCCCACAACACAACACGGGCACACTCTTATCACGCATTTCCATGTCAAGAAAGCGTGGGATTCGTGCTACTCCAACGGCTTTTCGAGCGGCCTAGTGGCTGCCACCCCGAGTTTTTCGCCTCTCATTTGCGTAATGGCTCCCCCATCCTGTCTCATACCCAACCCCCACTTTGCAACCTCTCGATATTGTTCATTGCAACACTACTTTCCAATGTTCTCTTTACTGGGTGCCAGTTCATCAATGCGTGTAAGCCGCCGCTACGATGTTGTGTCCAGAGAGACAATCTGTTTTGTGGCCGCCCCCATATAGCACCCTTTTTCATCCTTCGAAACAATATCACCAAAATCCATTTGTCTCCCGGCCTTGATGTCATTTAACCAAGATTCACATGTAGTAGATATTTGTCAATTTATACAAATCCCCCTTCATACGTGATTGCTCTCGATTTCATGGCTGATGTACTATTTTTCAAATCACGCTAACAAATTGCAAAGGATATTCAAACTCCTCAAAATGCGGTTACTGTGGCACTCGAGGACAGAGTTAGTGCCATCATTATTCTTCTTCATGTATCTCAAGGCATATCACCAGAGATGAGGAATCCAAACCCTACTCTCCCCAGACTTGCCGTAGTTGTTGTGCTGCTTTCAGAGAGCGACGATGGATTCCATTTTTTTAAGTCACAAGCTAACCCCTTTCCTTGAGCGTTTAGGCTTTTCGTATTATGCGAGTGCTACGTCTCTTAGCCCTCAGTTTTATCTCACATTGCTAGATCGTTGTTGGAGACGATCAGGAAAGCTCCTATATCGCCCCAATCAGCGAGCGTCCTGTTGTCCTCACTATACTATACGTCTGGATTCGGACCAATTTTACCCTACAAGGGGCCAGCGCCAAACCATTAATCGCTTCAACAAACATGTTCTCGGCGAAGCTTATGTTAAGCAAGCTGCTCGTCTATATCCAAGATCACGCGAAGAGACCAAAAAGCGTGACAATGAGTTTTGCCTAACAGAGCGTATTCATGAGACTGAGCTAAATCGAGTCAAGACCCCACCCGAGCCAGCACATAAGTGGGAGGTTACTCTTGAGGAAGACAGTTTTACAGAAGAAAAGTATCTTGTCTATGATAATTATCAGAGAGTTGTCCATGGGGATGAACCGGGTGAAAGGACGAGGCACTCGTTTGAACGCTTTCTCTGCAATTCCCCCCTGCAGCGTCAGGTCATGATTGGGCCTGATGGACGAAAGCGCCGCTTAGGTTCCTACCACCAATGCTACCGCCTAGACGGCGTTCTAGTGGCTGTTGGTGTACTTGACCTGCTGCCGCAAAGCGTCAGCTCTGTTTACTTCCTTTACCATGAAAGCGTTCATACATTTGCTCCTGGAAAACTAGGTGCCCTCTATGAAATAGCTCTTGCCGTTGAAGAGGGCTACCGATGGTGGTATCCTGGATTCTACATCCACAGCTGCCCTAAAATGAAGTACAAAATCGACTACGGCCCTCAGTATATTCTCGATCCGGATACCTTGGACTGGAGGCCTCTTGATAAGACCGTTTTGGATATTCTTGGCAGGGACACTTATACAAGTTTCTCCACGGTCTTAGGAGAAAATGCTACTAATGCATCTGAGATGCGCTCTGCAGCCTCCACAGGCATACCCTCTGGTGGAGCTCCTGAGGCGTCCATGTCTTTGGATGAGAGCCCACAGAGCCCGGAGGATGCCAACTCGGATGAAGACATTGACGAGGAGGTTGACGAAGTGTACGACTCATTGTTCCGATCCAAAATGCCAGGCATCCCTTCTGTCGCCACCATGGAAAGTTTAGATCTGGACCACATAATTCTCAGAATCTTTCCTACAGGCCCGTTGTTTGAGACTTCGGATCTAGTTGGCTGGAGGCACAGCAATATCAGACAGCCGTCGGGCATCAGGCATAGCATTGCACAGCTGATTGCAGCATTAGGACCTGATTTGATGGGTGACATATGCCTGGATCTAGTGCGCCGGCAAGTCTAGCTGGCTGCACTACGGTATTAAGATTGAATTCCCCTTTTGCTCTGCTGTTGGTTACTATATATATGTAGGATTAGTTAGGATACAATGGCTCTTGTTGCGCTAGCGGGTACGTCACTAGCGAATTACTGTAGATAGACTTTTTATCTTGCATTTCCGAATTACTAAAGCGCTTTTGAATTCTAGGCATTACATACCTATGTTTCTGTCACTATTTTATACCTATTGTTCGGTTCTCTAGGTTAAGCTGGGCGAGCTTGGGAGAGCTCCAAACAGCTGCCCCACCCCCGCATCGTATCTTATCTTATCGCTCACCTAGGTGAGCCGATACAACTTTTTGTCAAGTTCAAAAACCTTTCAGCAACAACCGTCACCAGGCCGCCATTTCACGCCCCCTTGGAGCAATTGCGCCGTAATACCCTGTCTCGGCTTCACAAACACATGGAAACACGGTGACAATGGCTCAACAAACATTATTATCCCCCGCCGAGCTTGCGTATCTCCACAGTTCCCTCACCCTCAGCCCGCCCATCCGCCCCGACGGCAGAACATCCAAGCAGTTCCGCCCCCTAACAGCAGAGACGGGCATCCTGCCCGGCACAAACGGCAGCGCGCGCGTCTGTTTATCAGACGGCACGGAGGCCATTGTCGGCGTGAAAGCGGAGATTGAGAAGACGGTCGACCCGCTGGGCGGCGAGCACTACCAGGAGTACGTCAAGAGCGCGAGCGGCGTGGGCGGCGGCGATGCGGAGGCAGACAGGAGCGCGGCGAGGGGGGAGTGGCTCGAGATGACGGTGGAGATTCCGGGCTTGAGAGATGATGATGCGGGGACGGTGTTTTTGGCGGAGTTGTTGAGGGAGGCGTTGCTTGCGGATGGGGAGTTTGCGAAGAAGTTGTGGATTAACAGACGGTTCCACTGGAGGCTATATCTTGACGTGAGTTGATTAGAGTTACCTTCTTGTTCTGCTACTTTTCTATGAGGTTTGTTGGTTTTTGTATAACATTGGGAGTGCTAATGAACTTGGGCCACAGATCCTTTTGATATCGCCGCCGCTTTCATATCCCCTGCCACTCCTCTCTCTCACAACACACCTCGCCCTCCTCGCCACAAGACTCCCGCGCCTCAAATCAGAAGGTGACGAAGATCCCATGTTCGACGACGACTGGGAAGCCGCCCCGTTCCTATACCCCCGCGAAGGCGCTACTACGGGCTCACGGCCGTCCATTACGCTGCTGGTCGTTGCCGTGGGCGACAGCATCCTGTTCGACCCTTCCAAGGAGGAGCTCGCGGTCGCTGACTCTGCGCTGGCCGTGTCGCTGTGCGAGGTTCGGACGCAGCGCGAGCAGGGCGGCATGGAGGTGGATTCTGGGCGCGAGCTGAGGCTGGTGTCGATGCGGACGATTGATCCTCCCTCGAGGCTGACGCCGCCTGGGGTGCCCAGCACGGCTAATCTGGCGGCGAGCGGGACTTCTGATACGACGCAGCAGAAGCAGCAACAGAGAACGGAGGAACATCCCCAAGAGGGCGTCTGGAAAGCACCGTTGGGCGGAACTAGGTTTGCCGTCTTGGATAGCATTATGCAGGCTGTCCTAGAAAAGGGGGGTGTTGCAGACGAAGTCTTGGATGGGCTGGAAGGAGTAGACCTGGCGTAAAAACATGTTGTCATATTCTGGATTGCGTTGATTCTTTTGTTGCTTTTTTGCTATATACTGGTACATCTACATCATGTTCGGTCTCACTGACATTGGGGGAATTTGCCTAATGCCTAATGTGCGGGGTTTTACATCCTAGTGTTACAATAGAAAAGGGCATCTCATATGGCCCTGCCGATCAATGCACATATAATGAATCGTATCATGATGCCTCTCAAAAGATGCCCAGCCACTTCTTCTTCTGCTCGGCGGGGGCCTCGGCCTCGGGCTGGGGCGGCAGCTCGCGTCCCATGGCGGCGGCCTCGAGTTGCTCCTCCGACTTTTGCTCGTCCTTTCCAAACACCATCTGCACGGGGTCCTTGGCCTCGATGCCGTGCATCTTCATAAAGTACCTGCGCTTCGCGACGTCGTCGAGGTGTCGGGTCCGGTGCTCGGTGGCCTTGAGGGCCTTGTCCTTCTCGTGCATGAGGATGACGTTTTTCCATTGGGCGAAGAAGTAAGTGGGCTGGTGCCACAGGTCAGATATCGGCGGCACGAGGTCCTTGAAGGGAGAGTTGTAGGCGTAGTTCATGAAGAAGGTGTACACGCCCATGGCCAGGAGCGCGCCCTACACATATTTAACAAAATGTCAGCCTAACACCGCACACACTACTAGTAGCAAAAACCATTTCCATTGCTCAGCCCGTACCATGGTGATAAAAGTGTGCAGCAGTCTGCTGTGCCAGAACCAGTGCGTCCAGGTCCCCTCGGGCGCCATCATGCCCGGGTAGTTCCTCTTGTTTTGGGCCGCAATCTCGTCCTCGGTCAGGGCAGGGCCGTAGTGCTTGGGGACGGAATTGCGCTTGAGCCTCGACCCGTGAGACGGCGGGTTGAACTTGGCCGGCTTCTCCAGCACGATGGGCTTCTCGGTCGAGATGAAGCGGACGTGGATGTTCTGCGAGAGGGGGATCTGGATGCCTCGCCAGAGCGGCCCCTGCAGCGGCAGCAGGAAGCGCGGGATGACTGCTCTCGTCACCATTGCGAGTTGGCTGACGATGCAGGAGATGAGTAAGTGTGTTGTAGTGATGGGATCTGGGCAAGAAACAAGGAAAAAGAAAAGAAAAAGATGAACCACCCGCCCGTCAAATGCCTTGGTGGTTCTCTTTTTTTTCACCGGCGTTGCTATGAAGCTCTGCCCATCCCACCAAAAAAAACTAGCGGATGTCGAAAAAAATGGGGACCCCCAGGAAAAGGCTGGCGGTAGAGACTCGAGAGCCTCTTCCTTTGCCGATGTTTCTCCGACCAAGAAGTGAAGCTGAGAAGAATGACAGGGAAGCTGCGGAAAGAAGGAAAATCCGGTGGAGCCGGAAGAAGAAGAGCGAGAGAAAAAAATCTGGCAGGGAACAAGGATGAGTACAAAGAGGAAAGCCCACATGCTGTGGCGCCTTCCCTTCGACGCCGCTTTGGCCGCCCGACTTTACCCGGGGAAATCGCCCGACGAGTGAGCGTGACTGTGTAATTGCGGGCGTGTGATTGGCTGCGCACCAGCCACACTTGTGGCTGATCACCGCCGGTTCTGCAGCACCATGGTGTCATAAACTTTTTTCCTTGAAATTTCTGGTTTCCTCCTGTTCCTTTCTTTTCCTCTCCTATACTTCTCTCATACCCTATTTTTCAACCTCTGAAAATTTTTGTATTCCAAAGTAGTTAACCGGTTCAGGTTTCTCTTTGGACTTTTTCGACTCTTACATCTTTCATTTCTACCTAACAACTCTTTAATACCCCATACTTCAAAATGGCTGGCGGTAAGTTTGTTTCGCTCGCAGAATCCGGTTGCCGAGACGTTTCCGAACAAGACGTGGGGAGTGCCATTGAGGCGGGCCACGACAGTTGACGACTTGGACGCTTGGTGTTTTGGACTTTTTGGTGAATGATGCATGCAAAGATTACTTTTTTGTGTGCTCATGTCGCCGCCGAGAGTGCTGAGGCTGCCTGGCGCAGTGCGTCATTTTCAAAGGCGGCTCGCATGTGCCTTACGATGACGCCCAGTGCAAAACACCAAACACACCTCGGTCCTTTGTTGTCGACTCAGTGCAACACCGATTGACTCTCTCTCACGTCCTCGACAACCAACTATTTCTTGAATCAACGAAGAAACCGGTTGCTAAGACATTTTTTCTCTCTTCAGGTGATACTAAGAAGGGTGCCAACCTCTTCAAGACCCGTTGCGCTCAGTGCCACACCGTCGAGGCCAACGGCGGTAACAAGATCGGCCCTGCCCTGCACGGCCTCTTCGGCCGCAAGACCGGCTCCGTCGACGGCTACGCCTACACCGACGCCAACAAGCAGGCCGACGTCACCTGGGACGACAAGACCCTCTTCGCCTACCTTGAGAACCCCAAGAAGTACATTCCCGGCACCAAGATGGCCTTTGGTGGCCTGAAGAAGGACAAGGATCGCAACGACCTCATTGCGTATGTTTCCCTGCTAATCTCCCCCGATCTGTTGAAACTAGTGTTGCTAACACGCTTTGTCTAGCTACCTCAAGGAGTCTACCGCTTAAGCGATGAATGAAGAAAAAGAATTGTAATGACAGAGATATCAATAGACGGGGTGCGGCGATTGTACTACTATAGATAAAGTTAGAATAGTCGAAGCACCATCACTGTGCTTGTACCATTAATATCCAACTCCGCTTTTTCAGCGACTGGACGCTGCTTTGGCCTTTTCTCTTCGCTCCATTTATGACATGGTGAATTTTCTCTCCTGTGTGTGTACGGGTAGTGGGGGTGAGCATTTTTGATAGACAAGACAGGGTTGGACGGGACTCGGTATTGGCTGACGGGATCCCGAATAGCCTTGTGCCATGTGTTACATTTGCTACCCTCCTGTTGTGGTAATGCCCGACAGGGTCTCGCTGCATTGATCGGACGATGCATGTGCTATTACCGGGGATATGTGGTAAAACACCACCGCTTCGTACTTGTGTACATAAAATCAACACCACATCTATATGCATGCGCCTGGTATATCTACATCTCCTTTGTCATTCTTTAAAAATGCCCCCTTACTCCCCCTTTCCCAGCTTCCTATCCAGCTTCCTGTACGAGTCTGGGTTCAGCACGCTACACCGCGTATTCTCCAGCGCATGCTCCCAGTCCTCCTGGTCAATCTCCCGCACCGACTTCTTGCCCAGCATAAACTTTCTCAGCGCGGCCTCGGCCGCCTTGATGTGCAATCCGCCGAGATCCGCGCCGCTAAAGTCCTTGCACCGGGGATCGAGGGCGACGGCCGGCAGCCTCGCGAGCTCGGCCTCGGAGGCGTTGGCGTGGGCCGTCTTGTAAATGGCCCGAAGAATGTCGACGCGCTCCTCGGGGGTGGGGAGATCGACAAAGAGTCGCACGCTGAGACGTCCCGGGCGGAGCATCGCTGCGTCGATCATGTCTGGTCTGTTGGTTGTGCCCATGACGTAGATGCCTGAGCGATCCTGGGCGCCGTCGAGCTCCGTGAGCAGGGCGTTTACAACTCGGACGCCGGCATCTGTAGAGGCGTTGTCTCGTCGGGGCACGAGCGAGTCGATTTCGTCGAAGAAGAGGATGCAGGGCGTGGAGGAACGGGCTCGCTGGAAGAGCTCACGGACAGCCCGTTCGGACTCACCGACGTACTTGTTCAGCAGCTCGGGGCCGTTGATGAGGATGAAAGAAGCCTGTGCCTCGTTGGCTACGGCCTGGGCGACGAGAGTTTTGCCGCATCCGGGGGGTCCCCAAAGGAGGGCGCCGGCGGGACGTCTGAGACCAAATTCCTGGTAGAGCTCTGGGTTCTTGATGGGTCCAATGATGGACATGTGTAGCTGCTCGCGCACCTTTTCCAGAGCGCCAACCTGATCCCAGGTTACACTTGGGATCACGGTGAAGCCTTCTCTCCGGAGAGATGGCGTGAAGCCCTTGATGGCAAGCCGGAAGTCATCGAGTGTCAATGGCTCCGTGGGTATCGTTGTAAATGTGGGTTGTTTTAGGTCTAATGAGATGTCTGATACATCCATCTGGTCTCTGTGGGGAGGCCGAGTAAGTATCGCCAGCTGCCGTCCATCGGGGTCTTCTGTATTGAGAATTCGCTCCTGTGCTGCTTGTTCCGCCAATGTTGTGACAATGATAATGTCTGCGCCGACGAACCCGTGCGTCATCTTTGCTACTTCTCCGAGGTCTAGGCTGTCAGATAGTATCTTCTCCCGCGTCACCACCTTGAGAATATCATGCCGAGCATCCAAGTCTGGTACCCTCATTTGAATTGTCCTTTCAAATAGGCCGGCTTCAAGCGCAACGGGGTCGACATCCGTCAGCCTTGATGTTGTTGCCATTGCCAAAACGTTGGCCTGTTCTTGTTGAAGCCTTTGCATCTGCCGTACGAAATGGTTGAGCATCTTTCGGCCGTGCTCATTGTGATTAGAGCTTCCCGGGTTAGGTATATGCCAGTCAAGATCCTCGATGAGAACGATACTCGGGGCCAGCCCGATGGCCGTATCGAAAGCCTCGGCCAGACTCTTCTCCACGCGTTCAGGGTCCTCAAAGCAGCCATTGAGAGTTATTACAGGCACCTCGAGGTTCGCTGCTACGGTACGGATAAGTGACCTCTTGCCCGTGCCCGGAGGACCGAAGAGGAGCATTCCGGGAACTCTCCTCCAACCATTTCCTTGGTAGAGTTCTGGGCACTTGAGCAGATAGCGTGTTTGGCGCAAAAGGTGGCGATGAATCTCACCAACACCTCCCAGCGGTAACGGCTCTTCCAATTGCTCGACTTTGAAGCGGGTAGACTTGGGCGACTTCTTCTGTACCGTCTTGTCTTGTCTCTCGGCCTTTGGTGCCTCTTTTAGTGCGTCGCCATTGATTGCCGCCTCGGTACCTGTATCGGGGCCACTTACTGTGCCGTCTCTCTCGTCGCCCTCGGTCTGGATGCGTCGTTTCTTGGCCGCAGGTTGTTCGGTGGTGCCCAGAGGTATAGGGTCGACTTGCCAGTGTTTTGTTAGCTGTCGGTTGAGTAGAAATCGATCGTCGTCTACTTTCTTCGACTCGGCCTCTTCTATAGCTGCCTCTGAGTCGTCTGAATCCTCGAGTTCTTCCTTGCGGAACTGTAATACCCGATCAATCGAGTCTTCGAGGGGGCGTTTCTTCTGCCTGGAGAGGCTCGAATTGGATCGTTTGATGGCATCGTATGCCGCGGTGATGGTTTTGAATGGTTTGCCATCGTTGGCCTCTTCCAGCTTTTTAATAATCTGATAGACGTCTCGATCAAGGCCCTGGCGCAGGTTGAGCCGGGACTTGAAATTGGGCGCCATGCTGGCTGTGGCGTTGTCGCAGACGCTCTTGAAAAAGATGAGTTTTGCTTCATGGCTTGCGCAAAAAATAAAAGTTGCCCTGTAAAGTTAACACGACGAAGGGATGAGATTTTGTATCAAAGCTAGCCTTGTATGGTCAATCCATCGATTTAGCGCAAGTTGTGTACATTGAAGAGTACAGGCACATGAGCACTGAAGGTAAGGCATTTAGGAGCCTTATTGCGCTACTTGGGACGAAAGAAAATGCTCGACTAAAATTACAAGTCTTTCCAATGTACATTTTCATTTCATCACAACTTTGAAAACATTTTCTTGGCTTCCACTCTCTTTCATGGGCGCTCTTGAGCTAGCCTAGTACCTGTGTAAATCTTGACCAAGTGAGGTTCCGTCTCCAAACCCCTGCTTATCGATAAAGCTTTCGGCGCCACATGATACATCGAGACAATGACGACAAGGGCCTGTCCGCCGATTCTCGTCCCGGCTTGCGTTCCCTCTCCATTCCCCGTCTACGGACTCACGGTCGAGCAAATAAACAAAAACAGCGGCCGAGTCCGTAGCGCAAACACATAATCTCTCACAATGGGTGGCAAACAGAGCAAGATCACCGACCAGGACAAGTACGAGCCCCCGAGTCCGCCGTCACGGGCCGTTATCGCTACCGCCAGACCGTTTCAACTGACAAGAGAGAACTCCAGGGCGATTCTGGACATGAAGATCCAGCGCGACAGGCTACACCAGTACCAGCGCCGCATCACCGTCCTCACGGATAAGGAAACGGACATTGCCAAGCAGATGCTGGCCAAGGGCGACAAGAAGCGGGCGCTGCTGGCGCTGCGGCGCAAGAAGTACCAGGAGTCGCTGCTGACCAAGACGGATGCGCAGCTGGAGCAGCTGGAGAGGCTGACGGCCAGCGTCGAGTTTGCGCAGATCCAGAAGGACGTCGTGTTTGGCTTGCAGCAGGGCACGAAAGTGCTGTCTGAGATTCACGCCGAGATGGGCGGCATTGAGCACGTGGAGAAGTTGATGGGGGAGACTGCGGATGCGATTGCATACCAAAATGTATTGATTGCCTTGTCTTCTTTTGCGCCTCTCATTACTTGTCAAATGCTAACTGACTATCACAGGAAATTAGCGAAATGCTCGGTTCTCGCATCACGGCAGCAGACGAGGAAGAGGTCGACGAGGAACTCGCCGCGCTGGAGGCGGAAATGTCCGGCGTGAACCAGAAGCTCCCCACGGTGCCGAGCGCTCAGCTTCCCGTTTCGGAGCGGCCGGCGGAACAAGAGGAAGCGCAAGAGAACCGGCCAGAGAGACAGGCGATGCTGGCTGCCTGATTTATTGAATGATTGACTGAATGAATGACTGATTGGTATGGGAGTATTGGCATGTTGGGGTTCCGGATGATTATTAGACATCTATTTCTTTCGTTTTTTGATTGGGTCATGTGCTTGAGTATAGATGGCAGCAACACCATGGCGAGCACGGGATGGCGTTTTTGTATTTTTCTTTGCTTTGAACTTTTTTTATACTTATACAAGATTTCCATTATTATTATTTGATTTTCATTTTGACCACTTCAGATCCATTTGTCGAACTTAGCTACCGTATTTGGATACCAGCTTCTTCATAATCGACATTGCTCCTCCACGATATCCTGTCCCAAAGATTGAGTAATGATTTAAGTGGTGATATCTGTGAATTACGGTTAGCTCTGCTTACCTCCGTCTTCACACACCATAGACTCATAATTCAACTGTATCTTAGTACTCACAATTCATAGAGCATGACACGATCATCCCACTCCTCCTTTGGCTCCGCTCTAGGCACGAGCTTCTCATACTCGCTCCAAAAAGAACCCCCATAGCCGCCAAACATCCTCATGATACCCAGCTCGTATTCCGAGTGGCCATACACGCAAGAAGGATCGAAAACAACCTCTTCGCGTCCGCCCTTTCCGGCAATCTGGCCCGCCGAATGATTCCCGCTCCAGAGATCGCCATGGATAACAACAGGTGTGATGGCGATGCGGTCATCCCCGATAAGCCGCGGGACGACGCTGCTGGCGATCCTCTCCACCATGTCGGCGGCCTGGTCGTCTGGCCCGTGATTCTCGACGATGCGCCTCATGATGAAGCGTAGTCTGTTCTCGGCGTAGAAGTCGGCCCAGGAGGCGCGCCACGAATTGTCCTGCTCCGTGTCGCCGCAGCACGTCGGCACGGGGAAGCCGAACATGGCTCTGTCGAAACCCTCCGGAATGTTTGGCGCGGGAGTCGTATGCAGCTTGGCTAGCTTTGCGGCGAAGGAAATGCCGGAGCCTTTTGACGCGGAGTAGCCAAGGTTGAGGAAATCGGTGGCGAGGAAGTACTTGTTGGAGTTTTGCATGGGGCCGTGGCAGTATGATTTAGGGCAGAAGTTGGGGACGGCATCGTGGATTGCGTTGAGGGAGGCGTGTTCGCCTGTAAGTGAGAACGGGGATGTTAGCTTTGAGAGATGGAAAAGACGAAAGGGAAGAGGATGATGAGGGACTGGACCTTGGAACATTATTTTTGCTCCCTCGCCGGAGGCTGTCTTGACGAAGTAGTCGAATGGTTGGCCATCTTTTGTGGTGGAGAGCTTGAATGTTGATGAGAAGCCTGAGCCTCCGACGGATGAGATTGTGGTGTTGTCTTTGTCTAGGTCTAAGGCAGAGAGGATGGCAGGGTCGATTGTGTGGGACATAATTAATGCGAAATCTTTGAAATCAGCGATTACAAATTTAATATATTAGTTCTAAAGGTGAGCTGTGATGTGTTTGATGTTGCATTATAGAAATGAGATGTTTTGTAATATGTGAGTATGTACACTGGATGAGTTATGTGGGTGACGTCAAGATGCTGCATGAATGGTCCCATGAAAATCACACTCAGCACTCCCAACACAGGCAAAAGCATTCACAATAAGAGCATCAAGTCATGTTTAGATAAAGAATAGGGTATTGCTTTAAAGTAAAAATAAAATTAAACATATGAAAGGCTCTAAATTCCATCAAGGGGGGTATTCCAACAAAAATTCCATCGCTAAGACCCAATATCCGCTCGTATTATGTATCCTCCCTCCTTTGCCAAATCCTTCCCATCCCTTTCCTTAATGTGTGTGTCTGTGTGTGTGTGTGTATTTTGTCCGGCCTGGCCGCTCCAAGTGGGGCCGGACGCCGAACCCGAACTGATCGGGAGAAGCGCCGTTGGTGCTTTTTCGCGCCCGTTTTATATTGTATTCAATCTCAGTAGAGAGAGAAATAAACAAAAGAAAATGTTGAAACCGAAAGTGTATAGATCCTATAGTATCTAAAAGATCTTCAAAGACGTATTCGCTTTTTGTGATTTGAATGATATCGGTGATCGAGTGTGTCGTTTACTGCTTCTCGGCCTTCTCAACGTGAAAAGACGAAGACGAGCTGGTGCGGCCTCGGGGGCTGACGGGTCTCGACTGAGCAGGGGTGTTCGTCTCGGAGCAGTTGGACGACTCGGGGTAGTCGAGCTCACAGGCGGGCTTGTTGTAGCAGTAGTGGCAGGGGCAGGCGACGACCCTGTTGATGGGAGGTCGGGGGGTGCAGTGGCGGGCCCACCAGCTTTGTCCTTGAGAAGAAGGCATAGTGATTGTGAGTGAGTTTGTTGATGAGAGAAAGAGTTGAGTGAAACCGGTTTAGGGTTTGTGATGTGTTGACAACAGTTGTTGTGTGTTGTTGTGTAAGAGCTCGATGCTTTTAGTGGAGAGCTGTGTGTAATAGACAGTTGAGTCAAGTCAAGTCAAATTCGAGTTCTCTTCTCAAGGAGTCTGAAAAGATGGAGAAGCTTGTTTGTTTGTGAGTGTGGATAGCAAGACATCAAAAGCAACGGGGAGGACCCAGATGAGTTTATATACAACTCATCCTCGCCCCCCCCCCATCAAGGGTGACTCCGATATCAAGAATTTCATTTCGCCATAATTGGAAAAAAATAGAAAATACCCACTAGCTGATGCACAGAAGATGACTGGGCGCCACATACCCGAACAATGCCGAGACAGTCACACACCTCCCCTGCAATCTGCAACTATACCAGAAACGTACAGATTACGGTCTCGGCGCTTGGTCGGTATTTCGCAATTGGCCTTCTTTTTTCTCCGATGCTTGGCTTATCAGGATCGGGTGGACCAAAACACGCGCCGTCTGGATCACATTACTGACTCTAGTACTATCATGGGAAAAAGACAAAGGCAAAAACAGAAGGACCTAGATAGTCATGATGACCAAAAATTGGGCCGCGTTCGTGCGAAGCTCAAAGTCTCTCTCAATCAATCAACTTTCTCAACTTCACTCATACTTGGTGTTGTGTGATCCACTGCGGCAACTAATCCTAACACAGCCAATGCTGCCTCAATAGGCCCTGTGTCGATCTGCCCGGCTACAAGTTGAAGTCAGTGACTAAGCCCTGCAAAACTTACAAATTGCGCTGCTGCTATGAAGTAATAGTGCATGAGTTGCATAAGCAATTCCGCCTGGTTCATTCCAAATCAATCAAGCAAGACACGGCAAAATCCGTGAAGTCGCAGAATTTCCAGAAAGCAGCAGAAAACTCAAGAAATCAAGGAAATTTCAAGAAAGTAACCCAACTGCCGCCCGTGCAGGATACGAGTATATTCTCTCAGGCACCAAAGATCTCCATCTTCGGCATTGTTTTTCCACTACGCTCCATGCCACACCCCTGCTCTAAAAAAAAAATCTCAGACGTTGCCGCTGTGCCATTCATCCGAACCAGCAAACATCGAGCAATAACCGAACGACTTCCGAACCACCGCCTTCAAAAATCAAAATTGGCGGCCCGCCCTTCAGCTCCCAGCTCCCAAGCTTCCCAACATGGTGGCGGCTATGCATGAATAAGGTACCTAGTTTCATAGTTAACACGATACGAGTACGCGTGTAACAGTAGAAGACTCCTCTCATGAGTCCACAATCACCCGATTTCTTTGCCTCTCTGGTCGGTAAATCGATGCACTTCCCTCCCGTCATCTTCCGTAGACATGGGCACTTATAACGGACGGGATGCCTGCCCTGAAAAGACCAGACCCAGCACAGACAAAAAGACAGCCCTTTCCAAGCAAATCTTGCTGTTATCGTCGTGAAACTCCACTAGGTACCTTTAGGTGCTGACATGGCGACTCCCTTCTCCTGACTCTCGCTCGCTCGGGATCCGAATGTCCTCCCCTAATCGAATCAGATCATCCTCGTCCAATCTTCATCTCATCTGCCCGGAAGCCATCCCCAACAAACGAACACACGCGAACCCGCACAATGCTTGCGCCATAGTCATGGTGTGGTGTGGCAGAATTAAATAAGGCTTTGATTTTTTTTCTCTTTACCTCCTCCTGGTTTCTCACCTACAACGTAAAAAAGATAACGTCGATACATGCTATGAACAAGCAAGAGCAACAAAATGCCTTGACCGCCGCATCATTCCCGAGCCCCTGCTCATTGGTTGATTTGCTCCCCTGCCACCCAAAAACAGATATTACAAGGAATCCATGCCATCCAGTCTTACGACTCTGTTGTTACCGTCTAGATACCCAGGGTGAACTCAACACCAACGTCAATGTCGCGGGCTATATGTTTTTAAAAGGTTTATATCGTCAGCAGGTGATTCTTCTCTTTCTTCTTCTTTTTTTATATTTCTTTTTCTTTATTGTTCGTCATAGAGTTGGGTCGAAAACTTACCCAGCTTGACAACCTTGGACAGCTGCACAGCCTTCTCGGCGGCGCTCTGCAGGTCATCAATAGAAAAGATCTTCAGACCAGACTCGTTGATGATCTGGTGGGCAAGCTCGACGTTGGTACCCTGCAGACGGGCAATGATGGGGATCTTGAGGTTGAGGGCCTCGACGGTGCGGATCAGGCCAGTGGCGATGGCGTCACAGCGGACGATACCACCAAAGATGTTGACGAAGATGGCGCTGACCTTGGGGTCGCTGGTGATGAGCTCAAAGGCCTCTCGGATGGCGGCGGGAGTGGCACCACCACCGACGTCGAGGAAGTTGGCGGGCTGGCCGCCGTTGAGCTTGATGATGTCCATGGTGGCCATGGCAAGACCGGCACCGTTGACGAGGCAGCCAATGTCACCGTCCAGCTTGATGAAGTTGAGGTTGGACTGGGCGGCACGGACCTCATCAGGGTCCTCCTGGGTGGTGTCGCGCCACTCGAAAACCTCTTGCTGGCGGTAGTTGGCGTTGTCGTCGAAGCCAAACTTGGCGTCCATGCAGAGGACCTGGTGGTCGGAGGTCTCGGACAGGGGGTTGATCTCGATCTGGGTGGCGTCACGCTCGAGGAAGATCTTGTAGAGCTTCTGGATGGTGTCCTTGGCGTCCTCGACGCACTGCTCGCTGAAGCCCAGGCCGGTGGCGATGCCGCGAGCAATCTCGTCGGTAACGCCGGTGTTGATGTCGATGTAGGTCGTAGTGATGGCATCGGGCTGCTCCTTGGCAACGGTCTCAATGTCGACACCTCCCTGGGACGACGAGACGATGACGGGGGTCTGGGAAGCACGGTCCATCAGGATAGCCAGGTAGAACTCGCGGCGGGCAAACTTGCGCTCGCAAATGTAGACGGCATTGCACAGACGGCCGCCGGCGCCCGTCTGCTTGGTGATGAGCTTGTGGCCAATCATCTGCTGGGCAAACATCTCGGCCTCGTGGGGGGAGTAGATGACACGGACACCGCCCTTGAGGCCGTTGTCGAAAGTTCCCTTTCCTCGTCCACCGGCGAGGACCTGGGCCTTGATGACCAGGTCGCCGGTACCAATCTCCTTGGCCACAGACTTGGCCTCGGCGGCCGTCTTGGCCACGGCGCCCTTGGGAACGCCAACGCCATACTATTGTTGTAGAAAAAATAGAGTGCCGTGTCAGCCGAATGCTGCCGCGGGAGATGCCCCCCGATATGGAGGGGGGGTATTATATTAGAATGAGGTGATTTGCTTTACCTTTCTCAGGAGGTCGGCGGACAGGTACTCGTGGATGCTGAGGGCTCGTCGCTGCTGAGCGATGCCGGGCAGTCGGACAGAGGGGGTGGCGTTGCGCTGCAAAGGGAGAGCAGAAGCTCAAGCGTTAGAAGCTGCTGTCAAGATGCAACATCAAGGAGGGGCGGGTTTTTTTATATCGGCCAAGGGGGGGTAAAAAGAGAGCAACTTTTGCGACGTTTTGCGTACCTTTGCGGCACTGAGCGCCGACGCCGCCGCGCGGCTACGGCCAATGTTGAACATTGCGATGAAGGGGCTGGCGGCTGCCAAATTGAGTGGAGAGAGACGGTGAGGAGGGAGATGGAGGGAGTTCGTGATGAGTTGTAGTTTTTTTTTTTTTTGGCGGTTTGATATGCTCAAAGACGCACAGCTCTCAATGCGGAAACCGATTTCCTGGCTTGTTCGGCCTAAGCTGTGACGGGGGTACCCGAGTTTCGCCGACTGGTGCGGAAAATCGTTGCGCCGGGGCGAGACAGCTGCCGAAGAGCCCTGTCAAGCGCTGTCAGGTGCCAGCGATGTACCGGAGTACGTTGATATAGTATGGGAGGGCGCGGGGCCAGCTTAGTAGCGGTACTTGTTCCTCGTGAGCCAATTGGCGGTGCGTGGGGGGGCCATGCGTGAGGCTTTTGATCTTTTGACTGCCGCATCATGTGGCTGTTCCGCCGCCCTCCGAGCCGAATTGAGGCGCAACTTTGTATCATAGCCAGGATCCGGGACGCTGTTTTGCAGCTGTTTTGCACTCAATGCTTCTACTTGCTGTCTGATCCACTAAATGGCCTCTCCGGAAGACTTGTGCTCTTTACGAATTACGTGGGAGTTGGGACTGTATAACTTATATCGACTGCCCAGCAAGAGACGGGCCTCTTTCTGTCCGTCAATCCACATCACATCTCTCACCGTATCTCTCTTCACCTCGTGCATTGATCCATCCAATCCATGCAAGGCTTCAAGATCTCATGCACGGACGCCCATCACACACATACCGGCATCTCATTGCATCGCATCGCAGCTGACATCCAACACATCTACCTAATCTATACACCCACTGCTGCCCATGCACCCAACTTCCATTCCAAGTCACAGTTTAAATCCTCCCAACATTGATATCACTTTAACAATTCCCCAACACTAATAATAATAAATGAATACTACACACACTCCGGACTTTGATGCACTGCAGGTAATCAATAAACATTCCCAATCTAGATTCAATACTTCCTCCCCAGCCCCCTCCCTTACACTGTGCTCGTAAGCCAGCCATTCGCAGTCGAGCCTCAACCAAATGGCTTGCAGCTGCTAGTCTAGTTCACACTCCAATTCGGGCAATTTCGCCCAGCCCAGCTAATAAAGTCCGCCCTCTCCTTTTTTTATGTACCTTCTTTTCCTTTTCCCCTGCTCCCAGCTGGGCCTCGTTTGTCGTATTTCCCCGTATCATCGCTCGCCATTTGCTACAAGGGTCGTGATTCCTGCATTTGCTGCTAGTTTCTTTCTGTTCTTTTCAGCGCGCCACCGTGTTAAAATGGCTGCCTTTTTGGATCGATGCGGCCCGGCTCGCTCTGTGACCTATCGCGTCAAAGTCCGTGGATTTTTCACTAAACAAGGTTGCGGATGTAGATCTAGAATAGTATGCTCGGGTTACAAGTAGAATGCGGTTTCTCGTGGGACTTGGAATAAGAAGCAGCCGAGCCCGCTTCCGTTGCAAGTAAAGCGGCTCTCTCACCTGTTAGCCGCGACTCTCGATTTCGTTCTTGTGTTGTTTGTTTGCTGCTTTGCTTCAAGCTGGCATGTGGCTGTTGCTTGCCGCCCTCTACGGCATTTGGCATTAAGATCCTTCCCATCCAACGGCATTAAAACTGCTAGGTTAAAAGCAAGAGGCCGTCACTTCCCACGTCACAGCTTTCGCCTTATTGGCCATAGCTCGTCTCATCTGCCCTGTTGAATCCTGCGTTGGGATCAAGTTCGCGGCTTCCTGCATATAGGGCCAATTTCGGTGTAATCCCGCCTTGTCTTCTCTGTCTACTTTACCATCGTCGCCCCAGTTACACGCTCAGCCATGTTGCTCTCAAGTCTACAGTCCGCGAGTTTCACCATGGTGGTCAGCTTCGGGCTTGCTTTTGTAACGATCCTCACTGTGCTCGTGTGGCTCCGGCATCTTGCTTCGGATATCAGAATCAGGAAACTCGGCGGTGTGAGGGCACCGATCCTGGCGGGGAACTTGCTATCAGGTAATTAATTGGCCTCCGTAACATTTATTTTGTTCTCCACCTGATCATCAGCACAGCTTCCAAGTTATACTACGAGATTGGTAGGAATCAATACAATAACAACCTTGTCGCTTGGTGTACAGCGCAGCTGGATAACCTGCCCCCCGGAAAGAGAACATTTGCCGAGTTCAGCTTGACCGGATCCAAGAGGGTCCTCATCACAAGGGATCCGGAGCAGATCAAGGCGATTTTAGCCACGAATATCTCCAGCTTCGGCCATGGGCCCATGTGGCATAAGCTATGGCGCCCCTTTCTGGGAGACGGCATCTTTGCTGTAGACGGACAGCTTTGGCACGACAGCCGCGCCATGATCAAGCCCATGTTTGTCAGGGACAGGCTGCGCAATCTCGCCATTTTTGATGCCTGCACCAACAAGCTGCTATCAAAGATTCCCTCTGCGGGAGTCACTGTCGACCTTAAGGACCTCTTCTACCGTTGGTCGATGGACACGACGACGGAATTTCTGCTTGGGGAGAATGTCAACAGCTTGGATTTGTAAGAATTGTTGATTCCTTATTTGGTGTATAAAGTAGAATACTAATATCAGCTTCTCCAGCCCCGACAACGACGTCTTGAATGCCATGCATGTTGCACAGCGGATCCAAATGTTTATCTTTGTTCTCAAGTGAGTATATCCATCAGTCTTGCGCCAAATAGGATTTGAACTGTGTGCTGAAAAGCTGTTTCCAGCCCCATCACGCCGTTGATCCCAAAAGGTGACTATCACCGAGCCATTAGGAAGTTAGAAGAGTTCATTGAGCCGGCCATTGCTCGAACCCTGGCCATCCCTCAAGCTCGACTTGAAGAGCTCTCCAAACTGGACATGGAATTTTCATTTTTGCATAGCATCGCACGCTACACCAGGGATCCCAAAGTCATCCGAGATCAAATCATGTCCGTACTCCTGGCCGGAAGAGACACCACGGCGGCAACTATGTCGTGGGCAATGTACGAGCTGTCCAACTATCCTAAGCTTTGGGCTAGGTTGCGCAGAGAGGTCCTCAACGAGCTAGGGAGCTATGGAACGCCAACATACGAGGCACTCAAAGATCTAACATATGTCAAAAACATCCTCAACGAGACCCTTCGGCTTCATCCGGCCGCTCCTCTCAACATGCGCTCAGTACTGGAGACGACAACCATCCCGGGCCGACCAGGCGAGCCGGGCGTTGTGCTGCTCAAGGGAGACAGTGTAACGATAAACACGCTTGGGATGCACATGTACGCAGACTTGTACCCTCCTGTGTCTGATACGTTTGCAGATCCCAGGATATTCAGCCCCGAGAGATGGGAGCACTGGACGCCCAAGCCCTGGACGTATGCTCCGTTTTCTGGCGGGCCAAGGATATGCGCCGGGCAGAACTTTGCTCTGACGGAAATGGCGTTTTGCTGTGAGTTGCAGAAGATGATTATGATAACCAATACCTCTCTTGTATGTATGCATCCACTGACTGTTTATCTGTTCTAGTGGTCCGCCTGGCTCAGCGATTCGAGAGCATCGAGTATCGTGGTGATTGGGCGGCTCAGAGGCTGCGGGCAGACATCATCGGGACGCCAGCATTGGGAGTTCACGTGGCTTTGTATGAGCCCGGTGAGAGGCCAGATTTGCGGTTCAAACATTAAACGTTATGCCAATTAAGAGGTTTATGCTATATACCACTGCAGTTTATATTTTCTATACCCATACCCATATATTAGTTACGCCATGAAGAGCAATACAATACAAAAAATACCATATAACGCCTTTAGCAGTGCCATGTACCCATATGTTACTCAAACCCAGACCACACCGTCCCTAGCACCCTTCCCTTATCGTCGAGCCTCACTCCTTCGCCTCTCAACAAGCTCTTCTTCTCCGTAATCGTAATCCCTTCCCCATCCTTGGGCCAGCTCCCCTTGAACCCGCCCAGCGTCCCTCCCGTCGCCACCACGCGATGACACGGCACGTCTGGCGCGAACGGGTTCCTCCGCAGCGCATTGCCCACGGCCCGCGGCGACGTGCCCAAGTGCGCCGACAGCAGGCCGTACGTGGTCACTCTGCCGCGCGGGATCTGGCAGAGGGCTGTCCAGACGCGCTTCTCGAAGGGGGTGCGTTGGCTTTGGGCGATGCGGAGAAGTTGGGGCTGCATTTCTGCTGGGACGTGGATGGTGGTGGATGTGGATGTGCTCTTGGGTTGCTTTGTGGGTTTTCGGACTTTGTTGATTGAAGATTTCATTGTTGTGGTTTTTGTTGGTTTGCTGAGTTTTTGGATGGTGGGTGCCATGGGAAGAGTGTTGATGGTTTGTGTTGTGTGTGCGTGTAAGTGATGAATGGTGATGATGAGTGTCTGTAAGTCGTGCGTAGTTGTGCGTGTAAGTCTTGGTGTAGTAGAAACAGTACTTTGTTTGTTCTAATGTTTTATTCTTCAAATACGAATGATTGATGTTTGAAATGAGATGAATCCGAGTCAGGGTGGTTTTCAAGGGAATTTATATACGTCCACGGGCGAATTCGGTATTTCTAATTAACTGTTGTCGCAACACGCAATAGTTTGTTGGCGTCGCGATATTGAAAGCAACACTCGGCGCCAGGTCACGTGGCGTTGCTTAGGAAGTGCGATGACATCAGCGGAAGGGCGCTCAGTACATGAGTGGAATCAAAATTAGCAAAATTATGTTGCGATGAATATGGCGTAAAGGTTCTCACAATGGAATTCTTGTAATGTAATTCAATTTGACATTATAAATTCACATTGAATCTACTAGGCTTTTTATTGCATAGTATGCAGCCAAAAGCCTAATCTGCGTCCACGAGCTTAATAACAGGTATTGTCTATTTCAGTTCCATCACCACGAGGGCTAAAATTATTCAGAGTAGTAAAATCAACATTTATACGATCAATGGCCGCATGTGCCTCTAACCTAACGCCGGTGTCATGCCCCTATAGTGCTATTGCCTCTTTGCTCCGTGCTCGTAACGTACTTGTATCGGCACCATTATAATCAAACCCTTTCGTGGATTGGGCTGGGGCAAATCTAATTCAGAGACTTGCCTCGCCCTGATATTCTTTCTCTCTAGTCGTCATCGTACAATCTCTTCGTATATCGGCCTTGGTGGTATTCTCATGAGCCGTGGCCTTTGTCTTGTTCCTTTGTAGCTTAACAAGCGTCTTAGACCATAAATGACTCTCCGCAGCCGCATTGCTCCTCTGCTGCTGGTTAGTCCCTGAATTTCGTAGAAATATACAGTCAATGAATCGACATGACGGGATAGCACGTACTGATATTGGGGTTCTTAAACACAAACTTCTGGCTCAGTTTATCTTCCGCCCAGTCCATTTCGCTGCCGATGATGCTGAAGAGCGCCTTGCTGTCAATCAAGACCTTGACGCCGTCTTGCTCTACCAGTTCATCGAAAGCGCCTGGCTTGTCGACGTATTCCAGCTGGTATGCCAGCCCACTGCAGCCTCGGTTCCGTACACCGACCTTGATGAGCTTCGGGTCGGGCTGGTTGAGCAGGGCGCGCAGCTGCTCCACAGCGGCGGGTGTGAGCTTCATGGCTGCCTTGCGCGCGCGGAGCTTGGAACGAGGTCGAGCAGAGGGAGCGGGTTGTGTCTTTGGCGCATCGGTCTCGGTGGCTTTGGGAGATGGAGGGACTGAGGAGGTCGTTGGAGAAGGCGACTGAGCTTCAACCTGCGGTGGGGCCATCGGCTTGGGTACGGCATCATGTTGAGGCGGCGGCCGTGTCTCGTGGACGCGAGGAAGGGCCTCTGGCTGGGCAAGGGATGACTTGGAGAGGCTGTCGCTTGTGGGAGGCTCGGGGATTTTGGACGGCAGCGGATAGGAGTGGTAAGCAAAGCCGGCCACTCTGGATGCGCACAGGTGGCGGAATGACGAGCGGCTGAGGCGCAGCGCAGCGCGGCCGGTAGAGAAGGAGACATTCATCATTGTATCATAAAGATGCTGCCCGAATGTGCATGCTTGGGCTTGGGGAGTTGTGGAAAAGGATTGGGATCCGGAGGTTTCAAGGTGGGGAGGGTAGATGCGGATGTTTGAAATCAATTTCTCGGCTCAGCTCAGGAACCCTGAACGATTATGACATGATCTTTTTGCCGTCGTGTACCGCCATGCTTTGTGCCCGCAGAGCGTCGGCCGAGCCAATCGGCGTCCGAGAATTAGTCAGTGGCTGAGGGAAAATGTCGGAATAGCCATTTTTGGTTTGCCGCTACGTACCTTTGCGTGGCAAATGACTAAGGCACTAACAGAGCTTTGACAGCTACAAGCTACGAGGCAGGATTGCTATGTGATAGAAGCGCATCTAAATTGAAGCATTGAAGTTGCAGTTGACTCTATTAAATAGGTTTCTAGGTGTGAGGCATCACCGAAATTATTGGATGTCTTTGTAGACGTGATTCGGCTGTTTCAAAACGGGTTGAGTTCATTTTCTCATAAACCCTTTGGGGTGTTCTCCTTAACATGTCCAAATCTACCAACTGCAAGCGACAAGATCGAGCTGAGATACAGTATATGCTTGATAACCTTAAAAAGCAGATGGAGTGGGTGGAGCGTACAAATCCAGCGAGCAACCTAGGTCTTTTGATTGGAAAGGATCACTATCAAGACCGCTGCTTGAACTCAATTGTCTATTATTATCACCCATTGCCGGGTAGGAGAAAGCAAGTAGACGAAACCTCCAAGACAGAGGCTCGAAGCAAACTACATGCGTCTGTATCTGATATTACCCCAGAGTAATCCATAATAGAGAGTCTATAGGTGTGCTATTGTTGCCCTGGAAATCGAGTATAACATAGGCTCAATGGGTTGAACCGGTGAGCAATTGTGGAAATTGCTCACTGCCACTAAATGCTGCAAGGGCGCCGAAAGGAGTATTTCCCGACGACATGCAGGTGCAAGAGGCTGGCTGAAAATGAACAAGCACAACCAAAAAGCACAACAAAAGACGCCCAAACGCCCTGCGATGAGCCCGAGAAAAATAAGCTGCATATAGTCTAATATCCACCTCGATCTCATTCAGTCATGATCGACACGCCCCAGCCACGTCATATGCAGCTGCATTGGCAATTGCATGGATACGAAAGTAACCATCACGATGCCATCAATGGCCTAAACACCGAGATGGCCGGGGAGAGATTGAGTTTATCCTCTTTCAACTGTGAATACGACGCTGTCATGTACTTACCCCTGCCGCTAGCTCTGCCCAGGTGCATTTCAGCTTTGTAGCTCCCAACGGTAATGCTGGTTAGCGGTGCTTTTTTGTTGTCTCTGCCTGCGACTCAGCTGGTTTATTGCATGGCAGCTTTGCCCTTTTCCATCTTGAGACATAGGACGAGTGGAAATTACGGTGGGAAAATCGGCAAATGAGGTCTTCGTAATGAGATCATGGCCACATAGACTACAGTTTGGTCTTCTACAGTCCCAGTACTATCATACAGGTAACAGTGCTGCGATGAGAGTATAAATAGAGATGTAATAGTTGGTAGAACAATTCTTGTCAACTCTGTCTTCACTTTCAGTTCATCAGTCTACTAGCTCTATCAACCAACAGCTTTCACAATTGCCATGTCTGTACACAAGACACTGGTTCAGGCCCTCGTGGCATCAGCCGCGATGGCTGGTGTTGGCAACGCTCATGCCATCGCCGTCCCTGCCGGCCAGCTAGATGCCCGCACATATCCGACTCCCACCTGTGACCCAAGCCAAACAGTAACACAGACAGAGACCAAGACAGTCACATCGTGGAAGGCCCTGTTGACGATTACTCTGGGCGGAGGCACCAAGACGGAGACCAAGACAGAGATCTGTACAGTCACCGACACGGAGACGGTCACCCAGACAGAAACGTCTACCACTACCACCACTGTCACTCCCACAATTACACCCCCAAGCTGCCCGACACAGTGTCCACCTCCCCCATCGTGTAACAACCTTGGGTTTGACTGGGCGTACTACAATAACTCGGCTCGTAATACCGACACGACATACTCTACCTTCCATCCAGACTCTTACAAGAAGACAACCCCCATTTATGTCGGCACAACTTCATATGTTGGCGGTCTTTATCAGGACACTGGGACAGCTGGCCCCATCTACGATTCCAGCAGAAACTTTAATCTTGACTTCTTTGCCCTGAACCACCACGCCTACATCTACGCCTGCGAGGCCGGCACATATAGCGTCGACATCCCCTATGCAAACGACGCTGTTTATCTATGGACCGGTGCAAACGCCTACTCTGGCTGGACAGACGATAATGCTGTTGCAAAGGCCCGTTACGATCAACCAGACCATATCGCCGGCAAAGCTAGCTACAAATTCGACATCCCGGCCAATACGTATGTGCCCATCCGCTTCTTCTATGGACAGGCGCAGTATGGCGGAGGTTTCAACTTCAACATTACGGCTCCGAGCGGACAAGTCATTGTGAGCAATCAGGAAACGTTTAGCCCGTATGTTGTGCGATATTCGTGTGATGGGACTACGGCGCCCCCGTTTCCGGCATTTGGAAAGGAAACTTGATTAAGTCTGTCACATCTTTAGGGGAAGGTATCACGGGATATACTGGACGTATTATGTCGAGTCTATACCTTAAATAAAATATTATCACGTATTCACTGAGTATACACTTTGCTTCTAATGTCTATGTAATAAATTTACGGATCATCTATAGGCTGTGAAATATATGTAAATGAGTTTCTTGAGCCAGAATACTCAATGTTGTATGTTAGGTACTTGGTCAATTGGCGGTCAATTCTTTAAATCTACAATCTTTTTCCAAATACAGCTACAATTACTAATTACCTTGCTGAGCACCGCGCCGGAAAGGATCTCGGTACATAAAACTTTCCGACGTATATATGTATATATAACAACATAAAAGATCAGCTGGAGCGAGGAGGCTCGAATACCTGCTAAACTTTACGCTACATGCCCCTACGTCATTGCTGTACTACGACGTGGAGTGAGTTGTTAAATTGCTACTTACTAAATGTCTTGCTCCTTCTAACTGTCTGGTCAATTGCGGGAAAGTATGAAAAGTCTTCCCATAACAGGGAGCCTCGACAAGTCTGCACCGGAACATGCCTCCAAGAGACCAGTCAAAGATTTTTACTTGGGAATTCCCGCTTTTCAGACGGGCATCATGCAACACATACTGTCGATCTGGTCCATCAATATGTCGGAAGTGAAAGCCAATCGCATCCTCCTTGAAGTCACGATTGAAGTGACATAGCATCCCCACCCTGCAGCTCATTTCAAACTGCTTAAAGGTCGGTCAATAACTGCATTAGGTACCTACAGTGGTCGACCACCGTCTGTGGCTGAGTCATCGGAAGAGGAGGGACCGCGTCACCACTCTTTCTCTTCTTGGTCGACTTGGTGAGTGGGCGATACTCGCGGTATCTTTGGGTGAAGTCGGCGACCCCCAGCGAAATGAACTCTTTCTGGAGGCGGCCTTGGAGGACCTTCGGTTCCTTGTTTTCGTAGAGAGCCATGAGGAAGATGTATTTTTGCCCAGCTGGCTTGGACGTCACAATCCTTGTAGACTTGGTGGTTGCTTGGGGCTTTGAGAGCTGCTCCTTTGACGATGAAAGATTCGCTCTGGAGCAGATCGTTGTATTCCTCCTGATCTGCGGCAGTCATATTGGTCGCCTGCTTCCAGTAGGTAGATGTTGGTAGTATATGCCCGTTGAGGCTTCTTCCCCCGTGGCTGTGGCTGTGGCTGTGGCTGTAGCTCTGATGGTACCAGCCGGACATGTCGCGTGGCGGGCGGTGATGGCTGTGATGGCTGATCCAGCCACACAAAGACACTGTCACTGAAAGCATTCATTTTAGTTTCACATTAGTATATCGAGTCTTTTCTTCTCTTGCTAAGGTAGTAGATGCCCGGTTCCTGGAGCATCTGCTACTATGGCCATCTTTCTCTAGTATCTGCCATTATCGCTATATTTTTCTAGTACCTGCTACATCCTATCCCTGCATTACTTTACATGTGGTATCTGCCACTATGTACATTGAGAGGGCCTTCAGAGTTTCGACGGACTGCCTGCGTATCTCTTCCAGGGTATAGTGCCCACCTCTAAACAGCTCGGAGAAGGTGCCATTATTGTTGACAAACATCTTTAGGGGGATCAGATTGCCGCGGACTAAGAGAGAATGGTGCAGGATAGTCTGCCGGCCTGTGACGCTTCCCAAAGGTTCCATCTTGAATTCATTGCCTTCGAATGAGGCGCTGGCAACGTGAGCGAGGGTGTTGGGGTTGTCTCCTCTTCGTGCAGGCTTTAGGAAGGCAGCTCCATGCATGTATGAGGACCAGCCAACATACGCGCCCTCGACCACCGGGTCAGGTCTGATTGTCGGGCGGGGTCCCTCACGCTCGTCTTCCCTCTGTGAGTCCCATTCGGATGTAGCTTAGGACCATATGCTCCTCTAGTGTCTGGTAGTTTTCACTAGGCAGCTCCAAGTTTGAGACCCGATCGCTGAATAGCCGCTCCCTATATTAGTCGATGGATAGTAAGAACTCCAGTTCCCTACGTAATATTTCTGATGGATGCACTCTGCCCTGTCAGACAAGCTTTGATGCCCTGTCAGATCCAGATCTCGAGTGGGCTTCAGGCACCAATTTGCCCGATACAGCAAACCACGTTGCGGGCGGCGTCTTATTCAGTGGAGCGCACTACGTCGGATCCAGCAACATAAGCCTCTGGAACCGCCTAGCGCAGCCCTTGGCCAGGCACCCGGTCCCTTAAGTTTCCATCCTTCATCCATCCTCGATCAGCAGAGGCATCAAGGCATCGGCGCCATCAAGCATTGCATCTCCACAAAGTCTCGGCAGTCATGGATGAGGAGGACTTTAACATAGACGACTGGGAGTTCGCACGTCCCCTCCCCGCATCCCCGGGGGGCACCGTCCCCAGTATTAGTATTCCACCGGAATTGAGACCGGGTGCGTGCGTCGTCAGTCTGGAGAAATGGTGCAGAGCTTGTGGGGAGCCGATGAACAGTGGAGAGTCGTTTGTATCTGGTAAGTTGAACCAACTGTTCTGTTCCCCTCTCCCATGTCCGTTGGTTGGTGGGGGTTTTTCGCTGATCGGCTGAATGCAGTCTTCCTGGATGAGAAAGATGGCGACGTCAGAGTCGTTTCCTCGCAAGAATATCCGGCTCATGAAGACGAAGACGAAGACGAAGATGATGGGTCTGACATGCGGGCGGTTCGTAGACCTTTCTTCAACTGGGATCCCTTTGGTACGCGTGTTAAGCCCAACCACCTCGAGAGTGCCACGCTACACACTGAGTGTTTTAATCTGTTCCGACGCAACTGCCCAGATGACCAGGTGGCGCCCCGGCTGTTGCTTGCGGGACGCTGGAGAAGCCCTTGGGAGGGTGCGCCGAAATTCATATTGACCGTCAAATCTGATGTTACTAGTTTGATACGGCTGGCGGCGATAGCATGCAATCTACCGCAGTTGGAACTGATGCCGATGGAGCTCAAGCGCCTGGTGTTTGAAGAGTTGATCACCCAGCCATGCGCTCTTACTCGCTATTACTCTGTTGTATCGCTAGCTTCTGATTCGAGCCGCCGGCCTTTGGATGAGCAATTCACAATGCCCATTGCCAAGGTTGCTCATTGGGAGCGAGGCCAAGGCCCGGCGAAGGAGGAGGAAGTTCTTCCGCCTGTCATTCGAATCATCATTGACTCTCAGGGAATCAGTCGCATCGAGAGGCTTGCGAAAAGGCCCGAAGCGCTTTCACAGCCATCGGATACTGAATTGTATATTGTGGAGAGTCAAGAAACGCTAAAGCACGTTCAGGTGCAATTTCAGGTAACTCACTAATAACCGCCCCAGATCAACTATGCTTGTCACCTTTCAGGCTAACGACCATACAATATAGTCAGGATTAGCGCGCCTAAGACACTGGGGAGATGGAAAAGCATTATCTCTTCTTCCCTGGGATACACCCTCACCTCCGGTTGTAGAGCATTTGCTAAGCCCAACAGCCGGGCGGCCCAGTCATGCCAGTGTCATGCAATTTGCAACCATTGACGGGTCAAAGATATCAGGAATTACATTTTTCTTGACCTGGGCAAATCACTATGCTTCACCTAGGCCGGCAGGGCCCCAGTTCTTTATGCATGCGCACACACCCAAGGAACCTTCTGCCAGGTCAACATTCGATAAGCTCCTCTACCCACAAGACTGGGCTGGGGTTTGGAACTATGTGCCGTTTTCACATAACGACCGATTGATTTGTTTTGGGATTGAACACGAATCCGACACGAATCTCAAGGTCTTGGTACGGATCTATGCTTCTATTAGCGTCTTATTGTCTAGTCTAACTTGTTGCAGTTTCGATTTGAGAAGGCCGGCGATGTTATGGTTGGCATCCAGTATGACCGGTATCCCAACCGCACCCAGACGGTGTGGGCGGCAAGCACCAAACTGCAGCTTATTTGCGGTCTATCACAGTCCGGCAGCGTTATCACACTGGACGCAGAAGCCGATGGGAACCAAACACCAGACCGGCCTTTCAGACTGCCCTTTAGGCAGACTGTGGTGCCATATAGTCACGGAGGATGCTTGTCGTGGGCACCGCTGGAGCACGTTGCACGTCTTCGACTTTTCACGGACGAAGATGCTGGCATCTGCCGAGGCCTTTTGCTAGAATATGAAGACGGTGGGCAAAGAGCTGTTGGAGAGTGCCGAGTTGGCCTTGATGTAGAGCGGGCCTATGAGAGGCCCGTAGGCCTTTGCATTGGGCGGAAGTCGGGCTTTTCCCGCTGGAGTATTAGAGTCAGAGTTGATGGGCAAGCGGAGCACATGCACTCGGAAAGGAATTGGCAATGTTACCCAATGCGCGGCACGCTTGTTTCTTGGCAGAAGCGAGGGTTTTCTACGCTCAAAGTTGTTGTTGATGATGATGATGCCGGTGTTGGTGGCGGTGGCGCTGCTGCTGCTGCTGCTGACGATGGTGTTGATGATGATGATATGACATTTTAGAATCATTTGTTTGGTTTTGTATGTGAATGGCACAAGATTGGCATGTCACAATGTTGGATTATAGATGGATATTGGCAACAGGATAAATTGACATTTCTTTGATGGACAATGTATTGCTTGATTACTATTAAGTCGAATAGTAGATGTTCATTTGCAAGTAAAACAGAGTTACACGGCAACTTACAAACTCAGTACCTGATGCATACCCAAGTTGTTTGCGTCACAACTCTCAACATGGTCGACATCCAAAGGTCTCAACTCTGTACTTACATGTCCGCCACTACGGCATTCAGCAACAGAAACAGGCACTTTGGCCGAGTGTAAATAACCAGGATAACATACAAATTCTGTGTCCCGCAGCCCTTCCTACAACAATAATTGGACTTGGATATGTCAAGGCTTCCAAACTCTGTACTTGGTACGTACCCGCCTACCCGCGTACCTGCCTCTTGTACTGCCACAACTCAACACCAACAGTTGGTCAACCCTGTATGTAGACAACTAACATCACCACACTTCAACAACAAACAACAAGAAAAAGGCACTTTGGCCGAGTGGTCTAAGGCGCCGTGTTCAGGATTTATCTTGCTTCGCGGTCTAGTAATAGGCGAGGGTTCGAATCCCTCAGGTGTCATTCTTTTTGCTGGTTTCTCTTGTTGTCCAACCCCCTTTACCGAACAGAGTACAAGTTGCGAATGGCGGAGCAGAAGTTTTTCTGTTTTGGCGTCGGGTGTTTTTCTTGTCTCGTCTTTTTTGTGGTTGACATTCTTGCGCCCACTCTCTGCTTACATTCCCCTTGCTTGGTGGGGGGTTCGTGGGACGCTGGAAATTGCGAGTAATTGTTTTTGTCACACTGTCTCCTTTTTTGCTATCCTGCGAAACATTCTTTTTTGCACGTTATCAATGGACAGTCGAGTCACTTTGCAATATTACAACTTTCATAGATAGAGGCGAAAAACAAAATGGCACGAAAGCGGCGAACTTTGCACATCTTCCCACAGGAACCCCCAAAAAATCCAACGTCCCTAATACGGAGTGAGCACGGAGTACGGAGTAAANAAAAAAAAAAAAAAAAAAAAAAAAAAAAAAAAAGAAATCCCACAAAAGATGACCGCTACCGTAGAAAGTACCAAGGTACCTCGCTATATCCGACAGTGCGGCCGGGCGGTGCCGTCTTGGCCACGTTCCCATCGGCACCTCGCCGGCAATTCCTCCTTGGCTTACGCACAAGTTTGATTTTTTGGCGCGGATTTTCGGACAATTTTCTCGATTTTTTTTTTCTTTGGCGCTACGGAGATAAAACTGGGTATAAAACCTTAGCACGCTCGGGTATTTCGATCTACGGCGTGTGAAAACACAGGCACAATTCTAGGCCCTTTTTTTTTTCAGTTTCTCAAAGAATAAAAAGGCTACTATAGTTCTCCGTAATCGGCTGCCTACGAGTGGTAGAATGAATCATCTCTTCCCGAGAAAAAAAAGAGTCCAGAATCGTCGTCTGATGATCCGAGTGGACCCCCAGCCCGTGAAAGTGGCGTGGCGCTATTTTATACGACAACGTTAACAAGAAGAGAAAAATTATGCATGGAAGAATTCGAGAAAGGCTAGCACACTGGCGTCGAGCTAGGAGAAACCCATGAGCTAATAGGTTTCCACCCAGACAGGAGCAAGAGTCAGGTCATCACAGCTCTCTCTCTCTTATCAGTGGGTATGAACAATGCTTGTAAACATGCTGTGAATATTGATATTTTTGTTTGTAAAAAGTCATTAGAATACATTAAACGCGTGGTATCTACATCCGCTCCATTACTGTACACTATACACAAAACTCCGCCTCTCCGCAATTAGTTAGCATCAGCCTCGGCCTCAACCTCCTTGGTGGGAGGAAGGACGGGCGCCTCGCGGTCGAGCTCGAATGACTCGTCCTCAATCTTGTCGTAGTGGTGGAACAAGGCGAAGAAGACAAAGGCAGTGACGATACTGGCTCCGGCAACACCAGTGTACATCCAGATGAACTCAGGGTCCTTGGACACGGACACCAGGGCCTCGGAGATGGCAGAGCCAAAGGCGTTGGTGAAGAGGTACAAACTCTGGACAAACGACTTCATGCTGGGGGGAGCCTTGGTGTAGGCGTACTCGAGACCGGTGACGGAAATGAAGATTTCAGCCAGACCGACAAAGACGTAGGCAGGAGCCTGAACGGCAATGTGCACGTTGTTGGGCAGAGTCTTGCCATCGACGTTGGCGGCGTCACACTCAAGGGGGCTCTTGTAGCAAGGGCCGGCGTTGTAGATGAGGTGCTGGACAATGGCAGCATAGCCAAGGCACATGGAGATCCAGACGAAACCGAGGGTTATACGGGCAATAGGTCGGATCTTGATGCCAGCCTTGCGCAGGGCGGGGTACACGAGCATCTCGAGGAGGGGGGTGAAGATGAGAATCGAGATGGAATCAAAGTTCTGCATAAAGTCGTTGGGCATGCCGTGGCCGTTCATCTGGCCGGCCTGGGTGACAAAGTTTGTGGAGAATTGACCGTAGCCAACCCAGAAGATGGGGTAAAAGACAAAGACCTTGCAGGCACGGATGGCACGCTTCAGCTCCTCGACGAAGTGGTCGTTCCAGACAACAGGCTTGGTCTTGCCGTGGGCAGCGCGCCATGAAGGCTTGGCGGCATCCATGTTGCGGCTGGCAATCATCATGCCGAGGGCCTTGAAGGCGTCGGTGATGATGGAGCCCTGCGGGGGGTGGATAATGTATGACTTGCGGCGGATGACGAGGATGAAGATGCCCACGTTGAACATGAGGAAGCACATGAGGAAGGCAGTCCAGAAGCCGCAGTACTTTTCCATGAAGGGGGTGGCGATGAGGGAGAGAGAACCTAGGTTGATGCACCAGTAGAAAATCATATAGATGCGCTGGTAGGTAATGGCAGGGTCGATGATGATTCGCTCGCCAGACTTTTCTGTTCGGATAGCCATGGTTCGGCGCTGGTACTGGTCGGCAATCAGGGGGGCGATGTTGGACTTGATACCGCCGGTACCGAAACCAATAATGATAATAGCAACAATGTATCCAGGCAGACCGGCATTGGCAGCGTGCGCCGCAGGCAGAGAAGTCGTCCACAGGATGACGAGACCGACCCAGTAGACACCGCAGAAGAGCATGATGGCCTTGTACTTGCCCAAGTACTGATCAGAGATGATGGCACCGAGAATAGGAGTCACTACACAAGAAAAAATCCTAAGTTAGCAAACGCTCCTCCTCGATGTAGCTGATGGAGGCTCATTGTTTGACATACCATAGCAAAACCATTGGAAGAACAGGTTCAGACCAGTGGCGGCCTGGCCACCCATACCCAGTCCAGGAGCATCGGTGGTGTCGCTCTTGTCGTTGCTAATGTAGTTTTGGAAAAGACCCGAGGCACCGTAGTAGGTGAAACGCTCCATAAGCTCGACAATGGCGATGAGGAAAGCAGAGGCAGGCAGGTTCTCGCCAACACGGCGCAGCGTCCGCTTCTCAAAGTCATTGGGCTCCTCGCCATCGGCGGTGTTGCCCTCCTCGGCACTCTCCGGTGAGGAGCTAAAGTCCTTCTTCTCATCAGGGTCGGAAGCAATGAAGCCTCCGGCGAGATCGCGAGTCTCGCCGTGGGGGACACGCTCGTTGAACTCCTCGTGGAGCCTGTCAAGGAAAGATGTGTAAGTACAAGGCTAGACGGTGAGAAATAGGAGAAGAAGATGAAGAAGAAAGAATCTTCAGTCCCTCCATAGAGACATACTCAGCAACGGTATCTTCGTGGTTGTTGGCCATGATTGCAATCTGACTATTCGTCTGCACCTCTACTGTTCCAAACCCAAGGCAGGCCCTTTCAAGAAACGACAAGACCAGCCAGGAAGTGAGCAAAGGAAGAACAAGAGGAGAAGGAGAAGAGTAAACCGCGCAGACGAGGGTGGGATGCCACGATTTAAAGGATTTTGGGGCACTCCAGTCTCCAACAGTCCACTCTCTCCAGTCTCCAGTCTTCAGATACAACGTTGTCCGCCACCCAGCTTTCGCAGTCTCAGGACGGGGACGAGAGAGATACAGAGCTGCCCCCCAACTTCTTTTGGCCCTAGCCAGGCCGCGGTCGTCTCGCTTCGTGCTTCTTCCCCACGGGCCAGTCCATGTAGTTTTAATTTCCAGCAAGCCTGTACACCCACGCGGCGAGGGCGCTGACTTTGGCAGTTATCCGAGACCGTCAATCGTCATAGGAAGAGACAGAGGCTGTGATTCGTGTAACTGAGATGCGGTCCCTCGCCATCAGCCCCATTGAACGGCAAAGACCTGGTTGAGCTAGGCCACAAGCAGCCGGCTGGTGGTCAGGGGCCTCCCTTGCTCCGTTTGTCTTTTGCCTTTTTCCTTGTCTGTGGTTGATTCTCTCTCAGATCGAGGTCCACAGCCTAAAGGCCCGAAACGAGCAGGAGGGCCACGCGAGTTGCCCGCCAAGAAAAAAAGCCATGCCTGGCAACTCCGTGGCCGCCGCTGCTTCCAAGCCACCGGCATGTGGCGTGCCGATTAGTTAGAAGTTAGGAACATTTGCGGGTCGGGGTTCATCGTCGCTGCTTGTTGGATGGAAATTGGCCGGAGATGCAGTTGAACGGTTCGTTGTGTGTTCTAGCAGTCTAAGGATAGCGGCTTGTAGGGCCTGATGCACCGACGCAAAGGCTTGCAGATAGTGGCCCAGGGCATTTGCCTAGCGCCGCCAGGGGCCACTTGCCTGGGGCGAATCAGCGCGCGGAGGGGGCGACCGAGATGCGCGTTTTTGGAAGAGCGCAGCCACTGGCCTGGGAAGGTGCCGGCAAGGGAATAAAAGAACCGAACCTTGAAGCATGCACAAAACTCAATCCTCAATAAGCGTAACCGCGATGCCGAGTTCGCAGCAAGCAGGTTTTTTCTTTTTTCCCCGGCCGTGGCATGATTCGTGGACCTTTGACGACTCGCCAGGGCTCTCACGTGTCAACCTGGTGCTTGTCTTGACCACAGACGGGAGGTGGGAAGTTGATGTCGCACGACCAGCGACTCGAATGGACTTGAATGGACTGGTACTTGTGTGTCGACAGGTTGCATTCGATTCGGGGCCGGCAAATGGTACAGTAGGTCAGGTCAGGGGACGGGAGTATTTACAAGTACCGTCGGGCTAGCACCAGCACTGCCGGTACGAGCCATGCGCTCAAACAGCGCTATAGAAGGCGCCAGGCGCTACTGTACGGAAGCATGTGCGAGTACATACGAGTACAGCAGAAACAATTTGGATCAATCCATGGAAGACGGAATCGGAAAAGAATCCATTTGATTCATTGTGCACTATGCCCTTCGTGGCCGCCTCAGCACCTCTGTCGGGCAAGGAAGCCGAAGGGCGATTAACCTGATCAGTTCAGGCCATGCAAATCGTCATCAGCAATGACCATAATACGAGCACTGCGGGCATAAACGGCTCGAAATGAGGCTCAAGATGAGACACCCGACGTCGACTGCACTGCAATGTCCGGCCTTCAGCTCAGCTCAGGCGGCAACCTAGGCATTGAGGCGCCATGCTATGCGCTTTGACGCGCGCAGACCGCCAGAGTCCTCGAGTCATTCATTTGGCGATGCCTCGGGCGGCGATGTGCCGACCATGTAGGGAGTACCACAAGCGTCGTGTGTGTTTAGCGTGCTATGCAGGTACCGTGTACGTACGACAAGCCCGTGCTAGGGCAGGCTGACTGCCAGCTCAGCCGTCTCGTCAACTCCGTTCCGCCTGTGACTGACACAATGCCTCTCACTCTTGCTCTTAGCCTTCCTCACCATCCAACCGCACCACCATTGCTAATCCCTCAGTTCAGGCGCCTATTTCTGTCTTGGTGGCGCGAGCACGAGCATTTACCTGCTACGGATTGCCTAGCGTCAGGTACAAGTGCCTGCCATTATGCAAGCTGCATGTGAAGAATCTGATGATGTGCCAACTTGGATTGTTTAACAGCGGCACATCTACTGCACGAAATACCAATGCTTGCAATCATTCTTCTAGAACACAGTGGCAAATTGACTACATACATTCTTGTACAGCAGTGTGCGATTGCGGCTGATTATCAGTAGGTGGTCGTCCTTTCGACATCTATACACCAAATCTACACTTCGTATTCAGCGTATCTGCGGCATCAATGGCACCACCTCACACCTGTTGTCATCGAACGGCTAATCGGCGCCCTCGCCAAGGGGCTTGCGGAGAGGCTTGGGGAACTTTTTGACTGACTCCTCCATCTGTGCGCACCCTTCATCACGGCCTCCACACGCGTTGTGCGATGGTGCGGAGGATGGAATTAAGGGTTCTGGGGTTGAATCGCATTATGTACAAGAAACCTCAAGAGAGGGTGAGCTGAGGCTGTATTGGTCAGTTCCCGCAACCCATGTGGGGTGATGTCCTTGCCTCCAGTTGTTTACTTCTGCTACCCTGCCATTGGTGAGAGATGGATTCTCCGTACAGTGGCAGGAAATTGTGGTTCGGAAAACGAAGGGAAGAGTTTTGGCTGAGCTGAGCAGAAGCCAGCGACTTGGAAATGACTGGAGGCGGCATCAATGCTTGCACTCACTAATGTAAGTTTGCACGGACAATTCGGAGATATCCTTCTTCTGGCGCCGAGTTAGCGTCCCGGTCTGAACACTCCGAGACTCCAAACCCTCGACGCAAACTCGCTTTGTCCGACTATCTGGGTGGAACAGGAATATAGTCTAAGAGGACGGGGAGACGGGGAAAAGGGGGTCATGATGGGGTCGAGTGTCATGCTCGGTGCCACTCTGCTGTTAGCTTTATCAACGATTCTTCAATTTTATTACACGTAGTATTGCCTCATCGCAATATTGTAGATATAGTTGGACGATATGACTTGCCGACTGCTGAGACTCATGAGAAAGCCGCAACCAAGTCTCACGAGTGTATCGAAAACATCACGGCGGATGTTAGACGCCGGAGAAAATCCTTTCAATGCCTTCAGCTACGTGCTACGTTACTAGCGACCCTCTGGAAACAAAGTGGCTGAAAAGTTTTCATGCATTGAGCTCAAGTCAAACAGACACTATGCCCCAATAACGAGGAGCTCAATGCTAGAATGGCGCTCAAGACCTGGCTCCCAATTCTGCTACAATCGAGACTTTTACCGAGACATGCTAAGGTTATATTCAACGAGAGTCTCTCCCAAAACGATACTATCAGTATGAGTCAAAACAATTAAGATAAATGGCAAAAGATAGCCTCTTGTTGAATGCCACCTTCGAAACTAATACCGGTATTAGTTTCGTTATTACGGTTACCGAACGGAATACACGGTAGATACTAGACAGACAGCGATGACAATTGCTCTGGATCGAAAATTGATGGCAAAGCAAGAACTTGCCCAGCAGGTACCGAATGACTTGGTTGTTACGAATTGCTTTAATGGGAGACTGAAATGAATCTTGGGAAAGTGGACAAAGCGCAAGGCAGGATCAGACCCCCTTTTCATTTGTCCACCATGATATTTTTGATAAGTCCTTAAACTTGATCTATTACTTTCTAGCTTTTGATCGTTCATCCATCAAGTGAGTGATTCTGCTTCTTGGTCCGTCTTCTTCCGTTCCGTCTCAGATTGTACGGCCTGAGACGGGTAGCTGAAAGAGTTATGGGAGTAGCTCACAAGTCGGTATCACATTTTCAACACCAACGTTTCCGACATGATAGGCTTCGGCATAATACAATCTCGAATGACGAAAGGCGAAAATTGACGACGGCAAAGACACCAGTGCCGGAGCTAGGACAAGCAACAAGGCGCGAGCCACAAGGAGGAGAAGCATCCAGAGTTGGAAAATGAAACTCAGAAGACGACGGCGGCGGCGGCGCTAAATGTGATGAAAAGGATATCAAAAAGGTACAGACTGAGAATTGTCTCGTGTTATTCGACGCTTGACGAAGAAAAGCCTTAATGCTATTCATGAAGCTATAAGAAATCTAGCGTGTATATATTTCACGTGTTCCGTCATTCAGGGAGTTAGACATGAAGTTTCACGAGTACAGTACCCTGATTCGATGTCAGATGTGTGCCTTGAATGTGTAATGATCACTGCCCTTGCATTGGACAGCACTAGACATCTTGGTCGCATAATATTTACGTATCAAGTGCGTCTCATCAAGGAGCCCACTCGCCATTACAACGACTGCCCTACGAACCATAATATTGCAGCGACGGAAATTCTCCATCTCTGGTGAGGGTGCAAAGCCTTCAGAGAAGCCTAAAATTGCTGTGAAGCTCATATCCACGTGGAGGTGGGAACGCAAAGCCTCGAGTGAGGTTGAAAGTGCTGTGAAATGTCGGTTTGGCCTGTCAGAGCCTTCCAGTATAATGTGGGTGGAGTGGGTGTTAATCCAGTTGTACACTTGTTATCTGCCGTAGGAGCTGAGATGCCTTTCACTCGAAGCCACATATCATAAGAAAGCGCGAAAGGAGTAAGGCACATTTGAACTACGCCCACGGTGTGAAAGCTGGCATCATTTCTTCTAAGCGCTTTTGGCCAAGCACAGCTTAAAATTGCATCTTGTCCTGTGGTAATTAGAGGATTATACGGAATGTGTTTACCCCGAGAGAACTTAGGAGATGGAGGACGACATAAGGAGTGCTCTTTATTAGCTAAACGGGTTTGCTTATGATTGCGTTGGCACAACTCAGGTTGCGAAGAGCCTAAAGGGGCCTAGAATTGCTATGAAGGGTGTCTTTGAAGAGTAGCTGCATGCATACCTGTACCTACACCCCTCACAAGCTATTGCAGCAGAGCCGCACAGCCAAGTGGAGGGAATAAGGCCAAGGCCTCAGCAAGCTGAAAAAGGTTGTGAAGAAGTTTGCACCAATTAAATGCCTACTACCGCGACTATTTCTTTTGGCCAGTTTGAGGACACGCTAGGAAGATACTAATCCACAGCCACATGGGAAATATGGAGATCAATCTGAAGCCTTTACTTTGGTGAGGCTAAAAATGCTGTTTATATGCTCCGTCTTCCGATATGCTCCAGGCCGTAAACCTGGCTTACGGATGACCGTTGATGCAGGGCTGAAACACAAGATAGCTAGTAGCATGGAGAGAACGGTATATCTTTATCAATGTCAAAATCGGTATGCTGTATCTTCAGATCTTCGTATTGCCTTATTCGCCTATCCATCCACTTCTCATCAACTCCGATCCCCAGCATCACGCGCCTGGCAAGTAAATGCATTTATAGTACTGTGGCTACAAGGAATCTCGCCAATTAAAGGTCACATCTTTACGCCCACTAAACATCCAGTAGTTTTGAAAGAAAGGGGGAGGTACTTGCCGACCAATTCCCTTCCCCATGATACGCAGTGTGACCTCATTGCGACACAGGGGCAAGGAAGTCACTCGTTGAGGGAGACAAAGAAATGCTCAATGCTGCTGAGAAGAATACCCCCGAGTTTGTTGGTTGCAAGCTCGCTAGTCAAGTTTATGATAGTGTGAAGCACTTGAGAGAGGTTAAGAATGCTGTGAAGGCCGGACGCATGCCACCTGGCAAAAACCCATAGGTCCGCTAAGTATATGTACCGTAGACTACCAATCAAAGTAGCAAGATCAAGGCTTCGGGTGGGCTTAAAAATGCTGTGATGGAAATGGGAGGGCGAGACATGCAGCCATCTCAAGGCTTCACGTGAGTTTAAAAATGCTGTGAAGAGGGTATAAGACACGTCACATATAGCCATCTCTTACAGGACACGCTAAACACACAACCAATCAAAGAAAGCAAGACCGTAATAGTAACAGAGAGCACTATTATTAGACCCCTGAAATAGATCTAAGCCTGCCATACATACTACCCAAATATGTTTAGTAATGGAAATCTAACCTCGCATGAGTTTCCGAAACAGCGCCTAGCATCATACACTGACAGAGGATGAGCTTGTCAGAGCGAATAGATGGGTTTCCAACATCCTGACTGGCTGAGATACTTGCGAGAAAAGTTACGTGTTACATGTAATATGAGTGGAGAAGAGGGGACTTGTGAAACCATATCCCGAGCATGTTTTCTACCTTCGAACCGGATTATTATAAATCGCCTCATAACGCGCTATATCTTCATAACTAAATGAAAATAAATGACACTCGTTGAGATAGACGAGGAGATCTTAGGTGATGTGGAGATGTCACTTAAGCAACTTATCGTATGGCTTATGAATTGGACAGATAATTTACGACGACTCTCTTAATGAGTTGCCTCGCATTACTGAATGTCAGCACCTGAGGCAATATGGCAAAATCTCACGCCTATTGACAAGTCTTGTTGAAAATATCATATAATCATATATTTAACTATTCTTGGGTATCATTATTTTTACGACCTTTTTGATCAAACGTGCATCCCCCCTCTTTGCAACGCCCATGACAAAAACCTAGCTGGGGCTCCTATATTGTTGAAATAGAGCTCACCAGCCTCGCCCAGACACAGTCTTATGAGCTGCGTCGTCCATATGGCTCATAGGGGAAAACTGCTGAAATACCAGCAGCAAGAATGAAGAGAGCCGCGCAGATATACAGAGGCGCCGACGTCTGAGTGTTTGCAAAAGTCGCCACAATAGCTGAGACAATACCCATGATGCGGTTAAAGGCCACGGCAACACCGTTGCCGGTGCCACGGTGGGCACTGGGAAGCACCTCCGGAGTGTAGGCGTACAGCGTGCCATAGTAGATGTTCAGGAAACACGCAATCAAGCAGGTAAAGGCCGTATCCTGAGCTGCGGTCTTGACTGCGGTGTAGGCAAAGAAGAAAGCACAGGTAATCAAAGCGCCGATAGACATGGTGTATTTGCGGCCAAGCAGCTTTGTGTTGCACATGTATCCTGCAATAATCGGACCGGGAATACCGCAAATGTTGGTAATGCAGTAGTTGCGCCACGTTTCGAAGGTGGTTCGATCAAAGACTCTGCCGTGGTTGGCAAGGTAGGTACTGAGATATTGGTCAGCAAGAGTTTCGTGGCACAATGGACTTATGGGGAACATACGGAAGGAACACGTAGAAGAGCGGGTAGATAAGGCCGATCAAAGCCCACGAAAGCCAAACCAGGATGGTGGAGATGGTCATCTTCTTGTTGATAAAGAGTCCACGGAAATGAATGCGGGTTTCGGAGAAGGAAAACAGCTTCTTGCCGTGGGCCGATTGAATCTGCCCACAGGCCTCGAGCTTCTCAAGAGTCAGGGAGCATGGGCGGTTGTACTTGGTAGCCAAGAATTGGAATGTTTCCACCACCTTGGCATCCTCACCAAGGCCGAGGAGATACTTGGGCGTCTCGCGCAGTCTGACCACTGTGATTCGGAGAACCGACATGACAAACACAATGGCACCACCGGTGAAGAGCATATATCGCCAGCCCCAGTTGTTGGCCTTGGTACAAGTGTCAACATCGGTACAGTTCCATTTTCCAGGAACCATGAAACCCCAGGCAATGAAACCAGTGATGGCCTGTCCAAGGCCCCACCATGCTGCCAGGAAGGTCAAGAGCCACTGCTTATTGCTAGGAAGATACTCGAGGAAGACGGTTGTGTCCAGGATGAGGTTGCCGCCTCCACCGAAGCCGAGAAGGGCGATGAAGAATGCGAGAGATGGCCAGTTGGGCATGGCACCAGCGATCACGCAGCTTGCAGAGCAGATGAAGAGGGTAATGTTGAAAGCCCATTTGCGACCAATGACATCGGCGCTGAAACCCCAGAAAATGGCGCCCGTCAGCATACCGACGTACACGGCGATGGTAAGCGCATTGGCGTATCCGTGCTGGCCAAATTCGCGGAAAGCAGACGGGGCAACAATGGATTGGAAAAGGAGGATCAAGGAATCGACGGCATAGCTACGAGGCACCGTCGGTTAGCACACCAAATCATCGTTTGCCACATCATACATGAGACCAGCGGATGGGAAGAGACGAGGGTAGTATTAAATGATGAGGTCACCGCGCAATGGCAACTTACCCGAATCCATTGAGGAAGAAGAGTTTCCAGTGGTAGCCAGTCCAGCCAATCTCATCAATTGCCTTTAATCCACTGTTAGTGCTGAAGCGTTTCGAAGACGAGATTTGGAGCTTGGGAAGAGACAAGTGTTCTCGCAGTTCACCGTCACAGGGACTATGGCCTGGATCATATTTAGGCTCTAGTATCACTCACGTTGTTCACAAGATGCATCTTCATGTTCAGCGCGGGGTCGAGATCCTGCAGGGAGAGGATATCTTCGCCGCTGCGCAGCGACGACCCGTCGGCGTTTCTGAGATCGCCAAACATGGGGTCATTATTACCACCTGTGACATTCTTCTCCATTGAGCTGGTGTCAATGGCTGACTTCTCCGGGTTTTCAACAGCAGCCATGGTTGCGGATTGTTTGGGCGTAACTGAAGATTCTCGCTCAATTATCACAAAGGATACCAAGATGGAGCAAAACCGGGCTCACAGAAGCACAAGGGAGCTTCGTTGCTTGGGCTAGGTATTTCAATCGAGTCAAGCTCTGCGGGAGAGCTTGTTGTGGTACCCGAGGAATTGGACGCAGCGTCACACGCAAAGTCAATTGAACTTGCTTTCGGCTTGTTCCACCCGAAACGGACTTTGCCGAAGAGGAGAATGGAGGGGCAAGTTTTGTAGGTAATTGTCGATTCCGGTTTCTGAGCGCGGTCTGGACCTCGACAGAGGGTTTATCAGGCCGGTGGGGGAAGACAAAACAAAAAGGAAGCAACCAGAGGAGAAACAGCTGTGGTCACTAGAGAAACCACAACAGAAGAAAAAAAGAGCTGTCCTGCCAAGTACAGTAGGACCAACCCAGTGACGATTGCGAGAATGGGGAAGAGAAATGGGGAAAAAAGTGCGGGCGAGGATGTATTAAATGGACTCTCAATGCAGCAGAACCACCACGCGACGTAACCATCAAAGGCACACGACCAAGGCTAAGGAACCATGACATGCAAGGGCCCTATGTGGTAAAAGGCCACGCGAAGATCCCATCTCCAAGCTGGGCTTTTGCATGTGTTGCTCGTGCTTGTGATTGAGAGGCCATCTGGCGCTCTAGTGCGCAGTAGCTTTCCAAGAAGACGGCTCTATCGCCGACTCGGTCCAATCAGCGCAGCCGGCTCCGTGAGAGGCCCCGTCCGGTGGAGATGCAGCCAGCCCGGGGCTTTGGAGGTTTGTAGGCTTTGCAGGTTGGGGGTTTTTGCTTTGCGCGCAGTGAGACTCGAGTGTGGGGGGCCGGCCGGTAGCGTCTCGCTGGTGGTGCGGCAAAGCGTCTCCCCGTGCTCTCAAAGAATGGCGCTGATAGGTGCGAGCAGCGTCGACATCGTGAGCGTTCGAACGGGCTTGCTTGGACGGGCAAGGCGTGGTGGAGATGTTGGCTCGGCCAGACTCAGCAGCACGAACTGCTCGGCGGCGTGCTGGTGCAGTCGCGGGCATCGTGGCATCGCGGCCTCGATTCGTTGGCTGCTTCAATCGACGCCTTTGAGGGTTGCGAGATATAATTGACGAGCGACAGGCCTGGTCTCACTTTGTTTGCGGAGAGTCATGGTCAAGGTCATGGTCCAGGTCACGGTCCAGATTCCAAATCCAGGTCTGTTGAGATTTTTTTTTATCTCCTTCTCTTTTTTCCTTCTCATTCTCTGTCCCTCCTTCCGTCTACTTCCTTGCTCCTCCTCTTCTTTCCGCGTTTCTTCGTTCATCCGCAACGCATGCGGGAGGCGCTATCCATCGCCTTTTACAACGACAACTGCCGCAAAGGGAACTGCTACCTGAAGTATACGAGGACTCCGTACCCCATACTCGCTGTACTTCGGAATTGGTACAACTCCTCCATTTGTCTGGAGCATGACTTGATTCTTCACCCTCCAGCTACTCCTACGAATGAACATGGGCTTGATTGGTTAGCCTGCAAACCGAAAGCTGAGCGACGGCCCGCCATCGTGATTCGAGCTTTTCGTTTTACCCGAAGGAAAATGTAAAATGCATGTACTAATGCGGAGAAGATTGTCGAATGACACACATAATGGCTGCACAGATGCGTGCGTCAATTACCGAACGCATGCATCATAGTCTCAGCCCTTACAAAAGGATGGCCATGGCGCCGGTTTCTGGAATCGCAGCCTGGTGTTTAAACCTTTTGCAGGTGGCTTGCACTGGATTAATATGTCGGTGTTGGAGAAGGGGTGTCGTCATTTACGAGAAGATTCCCCTTCTATGCTCGTGTTCTTGTCTCTCTTCACCATGTGTAGCCTGATGTCTTGGCATTGGATTCCGTTCACTCCAAAGGTAAATATCTACTGAATGATAAGTGCAGTAATCGATACGTGTATGACCTTGGACGCAATTCTACCCAGACCCACGCCGAAACTGTCTTTCTGGCCGCTCTCAAAAGTTCTTTTCTTTTCATCCGAAGCCTTGGAATGGATTTACAGTGCGGCTTGGACTAGAAAACGCCCCCAGCACCAGCTAGCTATTGTGAGGTAGTAGAGAATATCTCCCGCCCCGCCTGCAGCCAGCATAGCCTAAACACGCCTTCTCATTGGCTCTGCTTCCGCCTCTTGAGCCATGACGAGGGCTTACCTGCTAGGTCTTGGCGTTCGTCATCGGGGACAGACCACAATAGCAGTTAGTCTTTCTTTTTTTTGCAAGGCTGTTGCTTGGCTTCAAATCGTATCAGTTATCTGCTGCCTTGCCATTTTTTCCCCCAACAAATTTTCTGTCCACAGTTATTGATCGGCTAGCGTCGGGCTCACCGCCTTTATCACAATCTGGAGAAAACGTTAGTGTGCTTTCTGGCACGCATTGTCACGATTATCATGTGATTCTGCCGTCGAATCAAAGGCGGAGAAGATAATTAAGAGGCACCCTCGTATACTCGTACATCGTACATGCCTCCATGGAGCAAGATTGGATTTTTGCGACTTCAGATCGATTTGTACAGCCTCATTCCCGGGTAAGATCATATTTATTGAATAGTAGACCAGGGCCATTTCTTTTATACGGGTCTCCTCGTATACGGAGTGCGAAGAGTTGAATAGGTACCGTTGCTGCGATTTGCCTCATTGACTTCTTCTTTGCCTTCTTATCTCGCATCTTTTCTTTTTATTTTCGCTACAAATCTATTATATATCATATTTCAATTCTGGATGTTGTGGTGATGTTGCTCCTTTGGAGGATGTGTTCAATGTGCTCTCGTTGGCACTATGAGCCGTTGGCTGACTAATACTCACTCATGATTTCATACACGGGATTTTCAGGCATCAAGGTTGCATCAAATCGCCATCCGCATCAACTGCCATCAAATAGCTACAGAACATTTCGATTGGGTAGTTTCCAACCCGAATTAACTGTTTCTCTTGCCATGATACCTCGAGTTTCATCATCCTTGTGTCAGAAATGTCTCCAGGCTTCAGCTCGCTTCGGCCCGCAGGGAGCACGCCGATATACTTCACCAGCAAATCAGTTGACCGGCGATGAGTCAAAGACAGACCAGGAAAACACGTCTAAGCCAGATAATGATGGCAATTCACAAGAATCAGAGCCCGGGGCAATGACGCGGAGACTACAAGAAGCAACTGAAGAGGCGCTATTCTCTGGCGGCTCAGCCGGCAGACGAGCCGTGCAGGATGCGGGATTCTCTGACGACCTGAAAGAGAAGCTTCTGAATAAGATTGCAGACGCAAATTTTCGGCAAGAGTTTTCCAGCGCATTCGCAGAAAAGGATCTTACATCCGCGGCTGGTGAAGGCACTAGACACATCGCCACCTCGGAACCATGGACCGGGGAGGAATCCACCGCAGACGCAGTATTGAGGATGCTGGATGACGCCAAAAAGCCCCTAAAACCAGAACTCAGAGGCAAGTTCCAACCGCCTGTTGTTGATCCCCGGGTGAAGCGGACCCCGGCGGTGCCTCCTCGCCTAAGGGCGGTAAATGCTCGTGATAGAGCATCCTTATACGCCGGCTTGGGATTGAAAGAAGACAAAGGCTTGAGTGATAAAGAGCGGGAAGAAATGAGAAAGGAGTTTCGGGCACGATTTGAGCCGGTTGCGCGAGTAATGCCGTCAACACCATCAGGTCTTGCTGCGCTAGCGAATGACCACATCGAAAACGCCATTGCCAGGGGCCAGTTCAAGAATATTGCGCGCGGCAAAGGCGTAGAGATTGATCTTACTCGAAGTAATCCATTCGTTGATACCACGGAGTATCTAATGAACAGGATCATTCAGCGTCAAGATATTGTGCCTCCCTGGATTGAGAAGCAACAGGAGCTCTCAAAGGCCGCAGACTCTTTTCGTTCCAGGCTGCGAGCCGATTGGAAGCGCCATGCTTCAAGGATGATTGCTTCCAAGGGGGGTTCTCTAGAAGAGCAGATGGCTAGAGCAGATCAATATGCCGTGGCAGAAAGGCTGCACAATCCTCGACAGTCGACCGAGAAATCGGTAAGCACAACGGAGCAAGAATCCGGAGAGAGCAGCGAACCAGACATTGTTCCCCTCTCACGGCCATTCCGGGACCCGGATTGGGAAAGGGCAGAGCATGCCTACTTGAAGCTATCCATAGAACAACTCAACGGCATCGCAAGAAGTTATAACCTTATGGCCCCGGAACTTGCCAAAAAGCCGTATTACAATCTACAGCGAGAACTAGACGCCTGCTTCGCGGATGTCGCACCTTTGATTGCTAAGGAGATTAAAGACAGGGCCACAAGGCCACGCGTTACGTCGAATCTGACATCGAAGCCTTCTCCATTCAAAGGTGACATAATGGGTAACTTGGTGGGTAAGGATGCCGTAAAGATTTACGAAAGGAGGGCGGAGCCATATGGGTTCAAGGAGTGGTGGAAGGATGTATGGAAGAAGGAATAAGGCTCAGATGGAATATCCTCTGAGAGAGCATGATGCCCTCAATTGATGTTTTGGTCTACTGGAGCTGAGTTTGGGATACTTTGCCCTGAACTTGGACATGGTTTGTGTGTATACAATATTTCGCCATTAGTCTCAACTTGAACGAATTCCTTAGCATTGAGTCAGTTTTGCCAAAGCGACAAATCCTGAATGAGGAAACAGTGGTATTCTCCACGTCATCATATTGTTCCATGGCACCACAGAGCTTTGGCGTTGGTATAAATTTATTGATATCGACCTGACTTAGGTGATCGTATGATAAATTCCCTTATGAAGAGTATTGACGTGGATCCAGCCTCGAAGATTGGCTGAGGCAAGTCTGTCACGCCCCCCAGAGTCCCAAAATTTGACACCTCACTTTTGACAATTTTCTTAATTTTCATTAATATTCATGACGCAAAGATTCACAGCAATTTTAAACTCCTCCGAGGCCTTCTCTTCACCTCCAACCCTGTAATTGGCTGTACTCGCATGCAAGTTGTGCACGCTTATGCAGCTGGGAAAAGTTGGGACCATGTCACTTCACAGCAATCTTAGCCTTTCCCAAAGGCTTTGGATTCCCTTTTCCCGCTGGTACTGGTAGTATGCGCTTTCTCGCCGAATGTGGTTAATCTACTTGATTGCCTTTCGTGCAGTCCCAGTGCGTAAATTCAATCTAAGGAAAGCAACATCCATTCAGATATACAGAGCTCACAGGTATCAACCGTAATCCCTCCATCCTATGTAAGTACAGGTAGGTGTATACTGACCTCGTATCTCGACGTCATGAATACAGGTCGCCGAAAGTTTACAGATTTCAAGATCGTTTTCTATACTAATGAGATTCTAAACATTCAAGATAAAACTTGTTTATGCTTCATAACATGTATGGCTTTTGTAAATATATTGGTGACAAATCTTAACATGAAAACAAATAGGGAATGCAATTCACAGAATTCCGCCGGCCTTCGATCCCAACCCAATATTTTCGTACCTGTTTGCAGGTCCTGTTTTTATAATACACTCTCGCTCTACCACCAACCTTGGTATTTTTATACGCCTCAATCCTTTTTAAATACTAAACCTCCAGTCTGCATATCTCAACAGTTCGCTCATGCCCATGACTCCAGGTTCTGAACAACACATCCAGCCTGGCCCTCTTGTCTACGGACCAGCTTACCGATGGTGTAAACCCGCTCATCGCCACTACGGAGAGCCGCTACAACAGCCTCAACCTGGCTTGCCTCCACTGCCACAACCATGCCGATACCCGAGTTGAATGTTCGGCACATTTCGGTAGGAGCTACGTTGCCAGCCTTCTTGAGCCACTGGAAGACGGGAGGCATTTCCCAAGTTCCATAGGCAATCTCTGCGGCCAGAGAGTCGGGGAGCATACGGGGCACATTCTCAAGCAATCCACCTCCAGTGATGTGTGCGAGACCCTTGATGCTGCTGAGGACGGGCAGCAGGCTCTTGACGTAAATCTTGGTAGGAGTCAAGAGGGACTCTCCAACAGTCTTGGAAGCATCCCAAGGCGCGGGAGCTGAGTAGTCCAGGCCGGCAGCCTGCACAATCCTTCGCACAAGAGAGAAACCGTTGGAGTGAACGCCATTGGATCCAAGACCCAGGAGGATATCGCCCTCAGCCATGGCATCTTTTCGGGGGAGCATACCTCCGCTGGTAACGGCACCCACGGCACATCCGGCAGCATCGTAGTCCTCATCCTTGTACATGCCTGGCATTTCGGCCGTCTCGCCGCCAACCAAAGCACAGCCAGCCTGGATACAGCCATCAGCGACACCTTGCACAAAGTCAGCGGCGGAAGCAAGATCCAGCTTGCTGCAGCCGTAGTAATCGAGGAACATCAGGGGTGTGGCTCCCTGAACGACCAGGTCGTTGACGTTCATGGCAACCAGATCAATGCCCACTGTGTCGTGCTTCTTCATGGCTTGCGCAATCATAAGCTTGGTGCCAACACCATCAATGGCACCGACCAAGATGGGAGCATTGGGATATCCGCACTGAGAGAGATCGACTTCGCCGCCGAAGCCGCCAATCTCGGCACTGGCACCGGCTCTCTTTGTGCTGGCAACAGCCTTCTTGATCTTCTCCACAAAGTCGTTGCCGGCTTGGATATCAACACCAGCCTGAGCATAAGTCATCGAAACCTTGCTTGCATCTCTAAAAGCACGGTGAGCGATGTCCTTGCGGAAGAACTTGCCCTCGAAATCAATGACGTTGGAAGCCAAAGCGGCATATGAAGCATCGACAGCGGCTCTGAGTGACTCGCCAACAGAGTTGATGGCGATCACGCGACCACCAGACGTCTTGAGCTGCTGTCCATCAAGCTTTGTACCGGCGTGGAAAATGGTGCTTCCAGCAGGAGGAGCTTGAACAGTCATCGGGGTGCCCTTGGCATAAGAACCAGGATAGCCGCCAGCAGCGAGAACGACTGTAGCACTGAACTTCTTCTCAACGGTCAGATGGCAGTTGTCCAGGTAGCCACCAGTACAGGCCAGCATGATCTCGGCCAAGTCAGTATCGGCTGAGAGCAGAGGCAGCACCGTCTGAGTCTCGGGGTCGCCGAATCGCACATTGTACTCGAGAACCTTGGGGCCGGCTGGGGTAATCATAAGACCCGTAAACAGAACACCGCGGAAGGGCTGCTTCTCCTGTCGCATACCGGAAATGGTAGGTACCAAGATGTCTCTGTCGATTTGCTGGACGAGCTCGGCGGTAGCAATGTTTGTAGGAGCGTAGCAGCCCATGCCACCGGTGTTGGGGCCCTGGTCGCCGTCGAATATCCGCTTGTGGTCCTGAGCCAGAGGTAGAGATCGGATAGAGTAGCCATCGCAAAAGGTGAGGACGCTGAGCTCGTCACCCTGAAGGAACTCTTCAATGACGACCTCGTCTCCGGCGTCGCCAAAAGCCTTGTCGACCATGATTTCCTTGAGCGCATCCTTGGCCTCCTGCTTGGTTTGGGGGATAATAACACCCTTACCAGCGGCCAAACCCGTAGCCTTGATGACGACATCGTGGCTAATGGTGTCAAGATATGCAACGGCCTTGTTATAATCGGAAAAGTTCTCGTAGGCGGCGGTGGGGATGTTGTATTTCTTCATAAAGTCCTTGGAGTAAGTCTTGCTGCCTTCCAAGCGAGCAGCCTCCTTAGAGGGGCCGAAGCAAGGAATGCCGGCATTGCGAAAGAAGCCCTCGACGCCGTCAACGAGGGGAGCCTCAGGTCCAGGAACAGCCAGGTTGATGCCATTGGACTGGGCGAATTGGACGAGGGCAGGGAAGTCCTCTGCGGAAACGGAAGAGACGTTGGTGACCTTGGGGCAAGTAGCAGTGCCGCCGTTGCCAGGGACCGCGAAGATGGCCTCAACTCGAGGAGACTGGCTCAGCTTCCAGGCCAAGGCATGCTCGCGGCCGCCATTGCCAATGAGAAGGATTCGAAGGTCGGCCATTGTGGATTGTGGATGTGACGAGCTGAAACGGAGTCTCCAGGATATCTATCCAGATCCACGTCTCTCCCTTTTCGAAGGAATCGAAGCAAAGATGAGAACAAAGGTCTGTCCAGCACTTGGAGGAGCCAATGCCAGAGGTCACTCGAGAGAGGAAAAAACTTCGAGCTCGAATGTCTGCTTTTTTTCCCTCTAATTTCTCTCCTGCCTATCAAAAGCAGCCAATAGGGCTGTAGATCATGTTGCGCAGCTCATTTTTTTCTTGGACTTTTTAGGTGGGGTGAAGGCGGGGCAGCCAAAGTGATGGCAACGATAGCGCTACGATAACGGATTATCGGCGCCCACGGGTACTCATACGAGCGTGCCGCAGGGCCACTCCGGCAATGTAACGGTACCAGTACATGTTTGCTCCCTGCTAGCTTATCAGTCCTGTAAGAGATTTTTTTTTTTCGCGGGGTCCTGCCAACAGCAAAATGCCCCTCCATGGCCGATCGGAGGGAAATCAATCAGTCACTGTTGACAGTCAGGGCTCCACCACAAGCATTTACATACGAGTACCTTATTAATGATCAAGATGGCTTCAGACTCTATCTGTCAGTTGCCTGCTCTGTCCATCAATATGATGTGAGAATAAGTTAACCTGCTATGCTATAATCTAGGCAGCCTGGACCCGTTGATGATCAATTACACACGAAAGTAACTCTTTTAACTGAATTCTCTAAAGGTAGGATATCATAGAGAGCATTGCATTTACCAGGTCAAACGCAAAAGTTGATATAATTACTTATTAGGAGCTTGAGAAGCTCAAGGCGGGCCTCCATGAGATCGAAAAAAGGTTGGGAGCTGGCTCATTCATCATCGTTCTTGACGTCGAGTCTAGCCTCATGGAGCCATTAGATGCTTTCATACGGATTCACCTTTGTTAGTGACTTGGAAAGGTTATCAAGAGCGTCAACAGAATCTTCTAGGCTGTGGTATCCTTGCCGGCAAACCACTTGGAATCGACAGTGACATGATCACCAAGAGGCTTGGCTTTGTCGGCCTGACCTGAACAATGACTGGCCTGTCTGATCGTGATTTCCTCTTAGAGTCTCTGCAATGGGTTTCCATGTTCATGCAATACATATCCCGCTGGGTTGAGGACTTGATCAATATTCCCTGGATGAGTTTGGCTTCATCCGTCTCTCGGATGCTTACTCTACCGGCAGATCCCTGATTCCACGAGCTCGAGATATTACGAAGTAAGAGTGGCCGTGCCTTTGGTCATATGGCTGGCTTGATTATACCCAAAACGGCCTCTTCAGCACCTACAACAAGAGAGTTCCTTGCTGAAAGACTGAAAGATGCACTTTATCTCTGGTCAATGTGTTGCCAGGTCGGAGGAGACTGAGATCCTCATGGATGACATCTCGTTTGAGCAGCCGAAGGCTATTGGTAACCGCTTCGAAGAGGATATTGAAGAGGCACTCGTCTATGAGACCGGCGTGGGTTGAGTCGGCCAAGGGCGGCACCAGCAAGTCGTCGGTGCTAGAATAGATCCAGGTGATCAAGGCAACACTAAGCGGAACCCGAGTTTGAGAATGGCAATAAAGAAATGTCCGTATAAATGTGTAAAAATAGTAAAATTGTAATCAAAATTGGATAACCTGCGCAGGTTGCTTATATGATGCAAGTTTGAAATCATCGAATGTGGGTGAAGCTGTGCCGTGCCATTCCGTGCCGAGCAGTGTCCATAGCCGTTTGGGCTACCTCTCTAAGGACGGTTTTGACGATCTTTCGCCATCAAGTGCAATACCATCTTGTGCTGTCATACTGATTCGATTGCTCGTCATCTGCTGATCGCAAGGCAAATCCCACAAGGCTGCCTCTTTGCCTGCATGCGCCCCCCTCTTCTCTCCAGTACCTGAATGAGGCAGCTGACCCGAATCAGCAGCACGCGGCGACCACGGGAAACATTCAAGCTACTGCAAGGCATCCTTCAGCCTGAAGCGAAACCTGGCCAATGAAGCCATGAGCATGAGACCCCGGTTTTGGGCCTGTCGCTGTTATTTTCTCACCATGCCGAAGTCTCGATATTGATAGGAGAATTACGGAAGTAGACTATTGATCTTCGCTATGTATGATGATGAGCCACGGCTGCGGTCCCGGGTTCAGCTACCCCACACCCCAGCCTTCTCAATCCCATGGTGATGGCTCAGTTTGGTCATAAGAATGGCTCCAAATCACTGTCCATCACTTTTCCCTTTTTTTTATCTGCAAAACCCCCTGCGTCTCATCTCACTCCATTTCGCATGCGACTTGCGTTTCTAAATCGGAACCATCTGAATTGCTGACCACGGGTTCTGCTCCTATTGGCCACCCCCTCTCTCCTTTTGCTTCACGGATCAAGGCGCAGAGTTTCATCGGGATTCTATTTAAATCGTTGTTTAAAAGTAGATTACGAGGATTCGGATCGTGTTCTTGGCTTTTTACTCCTTATTTCTTCGTTTTGGTCATCAGCGAATTCTTGTGCCGCCTTCTTTTCACCCTCCCGTCTGACAACTCTTGAGCGTGTGTGCACGAGGCCGACGAGTTGTGTACCTGCTGACACAGGCTGAGTTTTGACTCAAAAGGCTGAATATAGTAATTCTTGCTACTTGGGCCGTCTAGAGATTTTCAAAGCCCGTTCCATCATCAGTCATCACCCGTTTAATCGGTATTTGTAAATAGAATTGTCCTCCTCCTCCCCATCTTTCAACAATGGACAACCAAGATTTGGACTTTGAACCTTCCGAGGTCGCCAACGCCATGCAGCTGCGAACCAGAAAACACCAGAAATTCGACGACGTCGAGAACCAGCTCGTCAACCCCAAAGTATCCGCCCCGTACCAATTCTCCGTCAGCAATGTCCTCAACGAGATAAGCACCTGGAACCCCTTCGCCAAGGCCATCGTCAAGGGCGACGTCGTCTGGCTCTTTGACAACACCGCCTTCAAGGCCGCCGAGCACGAGCCGTGGCAGGCAGAGTTCATCATGGCCGTGTTTGAGAACGAGCCCAAGTGCGCAGTCGCCGACATCGTCGCGGGCATTGCGGGCGCCATTGGATTGGCTGACGATGCGGAGGAGCGCAAGACGATTGAGGAGAGGCTGTTGCCGTTCTTGTGGGACATTCAGGCGGCGAGGACGACGACGGTGTCGCAGGGGGATTTGGAGCTGAAGCTGGGGCCGAGTGGATTTAATGGCATTTCGACGAATGTTTTGAAGTTGCTGCATAACAGCAAGGCGTCGTTTACTACCAAGAAGACCACATTAGATATTGAGGGTGTGAGCGGTGTTTTGAGCATGGAGACTCATTTTGCGGCTCCTGAAGGTTGGGGCATCATATCTGGTGAGAGCTCGCTACTTTGATCTCGATCGGCTCATATGAAAAGACTAAGACTGACATGGAAATTGTTAGATATTGACGACACAATCAAAATCACAACAACCAGTGACCCCGTCGGCATCCTCAAAGAAACATTCATCAACGCCCCATCCCCAGTCCCAGGAATGCCCGAGCTCTACGCAGGCATCAAGTCGTTTCTCCCCCACAACACGCCGTGGTTCTACCTCTCCGCATCTCCTTACAACCTGTATCCTTTCCTCAAGGGCTTCCGGGACACGTACTACCCCCCAGGAACCTTTATCCTGCGGGATTCCAGCTGGAAGACCGTGTCCGGACTTTTGTCTTCGCTGACGGTCGGCACGGAGGAGTACAAGGTGGACCGCATGAAGAAGATCAATTCGTGGCTGCCGAAGCGGAAGCTCATCGTTTTTGGAGACTCTACGCAGTCTGATCCCGAGGCATATGGCGAGATGTAAGAACAAAACCCCGTCTTTTCTCTTGTACGAAGTGAAGCTAACGCTGTCTGCTACTCAGTTATCGAACGTTCCCTGGCTGGATCAGGATGATTTTCATCCGCAAGGATACCAATTCGGCTTCCTTTGGTCTCGCGGAGAAGAATGAGCCGCAGAGGTTCGAAAAGGCATTTACGGGTATCCCCAGAGATTCCTGGCACGTCTTTGAGAATCCTGATGAGTGTTTGGATCTGGTGAAGAAGGCCGTCCAGAGAAATTCATAATGTTGGGGTAGCGTTTGTTCTGGTATCATTTGTATTTTTATTGTTTTTGAGCGGCGCTTGGATTGCAATCTGACTGGATATGCTTTCATGATTTCGGAGGATATAATTGCTACCTATTCGAGGGTACCTCAAGATGTATAGGAACGATTCATCACATTTTCGTTGGCCGTGTTCTTCCATGTTATTCGTAGTATTGAAGTGCATGGTTGGCGTATCCATATAATAACAGCCCTCGTGATTGTTTCCTTTCTCATCATGCAAAGGACCATCATCTCTTATTCAAGGCCTAATAGAGGCTTTTCAGATACAGTCAATCCAAGTATGTATTCTGACAACTCCCAACCTATTGTTTCCATCTCCCCTGTGTACCGACAGTTAAGATTTCCAAAAAACGCCTTTCGCCTATACCCATCCCTATGCTTTGATCATGCCCACCAAGCTATTATATCATCGCGTTTCCAAAAGCCGCTCCCCAAGATAATTCCCAGCACTAATCCAATATGTATGCAACTCTACTCTTAGTCGCGTAATATTGACACCTCTATGAAACGAACAAGTACTCTCGAATCTGAGCAGCAGTCTGCTTCGCCAATTCCTCCTTGGCACGTTCTCCAAAAGTAAATTCGTCATAGAATAAATGGTCGTTCGGAGCTTCACACTCCTGGCTGGGCTGCGATGTACTTATGCCAGTAACGGATCGGGCATCGGCGATACAAGGTGTCCAGACGTCAAAAAATCGCATCGCATCATTTGCAGGTCTGCTGCCTCGGCCTCTGCTATCCCGGAGGCCGGATCGCTGCATTTCTTCTTCCGTCATGGCATCCAAGACACTCTTGACCAAAGACGATTGCAAGCCCAATCGTCGTGGGTAAGGCGCGTAAATGACATCTTCACTGATCTCTTCTCCATTGTTGTCCTTCTCCTTAGGCTGAAGTGATTCCGGGAGATATCGCAGCAAAGATGCCATTGTCGGAACTGATGAAGCCGTTTCAATGCCCTCATCTTCGACCCCCTCAGGCTTAGAGTTGCCCTTCCTTCTCCAATCCTCCAGCTGCCTAGACACTTGATCATTCCACCTTGCGTTGAGATATGCAGCGTTACGCATCTGAACGCCCCTCGACTGCGATTCAGATGGAAGGGGCCGCTTCTGCCAACCTGGGGCCAGGGTAATGTCAAAGAGTTGCGGGATCACGACGCGGAAGCTCTCCGTTTTGCGCTCGTCGGGCTTGTTCTCGGGGTCGGGGTGCGTAAGAGCCTGGACTTCTTCCTTGGTTACATTCGACCAGAAGTCAGAAAACGCAGGAGACGCTGGGTTCAACGACTTTCGGTAGAGCAATTCGACCTGAGTGAAAATATCGGTGACCGAGGCGTCAATGAGTCTTTCGCCTGTTTCCCGCGGCAGCGAGGCCATGTTCCACGTCTCCCAGGTGCCAAATGTGAAAACCCACAGCGTCTCTCGAGGCGGTATCTTTGGCGGAGCCATGGTAAGAAACTTTTGAACCTGCGCTGCCAGATCCGGGGTCTTTGTTGGCACCGGATACTGTTCGGGGATGTATAAGTTGTCGAGGGCAGGCTTTCCTGTGAGATTTGCTTGCTCATTAAACATTTCCAAGGCTCGTATCTCTGTGCCATAGATGCTGTTGGAGGTTAGGCCGGGCTGTGATTCGATCGGAGGGATGAAAGAAAGAACAGAGTGACATTTGAGCTGGTAGAGTAGTAAGTTAGCATTGTCGAGTGTAGGTATTTGTACATACAAGATGTAAGTGTATATCTGGGGTTAGCTCTCCCTCTTACCTGTTTGCAGAGGTGCTCTGGCCAAGATGTGTGTGTGTGCTTGGCATCAGGTGCACTTCCCATCAAGTCCTGCGATCCAAATACGACAATTCGAAGGTCACCAGAGCCTCCTGATTCGGGCGTTGACCAGCTCAGGATTTGCTGGTAACGGTCGTCGAGCTGCAGCGTGACAAAGTAGAAGAGCATGAGCAGACCAAAGGCAGCGGCGGCGATCTGCAGGATGGATCGCGGACCGCCCCGCCACATGCGATGTGAGCAGACGACGAGAAATGCCTTTGCATGGAGACTCCAGTTCGACGAGCCATCGCTTGGGAGTTGTTCTTTGGCGAAGCCGCTCATGCTGCCACAAGCTCGCGTGGCGAGGGTTAGGGTTGGAGGAAGCAGAACGAAATAGAGGCAAAAGGAAACGGCGGCTTCAGCGAACAAACATGAGATGAGATTGATATAATGAAATCGGGCGCCGGTGCTAGGCCTGGGCGTGTATTAAAGCAGTATCGAAGGATGGGGTTAAGACGGCGTGAGACCCAGGGGGGATCCGCATGGGCCTGTCCAGAAGCGCTAAGCAGACCCCTAAAACTGATCACCAGGGGCCCGAAAGAAGAAGAATTACGAGTACAGGTGCGATGTATAAGCGGCGATGAGGAGGACAAGGGAGAAGAGGGTGCGGGGAAGTGGTAGATATGAGTAAGAGTGAGTGAGTGAGGTTATCGCGTTGAGGATGGAGAGAGAAGCAAGCGTCAATAGCTTCCAGGAGGCTAACAGTACAGACAGTAATAATGGAGGATCGTCAACCGTTTACCCAGTACGGAGAACGCGCACGCGAGCAGCAGATGTATTAACATTGACATCCATGGAGGTACGAAGTATTAAGAAGGACCAGGTGACGGCACTTCAACTGCTAGCAGCGAACTAGGTTGATTATACCGGAGAATCCTTGCCACTGAATCCTGACACAATGCCGTGCGAACAAGGTGGTACGTACGCCCGTACACGTAAGTCGCTGATAATAAACGGCGATGCAACTGGAGACTGTACAAGTACCGAAGTGTACTTCCATCAGTAAGAGTTGTAACAACCATCTTGAAACTCTGTTGGAAATGCCTATAATCAAACGCCTATAATCATGGACTCTTGCGCGTATTACTGAGGCATACGTGTACAAAACTCACATCAGCCGCTTTTAATATGCCCTACACCGGTTTTTTTTTACGCAAAATGCAATGTCGTTTTAATATACCCGGCAACCGGAATGGCTGAAACGCAGCTTCGATGCCGCATTGCCGTGGTGCCCATTTGGCGATGCCACAAAGCCACCGCTTTCGGGGGAGTGGAGACACAGACGCTGTTCCAAGTACTGACTTGTGCGTCTCTCGTGCAGATGCTACTAGATGTAATGCAGCAGGTCGGTCGAATCTCCTGGTTAAAGAGGAATTAGAGAGGAATACCCGGCCGACATATATATTGTAGATGAGAGAGACTAGCCCCCAAAGCACGTCGAGGGCAGTGATCCGCAGGCCGTTTGTCCGATCAAGTCCGGAGTATGTAACAAAGAAAAGACAAACTATGTACTTTTGAGTCTTGGCCTACGTGAGACGAGACCGAGCGAACCAGAAATGGGCGAATGAAAGCCGGAATCAATGCAGTAGTTTTGATGCTGAGGGCGCCTAATTTGCTTGGACACTCCATCTGGAAAAGGGGCACGCGACAGGATCTCTCATCTTTTGGACGAGGCCAAGACCCCGACGCGACTCCTTGGCTTGGAGAGTACCTGTCCTTTATAGCTACAAGCCATCACCGGCTGCTGCTAAGGAAAGGCGTGGAATAACACTGCATATAAGGCAAAAATGTCTTTAGCAGACAAATGATAATAAGCATAGCAGCAAAGTTGGCTAAAGACGTCTATCCTGGAAGTAGTAGATGCATGTAGTAGTGGTAGCATCTCGGAGTGGGAGACGTTCAAGGGTTGGGTACCTGCATTTACCATATCGATAACGGTTCCAACGAGAATATCTGGCCTAGGCTCTTCCTGCGACACCATTTTCTACCTATTAATAAGGAGCAAGCTGGGGAAAAGCTGGAATTATTATTAGAAGAGGGGCGTAAAGCACACCACTAGAGAATTCCACCATCGCTAGCTGTTGATGGCCGTCGATCAAACAGCTAACGATGATGCGTTATGAAGCATGTGGCTTTCCTGCCAATGCGCTACCACTTCTCACCCAAGGCTAAAGAAGCGAAGCTAAGGTGGTTGATTTCACGATGCGCTTACCTAGGTAACATCACCTGTTGGGAATTGTAGAGCAGAGAGCACTTTGTCGCATCTTCTCTAGGAGCGATCAGTGCGTCTAAAGCATAAGCAATTATATCATTATATCAAATCGTGGAAGGCTGAGAACAGCCTGAGAGACACGGATGTATGTGCTCCCGCTTCAAGAGCCGTAAATGCTGACACACTTATAAGCCACCACCACGAAACAGCCCATTTTATACTCTGTCAGTCCAACAACGTGCTCAGATTTCTCCGAGACCCAGATTTCGTCCCAGCTTTCCCGTCGGCAGTGTCTGCCGGTGAGGCGGTGCCCGTCAGCTACACCAGAGTTGCCGAACCCGGCCCCGAAGCTTCACTCAACATGCTGTAATACGTGTAAAGAGACTGGAGCTTACGTGTTGCGCACTTATTAGCTAGATGTACGCGCCCAAGGGATGAAAATTTTCTCTTTGTTCGATAGCGTTACTTTGTATGCCGTGTGTTTTGATAGGTTGTTTGAGGGAGGGTAATTAGCTGGTGATCACATTCCAGTGCGCCAGAATGCCAGGCAAATGCCTTGCAAGAGGGGTGCCAGCGACGTGTGATCTGCTGCACAAGCTCGATGATGGATGGAGTCCATATCTTCTGCAAATGATAAGAACGGGCCCATCACCAAAGCAACGGTGAAGAAGAGCTCACCTCGATTTTTCTTCCGGTAGGCTCACATGTAAGCGCCCTACCTGGAAGCCTATAGCCTCAACCGTGACCGACATCCAGTCACAATCTAGGACTTGATAGGGCTCACTCGGGTCCTATTCTGGAAGCCACTGGTTTTTCTTCAACAGGCGATGAATTACCACGCATCGGCAATCTCCTCCCTTGCATGGCCTTGCAGCGCTCAATCAATTCGATTCAGCTTCTTGTGAAAACACCGCAGCCGCTGCTGACATCACCTTCCTTGAATTTCGGTTCCCCCGTAATTTCAAGGGCACAGCGCACGTGGCGGGACTGGCATTTGCCAACGTGAGTTTTGCAGCTGAGGTGTTTACCAACAAAGGGCTGGACTGGACGGGATGATATTTTAGGATTGAATCAACCTTGAAGGGCTCTTGTTAGGACCTGCTGTATCTGTACCTAGCCACTGTCGAAATTCGCTGCGAGAGGGGCTTTAACCCGGCGGTACTCAGTACCTGTGCATGGCATGCCCTCCATTTTATTAGCGGCTCCCCTGCTTACCCGTTCTGCCTCGATTTTGTATTTATGGAACCGCCCGTTGTCGATCGCGCCTAGAACGTCACACACACACAGACACAGACACCAGCGTCTCTGCCCGTCTGAACCATCGGCTGTTTGCGCCGCAGCTTCGTCCGAGAGCGTGTATCGAGCAGTTGATTTCAATCAAGCACCAGAGCGCGATAACTTCGGGACGCAGAGCTTCAGCCACCTCGACGGACGCTTGCAGCGCCTTCCAACCGCCCCGTTCAGTTGCTGCCTTCGGACCCCTCTCAAAGCGACATCGAATCAACAATGCACAAGGTCCGAATCCGCGAGCTATGATCGCGCCCGCATTGCGACCCTTCTTCTGCGTCTAGGCCTCGGACGTCTTGTGCAACATTCGACACAACGCACGACATGCTTTCCCACCTGCGATTCCACCGGCGGGGGCCCTCAAACCCGACCTCGCCGGCTCCGGATCAATCCTCGCCTTCGTCTCTCAACAGCCATCAACAGTCGCCCTTGAACCCTGACTCAGCATCTCCTCTCGACGCACAGCTGTCATCTTCTGCTTCCAACTCATTACCGTATACCCTGCCGCCGATAAACCGCGTGACGTCAAACGAATTTAATCTAGAACCTCTTGGGGAGAAGCGGGATGTCGAGAAACAACCGCAAACTGCCGGCCGGCCTCCACAGGTCCAGAGATCGGGTTACAGCACCGGCTCTGGATTTATCGGCGGCGTTGCCCTCCGGAACTACCAGCGGAATGTGGAAGCACAGCAAGTGGACGGCCATGCTCAAACTTCTCACCCGACGCCCATGTCAAACAATGCCGACCTATCAAGGCCACCGCTGCAGGCATCCAGTAGTTCAAAGGGCAATCTTCCCTACTCCTCATCATCTAACCAGCGGCTGTCTGGTTCTCGACTGGCGGGCGAATCTTTGTCTTCGAGTAGTGTATTAAACATTGAGCCCCAGAAGGGGAAGAAGGGATTGCCGTTTCTCAAGAACCCCATGTCAACGTTACTGTTGAGGAGGAGAAACAACCAAAACCTTACAAATACCTTGCCTCTTCCCCTAGACAGTCGTCTAGACGAGCCTACATATGACCCTCGTATTAAAGGTACTAGGGTTCATGATTTTAGCGCACCAAGACGAAGGACAAATGCTCCTACTAATGATACCGTGGCCATCCGCTCTGCATCTTTGGCCAATATCGCCCTGGAGTCGGGCGTGGGCCCTCATGATGGGGCGGAGACGCGTGGCCCAGTAGTGTTAGACGGGCAGCTACAACGCCGCATGATGAGCAGTGCGTCGGATCCTGCCCGCCCAGAATCCGGGAGCACAAATTCGCACACCATTGCCCAATCATCTAGTGTATCTTCTGTTAGAACAGGTTCCTCCACTGCAGAGCAAGCCTTTCCGTTGGACGACCATGTCGTTACTGGACTAACCATGAAGGGCAATGACCCAGCTCTTCAATCGACCCCTTCAACAATTTCTCAGGCCACTACTCAGGAGATGGGTGATTCAGCCAGAAATACCGGCTCTATACGAACGACCAGGTCGAGAAACGTCTCCCTCTCGTCTATACCGAGACATATGAAGAGTACGTCCTCACGATTTAGTTTCGACATGATTGGAGCCGCCAAGCAGGAAAAACTCCTGGAAGAACGGCACCGACAGCGGGAGTTGGATAAGAAAGCTGCACAAGGCGAGGAGCCAAGAGACTCTCGCTTTGATGACTTTGATGAAGATGCCTTTGATTACGACGCCATGATGGACGATGACGGATTGGAAGAGAAAATTCCTGGAATTAATGCGGATTACGAGGATGAAGAAGAGCCTTATCTTGATGATCAGTACTATGAAGAAGAGGCTCAGTATATTGAGGATGAAGTCGATCCAGATGATGATCAAGAAAACTTTGCCGGTTTCAGTTTTCAGCGATCCAATCCAACATCGTCTCTGGCGACTCCACAGAGCGGAGGCATGATGCCAACCCCTAGAGATGCCGATGGCGAGGTTATTGGTTGTGCCATGACAAAGGACACGCCAGGGCTCTCGAACCTCCCTCTATCGCCCGAGCCGGGTTCAGTTCCAGACCAGGAGGCCGATGCTGAGGTGTCCGGTCTGGGGATCCATGGAGTTGATACTGTTTCAGCCCCTTTCCAAGCATTGGGTTTGGAAGCAGGCTCTGTCCCTACCCCTATTGGTATGCCTCCGCCACCGGGCGCGCGGCGCAGGATCAGTGAGGACGAGCTATATTTTGATGCAGGCATGACTGGCTTCGGAGGTGTGTTTGCCGAAGATTTAGCCGGATCACCTGTAGATGATGGGGTGCCTTTTGATGAGTCAATATTTGACAATGATGATACTGATCAATACGGCCGACCTCTACCTGGAGCTTTCGCACAAGCAAAGTCAGCGCGGGAGAAGAACAACCAAGAGTCCCCGAAGGAGGAGACGGAGACGCCAGAGGGTGAGGTGGCATCCCAGCAGACTTCAGAGCAGCTGGAGGATGCTCAGTCAGCGATACACGCCTCTACGAGCATCAGCACGGAGCACTCGGTTGAGAATGCTGCTGCTGAAATCCCGAGCGACTTACCTCCGAGCGACTTACCCCCGTTATCTGAGACTACCATTGTTGCTCCTCAGCCGTACAGCCCAAATCCTATTGCTGCCTATCAGGCGGCTTTGGCTGCAGCCGCCCAGAGAGCAGCAGAGGCTGGCCAGTTCGAACGCGCAGCAGCGCGGTCTCCTACCGATGCAGATAATAATGGCCAAGTGCCCACAAGTTTTGATGATTCAGATGCGCTCCGTGACTACGAGTACGACGACTATGGCTATTCTTACGATGATATGGATGATTTTGAAATGGACGACGATGCCATCATTGCCGAAGCCAATGCTAGTGCTCTGGCTAACGATTCTGATGGGTGGTATGGACAAGAGTTTGGCTTTTATGCTGCTCCAGTCAACAACCACGGCTCAGGTTCCAACGTGGAGGGCAGCGGATATGTCGCTGGTGGATTTTTCGGCCCCAAAGGCGCAAGCAATCTAAATCGCAGCGTAAGCGGGCGTGTAGTTTCGAGGGAGCCGAATCTAACTCCTATCACTGAGCGCTCCGAGTATTCCAATAGAAACTCCCTCATGAGCCTCGGAATGCCGCCTATTAGTGGCACTCCAATCGTCCAGAGCCCCGGACTGGCCCAGCTAGCCATGATGGCGGACCGAGGCGACGACCAGATGAATCTCACGGCACTCCTCCGACTGCGGTCAAAGGCATGGGGCGGCTCGCAAGCCAGCCTGGCTTCCAGTAAAGATGGTTCCCCAAGGTCAGAAAGGGGAGAGGGTCCAGGTTCGCCGAGAGGACCCAGCTTTCCGACCGGGTTCCCCCCTTCCACAGCTCATACACGAAAGAACTCTGTCTTCTCCATCGTGAGTCGCGATTCGGATGGCAGTGTTCCTGCCAGTCCTACGCTTACAATGCCCACGTCGGCCCTTGCCAATAGATCGTCAATTGGGCCCGAATTCATGAACCGAGAGGCAGACATGGCTTCAGCTTGGGGAGCGATCTCAACATCGCCGATCCAAATGGGATCGAACATCTTTCAAGATGGCATTTCTCCGCTCAGCGATCCTCCTCATCCTTCTGCCTTCACAGCATCCAATGCACACCCTCATGCTATGTGTAGCAGTCAAGACGCGTCAAGTCCGGAGAGAGGACATCAGCGGCAGAAGGGATCAACAGATAGTATATCTTATATGATGGAAGAAGAAAGCGGGGAAAAGCGGTGGGTTATGGAACGCCGGCGAACAGGGGAGTTTGGGCAAGTAGAGATTTTGGAACGAGAGGTCGTCGAGGGAGGACGTATATAAGGATTCGGCGGCTGGACTTTGAGGACACGGTGTCAACTCACATGGAGAACGAGGACGAAGCGAGCAGAATGCTGTCGACAAGCTTAAAAGGATAAAGTTGTACGATACGAGGGATTTGTGACGCGATTCAGCACGCGGCGTCTTCCGAGAGGAATCTTCTCTGAGTACTTTGGATGTATATAAAAGGATATTTTTTGGGTCGGGTCGATATTTTGGATTTGTTGTGGAGAATGGTGTTTTGGGAGTGTCTTGCAGCGGCGGCTCTGTCCCGCCGCAAAAGGTCGAAGAACGTTTATAGACGTGTCTATTCCTTTTGAATTTGCTGCTCAGTAACTTTTTTGGGGGCGACTACATGAGGCGCCTCTTATCATTAGGATACCCTCACTCCTATTGGCTATGGAGTGGCGAAGGTAGATTCTTGGGGATTTTGGAATACTTTCTTTTCTTCTTCTTTCTATTTTTATTCTTCTTCTAATTGTTGGGGATGGGGGATGATGTTAGGGTAATTTCTGGGTGTTGAATTTAGAGAGTGGCTACCTAGTATTCCAGGTTGGCTATTGGGCATTTTGTGTATCGAGTTCAAAGAGTGATATGTTGTTGAGTAGCTGACTTGGGATGCTAAATGGCCATTCTCTTCATTTAATTCACGGCGGTGTGTTTAGTTTGACTGGAATTACCAAGTATACGCATGGGCTGCCGTTAGAGAGAGGTAGCATTCGACGACACAATCAGAGGAGCCAATATCGGTAGTGTAAATCAGATGAGTGGTGGATTCAATTCTAAATGACACAGTACAAGATCCATGATCAACATAGGGGAAGAGAGGGAGGGGACAAAATAGAAAGATGCGTAACGTGTTGGGTGGGATTTACTGAATGCAAAGTTTAGATAAGATGTCGAGCTTCATTGGAAGCTTTTCATCAATGTTGGGTGTGAGGGCTCCTTATCACGAGAGAAGATGTTACAAAACCTAATATCCGAAACGATTTGTAAAGCTACCGGTAGTGGATCGTAATGGAAAGTTACCAACACGTTCCTAGGAGGCGTAGTCAAGGTTTGGGTCCCGGGCTCGTACAAGCATTGTCAAGGTTCCGGTTCCCGGTCCGGGCCGGTTGAATGTCTCCAGAATAGCCCCAGAAAAAGTATGCGGTAGTGGTAGTGGCGTATTTGCATGGGCCGATTCAGGAAGCAAAGCGATGCCTGCCCGCATACGGAGTATCTGTAATTGCGAGCCTATTAGAGAGCGATCTTTACGAGATAAGGCAAAAGAAGCTTCGGACAAATGCAACGGCTGTGGTGGAATTAAGGCAACGGAGTAAAGATACAGGTCCAAGTTTCATAACGCCGTTTTACCTACATGCATGTCGCCATAACAAGAGCTTGTTCGACGCAGAAATGGAGGCCGAAGGGTTCCAGGGGGGGCTGTGCCGTGCCATGCAGTTTAGATTGCGCCATATCTTGGAGCAAAGCCGGGGGCCGATCGGGTCTCGGTGATTCGTCCGCTGTTTTTCTGGACAAATAAATAATACAGCAACTTATAAAGCAACGGAAGACTACATTGGGCAATAACTGTTACTATCAATATCAGATGTGTCATGGAAGTAGGTATTAGTAAATGCGGCTGTTCGAGCAAAGACCGCCGGTGACGCCGTTGCTCTGATTGCTCAGCACTTCGGACGGCAGTGGCAGAAGTTGGACGCCGCCATGGAATCTGGGGAGAAGATGGCTTTGGATAAATTGCAAAGAGTTAGAGTGCACTACACACAAAAGTGGGAATTCGTTCCGTACCGGCTCCGGCTACAGGTTGATGTGATGGCCTGTTTGGGTAGCCCGCAGCGAGAGAGCCGTTGATGCGACAGAGCAAAAGCACATGTAATTTCGTCTGCAGTGACATGGCCCTTGTCTGGTCTGGAAAAAGCCCACTCACACTTTTGACACAGCACGCATTGTAAGCGCGAACCTGGCTCGGGAAGCAGCTCGGAGGCACATGAAAGAGAAAACGAACCGCGGGGGTTCACAGGCATGGCCAGGGCTGACAGCATCGCGATGTGTGGAGGTGGAGAAGCGTGGTTGGGGAGACCAGTGTGCATATGCATGCAGGATGACGGGACTGGGATTGGCCAAAGTGATGTGTGATATCAATGAGATGATTCTTCTTTTCGTTTCCTTTCTTTTCTCTTCTCTTTGATACCGGGTTTGTTTGGAGAATAAACCTTAAGCTTTTGACAACCTGATATCTGCTGCCGGTACTCCGTAGAGCTGACGGTGTTGTTGCTGTAGAATAGAAAGAGAGGCAACATGGATGGAGCTTGCAACAGGTGATTTCGCGGCAGCTAGTCCGTAGTCAAGTCGACGATGCGTGAAGCCCGCCCCTGCTCCGATTCTCTCCGTAAGACCCTCCCGCATGCCCGTATTTGAGCGTTGCGCGAGTGGGGCATCGAGGAGCAGATTTGATGTTGATGTTGTATCGGCTCGGCGGGCTTGCTGAGATGCTCCAAGCCACCTGTAATACAGCAGATGCCCCCCGGGATTGTCATGTGCAGGCATTGAATTCGCAATGTTTCGGCCACTGGCTCCCCCGCTGAGATCAGGAGATGCGTGGCACGATGGCTGCTGGCGATAAGACCGGAAGCTTTTGGTGTGGGTGATGTGAGACGCTTGGTGGACGCCTGGTGGACTCTCCGAGATCCCGAATTCGGACAAAGGCAGCGCCCCCGGTTCTCGGGCCAGCAACTTTTGAACTCTGAGCGCTGTGCATTCGGTGCTTTTAGGTGTCTTTTAGGTGCTCCGGGTGCCCAAAGGGCGCGCTAGGCTGCCTAAACGTGGGCGGGACTTCCCAAACGAGCTGCGCGGCTGGGAAGTGTCAAGTCATTACGCACCAATGGATTTTTAATTTTTTTTTGTGCTGGGCCTGGGTTGCTTTTATCGCACTCCGGACCTCCGGCGTGTTTTATTAATTCGCGAACCTCCACTCTTTCGCGCCTCCATCTCGACGTCGTTTCTCCTCCATCCATCAGCTTGCTTTCTAATTGAACTCTTGAAGCTTCTTATATACACGTCTCCCCCCGCTGTTCCCCAGACTTGAACTTCAATTCACGTTCTACCTCCAAGTCCCCCTCCAACAGTCTAATATCAAGACAACCCCGCTATCAACTATCGACTTTCCCAACCTCTCTTCTACCAACAGCCCCCTTCCACATCAACCATGTTCGCCACGAGAGCTCTTCGACAGGCCGCTGTCCATGCGGAACGAACTCCTCTGATTCGATTCCTTGGACCCCGAGCCACTCCTAGTAAGTACAATCGCTCTCATCCTACCTACTTCTCCCCATAACAAGGGACGTTATATACTAACGAGTCTTTTTTTCCCTCAGCTTCAATCGACCACACTCCTCAGCCTCACCCCGCATCTCCCTCAGGAAAGCTCCCCGAGGGTTTCACCGCATACTACGGCAACGGAGATGCCGCCGCCCGACACAACTCTTTCGGCGCCTACCGTGACCACGCCCAGCAGCACGGCCCTCTTCAGAGGACCATCGGCAGTGTTGAGGCCGGCATTGGTGGCTCCTCTGGCTACCAGCTCGGCTCCATTAACCCTCCCAAGGGTGTTGCCTTTGACGTCTCTGAGCTCCCTACCCGCTTCCATCGCCAGCCCATCGACCTGAGCGAGATCGAAGCCATCGAATCCGGTGGCGCAGCTTTTGCTTAATGAATGACGGCGGCAGATGGTGGACGAGAAAGAAGGAATCCCATCATACATAATGGGATTGAGAGGAGAAAATATTACCTTGTTTAACGGCGGTTTCTACAACAAAAACGGCGTACCTCGGCACTGACATCTGATCAGAAGCGAGGAGTTTTGTACGATGATATTGTATGATTGGGGCGTGATGTTGAAAAGGGACAAGCAGAAGCCTGCTAATGGAGAAGTCGTCAAGACTGGACCGAGACGATAAACCATGCAGGCTGCTTCACATATGGGGGGTTCAATCGGCCAGATATGGGCTACACTTGTGTAGCTGGCTGTTTCTTCACTTATTGATTCGAAGATGCTTTACGACTTGACGATGAAGGATATACCTCGCCGAACGGACACGATGCTAGCCGTGCTGTGCCGCTTCGCGTCTGGCGGGTCTTCTGGGCAAGGTTTTCGGCTATCTCTTATATCCCTCAACAACGCTGTTGTTGGCCGAGTTGCTGTACAGAGGTGGATTAGTGCCACAAGGCGCAAACTTTTATTTATACACAAAAACCCCCTTTGAGAAAATTTTAAAACTTGATACAAAAAAAAAATACCAAATATCATTTCAATCAGTTACATGATGACAATATCCGATTACGTGTGAACAGTAGCTCGCTGAACAGCTGCCTATCCGCAGTAGTGCATGTAATGTGAAACATGCAGTGCCTAGCTTTATTTAGTATATTAATGAGAAGCTATGCTCAACTAGCAGGATGGAGCTCTTTTTCCCTGCTGCGAAGGGCGTGGAGTATATACATGTGTATATTGTCCTATATTTCGGCTGGGCAAATATGGTAATACAAAATATCTTGGAAGTCAATTAAAGAGCGTGATTGGCTTGAGGGCTTGTATGGCATGTATACAGTGACTTATTCATCAAAGCACTGTCCGTATATCCATTTAACGTGAGCTCATACAGTGCGTGATTTCAACTCTTATTATCTACTATCGCTGCCCCACTGTCCAGGGTCGCGATAATGACATCCACGTCGTCTCTTTATCGCTGGCCATGACAGGAGCTTGCAGCTCCCCGTTTCGCCAACTTCGCATCCCATGGAGGCGTCACCACTGACACGCCAGCCTCAGCCAGAGGTCTTTGTTCCCAAGATCATCGAGCTCTACTCTGTCCTTTTCAAGGTTTGCCCACAACTGCCTACCCCCTTGGTTGCGAGAACAATCTAGCTAAATCGGCCACCAAGGTATTAGCATCCGGCTCTCGCTTCTTCTCTCTCATTGGCATGCGCCCGAGCTGATCGACGACGACGTACTAGGAGGAGGACGATGGCGACAAATCAGAGGGCTTCTGGAGGGAGTTCTTCCTGTTGCGACCCGACCGGCCGACGCTGAGGAGGATTCTAAACGACATCCACCCGGCCGATTTACTGCTCCTGGAGGGGCGGACGAGAGAGCTCTTTAGCCAGGCCATCGCGGCGGTTAAGAATGGCAAAGGCTCGGCCCCCTTATATGCTCTTGATGTGCGCAGTGCTACGGAAATCCATTGAGTTGCTTGTTTTTGGCTTGGACCATTTTCATGGCTGACATCTTCACGTAGACCTTGAGCGTCTTTCTCGCCTGCGTATTGACCAAGAAGCACTCGCATCCGAGCTCCGACATCATCACCATACTGGCCGGTCTAGATCACGTTGATACTGTGTTTACAGATTTCGTGAGCACGCTTGATGGGATCATTCGCAATGGGACAAACTGTGTGTACACCTGTCAACATCTGCTGGATGCTGTACGAGTAAGCTGACGGATGGAACGATGCTAGTGGAGCTGAGCCACAAGGCTATCGAGGTGCTACTAGCCGTCTCAGCGGGCGCATATCAGACGACGCTTCTTACGTACATGATACAGAGGGACCTCTTTCCCTCCATTATGAAGGTAATGCTGTAGTGATGATGGGCCAACAGTAGGATGGTTATTGACCATTGATTCATGTGTTAGTTTATTCAAAGCTCGGAGCAACCTGAGCAAGGCCTAGAACCGTTTACACTGTTGGGGATACTCGCCAACTATAACAAGTTTGAGTTCCAAAACCCATATCAACTACGGTTGAACGATTTCGTCAACGAGGCCGTCATTCAAAAAGTCGTCCGCTGCATTGGAGATGCATGCCAGGCGTTACGAAATGATTACATTGACATTCAAGAGGACTTGCCGGAGGGCTGGACGTTGAGTAGCACTCTAAACATGTTTGGACTTGGAGCCATCACGCCCGGTCCAAAGCCTGAGAAGAAGCCCGTGTACGACGCTGCAACGCAGAAGCAGCTGTTTACGAAACTGTAAGTGATTTTAAAATCCTATGAGATGCAGCGTCGATGGATATAGACTAATGTGCTGCAGACCTGGCCAAAATGCGGCCGTTTTGTTGGCAACATATGATTTCTCTCATGCGAACAAATTGTTTTGCTTTCATCTCGTAACCTTGCCCAGTGAAAGGGGGAAGGAGCGTCCCATGGCCAACTACCTGTCACTCACCTCTTATCTTCTGCAGCACTCTCACCTGTCGTCTCGAGCAACATATTATGCGCATCTCAACCTGATGGTGTTTCGTCTGCTGATTGAGGACCCGGCCATCTGCAAAAAGATTTGCAGTGACGAGTCCAAGACGTCTGTGCGGCTCTGTCGACAACGGCAGCCATTCCTGCCCCTGGTCAAGGGGGAGCGAGTTCTTGCAGCATGCGTTCTTGATACTATGCTGGACGGTATTAACCACAACCTAAAACGGCGGTTGGACGTAAGCCTCTATGTTCTCTGCCTAGGCATCATGCTCCGAATCATCTCCTATCTCTCGCGGTCCCGAACAAGACTGAGTTATCATTGGTCGGAGTTTTTCCGTTCTTTGCTGTCGCTCATCCGATTCCTCAATACGTATGCTTCAGATTTGAAAGATTTACAGCACATCGACACAGTCCTCGACCACGTCGTGAATTTGGTAGCATTGTCGCTGTCTGCCGGCGAGGCCTTTTTGCCAACTCCAGCAGCATACGACGACCTCTTTTACAAAGTGTTTGAATCGGGCGAAGTACTAGCTTCTTTTAAGGAAAGCTACCGGCTAGGAAATCGCAACAGCAATTCCATTGACACGCTGATCAACGTCAGCGCACACTACAAGCAAATGCTCACCGAGAGAGGCAACTCGGAGAAGAAGTTGCCCAGCAACCTGACGACGCATCAGGTCGCCGAGGTGATTAAGCAGGGCTACGAGACCCTCAGCATTCAGGCGAAGGAGGGACTGGATGGGTGGGAGAGATACCGGGAGGCGGACGAGAAGATTTTGCTCAAGAAGCTGGCGAGGACGGCGGTGGGAGATGTGATGGGTATGGTGGAGCGGCAAAACTAACGTATTTAATATACTGGGATCATCTTTTACTTTTCTCGGCTTCTTATTCTTCTCCTTTTCTGCTATTGTTTTTGTATTTGTGTTACTTTTTTTTTAATCAAGCCAGCATCTTCGATTCGTCTTCGATTCGTTTTTGATTCGTCTTTGAGGGGACTGTTGGCAGGCCTATAGAGTGAGTGGTGAAAAGAAAGGAAAGGCTACTCAAGACACGGCAAGTAGCCTATATGAATTTCTCATCAAGGCTGTATAGCAAGGCACAGGGTCAAGGTCAAGCCTCTTATGTGTATTAACAGCATATTCCATCCGTCAACTTAGCTCCTGTCATGCGTAATATCAAAAACAACAACAGGGCGCTTTATATATTACAGACCCTCACTCACCGGCGTACTGTGGATAAACCTTGCAAAAGTACTCTCCGTTACCATCAGTCTATAGATACATATCATGAGTCATCCTGCTTAGTCGAAAAAGTTAATAAAAGGATTCTCTTTCTCATCTCCATCAGCTGATACCCACATCTCTCCGCAAATCCTCGTACACGGCAGAAGCATGTAAGCTGGCCCCCTTTCCGGTCCATAAACGTGATCATTCCATTACTCAACAGCGAATATACATAAAAAACGCCGACCGCCAAACAAAAAGCATCACATGCGTTCTCCTGTCTCACCCCCTAGTAGGGGAGCAATCCCACAGTGAATCATGAATCATCATCAGCCACCGATATCGCCTTCGGAGCAAACAACGTTATGACGGGCTTCTTCCTCCGTTTGTACTGTAAACGACTAGGAAATACGCAAACGCTTCTGTAATCATCTCCGTTATTTTTCTTTTCTTGGGGGGAGTAAGACCCGCAAATTCATGTAAAGTTCGTTTGTTTGGGCGCCCGCTAAGCCCCATACAGTTATTGCGCTGTAGCTCCCGATGCAGCTAGTTTGCGCGGAAGAGCAACAGCGAAGCGCAAGTACATGTTTTTCTTCGTCTTGGACTTCCTCTTCCGTTTTTCTTGTATGGGGATGTCAAGAACAACCAGGTATGATATTTACGTTTCTATCATAAATGTATAAAAAGAATCTATCTCATCCTTCTCCCCTCCTTCAAACAAAGACCTCGTATCATTTTCATCTCTCAGCTCAGCCGCCACGCCGCATCTCTCGGCTCGATTTCCAGTCCTCTCCACATCCAAAAGATCCTAGTCCACAAGTCCGGCATAGGGCGCGCGAACCGAAAGCCTGTCAAAAAGCTTACTCAATACTACATACATAATCAACATTTAACAAGCACAGCTCCCAGGGCGCGCAAATGACAACCAAACGACATGTGAGATCCAATATTTTTTTCTACATGGCTCCACTCCCCATCCGATAGATATATATGGACGGTGCCCACACACCGCTGGTGTCGTCACTTTGAGACGAGCTGAGGGAATGGTCTTTTTGTGATTAGTCTGCTCTACACTCTACTCTACTGCGGGTGCAGCTTTCTTTTCCTTCTTCCAAACCCCTTTCTTCTTCTTCTCTTCTCTTTCCTTCCTTTTCTGTATATTGCGCTTTTGTTTTATTTCATTCTTTATTCATTCCGTTTTTTATTTTCACGAAATCGGAATAGAAGAGAAAGGGAAGCTCATACCATGGACCGGATACTCTTACTGCACGACGCCCTTTGCGGCAACTCGACGACAACATAGCCAACTTCCCCTCGACGTCGGCAACTCGACATCGATATGACAGTCCAACGATGTCGACGTCTTATACAACGCCTTCAGCAATCATGACACATGTTACGAACCACTGCCGAAACTTGCACCATCCAAGCCACTGAGTAACGAACTTCCAACCAACAACTGCGTCTTCGCTCAATGCGGAAAATCTCTCCGACTTATACTTTGGGCTTTACAACTCAACAAAGACGTCACATATTTCAAAGACAATGCATCATATGAACAGGTATTTATTCGTTTAATTCCCATCCCCTTTGGAGCCTTACTTCCAGCCCCCATGGTATCTTGTAGTATAATAGAAAGACGAGTTAATTGTTTACAGGAAGATTTCGTGCCACGACATCAAGGGTATGGTCGCATGCGCAGCGTTACATGATCGTCATTTGGGCTCACTCAGTCGCCCACTCCAGCTCTGCATCTCACAAGTTCTGTACCGTCTAACGGAGAGGCAACTTGTATGCATTAAAAAAAGAAAAGAAAAGAAAAGAAAGAGATCGCCCTCTAACCGCAGTGTTCTTTAAAAGAAGTGGTCGAGGAGACGTCTCCAGGCGGGCAAGGCAGCGAGTGCCTCGCGATCGGCGCGGATCTGATCCCAGTCGAACTCACGGAGGCCGGTGTCGACGTCAATGTTCTTGGTTCTCAGGAGAGGCTCACGCTTCCAGACCCAAGCGAAGATCCAGAAGCCCAGGACGACGGGAGCAGCGAGGAACTGCTTGAAGAAGCCCTCCGCAGTACCCATACCCTTGACATCGGGGCCAGCAATGATGGCAGTGTAGAACTAAAGGCAGGCAGGTCAGCAAAATGTTTCTGGGGAGACAAGGGGTAAACAAGGGGTTCATTCTTACCTGGGCCATGAGGACAATGACGCAAAGGAAAAGGCCGAGCCAAGAGCCATAGACACCACCGACAGCCTTGAATGGAATCTCATCCAGGCTGTGTCCGTGGTACTTCCAGGCCTTGCGGAATCGGATGTGAGCAACGCAGACGGAGCCCCAAGTGAAGAGAGCGGCCAGACCGGAGATGGCAAGAAGCCAGTCAAAGACAACGGGACCGGTAGCGTCCAAGCTGACGTAGGCGATGAAGCCGAACAGGATGAGGGCAATGACAGAAGGCAGGGGACGGCCTGACTTGTCAATGTAGGTGAAGAGCTTGGGAGCATAGCCCTGCTGAGCGAGAGCAGTCAAGGTTCGGGATCCACCGTAAACACCAGACACACCGATGGACAGGACGGACACGAGAATGACGAGGTTCATGAAGTGGTCGAAACCCTTGAGGCCAGCATACTTGCCGACAAGCACAAAGGGAGAGGCCTTGGAATCGGAATAGGCGGCAGAAGAGAGCAGAGCGGGATCATCGCTGTCGATCAGGACTCCAACGAAGAAGAGGCCGAGGATGTAGAAGACGGTGATACGCCAGAAGACCTGCTTGATAGCACCGGGCATGTTCTTGGTGGGGTTGTCAGACTCAGCAGCGGCGAGACCAACCAACTCAGTACCGGAGAAGGAGAAGGCGGCAGTGACGAAGACGGAGCAGAAGCCCTTGAAGCCGTTCTTGAACGCACCGGGGTTGTACCAGTAACGAGCACCCCAGTATTCGTCGTAGCGACCGCTGCTGGGGCCGCCACCGCAGACGAGGACAAGAGCAATGATCATGAAGATGACAGTTGCCGCGAGCTTGAAGCAAGATGCCCAAAACTCCTCTTCAGCGTAACCCAGAGCACCAAACAGGTTGATGATGATGATGGCGACGAGGAAGATGGTGATCCACACAGCAGTCGAGATGTTGGCATTCCAATACGAAATCGTAATACCACAGACGGTCAACTCAAGCGGAAGAACGGCAGCCCACTGAAGAACATAGTTCCAGCCCATGGCGAAACCCCAGGCAGGATCGATGAAACGAGCAGAGTATGTGTAGAAAGAACCAGAGACGGGATACATGATGGCGAGTTCACCGAGAGCATACACGACGTTGAACATCATGATACCGATGATGAGGAAATCAATGAAGAGAGAACCAGGGCCCTACAATTTTCAATCGCGTTAGCAAAATCGAACACGCTCGAGTCGACACGAAACGGAGCGGTAAAAAGAACTTACACCTCTGCTGAGAGCACCACCCGAACCGACGAAGAAACCAGCACCAATGGAACCACCAATGGCAATCATGTGCAGATGGCGAGCCTTCATGGGACGCTCAAGCTCCACCATGCCTTTGCCATAGTGCTTCTTCTTGAAGGAGTCGGCATTGAGACCGTTGCGGGTGAACCAGTTGGAGTCGCGCTCGGGGCCCTCCTTGGGGATGACCACGGTGCTGGCCTGGTAGTCGACGACATTGTCGCCCTTCTCCGTGGGAGTGACGACGCCGGATTCCTTGGACATGATGGATGTGTCTCTCTGTGTCTTTGTCTAAGCGTGAGACAGTTAGACTTGAGGATGAAGAAGAGAAAAGAGAAGGAAGAAGAGGCAGAAGGTGGAGGGACAATCGGCCTAATAAATGAAGACGGTCGACCCTTTGGAAACAGGGATACCGATTAAGAGGGCGGTGTCGACTAGGAGGGCCGGCAAGGACAATTTATGCATGGAAGCCTTCACGGGAACCAAAAGGCCCAAAAGGACGTTGCACCGGAGGCTGTCTGGGGTGGAGGGGGCGAGTTTGGGGAGGCTTGCCTTGGTGTGAGGCTAATGAAGTTCGAGACTTTTAGCTTCGCAGCTCTTTTTTCGCGGGTGCCGGGGGGTGTGAGGCGAGAGAAGTGGGAATTTTGGGATCAGATGGAGATGGAGGGAAGAGGAGGGGGGGAAGCGAAGGATGCGGAAGAAAAGAGCCAAGTTCTGAACCGAGGCGGGAACGTACCTTGACTTGCAAATCAGATGCAAACGATTTGAGTCTTTTTGCTTTGGGGGGTGGGAGGCACAGTGAGGCACAGCTTGCAGCACATGCAAGCCAAGAGCAGAGCAGAGACAAAAAGGCCCTTGAATCGGGTGGTGAGGTCCTGATCAGGCTACGGGTTGCATGGGTGGGAAGAGAGAGAATTGAGAGGATGAGAGGATGATGGAGGAGTTGCACGGGGACTGTTAAGGCTGGAGGTACGGGTACATGGGTTGCTGCAGTGCTGTTGCTCGGATAATACAGCGCTCTCTCACCTGAACGCAACTCAGCTCGATCACGACAACACGACACCTCGCCAAATACGACATTGAGAGCAATCCATCCCTACTGTACCTGCTACAAGCACACAACATGCATCTGCATGCTGGTAACCCACCCGGGCCTGGTACAAGTACTGTACTCCGTACACTCCCAAGCGATCAAATTGATCCATTGAAGCAAAGAGCGCGGCCTTTGGTGACACGGCGTTGCCAGTCCCAGGTACGAGCGCTACACCATCCAGTATGGCGCATATCTCCAAAACGCTCCAAATCCCCGGCCCTCCAACGCTCTCTGCTCTACTCGACGGGGCTACTTACTTCAATTGCTTAACTCTGCTCCGGTCCCGTCCCCACACAGGCCTTGCGATAACCCATTACGCGCGTGCTGGATCCTGGTCCTGGTCCAAGGGAGGGCCCCTCACCCCCCCCTTGCTTCCCCAATCCCAGACCCAGACCCAGAGCATCAATGGCTGCATTGAGCATCTGGTGGTGCAGATCTTGGCGGCCCTTTGGTTTCTTTGGTTTTGCCCGAAACAACTGGCCACTTGTGGTGCTTTGTGCTTGTACTCGTGGTAGTACTGCCTGCAGTGCTGTGTCGTGGACGATGCTTGCTAGGTTCATGTTGCTTGCTGCAGGCTCGCACAGAACAAGGCAGCCCCGGTGGTGTAGAGAGAGACAAGACGAGACGAGACAAAGAAAAAAGCCGAAGCCATCCAATCCATGCTTGTCTGTCTCCGGTGAGCGATATTGCCTGCTGCCTGTGCAATCCTTGAAGGTTGGATTCTGCGAGAGCCATGGATGTTTATCATCGTCCCCGCATTGCTCTATCGCTGATGGCAGCCATTCGGATTATCAAATCGTTTCGCTGCCGCTATCAGTGGATGCCGCGTGATGCCTCCAGCGAACCAGACAGTGGCCCACTGCCCCTACGGGGAAGTTGGGGGTTGCTTGGGCTGCTGGCGTTTTAGTGGACTCTGCTCGCGGATTACAGGGGACGACAGGCAGAGTGCGTGGAGATGCTAGCGCAACGGGGCAGGTGGCGCAAGCGAAATCGAAAAGCAGGCCGCCCATTGGCTGGTGCGACTGCCCACCTCGTAACATGCAAAAGGTACATTGGATACTGCACATGGACTGTTGCAGCGAGCGACGGCTGGTGATGCACCGAACGATACAGTTCTGTTCCATTAGCATTGATGGACATGGACCTGCACGTCCAGCCTCATGGCGAGCAAGGAAGAACACGGTAGCGCTGATCACTGCTACACCAGGTCTAGATGCCTCGACCCGGGATCGCTGGGACTGTATTGGCGCTGCTCGCTCTTCACCAGTCGGAATACATGGACGAATCGAGGTGGCATCGGTCCTTCGCTGCATCCAAGGGATCTCGCTCCAAATCCAAAGGACCCAGCAGGGGAGGGAGCCTTGCCTTGCCTTGCCTTGGTACTCGTGTCAGCACCATCACACCGCTGGCACTTTGGGTACCTGTACTTGTTCCTGTACCTACTCAACTCGTACTCTCTTTCGTCTTGGTGCGGGCACTTGGAAGCATGCAGTCGAGCAAGGGACTGGATTCCTAGTACCTGCCCGCCTCGCCTCGCCAAACTGTTTGGCATCCCCAGCTAAAAGTACTAGCGACGATCTACTGGACAGGCTTCCCACGGCTTGTTCAACGATCCGTATTGCATCATCGCATCGTGTTCGTTATACTGTAACATCTGATGGCATTGTTTTACAGACAGACAGACGACTTGAGAAGCTACATGCATGAACCACTTGTAAATTCAACTGAACTGATACATAATAGCCAGACCTGCTCAGGCTTGCCTGACTGGCCATCTCCATCCCACGATGAACCCTTACTCGTGTCAGGCCGACAATATTGGATGTGATTCAGCTCGCTCGGCCATCTGAAGCAGTCCGTCGCACTCACAAACGCTCGCAATCTGCCCAGACATCACCAGACTCGACTCCGCAATGGTTCCATTTCTCTCTTGCTTGGTCGCCGTCTTTGCTGCACTCCCTCTCGCACCTCCTTTGCACGCCACATGGCCCAAGTTTCGCCTCGATCATGCCGGCTGCTTGCCTCCGATAGCTCTTCTAGCCTTGCTAACGAACGACGAGACAATGTTTGATCCACATCATCCCTATCAGCTCGTTGAACGGCTGAGCCGACACATGGCCCAAGCTGAGCTGCCTCGCGGCATCTCCTCGCGGCATCTCCTCACGCCCAACACACCGGCCACACACCGGTTGGCATCATTCCGAAGATCTCGTCCAACTCCGAAGTTACTGTCTCTCCGAAGTTACTGCATTCTATAGCCTCGTTTTCCAACAACGCCAAGAACAGATATCCCCCGCCACTAGGCCTCCACCACCACGATAGCACGACAGCCTGTGGTTGGTGGCTGCATCCCCGCGCAGCCGGTTTATCTCTTCAAGCTTAGCACTAAAGGCACTTGCGCTTCGTCCATTGGATCTGGTGCCTCCCGGTGGCGACGTGCGTCTTCCATGAAGCATTCTAGCAAGCTTCTGCCCTGCTGACCTGCCCTTCCTGGCCCAAAGCTGTCCTCTTGGCCCGAGGCGCCGGCGGGTCGCATCTACCGCACACATCACTTCTGGTATCATCCCCGATTGTCCAATTTCACAAGCCGCGGGGGCGAACACGAGTCGTGAGCCAACAGATGGCCACTGGCTGGGAGGACAAGAAAAGCGGTCATTTTGACTCGCAGTCCATCTACCCCAAACACAGCAAGCGCCGCTTTTACCTCTCTAAATGACACAGCAGAGGAAGAGGCAACCTTCACCATCTCCAAAGCATTACACAATGCTTCATGTAAGCGGCCGAATACGCTGCTGGTCCCAGCGTTTCCAGGGGTTACTGTCATCATTGAGACTATCACTACTGCTACTGCTACTGCTTGCAGGACTCCGTACGTCTGCAGCACTCGGCCACCTTGATACCCTGGTCATGGTTGCTGGAAATGTCACCGCGTGCAGGTTCCCTTGTGTTCCTGGCCACACCAATACCGCACAGACGGTGTAGAGCTACGAGTACCTAATCCCACGGCTCCTTGCATGATCAACACCAAGCGCCAGAGACGCGAAGCCAGCCACGACGCTACCCTCGGGGACCTCGTCAGCCTCAACAGGGCTATTGGCAACACAATGACCATCTCGCCTCCCCCGTGACAAGATGAGAACGGCCTAGCACAACCACTAATACCGCCCAGGGCTGTCTGTATCCAGGTCCCTAGAATTACAGATACGGCACAGAGTGTGCAAGTAGTTCTATTCGTAGTATCGATTGCTAGTGGCATGATGTGCTTGGGCTAGCCCACCCCGAGTCTGCGAACTGGGCTATCTGACTAGTATATCGCCAGGTAGGTTGTGATAACATGGCCATTATCTCCTAGCCCATCCCAGCTGGATTTGAATTACGCTTCGTCTGCCATTCTCTTGACAAGTGCCATCTTAGATGGGCAACGCTTGAACCTTGAATGCCTTTAGCGCACCCTGACTAGCCCGTGGCGCTATGCTTGTGCTTGATTGTGCCTCGTTCGGCTAATCTCTTCCCCTCCTGTGTGATAGCTGAGGGCAATTATGCATCCTTGACACCAGAAACCTGGCCGCCACAAGACCGTATCTCAACACTAGAATGCGACATTTTCTTTCTAGAAGCCGCTCACTCAGCTCGATGGCGCTACAAGCGTGACTTTTCTGGCCACCAACTCGTCGGCTCGTACTTTGTACTGTCAGCCCGGTTTGCGAACCCAGCGGCACTGATTGGCTGGCGTCGTGATGGCCTCTACCTTCTACTCGTACGCCTGTGCCATATTTGGAGCGGATGAACTAGTTTGCCCTTGTTGCTAGCGCCGCCTTTTGTCTCCTCACCAGATATCAATCTAACTGTGCGTTTGCCCGTTTATAGAGACCAGACTCGAAACCTGGCGGTACACACGGACCACGAACAGCTCATAGACCACGACTAGCAGCAGTACGGGGTATCGCTAGCACGAAAGAAAAAGAGTCACAGCTTGATGATAAGCACATGCCAGGTGGAGAGGAGAAGAATCTCGGCACCGCAGCAGCATCGACGCACGTGCGCTCTATCCATTTGCAATGACACGGTCCCTCCCCCATCGCCATCCGCCCACGCGTCTCGTCTCGTCTCGATTTCGTCCCTCTCGACGGTTGCATAATCAGAGAGGCCCTGATGCTACACCAACACGATTCGACTACTGGAACGTTGGCGTAGATCGCATGTGCGGTGCCCCTACACTCCCTACTTAACCTACTGGCCTAGTCAGCAACCGCCCGCAGGAACAGCCTTCTTTTGGTGCGAAGGTGGCTGCAGCAGTGCCTTGTCTACCCAGCTAGCCCATCTGTCTGCCGCTCTATCCAAGGCTTCTCTTGTCACCCCGCAAACCGCCCAAATTCTCCGTACGGCAAGGCGGCGCGGAGGGCGCATCTTAAAATGGCCCGTATGTACTTGTAAACGAGTGAGACGGCTTCTTTGTTCTAGAATCGCTGGAAGCGCTAGATTGGCACATCTAGCACAGGGTCCCAAAGATAGAGAGCTGAGACAAGACAAGACGTTGGTGAGCTGCTTTGACACCACCATGCATCACTAACACGAGACGACCACGAGGTAGTCCTACTACTAGTATTACTACTCATACGGCACCGCGGAATACTACTTTGACTCTACTGCTACGATGGAGTCTCTGTACATACGACCAAATACCACCTTGGCAGTAGTATTCGCATCTCCAGCTAGCACCCAGCAATGGCCCTTGCAATCTCATGCCACCTCTCCTACACGCTATTGGGGATGTCGGGTGCCAATTGTAATGCCTGCTTCAACCTGTTGCTCCGGCCATGGTTAGCCACACATGGCTAGGTCAAGCTGCCTGGTGCTGCAGATGGGCGAATGACACTGTTCCCAGGGATCGGCGACGCCGTTTCCTCCACTAGGATGCGATTTGGTATGCATGGAATACCGATAACTAGAGCGAAAAGAGACCGAGCTGATAAGCACCTGCTGGTGTGCCCTCAGCTAGCGGTAGTACAAGTATGGAACGATTTCACATTGGCATCTGACGCGGAGCTGCCGCGCCTTGTCTCAGCTCGATAAGGCTAGGCCAGGCCATAAGTATGTCTAAAAACAAGATGATGGCCATAATCTTTTAGCAAAACGGGAAAGGCAGAAGCCGGCCGCGATTCAACACATCGTTCCCGCGCCTGAGAATGCGATGACTACTACGAGTACATACTACCTGTCACTCCATATCTCTCCAGACATGGTTCATCGTGGTGCCTTTTTCCGTTTTGGGGGATCCGCCGCGCCGAGACCGAAGATTGGGCAAGGGCAGCAATGACACGTTGATTGTTGGTCATCTCTTTACCAAGAATAAACCATAGCACGAGTCAGTGTCAATTAACGTTCGTCAATCTTCCCATGCTGCGGCTCCGCTTTCACGTCGAGGCTTTGGGCGCCTAAGTGTCTAAGGGTGCAAGAGTGGGAAAGCTGAAAGGACATGGCGCGTTTGGTGCTCCAGATGTGGACTTATCAAACTCCGTATGGATCGTTTTCACTGAGAATAGCTCCACCAGCATCCATCGCTTGACAGCTTGAGAGGAGAAAACCCCTCAAGAGATTCGAGACTGATCAAGCCTCTCGAGATAGCCGGCGAGTTTCGAGCTGTCAAGGTCTTGACACCCGCCTTTGATATTCCGGGGCAATCGTGCATTGCGTAATAGGCATCGGGTTGCAATGGGGGATTTTGCCAAGAGGCTGGGTGGCCTCCCTCGAGACACGACCGTTGGCGACGACAATCTTGCCCTTCTCTGTAACCCAAATACCACGGTATAATGAAACCGTATCCACGCCGAATGGACTACTTTGATTCAAGCTTATTTCGCAACGGTTTGGACGCAATTCGACAGCGCAAGCTTACAACTACCAAGACTGGACTCTCCAACTTTTTGCTTTCGCCAAGCTGAAACTCTCTTGAACAGGTCTCGACCGCATATCTCTCGATAGCGTCCTTTCCCCCTCACGAAACTAGGCAAGCCAGGAGAACCGGCATTGAGCATTCTCAGGTGATGCGGAAGCCATTTGTCAAGATGAGCAAGCTCGTGATGGAATCACTCTGGTTCTCTGGGCTCACCCTCCTACCCCTCCCCGTGGTGGAGTTTCAATTACGTACAAAATGCGGCCTCCTTCAACGATGGCGAGATCCTGGAATCTGGCCTCTCCAGTTTTCGGCCCCATCGACTAGAATACTCCAAGATGAGAAGCAGATGAAAGGTCCGTGATGGCAAGCAGAATCCGGGGCCCCAGGTTTTCGGTGGATGAAGCTGTGGCGAGCCCATCGTGGGCCCGTGGTCTATGTGGAAACCTGCAACGAGATCATCATCACCCAGATCTGAACTTTGTTTTCTCATCCGGATTCTTGTTTTTTCTTGCTTCGGACAAGGCTTGAACTCAATTAACGAGAGGACTTGGAGTTTCTTAGGGAACGTACTCCGTACTTCTTCTGGTTGCATTCTAGGCTCGGCAATTCGCGGCTGAAGCCCAACCCTACTTTGTGTGTGTGCTTAGCATGCATCCGTGCAGAACGCGCAATTTGCTCCCGCTGCGCCATCATCTGCGCTCTGCATGATGGTTGTATCTTTTGATTGGATTACCGGTGAGGCTTATTCCTTTATTCCGACCCCCAGGCCATTTTGATGAAGTGTTTTTTTGCGTGTTTGATTGCAGATTTCCCCTGTTTTTGTCCTGGTGCCGTGGCGTTATTGCCACTGACTCAAAGGGTCAAGCCAGTTTTCGCCGCTGACCTTGCTCTGTGCTACGGTGGCTTCAAGCCACGAACTGGGGGATAAAAAAACAAACCAGCGGCAGTTGTGGGAATGCGACGAGTAATTTCATTGATGCATGCGGTTGTCCGAGTCGTCCGGCGAATAGCAAAATGCGCAGAGTAAACGTGTAGTTGTCTCCCAACACCCGTGTCATGCAAGAACGGACGTTTTCAGCCGGGAGAGTTGCGCGCGTAAAGTTTAGTAAAAACGTAACCAACTGATTCCCTTGGTCAGTTCAACGGAACTTGTAGGATTAGCGAATTGACTCTAGGAGGATTTGTTCCAAACCTTCTAGCTCCATTTTTTGACTTTTTTCTTTACTCCGGAGTCTTGTCTTGGGGGGAGGCAACTTTGCGTGCGGGTAACTGGGATGGCGCTGCCGCTTGTGAGAAGCCCGAATTGTTTGCTCTAAATCCGCCAGATTGCCTATTGAGGGAATATGTGCGTGAAGTGGCTTGAAAGCCAAAAGCGAATTTCCAGGGAAAAATTGAATGGGCGTGTCGCTTCTCGTCGGAGCATGACTCCCTTTTTGAGATTGTGTTCCGCGCTGGTGGGTGGCGAAAGGAAAGGATTCCGCGCATTCCACATTTTTTGTTTTCGATCGAGATGAGTGTTTTGGGGGAGACTCTGCTTATTGGTTTGAGTTGATTTGGTCGTAAAAAAGAATCCAATTGTAATTTGTCTTGTGGTACCCCGTTGATTTGAATGGGAGATTGTGTGAGAGATGGTTGACTGTTGTGGAACTGCAATTTGACGGTTACTATTAGATTGATGTTACCCTGTAAGAGGATATTGAACCTGTTTATTGAAATTAATATCATTGAATCTATCAAACTCTGGGAGCTGTATCGAAGAGTAGATGTAATAGATGTGGTATATTATCTAGATATCTATTAGCATTTTGCTGGACAGGATATTCTCTAGATCTGTGGAGCCATCAGGTTGAATGTTTTGGATTAAGTTATCTTCATTTTCCCATATGGTCCTCTCATATCTCTCTCGAATACCACTCTCCTGCAAGATCATCGATATTTGGTAGTGTAACCTAAGGAGATCGGGATCTGGCATCGCAACTGCTGGGTCTGACTGTGTTATAGTGATAGTTTTCGATAAATCTCGAGCTACGGAATAAACAGCGCCGAGATCATGGACATGGTATTTGTGTTCCTAAATTCCAGCAGAGATTTAGTAATAATTCCCTGCGTAACATCAAAGGTCTAGGCAGTACCGTATTCGTAGGTTCAGCGGCAATACGATGTGCGGCGAATTCCATATGAGCCTCTGACCTCAGAGTTATAGCATTTTCGGGAGCGTTGATATTTTCGGGCCCGATTTTCCCTACGACGAAGGGAAAGTAGCGGTAAATCGCCCTCCAAACCTGGGCCTTGGTTTCGGCCTTTCTGCTAGTCAGCTTACGAAGAGCAAATTGGGGTAAAGACAGCCAACCTCCTGGGTAGAATTCGGGTTAAGCTTGCTTAAAGCAAAGGGAATGATATGTGCACATTCGGTTGTGCAAGACCGTAGATCTCCGCGGTTTTGTGGCGGTATACTCATGAAATGAAGTCGTTCGACCATGCCGGTGAGAACACAGCGGTGACCGTCTCTTGCCAAGCATGCTTGTTTGACAGCAATGTGGTCGCTCCTCAGCTCTGGTTGATTTTGACTTTCCTCTGCAGTTAAGCCAGGGATCACGATGGGGGACGGTGTAAGTGATTTAGGTTGTTTGCCGCCAGCTATTAGCACTGCATTTTCATATTAGTACGAAACAGGAGGTAGGAATTTGGACGGCATATTACTTACTACTCTTTAATATTGAGTCGACGAGGGAATTGCGGAGCTGCCTTAATGATGTGTTTCCGTTGAACTGTTTGATCTCTTGCATTAAGAGTGTTTTTGCATCTTCGCACAAGTATTTGAGGAATGCTCGTAACACCTTGGGGGTGTCATCTTGATTCTGACCAGGCGGATTCGAATAGTCATTCAGAATCTTGTCCACATCGAACTGTAGGGTCTTCCGTTGGGCATGATTTATACTGAGAGCCGGTGCGAGCTGATTGGGAGATTTTGAGCCTGGGTATTGGGCCAATATGTGTCTCCCTAATGGATCTTCGAATTCTCTGGCAAACATGGGTAGATCTAGGAGATCCAGTAGGCGTAGACAGATCTGGTAGGTTGAAGTAGAGATGGAGATTACGTACGGGGAAACTGGCGTTTGCAATGATATTGCATAGTCTGTGGATTGGGTTTTGACCGAGTGTGTTGAAAAACTGCTGCTGCGAAATAAACTCTGGTGGTAAGTGGGACTGACCTCAACCCTAAACTGAGGGTTACTTTTATCGTCATGGCTCGAATAACAACCAGATATGAGATTTGGTGAACTATATGCAGTCTTAATCCCAGAAATCATCATCCTGGGCAGCATGCTGACTGAACATCTTCTTATTCTGAGCTGATGTCATGATAGTATCGTGAGCTTCGACTCCGAACACCAAGTCATGAATGACGATCTACCTAAAACTTATACAAGTTGACTCATGTAAAGAATCCAACGCCACACCTTGGAATATATTCTATACTGATAACATATCTACAGCAAGGTCCATCATCAAACAAATCTCTCATTCACCCAACTGTTCTCGTCATGGCATCACATTGCAGGTCTTGTAACCAGTCCTCATTAAGTCCCCATGCAATCTATATTGTTAACTAAAATACTGCAAGTATTACCCCACTAACCCCAAGTAATATATCCATAGCTCTAGGTGTAAATGTTACGGCTTGCGCTTTTGAAGCTGTCGTTGATGTTGGCAGGGACCCCGTGGTTGTGGTGGTTAGCGTCGGTGCCCCGTACGGAGTAATGATAGCTGGAAAGTCCCCATCAGCGTCCGGAATTCCTGTCACATTCCCTATTTCCAAGATATTATCCGGGCCTGGGTTGGGATTCAGGGGCGCTACGGCGGCGAACATGTTATCGTAGTCCACAGCCAAATACATGTATTGAAGGAAAGTAGCGCCGATTTGTAATTCGCTGCCTGGCCCGGAGGTCAAGTCCGGCCTGTATGGCACGATGGTAAACTCGCAGGTATCGTCCTCAACAGGGATGAATAGTTCGCTCCAAGGTACTGAAATCGTGGCGCTACCAAATACCAGGGAGACGGTGCGATTCTCGGACTGCGTTCTGGCACAATCAACGATACCCATAGAAGCACTGAAGCTCGGGATGAAAGTCGGAGTGATGTCAAGATCGGCATAAATTTGCTGTACTGTCTTATTGGGAAGGAAAGTGAATATGTCAATCGTAGATAATACTGCTGTCGTTGAGTCGGCGAGGTTGTGTTTTGTGGTTGTTGGGCCAGCAGTACTGCTGTTGCCACTCTCCACAACAATTGCTGCGATTGGCGCGTTCACGTTGTTATTTGGTCCTGAAAGAGGAAATGCTTGGAGCGTCCCTTTGTACATTGCTTTGTTGACTCCACCGAAAAGCAACTGTCCCTGGTTATTTTGAGTCCCATAGCTCCAAAGGCTGAATGACGGAGAGTTGATGAAGCCCTGGTCAACCATCAGGTATAGCAAGGGTGAGCCAGGCGCAATGCCCATTCTACTGTCTAAGAAATTCCCAAGATCAATTAATTTGGCCTCCAGTACTAGGTTTGGAACACTCACAGTCACCTGGAGAGATATCGTTAAGCTACATGTGGACGCCATCTACTCTCTGGCTGCCGATTGTCACGACATCCGCGTTGACGGGGCCTTCCGGGTCTGATTTCGAGGGTTGTATCGACTTCATGGTCGACGACGCCGCAGGGCAAAAGTATCCCATGACAGCGCAATAGTCATCAGCAGCGCAGTTATATTGTGCTGAGGTTGTATTTGACTGCGGAACACAGTCCGTGGTGTTCGGCACGAGAAAAGCGATGAAAGCATTTTGGAGATCTACCGCCAGTCCTATCAGCTGTGGTGGCGTTCCGACACTCAATTTGACAAAGGGTGTAATGTCCTGCATAATAAAACGATACATGTCAGAATACGAGACGGCCAAACCGAATCACGATGCTAAACTCAACGTACGTAAAGCATGGTGTCTGCTTGAACAGTAGGAGATGGATTCCTTTTCTGCAGTTTCGCCTGAGAGACGGGGTGATAATCTACTGGAAGAGAAAAGACAGCCGGCATCTCTCGTTTTGTCAGTTGCATTGAGAGGCCTGCGACCCTTCGAAAAGGCGACGCCAAAGTGGCCAAAGCCATCAGGAGTGAGAAGTGCATCACAGAAAGGGTGAAACAGTGGTTCTCGGACTGGTCTTAGGGCATTTTCATCGTTGGTTATTCTGGCGAAGCAGGGAGAGTGTCAGAGCCTGGCCGTTTGCACCTCTTAAGGCTCCTCTCAGTTTTTGTAGAGTTCTGTAGAAGTTGGCGAGATTACTGTCGATTGTTGGTTGTTGGTTGTTGGTCGCATTTTACCGTCGAATTTCGGAGAAAGATGCAGGGGGGCTCATCCTGCCTGACGACTGCGCCACAGAAGTGCACCCACTGGAGTATAGGTGTCAAAGGTAGACTCGCGCTGTTACTTTTTTTTTTCTTAGTGTTTTTCTACAGTTTGCCGTTAGGAGAGAAATATTCATCCTGTTCGCACTTCTCAACTTCAATGTGCTGGATATGTCAAACTGAAACCAGTTACTACATAGGTCATAGCCTAAGAGGCCCGCGAAGGAACAGTCTCATAGCTCAACGCATCGCCAGAATGACAAACAGTAAGATAATATATACATATCAATGTGGGTTTCGAAACAGTGTCGTAGGGGATTTATGTGAATTTGGTATGCACGATGATGAGAACATGTTCAAATCACAGCCCTGCCTGACTCCAATAACCATGTAAACAGAGGAGTGTAAATTCGTTCGCCAATTATGGATACTAGTCGACGTTGCCTAGCGCAGGACGACCTTGGCTTGGATTCGGCGTTATCCCAACCTCGTACATGACCATGGTTCGAGCCATCCATTTAAAGTGACGCCACATCCCGGACTATTTCAAAGTTGGATTTGCAATCAAGTAGGCTTAAAATGGCGTGTCTTTTAGATCTCCCAAGCGAATTATTCTTCGAGATAGTCAAGCTCCTCGATATTGGCGGCAAAATCAACTTAAGTTCAACATGCAAATTTTACAGAGCCCAACTATTGCCAGAAATTTTTAAAACAATACGATTAACTATTGATGAGACATCGGCAACATCTGCACGGACTGTCGTTGAGACTTACGGCCAGTACACCAAAACAATCGAATTTATATGCCAATGCGAACGAGATGATAGGGCAACGGCACCGTCTTTGCTACCGGCAGCTTGCGAGGTCTTGAAAGGTCACTTCACGCCAAACCTACGGACGGTCAAAGTGAAGTTTGACTTTGACCTCGATAATGAAGCCAATGAGGTCTATCAGGACTTCGACTTTCATGAAGATGCGAACTATACGCGCGAGACGGAACTGCGAGACAAATGGCGGGCGCTTATGAACGAGACTTGGGAGGCTCTTGTAGCTAATACTCTCATCATCGAGCTTATCCTTGATTGGTTTCCCCCAAAATGGACATCTACATATCGTACTGATGCGTTTCGTCAATTTCTCAACCAGCTTGAATCTGCGACAATCAACATCTTTGGCTTCGAAGATTATTCAGGAGTCCGGACTAATACAATGGTAGAGTATTGTCAATTTCTCGCCAAATTGGATACTCTATTTTTCCGCCACATGAGAGGACTGAAATGTCTACATATTCAGGCTTCAGATCCTCTCGGCTACGCCGAAGAAGCGACTTCTATCCCGCTTGCTTTAAAGCCTGGCGATCTCCCTCTTTTACAATCTCTCACGCTAGAAAACTGTTTCGTCTGCCCAGAGTTGATTTCGTTCATACAAAGTCATGCTCAGGTCCTCAAATTTCTCGACATAGATGAGTGTTTCTGCGAACACGGGTCCGAAATGACTTGGGCTAAGTTCTTTGATGAGATATATGAAGCGAAGCCAAGGCTTACTGAGTTACTTGCTGGGGGCAATAAGGCGCCATTTCTGTTTGATGAAATGCCTAATTGGGAAGCAAACGACGCTGTTTTACTTATGCGCCAGAAGTTAGAGGCAGACTCAACACTAAAGATCTTTAGGCAGATGCATTTGGATCCTGATGAAGGTATACTCACTGTGAATCATGACAAAACTGTGGAGCGATTCAACCGAGGTGATGATCAGAGGGCATACGATCGTCTGATGGCACTAGTCAATGAGAATAGGCAAAGTCTGACCTAATATTGTCTGAATAACTATTTTATTGTTCATTCATTTTTTAAAATTTAAGACGGATTACTCTTTTTGAGCATTTTTTTTTTTATCCTTATGCGGCCAGTCTATAAGCCTCTTGGACTGGGTTTTTGCAACACCGTCTCAGACAGCTACCCGTTGGTCCCAATTTTAGATACCAACTGCGTGATGGGACCAACGGGTAGATTTACTTGTCCAGCCTAACAATAACATTCTCGCACTCTGCAACATATTCCCCTTTGTTCCTCTTGACCTCAATTGCCGCAACTGTCAACCACAATGCTAATGAGCGGGGCTTCGATCGTGAAGCAGGGCATTGTGCGCAACCTACGATCCGCTACGCAACAGCTACAACCCTGTGGAGTCGACCTCTCTTTATATCGCGTCTTGGCCTGGACTTCACCTGCCACAATCGACTTCGATAATTCACATCGACAGGCTGCCAATACCTCCGAGCTGCGCTTTAACAAAGACACCGAGACCATCAAACTACGCCAAGGGGCATATCTTGTCGAATTCAACGAGACTGTCTCTGTCCCATTAGATTATATGGGCCAGGTGTTTGTTCGGTCGTCACTGTGGCGGTCCGGCGCCACACTTACGGCGGGTGTTGGGGATGCCGGTTACGAAGGCGCTCTTGGTGCATTGCTCGATATAAAGAATCCAGCTGGCATCGTTCTTCACAAAGATGCCAAGCTAGGGCAGATCGTGATGCATCAGTTGGAAGAGAAGGTTGCAGGTTATCGTGGTATTTATCAGTTTTCGGGGAGCAGCCTGGGACGCGATGGACCTAGTATACAGTCTTGAGGGAAACAGCTCATTCAGTCAACTAAAACGATATCCCAGGATAAATTGAAATGATAATCGTCAGTAGACCAACTTTGCGCTGGATGACAATAGCCCCAAGTAGTCTAAGAGGAGTGCCATTATGTATGCAATTAGGGCTGCAAATCTCGGCCACAGAAGTATTACTAGAGCAATAGCATAGTTTTTAACAACCCAGCCAGAATTTGCGAGCAAATATAAGGGAGCATCCAAGTAGATCCATCCTTCTCTCTTGGGTAGACGCTTCACCGTTGTGTAACGTAACAATTCCACTTTACTTGGGAGAACAAGCTCTATGATACAAATAATGCAACCGCCATCTTAAAGTTTACGTACGGTGTGTGAATGGCTTAAGAATGTTTTCTGTCTCTCTTTGGACGAGTAGATAAAAAGTAGTGATTGGCTGTTTTTCTTTATGGCTGCAAGAGTGCCTTAGTGATGCAACGCTGACAAGGGTGGCAAGCCACAATTTAATTAGGAATGCATCCTTCTCAAACCGTTTCGCAACACGCCTTTCACCTTCTACTGTCATTGCAAACGACGGGAAGAAGATAAAAAGAAACAAAAAAAAGTTAAAAAAACATACAACAGCCGGTGTTCGCTGATGGTCACCCACTCAACTACTAATCTGCCGGTTAGAGGCTTGTCTATGGGGGAGCAGACGGGACCCCGAATTTTCCACTACCTATGGTCGTATGTGCTTAATCTCAGGGGTAGTTGGCCTTAAGTTGCAATGGAAGGCACTCACAACGAAAGAGCAAAAAACATACAACAGCCGGTGTTCGTCAGTGGTCACCTACCAGACTACTAATCTGCCTCTTTTAGCTTAACTCCGGGAGAGCAGACAGGATGCTGAATTATCTGCTATCTACGCTTACACATGGGCTTCAAGCATGCAGAAATTTGACTTATGACCCTTTTGCCTTTCCAGTCTTACTTTGGTTTGTGGCGTTGCAACTGATTACGCGTACTATATAATTATTGGTAGATGGCGGCCCCCACCCGTCCTTTACTACTTGTCTCTTTCTCTATTCTCTGACCAATCACTGGCTAGGTAATTGTCAGATCTTGCATAGGAGAGATTGAATAACACTACGTTATACATGGCTAATATCCTCCTTGAACTTTGGTGTAAGTTTTTCCTTCCCTATATATCTTTTTCTTACCAAATCTTCAATATGCTACTATTTTCCCCATCTACTAGCAAAAGAATGTTTTTCTTAGGTTTGTTAGATCCTACTACTTTACACAGCTCAGTCTCCTCCAGCTGTGAAATATATTTGCAACTCCAAAAGTCTTATTGCTAATTCATATATAAAAGCGCTTCTTTTTCAATTACTACCTGTTGCTTATGCTTTTAGCGCCAGCGCCTTTATCCTGCCTCTCGGGCAGAACTCGCCCAATTATACTTTCGCACTTAGTATTCCCAAGAACTCAACCGATATTTACTTCCACCTATCCGGACCGACCGACTACTCTTGGGTAGCGGTGGGAACAGGGCGCAATATGGAAAATTCACTCATGGTTTTGCTCTATGCCGCTGCAAACGGGAAGAGTCCGCTCATCTCTCCCGGTGGAAAGAGATTTAGCTTGGCTAATGTCACATTGCAGATGTTACCGTTAGCCCTCGTCTCTGCTCTGGTCATCAAGAGCCGGTCTATTCGTCTGCACTAGCCGTCGATATCCTAAATGGAACAGGTATATCTGGGAATACAATGACACTTAACGCACGATGCTCGAATTGCGTACACTGGGGAACTGGCTCGCTAGATCTTAAATCCTCGTCTCAGTCATGGATTTATGCCCTGGGTCCAAGTGGTGGAACGGCTGCAATGCTTCGGAGCAACTCTAAAACTGCTAGCATTGAGAGACATTCAAGATACGGTTAGACATAGTACCTTTTACACTATCACCTCACCAGCACTTCTTGTTTTCGAACCTGGCCGCTAATCTAAGCTGTCTTGCTAGGGCGCTTTACCATGGATATGGTGCGTGCAAGTAGTGACTCTGCAGGACTCCCTGCATCGTTTGCAACTGCAGCTGGCTCTAATATGGACGGATCCATCACGATTGATAGCAATTGGCCAAGCATCATCCACGCTCTCTGCCTTTGTGGCACATTTGTTATAATGATGCCTCTTGGTGTAACATTCCTTCGCATCTTCCCACGAAGTGTTCGATGGCATTGGATAAATCAAACTCTCTCCTCTATAATCACCGGTGTGGGGTTTATAATCGGGATTTACCTCAGCACTATGTTTACCAAGTCGGAGAAAGCTAACTCGACACATCAAATCATCGGTATTATGATCGGCCTCGCACTAATCATTCAGCTAGGGATGGGATCCTGGCACCATTGGGTCTTTAAGAATACTAACTCTCCCACTATATTTGGCAGAATTCATCACTACTTTGGACATATTATAATACTACTTGGTATTATTAATGGTGGTATCGGACTGGCTTGGTCTTATGCATCTAGGTCAGTTGTTATTGGGTATTCTATTGCTGTACTTGCTATTTGCTTGGTATATCTTGTTGCTCTTTGGAAGGCTAAGTGGGACACCAAGCACTATAAAAGAAGCCATGCAAGTGCTGTTAATGAGCTTAACCAGCCTGGTTTGGGATATGAATTATAAAATGATATTATCAGAAGCAACATGTACAATAAAAGGCGAACGAGCGTCGCGAATACATACTTAACTACAATAAGCAACGGTATACCACCGTCCCCATGGCTGGCTCTGGCCTGTCCCTTTCTAGATCCTTGTCTCGTAGAATTTGTACTTGTTTTAGATCTCTTGGTCGATGGCTCAGACGCCCGTAAGCTGGCGGCTTCGACCTCGGACGCAGTACGAGTACGTCGCATACTTAAAGTCAGGCGCCTGCCCTTCGTTAGGTTAAGTTAGTAGGAAAGGAAGCAGCTGTAATAATGACGCTGCTGTACTAGGAGCGTTGTTAAATAATATAATTGTTACGACCTGATCTAGCGAAGGTATGTACCTTGGATAAAAATATTACTTACTTTATAATAATATAAAAATTATTTTATAAATAAGTTAAAGAGGATAAATAACTTTTTAAATTTAAGTTTATTATTAAATACGATAGTAAATTAAATAATAAATATATTAATATATTTAGTAAATATTTAAATTACTTTTAAAAAATATTAGAAATTTAAGTATAAATACTAAAGAAAAACTAATATAATAACTTAATAATTAAATTAATTAATATTTTATACTAAATTAAAATAAATAATTTAATTATTAATAATATAAAGAAATATATTAAAAACTAAGAAAATAAATATTACAGCCTGACCCAAAGACAAGGTACATTGGGAATATACCACGGAAGAACACTTTACCCGAAGGACTAATTAGCGCAGGAGCAACGAGCTTATCGTAAGCCACCCTAGATGGATTACTTGTGAAATGGTGATCCTATACTTAGGCTTACGATCCTAAGAGTAAGCTACTAGGAACGACTGGATATATAAGATTCGATTCTCTACGCTCTTTAGATAACTTAGATAGACAGTTGTTAATAAAGCATTAAGATTGAATATAGACTAAATCTTTATTATATCTTACTTACTTTGTAATTACATTTACTTAAAGCTACTTCCTGTCCTCTCTGTGTTACGAGCCAACGCATTTATGGTCGCAACAATAGGCCTACAGGGTAGGCACCCCGGAACTATGACGGACCGAAGGACCAATCATAGTACGGCTCACGCAGCAGCGAGTGAGCCAAAGTGAGCCGCTTCCAATTTAGGAAACCAGCTCACTCTAAGTCAAGTGAGCTCGAGTGAGCCTCATACTATATATTCATTTCACAACGCTCGTTTAGAATAGTTTAGATAGCCAGTTGTAAATACAGAACAACGCTTGATTATACCTACAAAGTATCATCTACTAGTTGTGTGAACAAACCCCCTTTTATCCTTGTTGATTGCCCGCCAGTCCAGCCTGGCCTATCCGCCAACATAAACCTAGCACAAGGTTTATCCCTTAGGAATTCCTCTTATACTAACACTATAGGAGCTCAGCTTGTCACACTCTGCTAATATAAACTAATTAACCTTGGCTTATTACCTTAGGAACTTACCCTATACTATTTAAGTATTAGGTCGGGACGTTATAATAAATAATATTTAAAAAGTATTTTTATAAATACTAAATACCTAATATTAAATAAATTTATTTAAGTACTAAAAGATTTATAAAGTAAAGTATCACGACCTAACCCTTAAGGTCGCAACAATAGGCTAACAGGCTAGCCTAGACCGGATTAACTTTAATCCTTTAACTAATTAAAAAAGGATTAAAATATAACTTCTTAATCTAACAGCAGATTAATAATTTATTTATTAATTTAAGGAAGGATTAATATTTTATTTATTAATTTAGTTTAGGCTAACTAAGTATATAAATTTACTTTATATTACTTATTAAAATACTTAAATAATTAATTATTACTATAGCGTTTATAATATAATTAAATTAAAATATAAATATTTACTTTTATTTATATTATTAGTTAATAATAAGATTACCTATTACTAACTTAATTACTCCGCTAATATAAACTATAGAATTACTTTAAGGTTTATTCTTTAAGAATAACTAACTTATACTAACCTATAGGTATTAGTTTATTATATAGTAATAACTTTTATTTAAATAATTACCTTAAACCTATAAGTAATAAAATACTAAAAACTTAGTAGTTTATAAGCTTTAAAGTTTTAAATAATAATACTAATTATAAAAGTAAAGTTTAAAATAATTATAATAGTAATATTAAGCTTAAAAATATATTAATTAAAAATATAGTTAATTAAGCTAATTATAATAAATTAAAGGTTAAATTTAAAGTTTTTAAAATATAACTTTAGAATTTTTAAAATAAAAAAAAGGAAAAAGGTAAGGTTTTTAAATTAATAAAATCTAAACCTTTTAATAAAAATTTATATAAAATAAATAATTTTTTTTTAAAATTTATTATTTATTTTAAATATTTTTTTTTATATTTTAAAAAATAATAAAAATAAAGTTATTTTTATAAATAATTATTTTATAAAAAATATTAAAATATAATTCTAATTTATTATATAAAATTATAAAGAAAAAAAATTAACTTAAAAAAACTTAAAATATAAACTAAAGAAATTTATATTAAGTATATAGAATTTTAAAAATAACTTAGGAAATTCTTTAGTATTATAAATAAATAATAAAAGGTTAAGTAAGAATTTTATTTTATTATTTAAAAAGGACTACTAAGTAAGTATACTTTAACTTTTTTATATTTATTAATTAAAGTTAATTAAACTAAGGAAATAAAAAAGGAAGTTTATTATAATAATATAAAACCTAAAGTTAAAAATAAATTTTTTAAAATTAATTATAAAAAAGTAACTTTTATTAATTATATTTAAAAAGTTATTAAAATTAATAATTATAATTAAAAATAATAAAAAAAGTAAAAGTAAAAAAAAACTAAAAACTTTTATAATATTTAACTTAAGTAAATTTAAAAATACTAAGTTAATTAAGGAAAAAAGTAAAATAATTATATTACTTTTTTTAATAATAAATAATTAAAATTAATAAACTTTAGTATTATTAAAGTATAATAAAAAAATATTAAATACTATAATTATAAAAAAATATATATATATATAAAAATATTATTAAATACTTAAAAAAGATAATAATAAAAAGTTTATATTTATTTTAAAACCTAAGGAAAATTAAGCTATTAATATTATAAAACCCTTAGTAAACTATAATATATTATACTTTTTAGTATATTATAATAATAATTACTAAATATATTATAGTAATAAATAAGGGTTTAGATAATACTTTAAGGAGTATACCTAAACCTTAAATATACTTAAGGAAGTTACTTAAAAAAAATAGGAACTTTTAAATAAAAAAGTTAGTAAAAATGAAATTATTTATAATAAAAGTAAGTGTATTTATAAAAGTAGCTTTTAAAAATTAAACTTAGTAGCTAAAAAATAATAAAATAAAGATTAAAAGCTACTTTTTTTAACTAAAATAAACTTTTATTATTATTAAAAGATAAGTTATATAAGCTTTATAAATCTTAGGAACTTTTTAATAATTAATACTATATATATAACCTTAAAATAAATAAAGATTATAATAGCCTTTTAAATACTACTCTAGCAGTAAGCCTTATATAAGTAAATCCTTTTAAAGGATTAATATAAGAAAGAATTAAGGACTTTAAAAAATAAATATATAACTAATATAAATTAATTAAACCTAAGGGACTATATTACTTTTGTAAAATAACTATAGCTAACTAAGAATAATATAAAAATTAATATAAAATTGAAAATAAACGCTATAATAAAATTATATAATAAAAAGAACTTAAGGATTAATAAAAACTCCTTAAATAATAAAGATAAATTAAATAAATTAATCTAAGTATTATCTATAACTAGATTTAATTACTTAAAAATTAGTTTTAATAATATATTAAAACTAATATAAATAAATACTTAATAGCTAAAGTATTAAAATTAATTATATACTTTATTAATAATATCTTACTTATAGATTAATATAATAAAATTAATATTATTAATTATAAGCTATTACTATATAAATAATATACTATAATTAAACTTTAAAAATAGTATAAGGATTATAAAGCTATAAAATATAAATAAAAAAAATTTATACTTTATAATAAGATTATTATAAAAAATACTAGTATTAATATTAAGCTTTTATATATATTACCTATAACCTAAAATAGTAAAAATTTAACTTTATAAAGTATAATAATAATAATAAACTATAAGAAATTAATTAAAATAACCTTTAGAAATATTATAAACTTATTATTAAATATATACTTAAGCCTAAATATACTTAATATAAATACTATAATATTTAAAATAAAAAACTAAAATAAATTACCTTAGACTTAAATAATATTAATATTAACTTTTATAATAATAATTATTATAATAATATTAATAATATAATTTACTATAACTTAAATACCTTTATAAAAGAAAAGAAATTATAAAAATTTTAAATATTAAGTACTTTAAAAAGATATTTAATTATAGTCTATATAAACTCTACAGCTATAATAAACTATATTATACTTTAATTAATTAATTACCTATAGTTAATTTATTATAAAAAAAAGAAACTATATACCTTTATAAATATTAAAAAATAATAATTTACTTATAATAATAAAATTATTAACTATAAAATTAATTTCCTTAAGATTTAGTTTAGTAAAATTAAAAATATATTTAGTTTTAATATTATTAATATTATAAAATATAATATATTTTTAAAATATAATTAGCTTAAGTTATATAACTTTAATATTAACTAAATTAAAGGCTAGGTAAAATAGTAAACTTACCTTAAATTAATTAATTTTAAAAATATA